>NC_089157.1:10153324-10767090 GCF_009819655.1 Sylvia atricapilla | reverse complement strand
TGTGACTATACGGCTTTAAAAATCAGCGTGACTTTGACACCAAACTAGAACACACCTAGAACCCAAACTGTCTTTAATTTCGGTGAGATTAAGATCCCCACATAACTAAACGATGTGGTCTAGGTCAGAAGTTATTTTAAAAATGCCATTTAAACCCAGGGGTTTAAATCTTCCCAGCTGATTTAGGAAAAGCTCCTGGTGCTCACTTGAGCCTCACACAGCTCACTGATACCACTGAAATCTCTGCAGCCTTGTGCATTATTTCTCTTTTGTATTTTATATTCCCTCCCCTCTCCATAAATAAAGCTGAAGCTGCAAAAGCTGTGCTATGGATGCTGCCAGGTGGGAATCCATTCAGCTCAGTGAATTTATCCAACAGCTACAAGAACGCAGCAGTGGATGGGAGAAACCCCCCCACAGAGGCATTTCTGTCCCCTGGTGTCGCTTGGGGCAGCCTGAGGGGAAGGTGTGATGGCACAGGATGGGCCATTCTCCTGCCCTTCTGCTTTTTGCTGGCTCCCGACATGACAGAGTGAAATGTGCTGCTCAGACAGCGGCAGAGGCTCATGTGAAAGCCAAGGGCAGCAGTGATGGGAGCACGGGGATGTTCCCCCAGCAGCGCTGCCAGCACCCCTCACTGCTGCCGCAGGAGGCTCAGCAGAAATTCTCTTTTTTTTTTAGCTGAAATAGCCTTTTGCAGTGTCCTGGCTGGAGCAGTGCTACCTTCAGGGAACGCAAGAGCCTCGCTGCCCTTTCCAAAGGCTCAGCTGTAGGGTGCAGGCTCCTGCCGGCTCCAGATCTCCCCCGGGGGGATTTGGGGGACACAAGGGACACGGTGGAGACAGCGGTGCTGGGGTCAGACCTTTCCCCGGGCAGCCCTGAGCAGCTCCTGCAAACCCCAACCCTAAAAGCTGCCAAACCCACCCCGTGACCCAGGGGCGTGATGGAGTTCAGGGGATTTCATCAGGAGCCAAAGGTCGTGTCACACCCGCCCTGCTGCCGCGGGGCCCGGAGGACCACATTCCACAGTTAACATTTCACATATTTCACATTTCACGTTATTTCACATATTTCACATTTCACGTTATTTCACATATTTCACATTTCACGTTATTTCTCCGCCTTCCCCAGCAGTGAGTAAGCAGCGCGTGGAGTGATGCTCTCCGTGTCCCCGTGTCCCCGTGTCCCCGTCCCCTGCTCACACGTGACACACGGTCCTTTCCCTCAGCCTCCCCGGCACCTCACTTCACAACCAGGCAGGTTTTTTCTCAGATAATCTCGCTCAATTCACGCTGCCCCTCTCTCCGAGGGGTTTGCTAACCTGGAAAACATTCCCAGCCTGACTTCTGCTTTGCTATTCCCTGGGACAAACGCAGACGCGCTCCTCACGCCGGCTGAGGCCGGGGGCTCTGAGCGCCCGAGGGATGGGATTGAGGGATGGGGATGAGGGATGGGATTGAGGGATGGGGGTGAGGGATGGGATGAGGGATGGGGATGAGGGATGGGTGAGGGATGGGGATGAGGATGGGAGCTCGGCCGAGAAACGCCGGGATTGTCCGGCCCCTCGGGCTAAGAGCCTTCGTCGGGAGCAGGGAGAGTCAAACGCCGCCACTCGAGCGGTGCCAGTCCCCGGGCTGGGCTCCCGGCACCTCACCGGGCATCTCACCGGGCATCTCACCGGGTATCATCACCAGGTACCTCACCGGGCATCTCACCGGGTATCATCACCAGTACCTCACCGGCACCTTACCGGGTACCTCACCTGGGCACCTCACCTGGGCACCTCACCTGGGTACCTTACCGGGTACCACCGGGCACCTCACCGGGCAGGGCACACGGGTACCTCACCCACCTCACCGAGTATCACCGGGCACCTCACCCGGTATCACCAGTATCTCACCGGGCACCTCACCGGGTACCTCACCGGGTACCTCACCCCACACCTCACCCCACACTCCCCGGTCCCCCGGCTCCGGCCGCCGCTCTCGGGGCCGTGCCGGGGATGCTGCGGCTGCTGCCCCGGGCGGTGCCCGCGCCGCCCCTCGGCCCTCGGCACCCCGAGGGGAACGGGGAGAGCGCAGGGAGACCTGCCCCGAGCCCTGCTCCTCCGCACCTCATCCCCCTGCCCTCGGCCTTCAACTTGACACGCGATTCGGAACCGGCACGAAGCCACCCCGCGGAGCGATGTCCGCCCGTTCCCGGGGCAGCCCGGCTCGGGCGCGGCGAGGAGCCGCACATTCCCCTCCCCAGCCCGGTCCGGCACTCACCGGGCCCTCGGGAGCCGCTCCGGAGGGCCGCGGCCCCGGGGATGCTCCGCTGGCTCCGCTCGGCGCCGCGCCGGGAGAGCCGGGGAGGAGAGGGCATCACATGGCGCCGCCGGGCCAGCCCACCCCTCCCTCCTCTCCACGGCCCCGTCCCCTCCCTCCCTCAGCCCTCCTTCGCTTTCTCCATCCTCCGCTCCTTCCCTCCCCCTCTGCTCCCCTCCTTCTCCATCCTCCCCTTCCTCCTCTGTACCCCCCGCCCGCTTCCCTCTGCCCCTCCTGTCCCCGTTCCTGGCTCTCCTTTCACCCTTCCCCTCGATTTCCCCACTTTCTCTCTAGTCCTCCCCTTTCCCCATCCCGTTCAGCGCCGGCGGGATCCAGCTCTGCCCCTCTGTGCCCCCTCCCTTCCCTGAGCCCCACACCTGTAAAACTCCGCTCGGGGCGGGACACGGCTCCTTCGGGAGCTGGGGAAGGGAAAAGTTGCCTCCAGCACCGCTGTGAATCCCCAGCGAAGGAACCGCGGGGAGAGCTGAGAGACAGCCAGGTCTACAGGACACGGGGACACAGGGCGCTGCCAGACCGGTGATTCAGCCAAAACACGCAGAAAGGGAGGCAGAGCCGAGGACGAGGCTCCGTCCAGGTGTCCAGCCATGGGACACTTCCTCGGATCTGCAGGAAGGACAAGAAAAGGGTGCCAGCCCCTGCGGGGACTGCTGCTGCAGGAGGTGCCAGCGCAGGGGGCTCCCGACCCCAGCCCCGCACCTGGAGGCCGGGAATCTATGGAAATCTCTGGCAGGGACAGCTCACTCTCTGCAGGGGCTTTGCTCACACGCCACGGTGCCCAGCTCCCTGCTTAAAACGTGCTGCAGCTTTGCCGAGGCGTCCCCACTTAGCAAAACACCCGCCGCTTTAAATAGAAAACCTCAAAATAAACCAGCGATGAGATGCGGAGGAGGTGTTGTTGGGTGGCTTGTTTGACATCAATGGAGCTGTGTGCTCAGGCTTGTTGAGCTCTCTTTTGATTTACAGAAAGAACAGGAGCTGATGCAGATGTGGAGGTTTCGATTTCTTCAACCAGAACGTGGTAGAGCCCAAACCAGGCAACTTCCAGATCCAGACTGGTGGAAAAAACTTGCCTCCCAGTAAGAGTTTTCTGGTTATTAGTCCTTGAGG
Source organism: Sylvia atricapilla (assembly GCF_009819655.1). NCBI lineage: Eukaryota > Metazoa > Chordata > Aves > Passeriformes > Sylviidae > Sylvia > Sylvia atricapilla. Next base: position 10,763,656 of record NC_089157.1, on the reverse strand, counting down.
ACTGCACCACATAAGTTCTTTCACACGAAGTTACAGCAATACTTAAATTCTAGCGGATTCAGCATGTTTTCCTGGGCTCTGATTCCTATTTGAGGAATAATTTGAAGCAGCAAATCTCTCGGGGGTTTGACAGTAAGGACAAAGTAGGGGTTTGGTCAGCAGAATGGATTCTGCACGGGAGAAGGCAGCCCCAGGGGAAGGAGGCTTCCCTGGGGTGGAGACCACGAGGAGGGAATTACCAATAAAATCACAAAGCTACGGGAGGCTCGTTAGGACTGGATGTTCCCCGTGTGCTATCAGGGTGGATGGTTTTACCACAGTAATTGGCTGTTCAATCATTTTTCCTCCTCTCTTCTCCACCTTGTTAAAAGGAAACCCAAACAAAAGCAGACCTTCATTTTCTCCAGACAGACACCTGCTCCGTGGCTCTGGGCACAATCGCTGCAATACAACACAAATAAAGGCACGGCTCACACCGTGACATGATTAAACCACACAGTGGGAGAGGGCCCCAGCAGCCATGCATATAATCAATTAGAAATACACATTTTGAGCTTCGGTTTTCTTCCCCTCCCCTTTGCTTCCGTGCAAATGTAGTGGCACTGAAAGCTCCGGTGGATTTTCTGCTGCTGCTTGTCCCACACAGCAACTTGTGCCCTGGCAAAGGAGTGCACAATGCAGGAGCATTTCCCACGGGATTCCAGGGCCAGGATCAAGGAGAGCACAGTGATGCCTCCCCAAACCCCAGCAGCAGAGCTGGGCTCTCCCAGCTCATTAGCAGCTCTCCAGAATCGCTGCCCAGAGCACGGATTGCCCTGCTGATGGGAAAGGCCAGTGAGGTGGAAAAGCCTTCTCTCGGACAGGAGCTTTGGCATGTCCCACACAGGACAATCAGCACTTTCCACCTTCTCAGCATCCCCTCACACCTTGGGGCAGGACTCTGCCCGATCCTGCAGTGGCTGTGCTGGTTTATTGTTTCACCTACCGCCACCTGGCAGCATCACTTTTCCTTCTTCACTTTTCACTGCTCCTCCTGGGCTTTTCCTCCCTTGGATCCCCTCCAGAGCCACACGTGGCCGGGTGGAGCCGGCTGGGGCCATGCCCAGCTCAGGATGCTCCACAGCTGGCTCTGACCAGCCAGAGCAGCTCTGCCAGCCCCTGGCCACTGCAGCAGCCTTTGGGACCACTTGTTAATCAGCGTGGAAGCTTGGAGCTCCATGAACACCTCAGCAGCGGCTTTTAGGATGCACCCGAGGTCAACCTTATTACTGAGGAGGGATTTGAGCTTCATTAGAGACTCAGAGAGAAGAGATTCCTTACAGCAGCTCTCCCTGGGCTCTCAGCAGTGCCTGGGGGGTGCTGGGCACATCTCATTTCAGCTCCAACAGCTGGATTCTGACAGGTGACATCTGCAGAGATGCTCTTCTCTGGCCTTTTCCCTATCAACAGAAGCCACCTTGAAGGCACTCAGGTTATTATGGAATAAAAGGTCTGGTCTTGTCAGCTTGGGCCACCAACAGGCAGAAAACCTCTGCTTTGCCTCCCCTCCTGTTCCCTCCAATTTGTTCTGCGCTGAATTATTTGGACAGCAAATCCACCCAGCCAAGGGCAGGCACCCCTGAGCCCACCCCTGATCTGGTGTCAGACAACAGCTCCTGAGCAATTTTACCTGCACTCCAGGCTGGGAGAAGCCTTTTGGGCCCAGGGAGGGGAGGATTTTGGGCACAGGGAGAGGAGGATTTTGGGCACAGGGAGAGGAGGATTTTGGGCACAGGGAGAGGAGGTCTGCCCCAGCCAGGGGTTGCAGAGTTTGCCCGAGGAGAGAGGAGAGCCAGCAGTGATGAAACGAGCTGGGGATGCTGGAGCTGCTGTGATTTGTGTGGGAGGTGATGGATGCTCCGTGCCAGCTGCTCCAACTCTGCTGTTTTTTGTCATTTCACGGGCAGCAGGGCCAGGGGGAGGCTCAGGAGGGAGGCAGAGGAGCAGAGCAGCCCCGGCACACCCTCAGGGAGCCCATGGTGCAGATTCCACAGGCTGGGAACCACTGGCTGAGCGAGACTTCAGAGATTTTTGTTCCTCATGGATGGTGTTTGTGGGGTATTTCCCACCGGGCAGCAGCAGCTTGGCTTTGGGATCCACCCCTGCAGCACTCAGGGCACCTGTGCAGGTGGATGGGCTCTGCTTCAGCCGGTCCTGTGGTGTGGAAGGAGTCCAGCACAACTTCTCCTTACCCCAGCAGCGTCATTGTTTCATTTTCCAAACACCAAAAACAGGGAAAGACGTAAAACTCCCGGCACCAAGGAACACCAGCCCTTCCCTCTCTCCGGAGGGTTTTCACACCCCGCTCGCACCGTGACTAAATTCAAGGCATTAACTCCGTGGGCTGTTGGAGCTGCAGCTCCATTTGCTGTTTCCCCTGCCCTCCCTCTGCCTGGATCCGCTGCTTGGGAGGAAGCTCAAGGAGAGGTGCCACATTATTTTTAACCCAGCACCCACATGCTGTGTGAAAGCCTAAAAAAAAAAAAAAAAAAAAAAAACAACCTAAAAAAAATTAAAATAAATGTGCGGAGCCTTTTGCAGCCTCCCCGAGCGGCTCTGAGTCACAGAACAACAAAGGCACACGTGTGAATGGAAGTTAAGAGATTCCATCTAAAATAAAATCCCTCTGGAATCATATGGGGCCAAACTGAGCTCATGGAAGAGGAGGATGTGCAGTTCAGGAGTTTTCCCCTTTAGCCCCTGTGGTGTCCCCAGGGCTCTGAGCATCTCCACACGGAGGAGGTCAGAGAGAGCAGGGAGTTGCCCACATCTCCCCCTTTCACCCTGCAGGGCGCTGCCCCACAACGACACAAGCTGAAATTGATGCTGCCAGTGCTTTTTTTTAAATTTTATTTTTTTTTCTCCACTCCTGCTGCACAAGGAGTGGAGCTTCCAGCAGCACAGGGCCCCTCTGGGAGCTGCTCCTGGGGCTGGAGCCGTGCAGGTTCCCCAGCCCCACAGGAGACACCAGGCTGCTTGGGAAGCAGCTGCCTGCAGGGTGAGGAATGGCTCTGGCCACAGCAATCTGATTTCAAAGGTCATGTTTTGGAAAGAAGTTTGGATGACATTAATTATTAAAGCCCCGTAATGCTCGTATTAAGGGTAATAGTTTTTTTCCGTGTGATTTATATAGCACTGAAATTCATTACCAGCCTTTTAATGATGTTAGTGTCAATCAGGCACAAGAATGTTAAATAACTTCTCCCAAAACGATCAGGAACTGATCCAAGGAGTTTTGGGATGCTCTCACTGCTGGCCTTTCCTTCCTTCTGCCCTCCCAGCTCTTGTTGGTTGCTTTTAGAGCTGCTTCTGATGGTTTTTTCCTGAAATCACACATAATCAGAGTCCCAGACATGGTTACACTTGAAGGAGAAGCATCCTGTTAAAATGGAGTGTTTTTCTGGAGGTGTCCCTGGAAATGCTGAAGCTTTAATGAGGTTTTATATAAACCCTGGCAGAAGGTTTTACACGGATTAGGAAGTCTCCCAGTTATGGGCACTGAGTTTTATGAAGTGTTTGGAATAGAGGAGCGAGGTAAGGCCTCAAGCAGGAAAAAACAGGAAGGGAGGACAGATGTGGGCCAAACTCTCTCTCTCAGACACACACACAGAATTCATTCCCAGCACATGAAGAGATAAATGTTTTTTGCCAGCCTCGATGGGCAAGAGTAAGAACTAAAATATTTCTAAGCAAATTTCCACTGTGGGGTTGTTTGTTTGGCTCTTTTTTTTTTTCCCCTCACCCAGGCAGGGTGCTTTACATCGGCTTTGGAATTATTTCCTCTTCTCTGTCAGACTGTGCAACAACCTCTGCCGGGGTGAGATGTCAGCACTGACTCAGGGACCAGTGATGAGCCCTGCAAGTGGCAGCTGCTGTGTGACACTGTCACCCAGGCAGCAAATTCAGGAGGTCCCTGGAGAAGGAGACAGCACTGACTCATTTCCCAGGAGATTTGCCTCGTTCTGTGCCCTTCTTTTGGGAAAGAATTAAAAAAAAACAAGCCCAAAATAACCCCCTTTGGAGGCTGTGGGTCCAGCCCTATCACTGAGTGGTGTCCTCATCAGCTCCCCGTCCCCTTGGGCGCAGCATCACCTTGGGGAGGTGACAAGTGACAGATGCAGGCAGGGCAAACCCCTGTGAGGACAAGCCTTGCACACACGGCAGCAGTTGTCCTGATCCAGCGCCCCGATTGATTTGCCTTCGCTTTTCACGGCTCCCCAGGGAGCGGGTGGGATTGTAATTACCCCGTGGTAATTAATGCAGTCATCATTTCAGCTACCCCAGCGGTTCTCGGAGGAGCCGCTTTTATTTGCAGCTCGCACACCAGCTCTGCAAAAATATTCTGAGATTTCTGAACCGAGCACCCAAATGTCTGAGGAGAGGCTGGGGCTGGGGGAGGCAGGCACCGACACTCCGTGTGATTTATCCCTCTGGAAACATTCCCGATGGAAATGCTCTCACACATGCCTGTGGCAGGCACCGAGAGCTTCAGCAGAAGCTTTTAACGCTTCATTTTCCCCAGAAGCACCAGCTTAATCTTGCCTGCTTAGAAAGAGTCAAAACGAAGGTGCAGTTAGGGACATTTTCCCCTTTTGCACACCCCTGTGACACCAAAGCAGCCCACCAGGTTCTCCCCATCCTCTGGTGACCCACCCCATGTGAGCTGGGGGATTGTCCTGCTCATGAGCCACCCTCTGAGTGTCCAGTGTCCCACCCCTGTGACACCATGTCCAGCCACCCATGGCTCTGCCAGGCTTTGTCTCTCCCCAAGGAGATGGTTCAGAAATTCATTTCCAAGCTGAAAATCCACTTTTTTTCTTCAGCGTGTGGAATTTGAGTATGTCGTAACTCTACAATAAACTCAGATAATGCAATCCTTGATTTATTTATAAACACTTCGTGTTTTTCCAGAACCTACACTTGAATGGAGCGACAATACAGTTTTGGTTGTCTGGCTTATTTTATAGGAGAACACAGACTTATGGTGGAAATGTTCATATGAGATCCACAGAAATACAAAAATTAGGAATATTTTATAATTTATGAGGTGGGTTAGTTGGCAGATGGGGGTCAGTCCTGGGGTTCATATCTCCAGAACCCAATATTTCTATTACCTGTCCATAATTAAAGAGTGTAATTTGGCTTTGAGACGACATACCATGCAGTTGTGGCTGCTATGAAATACCTCCCATGGCAGGATCATGATAGACATGTAGAAGAATTAAAAATAAAGGCTCTGATTACAGCTAACTCCCTCCAAAAGCTAAATATCAGGATTTGAATGGATGTCAAGGAAAACCCAGCAGCCCCCTGGATGGGCACTGTGGTGTTTGGCACAAACCCAGCCAAGGGGACGCAGCTCTGGTGGAAAGGAGAGCTGAGGACCAACCCTTGGGGCACCAGCTCTGTGTCCACGGGCTCAGGGCACTGAGGGACCCCCAAAACCCCTGTTCTGCCCTGCAGAAAGCTGCCTCAGAAGCTGTTCACAGCCTTCAGAAGCTGAGTTAGACGGCAGATGTGAAGCAGCCTGGAAACATTGACTCTTTGGAAAAAAAAAAACAAAAACCAAAAAAACAAACCAGAATTTCAACCAGTCCTTTGGGCAAACTCAGCCAGACTTGTGCAAAGGAAAGGAACCCAACAAGTGAATTAGCACGAGGCTGAATCCTGCGAGAGCAGCAGGGAAGGGAGCTGCCTGTCAACTTGTCACAATATTTGGACATCGCTCTCGAGCTCTGAAAACAGATGATGTCAGTGTGAAGGAGGCTGGTGCTTGGGCTGGACGGGGCTGGTGGCACTGGGAGGTGGCGCCTGGTCCCCCCAGAAGGGTTAAATCAGGTATTTCATGGCACAGGTGGGGCCCTGAGGGGCAGCAAGCACTGAAATATCCTCTCCTCCCGGGGAGGAGTGGCAGAGGATGGACTGAGCCATCCAGAGCTCCCACACTCCAAGACACAAACTGAATTTGAGTTTCCTCACATCCCTCCAGCCCCAATCTCACACCAGGCTTTGGATCCTCCCATCTGAGACCTCGTTTGGCTCCTGGGGCTGTTCCTGCCCAGCACTGGCCAGGTCAGCACAGAAATCCTCTTACAGACACAGCTTTTGTTAGGCAAGCTGCTTCTTCCCCTCTTCACAAGAATTAAACCCAAAAGATCAAAATTCTGTCTCTGAAGAATCCAGCTCCAGACTGGGCAACTTCTGTGGCTGATCTCACCAACCTCTGTGCAGCCTCTGGCCCTGGGGGCGTGGATTTGGAAATAAAAATTTCATCAAGGCAGAGCAAACGCTGACAAAAGTAATGATCAGTATTTTTATTCATACACACACTTTGCTTCGAAACTACAATTAATACTTAACAAAAGCATTTCATGCAAACAAAGATTGAAGATACTGCGAATTATGAAACGAACAACAAAAAAAGATGCTGTAATTTGTACATCAGTCTTGCCCACTACACTTCCAATGGTTTTTTTTTTCTTTTCTTTTCTCTTTTTTTTTGAAATCTTTTGAAAAATGAATGGCCTCTCCAAATTTCCTGGTAGCATCTTGCAGACAAATGATATATGAAAATCAATAATGTTCTCCTCCATATAAAAACAACCTTTGGGTCTTAAAGTAATATTAAAACAATTAATGAGTTCAAGGTGGGATTACTCCACATTTAAAAAAAAATAAATTAAAGTAGCATACAGTCATTTGAGAAGTTTCAGATGTTCTTTGTATTGTGCAAAACCAGGGAGTGTTGGGAAATGCACATTTTAAAAAGAGCCAGCAAGCTTCATTTCGTTGGAATTGTTTTTTTTTTAAACATTCCTTTTGATAACACGGCAGAGAACAAATGAAAGGTTTGGGGAAAGAGCCATAGATTAAATTTTTATTACCCCTTCAAGAGCATTGTTTTTTATACTCCAAGGCCAACAGTGGGTACAAACACATAAGATAATTGATATTTTCAGGGAATTGGGGCTCGCAGGCCAGAACTCAGGGAGCTCTGGGGTTCCCTGGGAGCTTTGGAAGCCAGGAGTGTGTGAAGCTCTGGAAGGATGGAGCCCTTGGCACTGTCACCTCAAGGGCTTCAGAGAGAAGGAAAAGAAATTCAAATAGCTCTCAGGAGAACGTTTGTAAAGATCACGAACATCATCTTCCTTTCTATTAAAACGTTCCTGTAATTAATAATTATAAAACTAATGAAAACATCAGCTGCAGAGTGTCCAGTGTAACCAGAGTGAGAAATGAGCTTCAACAGCAGCTGAGTGTCAATGTTGTTGCTACTCATCTTGCACTGTTTCAAATCATTAACAGACTTAATTTATTTATTTAGGTCAACTGACATCAGTGGAAGGAAAAAAAAAAACCCAAAAAACAACAAAACCAGTTTCTGGAGCAGTTTTCTTTTAAATCTGAACAACGGTGTCACAGACAAGGGGAAAAAAGTTTAAAAAAAAAGCACAAAGACACATTTACAACACAGAAATACATTAAAATATCAACAGAAAATATCGACCTGTCACGGACAGAGCAGCTGCACAAAGAACAGAGCTCCTCCTTCAGCAGGAGTCAGTAAAAATGGTACTAGAAAACACTGTGCTCCCTTGATTCACCCCAAAGGGGAATCTCCCCCCTCCCAGAACCAGCTCTGCTGAGACTTCCATCCATGTGGAATTTTTAAATTGCACATAAAAATCTCAGGAGCTGGGAAAAGGGGAAAGTGCAGCTGACCTACACAATCAGCAAGCATCCAAAGCTGCACTCCGGATTCTGTAAGAAACTGCATCAGATCTGGTTTGATTTCTCTTCAAACGCTTTCAGCAGAGTTACTAAAGTTCTATAAAAAAGTAGAAAGGGCATGGTATAGCCAGCAGTACCATGTGAGTCCGAGAAGCTGATTTCATATTAAAAATGATAATAATACTTACACGAGCCTTTTCGGGTTAAAAGTGACTTAGAAACGTTGCCTAAGGAGCCCTCAGCCCTCCCCGTGGGGTCAGGAAGTATTTTTAGCCCCGTTTTACAGGTGAGGGAAGTGAGGGGAACGAGTGGCTGTAGTGCATGATGATGATCCATGGTAAGGCTGTTTCCTTCCCAGTTGTTACTGGCACAGTGAGGGAATCACACGGTTATGGAGTCAAATCTTACTTATTTCTGCAGCTCAGCTGTCTCAGATCCCATCTCTGAGTGCGGGGCCCAGGGGAAAAAAAAGTGCTTTTCAGTTTGTCTGCTTGGCAGCTCAGTGCCCACCTACAGAGGGCACACCTCAAACACAGCCCACACTCACGTTTGCAAAGAGACAAAAACCCCCTATGCACAATAACTTATGCTAATGGCTAAAAGAACTGAAAAATCACATTAAACATCTCCAGAAGTTTCCTGGAGGCAGGTCCAAAAGCCTGCTGTAAACTCGATATGCTGTAAATACGCTTTCTACTCCTATCAAAGCTTTATTATTGGATTATTATTATTATTAATTATTTCCAATGCTATGCTTTGCTAAGGAGGACTTGCCCCTTCTGCTCACTGAATGTGTCTCCTATGGCATTGAACTGGGATTGCATCCAGAGGCTCAGAAAACACTTTTCAGCTGGTACCACTCCATCCTCAGACATGTCATCTTTCCAGCTAGAGGACAAGTTCCTCTCTTGCTTGGCCTCATTAATTTTATAGAAGGCCAGCATTACTGAATTGGATTCACCCCAAAAGACAGGATGGATTTCAAAGGCCAGCAGCATTCAGACATGATGAGTTTGTTTTTTTTTTTTTAAACTACCAGCTGATTTCCAGAAGAGCTTTCCTCACTTTGTAAAAGGAAATTCAATTGTAAATCTGGAAAGAACGAAGAATCAGAAAGCTAAATTGCATTTCTCCTCCAAACCGGATTAAGAAGGAGTATTTTGTCATGGGAATGTGCTCTCTCCTTCTCACATATGTGGCAACCTTGCTCAGAGCACCGAGCCTGGCCAGTGGGGGAAATGGTTTTCCTGGAATCCCATCACCCTGCTCTGGTCACTCAGAGGTGCACAAAAACATCCAGATGCCTGAATAATGACAACAATTTGCCTAGGAGCCAGTTAAGTCCCATTTGATCCCAGAAAACCCCTTTGGAAGTCTTACAGGGCAAGGCCTGTGCCTCTCCCAGCAGGAATGGGGCTGCCCTGGAACCGTCTGGGACTGGAGCAGAGGGATCTCCCAAAACTTCCACCCCAACTTCAGTGCAACACCATTTTCAATCACAGCTCCCAAAACTTCCACCCCAGCTTCAGTGCAACACCATCTTCAATCACAGCTCCCAAAACTTCCAGCCCAGCTTTAAAGCAGCACGATTTCCAATGTGCCTTTTGGGAATCTCGGTGACAATGTGGGTGTCAGGATTACAGCTGCCATCGAACACAAGGGAAAGAGAAGCAGCTCTAATGCCTCTCCTTCTGTTGATACGTGCTCTCTAGAAACCCAAATCTTGTGAAAAATATTATATAAATAACAGCTGTCTCTAAAAAGATATGAAAATTCTGGCTGGATTCTACAGGTTTTCTTTGCCATTACAAGTTTCTGGGTTCTGAGCAGGCAGAGGGAATTCTCAGGAGAGGTCAGAGCTGGGAGTGCATCAGGAAGAGCAGTTTTTTATTTTTTTATAATAATAATTTTAAAATTAATTAACACAACTAATCCCTGTTTTATCCAACCCTGCCCTGCTCCTGCAGGACCCATGAGTTCACTGCACCTTTTCCTCAGTGTGACACAAACCTCCAGAGGACACGTCCCAAGCCCAGGGACCTGAGGTAACAGCGTTAAAGAGGAATTTCTCCTTCTGTGTCAGAAAAAAACTGGGAGACAAACGTCAGAGCTGAAGAAACTGGGTATGAGAAGTAGGCAGAAAAGGAGCAAAGGTCTGTGCCCTGTCCCAGTGGCACCCCAGGCCCTGGTGTGAACAGCACTGACTGTCACCTCTGTGCCAGCAATGGGACCTCCTCGGGAAATTCAGATTTCATCAGGAAAGCAGAACCCAGGGGAACTCCTGCCTGGCTTCTGGCTTGGTTCAATTCTGCCCCTGCTCTGCTTTGCTGACTCCCCAAACCTGTAGGCTGGTTTTCTCCCAGTATTTTCCTTTATCAAAAGTGTCTTTTTCACTTCACATTTGAAAAACAAGCGCAATGGCAGCTCTTGGCAGACTGGCATAGATGAGAGCCCCTTCTTTATTAAAATCTGAGACTCAGTAATCCATTATCTTAATTCAATCTATTATCTTCTACAGCATGATTTCTACCCAGGTTTTACTAAACATTGTCAGGCTAATAATATCCAGAAAAAAAAAAAAAAAAAAAAAAAAGAAGAAAAAAAGTCATGAATGCTGCATTCAGCCACATGCTTTATGGTGAATACCATCGTTTTTTGAAGTACATAATACACAAAGGACAAAATGAACTCCCAGTCTTGACTGACAATATATTTGATACACAACAGCTTGAAAATTTTACTCCTAAAATGCTTGAAAAGTTCGGAGTCTTGTTTGCCTAGGCAATGATCTGAGTTCCTGTCAGTTGGCCAATGCCCCTCGTGAGCCACACCTTGGAATGTCAGGGTTTGATCCCTCCAAGATGCTCGGAGTGATCAAAGATCGAGTACCTTTGATCATTCCAAGATGCTCCTTGGGAGCTGGGGGCACAGAAGAACTGAGACACGGTGACAGTTGGACTCCTGGAGTGTGAAAATTGCACATTCTGGCCGCAAAGCCACGTTTTCCAAGGGCCCTGCAGGTGCAGAAGCTGGACAGAGTCTCCCTTCACATCCAAACCTGTTTCCCTCAACAGCAGCCCAACTCCCCCAGGTCACCCCCCAGGTCCAGCCCACCCTCTGGCTCCCACCTGGCAGGATTGCATCTTTCTCACAGAATCTTTGGCACAGGTTCCATGTTTTTATTGTCATAAAATTTGATTAAAAAGTAGGTTCCCCTCCCCAACCCACCCCGTTACATGTTCTAGTAGAAATTGAAGTCTTTTATGGCAAATATTCTGCTTTTTCGAATATGTTTACATGCTGGGAAAAAATTGTAATCAGTCTGCATGCAGCAACAGAGACATCATGCTTCTGGCATTATCATGCACATCTGACAGACAAAAAGTGCCTGTGGCTGCTAATGGGATCAAGGCAGGAGGGGAAAAAAAATAGGGAAATGCACCAACTACTATTTTACATGCTGTAACAAAATCGAAATATGCACCAAACGTTATTTACTGAGATTGGAGTTAATATCTTCTGGTAAGTTGTAAGAGGAAATATCAAAATTTTTTTTATCTAAGTGATAGGAGAGGAGAAGATTGCATTAATTACAGTGTTCATCATTGCAAATAAAGTCTATTTCCTTCTCTGCAAGTAATAAGCAGATGTGAAATGAAAGCCTAATTGAACCTCGTATAAAACCTGCAGGTAGCGATTATTATTTAAAAGTATATCTACTTTAAAAAAAAAAAGAGATTATACCCTAAGCCAGTAACAATATTCAAAACCTAAAGTAAAAATCAAAACAAGAGCAAGAAAACATTTAGCTAAGTCTAAATGGTGTCATTCAGAACAAGAACTTTCACAAATAAAGCACAAGTTGTTTTATAAAATTTTTATAATACTCTTTATGCTTGATACGATTATGTCAATAATATAGATCTGCTTATTATTAACCCTTATTATTAAGAGTTATTACTAAACATGCAAAATTCATTGCATGAAGCATATGTAAAACGTATTAAATTCCATTCTACCAATAAAACGAGTTTTAGGTGCTGCTTCTTTCAGGCTTGATTATTCTACAGCCCAAAGTTTTCTGAATTAAAACTGATTATTTAAGACTAAATATCACTTGATTTTCATGAGTTATTCTGGAGAAATCGGGAAGTCACTCGGGGCTGCATTTTTTGTTAATTTAGTATATGTAATGCTTTCTTCAATTTACTGCCCTACACTGCAGACTATAAATAAACACAGGTAAATAAGATTTAAGGAGTTACAGTTTTGTTTCGTATTCCAGGTTAATAAATTCCATAGTAAAACATTGGTATTAGAACCAGTTAAGAGTAAACTTGAGGAGTGGTGTAAATTAAACCAACTGAACAGACAATGGCACCCTGGATCACAGAATAATCTCATGGAGATTAAAAATTCACAAAAGTATTATTAAAATTATTACTATTATCATCATCGTCGTCATCATTATTATTATTATCAAAGACAAAATTTCACCCTTGAGTTTATCACACGCTACTCTCAGCACAAATCCTAGAGATGTGGCCACACCCCGAGCGCTTTTATTTGGGATCTCACAGGATGGCTTTGCCAAGCCTCAGGGGTCTAATTGGATTTCATCTCCCCACCCAATCCCAACTAGATTATTTTTTTTTTTCCCTGCCATATTTTGGCAATATTTCAGCAATGTTCCTGCAGTGCCTCTCCCCCCATGGAGCTGACCCCTCTCAGTCTCTGGGTCTGCCCCCGAGGATGCCCCCACCTCCTGGTGTCCTCCCCCAAGGAATAAACACTGGAGGTGGTTTCTCCTTCACACCACGTGTCAGATGGCTTTCCAACCCAACAGAGTGGAAAAGGGAGAAAAAGGACAGCGGGAAGTTACAAAATACACAACGTACCAAAACACGGGTGGGTTTCGACGAGCCACCGGCGACTCCTGGAAGGAAAAGTGGGCACCATATGCTAATCTATCTCCTGTCAAGACAACTGCAAAGCCCAAATCCTGACTAAAGTGGCCCTTCCCTCATCTTACACCCTCTAACCCTACAATTTCCAGGCCCAAATGGAATCAAGGAGGCGAAAGCCTGAAAATTGTAGGGTTACAGCTGCGTCCCCACGGCGGGATTTGTTCTGCTGTTTCATGCTACATTTTCTACGAGGGGGTGCACAAACTGGGGGTTGACATAAGAGAACCCTTCGAAATCTGTTTGGTCTATGTTGGCAATGACCAGCTGATCTGGAGGCGTCAACACGGGCTGTCCTCTGGTGAAGAACTTATCGAAGTTTTCGGCCCCTTTGCCGCACTAAAAAGAAAGAGAAAAGCAGATAAAAAAGGGCTGAAAAAAGCCAGCAATGCAACAGCAGAGTTGTCAGGATACATGCAAGGCTTTCCCTCTTGTAAGGGAAAATTTTCTTTTCAGGTGTTTTGACAAATAAAATAAAAATAAAAAAAACCCAGACAAACAATGAAGTTTTAATAGCTGACTCCTGGTAAAAAAGCAGTCAGAAAGGTTTCCATCCATCAGCTTGGGGTGATGAGATAAAGAGGCTTAAATCTTCAGCATTAGTGGGATACAGAAGGAAAAAAGGAAATATTTTTATAAACATTTGTTGGCAAGAGATACTTCCTTTGTCAAGTCGTTTCATTCTTTTTAAAAGCCTTACAACACAAAATGAAATTTCTCGTGTTAGTCTCTTGTTTCCTCCATGAGCTGCAAGAGGCTTAATGCAACTCATTGATGTGCTTTGAGTCTTCACTGAACTCCTACAAACCATAAACTCCTGTAAATTCCTAAATTATAGCAGGGCCCCAGTCCTTGGGATGGCAGGAGGGCTGGGCAGGGAGCACACCCTGGGGCAGCTCTTTGTTCCAAAACTTGCTATCACAGGTTTTCTCCTTCATTTTCTTAAGAGACTCATTTTTGGGAAAAGCTCAGCCAAGAAGGGGGTGAAGAACAGCTACAGCCTGAGCACAACTCCTTCAGAGCAGAAAACAAAAGGAGCCAAGGTTGTAGAAAGTGTTCAGAGGAACCCAGAGAACGTGTGATAAGCAGGGAAGTATGATCAAAAGCATGCTAAAAAATAAAAAAGGAATGAAATTAGTTTGTGTGAAAGAAAAAAAAGAATAATTGAGGAAAATTTGGTGTTGACTATTGTGGAAAGGTGAGGAGGAAACTGGTAAATCTCAAAACTATTGTAAGAGATCTTTGGATAAAGCAGGTGTGGGATAAAGGCAGTGGATGTTTCCTCCCGTTGTTCCTGACCCTTCCCTCTCTCTCCATCCCTTCAGCATCCCTGCACGTGGAGAGAAAAGGGGAAATTACATTATTATCTCCAGGCTCAGAGGAAAACTCAGAAAGGGCAGAATGTGGCTCGTACAATAGACCAATATTAAATATTGATTTTTTTTCCTGAATTAATGCAACACCAGAAAATCTGTGCATTTGCAGGAGGATGCACTAGAGAGAGGCCCACTGAGGAGATTCAGAGTGAGAGGTTTGGCAAGAGGCACAACAACCAGCTCACAGCAGCTACAAAAGGAAATTTTTTTTATTGCTAAAAAGGAAATTTTTTGCTAAAAAGGATCTTCAACAGGTAAGGATCATCCTGTAATAAAATTATGCTGTGTTGTTTATTTTAATTTTTTTTCCTCTCCTTTTTTTTTTTTCAGTAAGTGGAAAGTATTCAAACAAGCTGGACATTGAAACCAAAGTTCCTGAGACCATTAGGTCTCTCACTACTGTTTATGCTAGTAGAGGCTAAGAAATAAATCACATGAAATATGGGTGTGTTTTGGGTGCAAACAGAGTAACTCATAAATAAATTTGTATCTTCAATGATACAAATCTTCACATTAAAGAGTAACACTGCCGTTGTGAACTTTAAGGCAGTATTAGCTGACATCACAGGACTCCTCAAACCCCCTAAACTTGGAAATATGAGTAAAATATTTCTCTTCTTGCCAAATAATCAGTCAGAAAATGTCAGTCAGGAAGGGAACATGTTACTGAAGCACCCAACTGCTGCCCCAAAATCTGCAGCTCTGTGTCCCATCCCGTAAGGGCTGTGGAAACAGCAGGATTACTCCTGCAGGAAAGAACTTCTTAGAGAAGACACACCTAGAAAAGTTTCCAAAAAAAAAAAAAAAATCACCCTGAACAACGCCTGTAAATGCATCCATATCTTCAGCCAAAATAAGGGTTGTGTGATTTTTGCTTTCTAAAATCAATATCCAGCCCTGGAGAGGTTTGAGACTTGTGTAGATGTGTTTAGGGACACGGGTTGGTGGTGGGCTCGGCAGCTCTGGGATAATGGTTGGAACTCTGTGATTTTTAAAGGTCTTTTCCAACCTAAACGTTTCTATAATTGTGTGCCACTGATACAAATAGAAGCAGCCCTCACCAGAAATGTGCACAGGGAATGCAAACACTAGACTTGGGGTTTTTTAAGTTATTTTTGTGGAGGAAAGTCAAGGGCTCCGTGTGAATCCGCCTCGGCGTGTTTTAATAGCAGCCTGAGCAAACCAAGCAGGTCATGATAACCAGGGAGACAGGGCACACAGGAGCCAGGATCTGAGGGATCTGCTCTGAGGAGGAGGCAGGACCTGCCAGGAGCTCTGATGGAACCAGACCCACCACCAGAACGTCAAGCTTTTAGCACCTTTCACGCCGGTGTTACTTTTAACTTCAAGGAGACTCTAAAGCACTCGGCTCTCGAGCTAATAAAACTTACAGATGTGAAGGGAGATCTGCTTTATGAGCAGAAGCAGGTAATAAAAATCTTCCATAAAATATGCTCTAAAAACTCCCCTCTGCACAGCCAGTTCTGGGCAGGGTTGGCAGCACCACACAAGTTCTTCACTTATTTACATCCTTCCCTGCATGCAAATCCCCATCACAGCAGAAAGGTATTTCCTTTAGCCATAAACACCCTTCTCAGCTGCAACTCTCCTCCTGTTGGTGTGAAAAAGCCATTTGTATGGAAAAAAAAGTGAAGAATAATTCAGGTGTTGTTGTCCCTCTCTTCATTAGTTTGTGATACCTCACTTGTGTGTCTGTATTGGCAAATAAATCAGTGTAAAGAGCAGTCACCCTACACCTGAAGTGCTAAAGCCTGCCAGGATTCTCAGCTGAAAAATAAAAGGGTTGGAGAAGAAAGGTTCAATGTTAGGACATAATAATTTACAGCTGTTCCTTAAAGCTGGTGTTCTTGTGTGCAAACTCTTCTCTTTGCCTGTCAATAAAGCACAGAACACGCTGCAAGAAATTCTGCCTCGACAAGCAAAGCTCTTCCAATTCTGTTCTGCAAACAGCTCTCAGGATAAGGACATCTTTCCACTTGCTCGGGTTTCTAAAATGTTCCTGTAGATACATGTGTGCAGACCAGTAATAAACCCAGAAAATAAACCAGGGGTTCATCTTGCAAAGGGAGCAGGATGGGGAATAAAACCCCCTGTGCTGGGCAGCCAACCATGGGGGAAATTCACCCCTCTGATCCAAACCCCTCAGCCAGAGCCTGGCTTTAGATGCTGCTCAGAGCAGACAGCTCTTACCCACACTTATTTCCAGTCTTTAATGGCTGATGGGGATGTGCTGAGGAGTTTTCAGCTCCTCACACAGAGTGACCATCCAGCAGGGCTCAAACCACTGCCAGGCTGAGTTTTGCAAGGCACAAAGTTCCCCAGGTTACAGCACACGGTGCCAAAGCAGAGCACAGCTCTGCCCTCATCAAATTGCCCCGTTTTATCCGTGCCCCACATCTGCAATCCCACCCCAGGAGGAGCAGGGCTGCAGCCACAGTCCTGCCAAGGGAGGGACTTGGCATCTCACTCACCACTTTCGGTTTGAAAGGTGGCTGAATCTCTCTGTTCTCCAACTTTTCCCAGTCAATTCTCCTGAAGAAAGCGTGTTCCCTGATGTCCCTTTCCCCCTCCAGGCCACAGCCAAGGCGTTTTGCAGGATGTTTAGTCATCAGCTGTTGGGAAGAAAACACCAAACCGTTCAGTTTAATGCTAGAAGGAAAGTGAGAGTGACTTTTCTCCTGCTTGCAATGCTCCGGCTCCTCTCCTGAAGATACACGCCGCTAATAAAGTTGTTTTAAAAAGCTAAAATGAGTTTTGTGAAGAATTTTCTTGTTTGATCACTGGACACAGCTGATGGGGCTGCACTGGGGAAGTTTTTCCCCCTGGGCAGGGGTTGCTGCTGGAGGTGCAGGTGGTGCCCAAGGTCCACAAGTCCCTCCTGAATTTCACCTCCAGTCTCTTATAGACACTTATAGATCCCCAGAATGCTGCCCTAACTCAACAATCAATTAAACACCATAAATTCCAATGCTCTAAAGCTCCATGAAGCACAACCCCCCCCACACACTCCCATTTCATTTTTCTGGAGCTTGTTCAAGACATCTCATTACCGAGCCTCCAATTTTTTTGGCACCCAGCTGACAATATCTAATCTGTGTTTCCTCCCTTGCATCCTTAATGACATCCCGGTCAATACTCTACCCAGTTACAGAGATGAAACAGATTTGGGGGAAAAAACCAGTCCCAAATCCACCAGCCTGGCATGCTCAGGAACTGGAATGTGCTCCCTAATTAAAAGATCCTCAGCGTTTTCCAACTGGTGTGTACATTGGGAATTGTGCAATGTAGCCTTTAACTCTCAGTTCCAGTTTTGTGGGGACTTTTAATACAAATTATATATCATTAATGTGTTGCTGGGAGTGATACCTCAACAGATCTTCTTAAAACCTCAGCACCACTTCAGTCTCCTTCCAAATGTTGAGTTGATCTGATTCCAACTTCGAAGCTAAAATAAAAGTGACTCCAGGCAGGTTTGGGAAGGGGTTGTGCACTGGGCAGGAATCACAGCCTCCTTCAAGATTAGCAGCAATGTTCCCATTTTTATTGCCTTTTCCAACCCCCTTGCATTAACAGTAGGTGATGAAAGAAAATGGGAATATTGATTCTAGTAGTTTTAATTCTTTCCAAAGGTGCTGCATTTACCAAACCCAACCAACTCTCAATCAGTGGAATGGAAGTCAGGCAGACAAATCAATTCCAAGAGCAGAGTGGGCACGTTTGTCCTGCCCAGTGCTGCCCAGTGCTGGGATTGCTGAGCTACCACTGACTGCAAGGGTCAGGAACTTTCTCACATTGACTTCTCAGCTCAGGAAAAATTCCCACTGAAACCTGAGATTAATTTGTCAGTTTAATGCAGATGGAGAATGTGTCAGCAGCACAGAGACTTGCCCAAAATCTCAAGGTGCAGGGTAATTTTAGCTTTCTGCCCTCCTGACATGAGCACCCAGAGAGCAGCACACAGAGGAGCTGAGAACAGGGCAATTACCTCAGGTTCAGACTGTGCTGTCTGAACGTGTGATTTTCACAAGGCAACGATCTGAATGTACTTTACAAAAATACATCGTGGTTATTTTTTGTTGGCCAGCACGTCTCCACTGATATAAACTCCAAAATTAGCCTGGTCTTTCATTTTACCTTCTTGTTCTAAACACCTTTTCTTTTCCTTGGTGATTTTCTTTAATGGACTAATATCCAGCTCACATATAATATTTCCTAAATGGTTGAAAAGGATAGGAAGAATGTAAATTCCAAATTAACTACGGCAGTGGTGTTTTATCAGTGTGTGTCAGACATCAAATAACCCATTACAGGTGGTGGATTGGAAAAGCTGCAGGCTGATGGTGCTCTGGAGAATTGCATGGAATCAAAGGCAAGTCAAATTAATTCTTTTTTTTTTTTTTCTAAGATAATCCCCTGAAACCAGATCTATTATTTTCCTCAAAAGTAAAAACAAATAAAAAAAATTTAGTATCTAAGACCAATTTTGGGCCACACAGGTACCACTGGGTCAGAATTTCCCTGTGATTTCCCTGCATTTAGGCTAAAGATTTTCACATAAGCTCCTCTTCACCTACATTTAAAAACTGATTCTCCTAAACTGCTGTGCTCTGATGCTGTCATTAGACATTCTGGGCTGAGGACTCGCTGGAGTACCTCCAGCCAAGCTGAGAAGTCTCACCCTGTAAAATCAGGGCTGTGCTGCCACGGGTCGAGAGGCAAAGCAGGGGGAGACTCTTCACACCATGGTCCTGCTTATAAATTCTGCCCCGGATTTGGCAGCTACTCCTCCTGACATTTGTTCTTGCCATAAAACAAGCAGGCACAGAGGGAAGAGCCCAGCACTTACCAGTGACACCAAGTGACAACAGAAGTTGTCTTTCAAACACTCCAGTGCTGTGCCAGAGCCAGGCAAACCCAGCTACTCACACAGGATTGCCAGAAAGGAACTTAATGATAAATAGCATTTTATCTCACCCCCTTGCAGATGGAGACAGCTTCTTTGGACAGTGATTTGGGGTAGGAAACATTGTGCTCCATGATGGACTGGAAGAGTTCGTCTTCGTCTTCCCCATCAAACGGAGGCTGTGGAAAATAAATCACAAGTGAGTAACTTACTGAGTTTTCCTTTTTATATTTCTGAATTCTCCATTTTTATGAAATGGCAGGACAAACACCGTGCCCAAAGAGATCCATACACAGCAGTGCTCCTGGAACAACCCCCAGACTCACAGCAATCTGCAGCCTGGATTTCTGCTGACCCACACGTTCAGCGTTTGACAGCCTCAGATCAAAATCAAGGAGAAATGTTCATTTCTGTCCCCAGGATGGCAGCCAGGTTAATGAAATGTGCGCAGGATTATCTTTGGGATCAGCTTTAATCAGTTTTTAAAGCTACTGTGCTCCAGACAGGCAAAATACTTCAAAGGGTGAAGTTTGGAGAATAACTTTCAATCACCTTGTGCTAAGGTATATCCATGCCTCACTTCATCCCAGTTAAACTCCAGTTTGTTTTATGTCATGGATGTAGATTCTGCTTCTGAGACCATCACAAGAAAGGGCTGCACTATGATTTTAAAATACAGGGGGAGGAGAGTGCCCATGGATAAATCCCCAGGATGTGGGCCCTGTGCAAGACCCAGTTAATGGTAAATCTCCTTTCCCCCAAAGCCTTCAGATGGCCAATATTTGCAATTCAGCCTGCAAATGTTAACAGCTGCAATTGCCACACATTAAAACTTCTACAAGGTCCACTGGAACCTCACAGAGAAACTCTTAAAAAAGGCATTTGTTACAAATGGATGTTTTAAGCTTGGGAAATGCCTGCCTTTACCTAACCCTCACAGAAATCCAGTCGCAGGAATCTTTTTTCAACTCAAGACTAACAGAATTCCTTAAAGTTGGTGCTTATCTGCCATTTATGGCAGCAGAATGTTGCTTCCCTACCCGAGTGACTCAGAGAGCAGCCTCTCATTAGCTCTGCAGAATGAGGGGTCTGTAACTGAGCACATTTCCCAGTGCTGAGACCCACATTTTACCCCCAGGACGTACAGTACAAAAACTGTATTCTTGGGACTTAACTGCAATGCAGAGCTTTATACACACGCTCTTATTATGCTTCCCTGTGGTTTCAAACTCCTAAATGGTATTTCTTCCACTTGACATGCATTTTCCTGCTCAAGTGTCTCCCTTTCAATCCTGAAGATGGCTATTTATAACATTATTGCAGTACAAAGGAGCCGTATTCAAAGGCAGAGCTTGATTATGTGGGTGCAACATAAAGAGCTTAAAGCCTAAATACATTCTCAGTTGAGTCAGTCAAGAGTACAAGGAGATAACAGCAGAATGAAAGGCTTCAATCTCATCCTGTAATGGTCTAAACCTTCAGGGAGCCTTGAAACAGAGCAGCTTTGGAGGGCAGGAGGAGGTCACAGCCAACATGAGAGGAGGAATCTTACCTGGCCAGCCAACATCTCATAGAGCAGCACACCATATGCCCACCAATCCACCGACTTCCCATAGGGCTGGTAAGCAATAATCTGCATAATCACAAGAAAAAAAAACAGGGAAAAGCCCCTGTGTTAACTAACCCCAGCCTTTGGTGTAATAGGTACATGTGGGATGAGTAGAGAAGGACAGATTTCCTTGGAAAAGGCCAGAAAGCCAACTGTGTCATCCTCACTCCAGCTAATGATGGCTTTCAGTGGGAGTTGGATTGTTTTGCAAGTGTGAGTCTAAACCCACCCACGCCCTTGGTACCCTGATATTGTGGAAAATGCAGCTCTCAGGAGCTCCTGGGATGTGCCTTTGAGGGCAGAGGAGGAAGTACAGCAGCACAGTGTAGGAGACAGGACAAAACCTTTACCCAGCTGTTTGTGTCAGAGTTCGAAATCATGGGCTATCAATAATTAGACCTTTCTTTTCAATACTTATATTTCTATTCTGCTGTAAAAGAATCAAAATTTAGGAGAAGGGAAAAACTCTTAATAATCCCAGTCAAGTTTTCCCAAGGCACATGGTTGTGATAATACAAAATACCAACCACACCAAAAAGAAAGGGGGTTCTGCTGTTCAGACTAAGGGAAATGTCGAGTATTTTCCATGCTCTGGGTTCACATCTGACTCACAGAGCAGCACAAATTGAGTTCTGACACAAGGAAAGGCTGCAGGAGCCAGCAGCACCCAGGTCCCCTCCTGTGTCATCCTTTTAATCGAGGCCTCCTCAGAGATCAGTGCTCATTTATTTAAGAGCTGCGTTTGGGGATGCTCTGGAGGAGTCTGGAGGTGCAGGTGCTCCTCAGATCTCTTCCAAAATAACTGGGAAGGGATGCTGGGAACTGGGAAGGGATGCAGGACATCCCAGTCCCTGCCCAACCTCACTGAAGGCAGCATCACCACCTTTAACTCCAACATCTCCCACCTTCAACTCCAACATCTCCCACCTCCAACTCCAACATCTCCCACCTCCAACTCCAACATCTCCCACCTCCAACTCCAACATCTCCCACCTCCAACTCCAACATCTCCCACCTCCAACTCCAACATCTCCCACCTCCAACTCCAACATCTCCCACCTCCAACTCCAACATCTCCCACCTCCAACTCCAACATCTCCACTCCACTGCAGTGAGCAGGGAACTGAGGCAGTCAGAACTCCACAGGGGCTTGCATTTCATTTTCCTGTTTGCTCTGGTTTTTGTTCTTTGTGAAATAAATTGCCCAGTCAAGTACACATCACACATCCTAAATTTTTTTTTTTTTAGTTGTCTGAAAGAGAAGTTGAGCTGCCAAGTTCCATAGTTGCTCAGGAAAATAGTGAGTCACCAGTGCAATAAAGCAGGACTGCCTGGCTACTAAATAAAATTATGGTCTCTGTGTGGATATATGTCCTTGCCTGAGATACAGCAGCACACGACTTCAAAATTACTGCAATGTTTCTAACCAAAGGATTTCAAAATCAATGGTGCTTTTGGAATATATTAGACAACCAGAGATAATAACAAGATTCTCATCTGGAAGGCCCAAAATAAAGGCAGTCTGTATTCGTTGTCTCTTAGCAGTAATATGGGCTTAAAATATATATATCTGGGACATTTATTTTGTTTTATAGCAGTTGACATACTTGGTTACTCTCCCTTCCATTTCCATCACCAGGAAAATCCTGCTGGAATCGATATTGCCTTTTGAAACACCAAACACTTTCAAACCTTCATCCAGGAAAAAAATACTGCCCTTCACACACAGAAAATGACAAAATATTTCATCCTCACTCCTTCTCTGACAATGTCTCCCTGCCTCATGGAAAAGAATATTTTATATAAAGAAGGGGATATTTTTGAGGTCATTGATTTGTAAGGGCAGAACATTTTGTACCACAAGTGCAGTCCAGGTATGTGGTTTTTGGGAGGAACAGTTTCTTTCAATTAGCAAATGAGGAGAAAGCTGGATCCACAGCAGTGAGAAAGAAAATGCTGCCACACTGCCAAGGTTCTGTACCTGGCAGCCAGGTCTGTCCAGGAGCCCACAGTCCACTTCTGTCCCTCTTGTGAAGGAGTTGGATGGGATTACTGAGAGGAGGAAATTGCTTAATTCTGCAGTGCAACGTTCTACAGGGAAAGCTGCACCAAAGAATGGACTCAGTGATGCTGGTTTTTATCCAGCAAGAAGTGAGTCAAGGCTGAGTTCTTCCCTAAACAGCATTCCCATCAGGAAATGCAGCTTCCCCTCTGAAATCTGCCTTGGGGAGAGAATATCACACAGAATCATCAGGAGAGGCAGAATTAACATGGAGAAACCTCCAGTGGATGCTCAGAATCAGTACAGTTTTTCTGCTGTTTGATGCCATGTATGAAGAAGAGAGCAGTGCCCCTCTGAGCTGGGACACACCTCCCTCACCTGAGCCAGTCTGGGATGGAAGAGTGGGAATTGAGACACCAACACAGCCACCAAAGCTGCAAGAGTCCCACTGCAAACGCGATGACAGCCCCTTCATTCAATGATCTCCATGCAGGGAAAGGTGTTTCTGTCACTGCTGCAGTACCTGGGGAGTTTTCCTCCTTTAATCCCATCTGAATACACCCAGTTTGCACCAGCAGCTGGGTCCTGCTGAGGCTGTGGCACCAGGGAAACCCAGGGCAGGTGTTTGCCACCTGAATCCCCCAGGGAGCACCTCCTGCATGGAACCCACAGATAAACCCCTCCCGCTGGAGCTGCTCCCAGCATTAATTGGGAAGTGCCAACCAGAGGGAAAATGCTCACTTCAAGGGAGGAATGGCACGTGGGAGGAAGCAGATGAGCCTTCAGCGTGCAGGCAAACAGGAATTGGTGGGAAGTCAGCAAGTTCCAAACGTGGTGTTTTCATCAGTTCCCTCCTCATCACCCAGAATCCATCGTGTGTCACCTCCCCAGCTGCTGCACCCAGAGCCAGCCCTGCCTGCAGGATGCCAAAAGTCATCTGCAGCAGCTGCCAAAGGCATTCCAGCTGCAGGTACAGATTTTGGTGTCTTTTACAGCAAATGGGGGCCTGTGAACCTGCCTCACCACAGCATCCATCACAGACCCAGGGCAGGCAGGGAGCTCCTGTCCCTAGAAATGAAGACCTGTACCCTCCTCCACCTGTGATTTCTGATTTTCACTGCCCAGGCAGCAGTAGAAAGCTGATGGGATCCTTCTCCTCCCCTCCTCCATCACTCATTTAAACGATTGCCTTTTTCATGACCTTTCTGCATTTCAAATGTCCCATTTTACCCATCTATTGCCATGCATTAAGAGCTCTGCCTTTCCAGGTTCTGTGCATTTTGAGCACTCAGAAAGAGCTCAGGAATTTCTCTCACCGAGCAGAATTGGCAGAAGGACTTGCTTTTTTTCTTTTTTTTTTTTTTTCCTCTCTTTTGCCTCCAAGGAAGGCAGAGTTAAGAGCAGGACACAGAGATTAATATCAGCAATTTGTAGGAATGTTTAGATCATGGCAGCTAGTAGCCAGTTGGGATGAAAAGATTATATCCCAGAGGCAAGAGGAAATCTTTTGTGAGCATATATGATGTGTGCTGGAAAAGTTAAAACTCGGTTATTAAAAGAAATAAATATTACTAGCACAAGAAACAGTCAAATGCACTTTCCAAACCTTTTGGCCTCCCACAACCCTGGCAAATTCAAGGTTGGAACTGAAGGTCTTGAGGGGGGAAATGGAGTTTCTAATTTAAATTCCTCTCAAACCCAAAATCAGCAGTGTGGCTGCTGCAGGGCTGCTGATGGTGGGGTTCTGTGCTGGCAGAATCCCTTCCCCTAATCCTCCTGACATCCATCTCCTCCTGTCTCTCTTGACTGGCCAAGGAAACACAAAGCACTAATTGATTTCACAGCTCCTTTACCACTCTGACCATAAATATTTAAGTTCAGCACATCAGGAAATGGTGTGTACAAGAGAAGCACTTTGTGCCTGAGAGAAGCTGCCAGCCCTGGGATCCCCCAGTTTCACCTCTGCACATTCCCCAAACTGCACAGCACAGGAAAAGGAACAATAACTCCAGCCCTTTATACACCCAGGTAACAGCAAATGGCAACTTTCCCGCTCGGTTTAAAAAGGAATAAAAAAAAAACACACATTATTTTGCAGCACACCAAATTGAGGGTTCACTTTGCTGAAGGCAGCACTGCCCTGGTTTTGCACGCTGAGCTGGGGCAGGGGACAGCAGTGAGGTGTCCCTGCAGGGTCCTGGCAGCTGAGTGTCCTCTGCTCCACCTGGGGCAGGTCCTGCAGAGGCTCCCCCAGGCCCCAGAGAGGCAGCACCTTCTTCCCCAGTGCTGCTGAAAAGAGCTAATTCCCCATACTCACAGCATTCCACTCCAGATACCTTCAAGAGTTTATTTAGATTTAGCTCCTTTATCTCCACCCAGCAGGGAATGTGACCGTGCAAATGAAGTCTCATTAAAATCTATTCGAAATTTATTAATTTGAGCCCATGGTAACATGGGCTGAAACACCCCTGAAAGTGAAACAGGAACATTCCTTTGAAGTTTACCCCAGAACTAGATAACAAACTGTCAGGCACAATAATGTCTTCAGAGACAAAAGACTAAATCAGCCAAGTAAACAGAATAAAATCAAATCTGTTTGTAAGATAACAGACTAATTTTCTCTCACTTACTGGATGTTTTGGTAAAAGGTTTATTTCTTTATATGAAATTTCCAAATAAAGTAAAGTAATTTGCTCCAGCATTGACCCACACTGAGCATTCTGGTATTGACAAAATGTTCTCTGGCATTAACTGGCACGAGACAATTGCCACAGAAAGGACACTAATTTGTAATATTGGCTTCATTTATGCTTTGACAGAAGAAAATGAAATACTGCTCTGGTTGTTCTGATATCCTGCTGCAAGCAGCAGCAAATGGTGAAAAATCAAGGGTGGATAATACACAGTATTTCACTCTGAAAAGCATGAATTAGCAATTGGGAAAAAACCAAACTATTTCTCACTCCAATTTCACGGCAATGACAAAATTCACCTTAGACACTAATTTATTATATATGTGTATAAATCTCCCTTATTCCAACAAACATTCAATTCCAGCCAGAAATGCTCCAGCCAGAGCTGCCTCTTGCTCAGTAGCCAGTGAACAACTGAGTCTCTTGGATCAGGATCCAGCCTCCTGCATCAAATCTGCTGCCAAACAAATCAAGACTCTTGAAAGCTCCGTGTGCAGAAAGAGCAGATTTTAATATTCATATATTTGAATTATATCCAAATCACCACATGTGCTTGTTTTCAATTCTTTAGACCTCAACTATGGAAATACAAATCATATCCAGGCTCAAAGTCTTAATTCTAAGCTCATATTTATCTCAGTGCCTTAAAGCAGGACTGAGCTTCTCACGATCCTATTTTCATTTTAGACCCACTGCGGTTGGTTCAGGTTTCAATGTCATTTTCAGTGGCTGGAAAGCTGCACAGGTATGGCCAAGTCACAGAAAACTCAGGGCAAATCATGGATTTATTACAAGGTCTGACCTCTCAGCTTTTGGAAGAGGCCTCCAGTGACAGGAGCATTCCTGAGGTGCAGAGCAGCAAATTGTGGCACTTGTGCAGCATTTACAGGACATGGCCTGGAGAAAACCACAGTGGTTTTACAGAGGTCAGTCAGCAAAAAGCTTCAAGACCTCACGAGTCCCTTCCCAAAAGCCAGTGAGTGGTTTGTGATTTCCTGCAAATGCCAAATTATCCTGACAATGGATGTGTGCTGGCAGCTGTGTGAACCTCTGGAGGGAGAGATTCAAGCAGCATTGTTTGCTCCCAGTGAAGGATTGGGTGAGCTCAGCAACACCCACAACATTTGTATAACCTCACAGATTGCCAAGTTTAGTACAATAGCATTTCCAGGCTGCAAATTTAACATCAGAAGTTGGTGAGCCTGATTTGTTGGGGTTTTTTTAAGCTTTTTGTTAATGAACAAAATCTTATCTCATAAAAAGTTAGTTTTTCAATTAACCAGGTATTTCTTAAAACAGTGAAGCCTTATTGATTTAATTAACATTGCATTAATTCACAGATCTACCCAATATACCTGCAGAAGTTAAATGGTGCCATCCACAGAGAATCTGGAGCCATCCAAAGCCAGGGGTATAAAAAGTGGAGGGACAATCTCCTTTAAGGGACTAAAAGGTTCTTAAAAAGGTCCATATTTACCTCTGGTGCAATGTAGTCTGGAGTGCCACAGAAGGTCCTGGTTGTTACTCCATCTAACATGTGCTCCTTGCACATTCCAAAATCAGCAATTTTAATGTGTCCTTCTGAATCCAACATCACGTTGTCTAATTTCAGATCTCTGAGAAGAATCACAGTTAGTTTAAGGTTAATGTTTGGGGTGAGCTCAATGAGGAATATTTGCAGCTCTTTGTGGGGAGGAGGTTCAGGGTTGCACATGTGGGCAGATATCTCAGAATGACCTCAAAATCCTGGGATGGGTTGGAAGTGACCTTAAAGGCCATCCCATGCCACCCCTGCCAGGACAGGGACACCTCCCACTGTCCCAGGGGACTCCAAACCCTGTCCCATCTGGCCTGGGACACTTCCAGGGATCCAGGGGCAGCCCCAGCTGCTCTGGGCTGGACAGTGAATAAAGAGGTGTCTGACCCCTCTCCTGAGACTTTTGAATGTGTAATGTTATTAAAAATCACACAGAAATACAAAACAAAGTTTGCCATTTTCGTGAGGTTTGAGTGAGGCAGAGCACAAGGGTCAGAAAGCTCAGCTTAAACAGGGCTGAGCTCACCAGCAGCAACACAACAAAAAAAAACCCCTCTGCACTGATGGCTTTCTGTTTTAAAAATACACTGAAATGTTAAAGAAATGGATCATTTTGGGGTTTTAAATATAGTTCAGAAATGACTTGTGTCAGATCATACTCACCTATAAATAATCCCTCTGTTATGGAGAAAGAATAACCCAATTGAGATCTCAGCTGCATAGAACCTGTGTGGGGGGCAAAAAAAACCACACCTCAACAGATTTCTTATTGTCTCATGATTTTCTTCTGGCAAAATAAACTGGAAATGAATCATGGTAAAGGATGAGAATATAGCAGCATATGAAATATGTCATTTATAGTGTGTGCATACAGGTGACATAAAAGACACATATATCACTTCAGCTGGACCTCAACAGATACATTTTGAGTAGCTGATGATAAAATAATGCAGAATCTAAAACAAAATTTGGAAAATTGCTCCCTGGACCACAAAAAACAGTGCAGCTGGAGCACAGCTTTTTTTTTTCCTTCCTGCCCTATCTCTGCTGCAAAGGTCCTTATCTCTAATCACAGACTGAGGAATTCAGGATGTACACTGCAATCCACACGGCATGAAATAATTTGCAGAAATAGTGTTCCTTTATACAGCCTGTTAATGGATTAATTACAGGCAGCTAATTAAAATGATTACCATATAAGATCTAATTGCTGGATGCAGTTAAGAGGTATAGAACACTGGTGGCTGTTTGGTTGCTGTGGAACCGTGCGAATTACGGGCGAGAGGATTATTTAAAGACGAGATTAATTTTTAGGCTCAGCACAAGGGAGAGGAGGCAAGTGAGCTGTGCAGCACTCACTCAGAGGTGTTTGTGAGCACATGGGAAGATGCAGCACAGGCAGAAGCTGTCAGGAAGCAGCACAGATTTTGTGGAGTGTTGGCAAGTTGCATTAGCTGGGAGTCGAGGACGATCTGACACCACCTCGGCTTGACTCAGCCAGTTGGTGAAATGTTTGTCTGCATCTGAAACGTTTCTGTTTAGAAGGCCTCTTGTTTAAAAAAAAAATTTGCTTAAATCAAAATGAGAAGTTATTTTAAAGCAGTTGGTCACCCTTGATTTTAGAGTTTCGTTAGTAAATTTATGGAACACCACCCAGTGGTGAAGAGGTATTATAAGGATGGCTCAAAAGGTACTGAGGCATCTATTCACTCTTAAACACACTACAGATCATTTTCAGTGGCTCACTGACGTGCCAGATGTACAATTACCTGCAAAGAATCGTGTAGATAAACAACTCCCAATGCCTTATGAACTCCTCACAAATATATCACAGAAATTCTTACAAGCTCTACATTGAATTTATCTTGCATAAACTGTAATTTATATTACAGTGCTGACTCTATTTGTACTGCCTTTCTCTAGAGCACTAATTCAGACTGAAGTGTTCTACTCACTGGGATTTTTTTTAATATTTGATTTTAAAAGCAACACCAGAATATGAAGTAGCATCTTTAATTTCCTGCTGCCCTGCTTAAATTCTTGTCACTTTTTGGAGTAAGCCTCTCCTGCCTTTGTTTGTGCTGTAGTTTTGAATAAAGGCACAGCTACCTTTGGTCTGTGTGTTCAAACAACATTTTTAACACAAAAAGTCCAGATTTTGGGCTTTTAAAAACCAACAAACACCAGGCAGGACTTCATCCTGAGCCTGGGAAGAGAAGAAACAAAATCCTCCTCCAGTGTCAAATCAAGATGATGATAAGATTGAAATAGATGAACACTCACACTGCTTGTGGCTCCTTAAATTTTCCTACTTGCTGGATGTGATACATGAGATCCCCACCATTGACATACTCCATCACAAAATACAGTCGGTCCTGGGGAAAAGTATTAAAAGAGGCACATAAATACATTAGAGACAATATTAGATATTCATTGATGAGCCAAAAAAAAAAAAAAAAAGTGACTAGCTCGTTATTAAAAAGCTTTTAGGATTATTAGGACTGGGGAAAAAAAAAATTATAGATCAGGAAATGGAAGGGGAATGTTTTGTTCAACCTTCAAGAGTAAATGATTGATGGGATCTGTCTCGTTGTGCCAATTTCAGTGCCATGTTTTACAGATTATTTGCCTCCAATGGTTTCAAGAATTATACAAATATAGCCCAGTCTGAAAAATCTGTCTCTAAAAATAAATGAAAAAAAAAAATCAAAGATGGTGGAAAAATCCCAATTTGCTTTGGGGCCATTTCTGATTGTTCCTGCTCAGTTTTCCTTTGGAAGGTGGTGTGGATGTGGCACCTGAGGACAGGGTTTCAGGGGGAATGTGGGCTGATGGTTGGACAGGGTGATCTTAGGGACTTTCCCAGCCTCAGCAATTCCAGAATTCCAGGTCATCCAAGAGGCTGCCACAGTGACACTGGGCCATCAGCTCCATCCTCCAATGTGTCACTGAGAGATGTTTTATGATGTGATGGGCAAATATCCACTTCTCTTATTTATAAGGAAAGAAGAAAAAAAAAAAAACCCTCAGTGTCACCCAGAAGTGACAGAAAACTAAATTAAATCCACCAACACTGGTTCATGACTAATAACCCCACGGTGTGATAACAGCCATTGAGACTTTTCAAGTAGTATCCTCAAAGCTTCAAAAATATTTGGGAACCTTTGGGAATCTGGGCTTGAGGCTCTGACTTAGCAAAGCACATATAATGACATTAATTGCATTTAGGAATTGCCACGCTGGCCTGCTCGAAAATATGGTTTATATTTAAGATAGGAAGGGTGATTTCATGTGGGATTTCTTCATCATTTTGCAGAGGCTACCAGACACGGGTTGGATGATAATAAACGTTACTGGGGTGATAAAATCCACAAACACACAGCCTGGGGAACATGGGGGTGGCAAAAACCCCGCAGAGCTCACGTACAACAGTCTGGAAACAAGAGTGGAGCTGTGTCAGGAACGGGGGCTTGTCCTGCAGTGCCAGCACTCGTTTCTCCACCATGGTGCACTCCACGTCATCATCCTGGATCACCACGTCCTTCTTCAGGATTTTGATTGCATAGAGCTCCTCTGTGCCCTTCCTGTCTGCCAGCATCACCTGCAGTAAGAGAACAGAGTGAAAATCCCCCAGGGCAGGGAGAGCAGGGCACTCAGGATGGTGCCTGGAGTTCTCTCTTTGCTGTGTTTGAGGCTCTGTGCTGCCCAGGGGCAGCTCTGAGCTCACAGTCAGTGTCACTCAGCTCTCTGCACACAGCAGGGACACAAAACAAATCCTTTCCCCAATGGACACCAAGGACAACTTTCAGCCCCAAAGCACAGCCAAGGGTGGCTGCAGGGAGGAACAAGAAGGATGGGACCTCCCAAGCTGCAGCTGCCCTTGGACAATCCAACCCCAAGGTGCAAATGGAGCCAAACTGAGCCAAGGCTGAGCCCTGGGGACCCTTTGTCCATTTGGGGACCACTTTGGGTCCCCCTTGGCCGTAGCCCTGGCCAGGCTCTTGTCCTGCCCCAGGTGGATCCTGGAGCCTTGGAATAAATCTCTGCTTTATTCTCCAGCTCTGTGCAGTCTCTGTTCCACCTCAGCCTTCCCAGGGCATCAAGATGCCTAAAGAGATGGCAAACCAGCTTTTCCTTTAATTTGTATAGACAAATTTGATCAGAACTCCAAAATCCTGATCATTGCACTTTTCAGACAGCCTGTGCCCAAACCTGCTGCTGATTGTGGACTCCTGGCTGATAAAATGTTAAGTCCCAGGAGCCTCCTTCAGTAAAGGGCACTTTATCACCTGAGTTTTGTTCAAACAGGCAGAAAAATAGCAGTCTGATCTCTCAGCTGTTGGATTTCTAATTTATAGACACACTATTCCTGGGGTTTTATTCCAATATTCAACCTCACCAATGTTGGTGACTTCCAGAACTGGCAGAGTGGCCCAGGTGTTAAAGCCACAGAAGTAGATACAATTTCCTTGAAACTGCCAAGAAGTGAGGATCTGGAAGTGAGCACTGAGTTCCCAACGTGCCCAACAGTCTGAGTTTTAAAATTTATTTTTATTTCTTCAAGAAAACTGCCAATCAGGACCTAAGTCTGCTAGGCCTTAGGGGGAATGACCCTACTCCCTGTTACTAAATCCTTCCTCAAAACTGCACATCCTTTTCACTCTGGATTTTGCTTCTTAGAGAGCTGTTGATTTATTCTTTCTCATGGAAAATAAGAAAAAAAGAGAAAAAGAGAAAGAGAAAGAGAAAGAGAAAGAAAAAGAGAAAGAGAAAGAGAAAGAGAAAGAGAAAGAGAAAGAGAAAGAAAGAAAAAGAGAAAGAAAGAGAAAGAGAAAGAGAAAGAGAAAAAGAAAAAGAAAGAGAGAAAGAGAAAGAAGAGAAAAAGAAAAAGGAAAAAGAAAAAGAAAAAGAAAAGAAAAAGAAAAAGAAAAGAAAAAGAAAAAGAAAAGAAAAAGAAAAAGAAAAAGAAAAGAGAAAAAGAAAGAAAGAGAGAAAAAGAAAAAGAAAAAGAAAAGAAAAAGAAAAAGAAAAAGAAAAAGAAAAAGAAAAAGAAAAAGAAAAAGAAAAAGAAAAAGAAAAAGAAAAAGAAAAAAGAAAAAGAGAAAAAGAAAAAGAGAAAAAGAAAAAGAAAAGGAAAAAGAATGTGAGTGGATTAATCCTGAAGAATTCCTACCTTCCCAAAGCTCCCTTTTCCAAGAACCATGAGAAAGTTGAAATCTGTCAGCTTCACCCTGTCCAGATTGTTGGAGGGCACACTTGAGTTCTTGTCTTCTGTTGAAGTAATGACTTTGTTACCAGCTGGCCCAAGTTTGGCTTTCTGAAGAACACACACACACATACACACACAAAAACAGCAAAGTGAGAACTGCCCATTCCCCTGGCAAAGGGATCCCTGAGAACTGGAAATGGCCAGCTCTGAGGTGGCATTCCCAGGTGAAAGGCTGCATGGCAAAATATGCACAGACACGCCTTCAAAGGCTCATTCCAGCAATAATTTTGGTATTATTGAGGGAATTAAAGTGGAAAACCGAATTTGTGTTCGTGTATAACCAGATAAAGCAGATACATTTATCTGGTTAAAAGAGCAAAAACAAAGCAAAGCAAAGCTCAGAAACAAAATAAAAAAAAAATGGTCATTTAATTTCATGCCAAAAGCAGCTCAAATGGTGCTTTTGTTCTGAAATACAAAACCCCAAAAAAACCCAAAAAACCCCAAAAAAACAAAACAAAAAAAACAAACAAACAAAACAAAAACAAAAACAAAACAAAAAAAAAAAAAAAAAAAAAAGAGGCTATCCAAAAATACCATGCTGTAATGTACATCAGGTATTTTAGGATATAAACAACCTCCTCGAAACATTCTCATTTAAGATGGAATTCTCCAAGTCACCGCATAGCAAGAGGTAAGAGAATTATTTTGACATGCACTAAGGAAAAGAACCTGCATTAAAAATCCCCACAGCACACGGGAATTAATGCAGATGAACACGGCCACTTTCAAACCAGCAGTACAATCAACTTTGATTCTCAATCAAGGGTTGATCTGGAGGAGGGGGAATATTACAGACAAGGCTCTTGGCCAGACACTTTGGTTTTACAGGAGGCTGCAAGTCTCAGCATCTCACATGAGACACCATGGCATGGCTCAGGTAAGCTGCATTTCAAATCTCAGGGTTAATAGAAGAGAAAAAAGTAAGACTCACCAAAAGATAATGCAGGCTACAAGATCATATCCTTTTTTTTTTTTTTTTTCCCCTCAAAATAATCCCATATACCAGCAGAAGCAAAGCCAAGAAGGTTTAATAATTCTTTGGGATGTAATTCTTTCCCCATCTGTCTGCTGTGTTGGTCTGGTTAATAACCTCTAATATGGTTAATTTACTTTTTGCCAGTGATGTATTTTTGATGATTCAGGATAACTACTCTTCTCTCTGCTTCACAAAAGGAAAATATTTGTATGTTATCCCTCTTTGACAGATAAAGAAAATGATGGAAATGGAGGTTTATTCGAATCACACAATCCCTCCCTTCAAAAGCCAGGTCTGGCACTGGAAACTGGGAGTTACAAACTTTCCCCTCCTCAGAGGAGTGTAAAACCATAAAATTGAGAGGCACTCAATTCCCAGACTCCATCTACTCCTGCAGCAATGTCAGATAATCTCCTGACAAAATAACCTCCTGTCACTTGACAACCACATTCAGCTTGGATGACTCCTCCTGCAGCTTTATAAGTGCAGAAAAATCTTATGCCCTGCCACAGGGATATGAATTCTGCAAGTTTAGATCTCTTTATTAAAAAAAACCTTGTAATACAGCTTAGAATGAGGAATTTCTGGCACAGCAACGTTGTGACTTGTTTGCTTGAAAGCAGCACTTGGAGATGCTGATCAGGATCAAGAGCTGTGCAAACATTTCAGGAGAGCCAGTCCTGGATGGCAGCTGAAATCCCTGAGTCTGTAAAGGATGCTCCCAGGGCAGATCCGGCTGCTGGAGCTCTCTGGCAGCACAAAGATCCTTTCCAGGCCACACAAGATTGAGCCATGAGCAAAACAAGGGGAAAAAACCCCACCCCTAAATCCCAATCTCCATTATTTGTACAAGATAAAGACGTGGCTCAAGGGAGCAGCGTTGCTGCCATGCCTTTTGTGATGCTCCCACAAATGGGATCCCAGATAAAGATCTTGCTTTTCTCATGCACAAAGCAATTTCAATATCCTCCTTTTTCACTGACTAATGGAGATCCAAATCAGGCCTTGAATGAAAAGCACCAGCTTTATTTCTTACACTTTAAACCCACTGGGGCAGGTTGTTGGCAGCTTGTTTGAAAAATGCATAACTCAGAACAAAAAAAAAATCAAATTTCATTCCAAGGCCATTTGTTTTTTGTTTGGTTGGGGTTTTTTTTTGGGTACAAACCTGCCAGCCAGGTGAGGAGTGCTCTCTGCAGCCCTGCAATCCCAGGCTCTGGTGTTTCCAGCACTTTTTCCATAAAAAAGCTCCTGTGCCTACTGCTGGCTCCAGAGCTGGAGGCTCTGCACTCACTGGGAGTCAACAGGGGCTGGAATTGTCAGGAGCTGAAGGCAGGATCTTAAAATACTATTTGAGAACCCAGCCAAGGCCTCTGTGCATCCTCTGAGCTTCAATGAGCAACAGACATGTTCCTCTCACTCCCGTTTTTCAGCTTTTTTTAAATTAGATGCCGCTCTGAGTTGGAGAGTCTCTTTTTGCAGATGGCAGATTTTGGAGCAGAACACAGGGTTCTGTGTGCTCAGGTGGGCTCTGAGCTGCCTGACCCAGGAGTTCACTGATGTCAGTGACCTGTGCCCGTGGGACGGTGGCAATCCTGGTCATGTCCTGCCATGGGAGGGGTGAAGAGAGAACCCTGCTGCAAACCAGCTGGAAAATCCACAGGCAGGAATGCTGGGGAACAACCAGACTGACTCCAAGGCAGCACATAGCCCCAGAGTGGCAGGAACTCATGAAATTATCAAAACCTTATCCAAGTCCTTATCTCCCATCACCTTGGCCAGCCACCATCCTTCCAGAAGCATGCAAAAAAACCCCTTTTTTCACATTTGGCATGTGAATTCCTGTTACTGCTTTTTTGGCTTAAGGTCCTAGTGGAAATAGAGTGGGAATTTCAAGACATTTCACTGAGCTCTATCATGAGTTTTATATCTGGAACACCTTGGCTGTAGCAGACAGAAAATGCCATGCAGCCAATATCCTCTTCCAGACTGCCAGAGCAAAACCAATTTTGCAGCTACAGAAGGGACATAAACTCGAATTATTCCTAAAAGCTTATTGGAAAAGATTGATATTTTGCCTTTCCTACCATGACTAAAATTGAAAATCGCAGAATCCTATTTGAACCCTCCTTTATTTTATGGCTATTAAAACTTGCTGAAGTTGTAGACAGCATTTCAGGCCCTGGATTCATTTTCCATCCACATTCCAACTCCTTGGCTCATTATCTTGGCTAAAACCACAGTATTGTTACAAGGAAGCCAGCTTGCAGCAAACCAACCAGGAAAACAGGATGTTAAAAGATAAATTAGTCTGCACTGGTAGCAGGAAAGTTAATCTAAAAAGAAAACAAGACATGCACATCATCTTACTTCCTCTGCTTTGGACGCACCTTATCTCGGCCAGTTCTTTTACCCTGAAACCACAGGGGAGACACAGCTTATATCTTCAGCCCAAACTCCCTTCTCCACGGAGTGTTAAGAAATTACAGTGTGCTACACTGGAGAGAGACTCTGGGAATTTGATAGGTGCTTTTTGGAAAAGATATCTCAGAGCTCACAGTCAAAACGCTTTGGATTTCTTTTTAACCTAAGAGTAACGATTGTGCTTTTAATTGAGTATGAAAAAAAGTTTATTCAAAACCTAATGAGAAGCGTGATGCAAGGAAGAAAGAGAAGTGATTTAGGGAATAGTAATTCTTTATTCTTTAGGGCAATTGTAGTTATTCTTGATGATTCTTTTCAAAACTTTCTGATTTTTTCCCTGTGAAGAAAATCGAATGGGACAAAACAATAAATCTGAATGTTGCTCTTCTGCCCTCCGTGTATATCTGTAGTAGAGAATCTCAGGAATTACAGAACAAAAAGACTGACTTGGTAATTTTCAAAATTGTGAGGATTTAAAAAAATATATATATACACAAAATTCCCTTTCCTACTCCCAGTCTCTTCAGGGCCATGAGTCTCTTTCCAAGATGCTTTAAGCCCTTGCTCTCCTGCACTGCTTCTCCTCTGCTGCTGTTTCCAGCACTCAGCTGGGTTGAGACTGGCTTTGTTCCCACACGGGAAAGGAGCACCAGGATCCAACCCTGCCCAGACTTGCAGCCATCCCCTCCCAGTCCCCGAGCACACAGGGAGAAATCCACACCCTCTGCCGTGGTCAGATACCCGAGCAAACACTGAGCTTTGGGAGCAGCCCACTAGAGGATGTGTTCCTCTGTTGTCAGGGCAACTCACTCCCAGATTGCCAGCAGGATCAGCCCTGGCACCACATTTTCAAGAGGAAAAAGTGATAAATGGAATAATATTTAACAACACTGCTGAATTCCCACCAGGTGAGCAGAGCCACAGCCCAGCCTTTGTTTGCTGGCCCCACCAAGAGCTGGTGGGGAGGTAAATCCAGAGCTCTGCTCCCAGCTGAGGCTTCTGCATCCTCCCAGCTCTGCTCCACGTGGACTGCAGCATTCCCTCCCCATCCTTACAGGTTCCAGCCACCCTGCTGTGCCTGTGCAGTGCCTGCAAACAGTGAATGCAGGATGGAACAGGGGCGTGGGGCTGTGCAGTGTGTCCCAAACCCCACGGCTCCAGCCCGAGGCTCAGCAGCCCCAGGAGAGGCTGCACAGGGCTTGGCTCAGAGTCACAGAATCACTCAACAGTCTGGGCTGGAATGCACCCAAAAGTTGTGTCATTCCACCCCCTAGCAGGGCAGGACACCTTCCACCAGAGCAGGCTGCTCCAAGCCTGTCCATCCTGGGCTTGGACACTTCCAGGGATCCAGGGGCAGCCACAGCCTCTCTGGAGAAACAATCTCACGTCCCAAGAATTGAGATTTGTGGAGCAGGAATGTCTCCTCGCCACGACTTAATCCCCCTAAAGATTCTAACAAAATCCCTGCTTCTGATGTGGCAAAATGTTCTGAGCAGTTCTTGGCCAGACCCCCACATGCTCCTCAGTGTCCCTGTGGGAAGGGATCAGCCACCTCACACTGCCACAGCTGGAGCCAAGGCTTCTGCTCCTAACTCCTGAGCTAACCCAAAGCCATTGCAGGTGACACTCTGCAAACCCCTCACACAAATGGCCAAATGGATGGGGAGAAGTGAGGATGGAACAGGCTGGACAGCAAAATTCCAGTTTCACTATTCCAGCCCAGGTGGGAAATGCTCAGTTCTGCCTGTCACTACCTGCACAAGGAGCATCAGAGCAGCTCAGATCTCAGACAAACCTTAGAAGATGTCCCTGACAGAACCAGCAAAGCTCATACCAAGGATGGAAAAACTGAAATAACAATGATTTATCCAAGTGTCAAGGAAGGAGCCATTCAGGTTTCCAGTCAGGTACACACGAAGTGGGGACTTTGATCAATGTGTTGAGCCATTAGCAAGCCTTTAATAAAGCAAATAAATCCAATAAATTTCAAGTCAAAATCTGCAAGAAAAGCCCTCCCATTCAGCGAAATGTTCTCTGTCATTGTGGCAGCTGGTTTCTTACATTATTGCATTTCCAATTCCGTGTAATTACAGATGCTACGATAGACTATCAATTTCCTACTTTCTACAACTTAATTACCAGGATGCTGAGAATTTGAAATGAGAGGAGCCCATTTCTAAGGCCCAGCAAGACCTAAAGCTTCTCCAGGCTGAGGCTGGAGCTTTATGCCATCACCTAAGGCCAGTTTCTAATCCATCAGTGAGTTTTGTTGGAAACCAGGGGAGGTGGTTTCACGAGGCTCACACATGGTTCAGCCATCCCCTGGTGAATTTACACTGCAGCAACACTTCTCTGCAGCAAGGGGAGCACTGAAGGGATGTAAATAACCCAAAAGCTGTTTGCCAGCACCCTGAGATTGGTTTTCATGATGACAGTGTTCACTACGGCGAGCTAGGATGGAATTAGTGAAAAACTGCAATATATCAAAATGCAAATGCAGTTTTTCTTTCAATGGCTGAAATAGTTCTTGAAAAAAGAGCTGGGAAAAAAAAATTCCACAGCATTCTCACTGCTAGCAAAAAGGCATCAGGGCAAATAGGATGTTTCCTAAAGATAGAAAGGAGCTGGGTGCTAAAACTCAACCCTCCACTTAAACACCAACTATTTCATGTCTTCAGTTTACTTTTCCCTTCATTTCCTCTCCTCCTCCTCTCACGATTGTTTCATATGTTAATTAACTGTTAATTACTAACAGGAAATTTATTTAAAGGATTTGCCTGCAACAATTATTTGTGCTGTATGTGAGAATGGATTAAAAATGCCTTTTTGCAGGAATCATGTCCAAGGACACGGGAACCCCACTCCTGAAGCCACCAAAGTGTTGGGTCGAGCAATCCCGAGGTGAGCAGAGACCTGCTTTTACACCTGCAATTATAAAATAGTTTGATTAGAGGGAAAGTTCTCAGCAGTGCCAGTTGCCAAACTTGAATCAAGGGCTGGGTGAGAAATGTTAGACAGAATTATACTGAAATTACGGGTTAAATTAGGGTTTAAATGTATTTTCTAGGTACATATATAGATAGATAGATAAACAAAGTGGATGATTTCATTCTTTTCAGGCCTTTTGCAGGAAGCAGCTCAGCTCTGGGAGCTTTTCCCTGTTCTTTGCTGACCTCTTGTGGTTTCTCACTCTGAGGAGAAGTTATTTTCTCAACCTCAACTTTACTTAGGGCAAAGTAAAAAAGGGAATCTAAAAGGACAAGACAACAGTTTAATATATCATTGAGCTCCTCAACAGACCTTTTTCATGGGGTTTATAACAAGATTTCCTATTCAATTATTTTTGTGGGTTGTTTTTCTTATTTTTTTTAATTTTTTTTTTTGGGTCTTGCTGCATAGAAGTTAGAACTGTGTGAAGCACCTGAACACACAATTCCTAAAATATTCCTGAGTGTGCCAGGCACAAGGTGAAGGTGACCATATTCCCTAGGAAATGGAGACAGTGAAGTCAAACGACTCTGAGAGACGCTGGAAAAGGAACTGCTGGATCTTCAGACAGGAATTTCAGGGGATGTTGCCCTGGATAACGATGTCTGTCAGTGTGAGCTGGGAAATCCAGAGAGGGAAGAGTTTCCAGTTCCCCATTTGGCACTGTCAACATGTTTAATCTCTTTAATAATCCTGCAGCCACCTGAGTCCACTTTGTTTCCTCCCTTTATTGCCAAACACTCTCTCCCCTGCAACAGAGCAGTGACTAACGAGATGAAATGTAATTAAAGAGGCTGCCTAGGAATAATATTCAAGGATTCTTGCAGAAGTATCCTGTGGTGGTGGTAATAAAAATCCCCAAAAGCAAATAGGATGTTACAACAGCAAACCCCTAAGTGCCGAAAGAAGAATTGCTTTTCTATATGCTCCTCCATTCTTTAATTATGCAAATTACTGCTAGTTCTCAATAATAATAATAAAAAAAAAAACTAGAGTGTGGAATTTGCTTTTAAGCATAGACTTAGTTCAATAAGAAAAAAAAAAAAACAACCCTAAAATCCTGTTATAATAAAATTGTTAAGGATTTCAGTTCTCCCTGACCTCAGAGCAAACCCCTGCCATCAAACCCCAGCAGCCACACAAAGCTGCAGGCTTTAGCAAAGGACTGACTTCAACACTTTGGGGTTCTGTATCCAAATCTTGATCTGAAATGATTTCTCTCTCTCTCACACACAGAGGAAGGTGTTTTCTGCATGACGTTGAGAAATAATCTGTCTAAACACAGGTTTTGCAGTGGCACAAAAGCAGGGTAAGAGTGTGGCCCCTCCCAGTGGCTGACTATTCCATAGACAAGTATTCACACCTCCCATTTGCCCTGATATTAATTTTTAAAATTAATTTTTGGACGTTTTCTGGTTCCCAGCTCAGGAGTGTTGTGTTATCCCTTCCCTCTTCACTGCTCCTGCTGCCTCCTTTCAGTTCCAGCCCTGGGAACTTGGCCATGAACCCTCCCCAGCAGCCCCACGGGAAGTGATTCCCAGAGAAACCCCCTTTTCATGGGGTTTATAACAAGATTTCCTATTCAATTAATTTTTTTGGGGTTTCTTTCATTCCCAAAGCTGCTCCTGGCACAGGGAATTCCTGGATCCTGATCCCCCCAAGGGATGCTGCTGAGCTGAGCTCAGGGCTCAGCCCCACTGCCAGCAGCAGGGGAATGGGGATTTCTGGGCAGAAAAGACAGACAAGACACAAGGAAATGGGTTTTTTTTCCATGAAAAGCCCTGAATTCCAGAGTGTCCCCACAGGAACAGTGCCAGCTTTCCACCATGGAATTCATGGTTATAATCCACCAGGACTAAACATGAATTTTGCCCCGTGAAGCAGCAGCTGTGGGAAACCCTTGGAGTGCTTTTTTTTGGGTGCAAACATGAA
Source organism: Sylvia atricapilla (assembly GCF_009819655.1). Classification (NCBI taxonomy): domain Eukaryota; kingdom Metazoa; phylum Chordata; class Aves; order Passeriformes; family Sylviidae; genus Sylvia; species Sylvia atricapilla. The sequence continues at coordinate 10,723,189 of NC_089157.1, read as the reverse complement.
TTAACCAAGGACTTTTGTCAGCTTAAATCAGTGCTCTTCAAGGCTTGGATTTTACAATGAGGTGACAAAACTTCTTCTTTATGCCAGATGCGTTTTATCAGGGTGATTTTTTGCTCTGGTTTAAAAATGCATTTAAGCAGAGAAACTTCCAAGTTCCCAGCATAAAACAAGTTTCACCAATGAAACCACCATGAGATTTTATTTTCAGATGTGAAGGGGTGTGAAGGATTGAGGAAGGGCAGTTCTCTTCTGTACAGGCTTTGCTGAGATAAAAAAATCAAGGTTAAGAAAAGTGATTAATTTGATTTTTTCTGGTTCAGCGTTAGAACATTTGTTAAAATTACGCTTTGATAATATAAACAGCTCTTAAAAAATGATGTTTGTTTTTAAATTAAGCATTTTAAGCTTTGAGTGATGATGTAAATTGCTCCAGGTCAACTTCAGTTGTAAAGATTCCATTTGAAGACGATAATGGCTTCAATAACCTTAGAGTCTTAGAACAATTTACAACAAAGGAACTTCAAAATTTTCATTTAAATGGTAACTGAACCAACGTCTGAAACTGCAAGTGTGGTTTGTGCCAGTGGCCTTTGCCTTCAGAAAGCAAAACAATTTGTTAGAGATCCATGCAAATACAAACCAAGCACAGGGATGTTCTCGATGCGGAGATGTAACTCTGATGGCAGGAGCTCAGTGATGTGGGGAGCAGGGAAAGGAGCAGAATGAGAAATAAACCGGTGAATTGGGATTTCAGAGCATCTGTGCACATGGGTAAGATCTCTTACCACACAGCACACTCCAAAAAGCATCCAGCAAGAGATGTACCGTGTTAAATCATCCAACATGCATGCTCCATTATCTACATTTATCTGTTCAAATATACAGTGACCATGAGCATTATTTTATCTGTGAAAGTGACTGAAAGTTCCATGGATGTCTTTGGAATTAAAGATGCACCTTTTTCCAGTTTCCATGAGGAGGTGGGGCATTCATTTAACTAATTCCTCCAAAAAGAAAGGCACGCTGCATCTGCTCAGGTTTGATCACTCTTCTTTTGTAGTAAAATTCTAATGTGGAGATCACTTTATAACAAATTATGAAAGATTCGTAATCCAATTTTTTTTTTTTTTAATCAATTAGAAAAGCCTGAAGTGGAAAAAAAAACCAAACAAGTGCATCCTTAAAAGATGGTGAGAATGAAATTAAACTCAATAAACTTCAGATGCTGGTAAAGGAGGGTGTGTGTAGGAGAACACCAAGGAGAAAACTACCTTGAAGAAGTGGATATTTACATGACAGTCCTGGAAGAGACAGGAGAGGGAGAAACACTGCGTGGTTAGTAAAGGGCTGGCACGGCACAGCGACCACAATTAGTAACCAAAATCAACAACTACAGACACAGCAGCAGCGGGGACACAGAAATGGAGAGGTTCTGGCGAGCACAGAGAAAACCCAGGACATAAATGGGTGTTAATTCCCCCAGCAGGGCAGGGAGCACAGGGAGCTGCCCTCAGCTCACACACACACAGCCCATGCATGGAACGCCTCCAGATGTGCACAGCTGGGCAGCAGTCACCCCTAAAGCACCTCCACAGGGCTGTCAGCACACAAAGGGGATCATGGATTTTCTTTCCCAACACACATTTCACCTTTGTAAAAGGGACGAGGAAATCCCTGCTATCAACAGGACTTTTTCTGTGCCTCACCTCAAATCACAACCCACTGAGAACAGCCTGAAGGAAATCAGCAGCTGATGCAGACTGAAAGCAGAGATTTTATGCCATCTAGTTAAGAAAATGCAAGTCCTCCAGCTTGTGCCGTGGTGAGTGGATGGGAAACCTCCAGACAACTGCATATGGGAATTCCCCCTGCCAAAACTATAGTACAGAACAGATGGAGTCATCTAACAGCATCTCTATAATGCTGCAGACTATTCTCTAATGATTAAATATGCACGATTTAAAAATAGGAATGAGTGCCACGGCCAAAAAAAGCAGCTCTTCTTTTTATATCTCTATATGCATAATGAGTGTGGATTGATGTGCCAGTGATATTTTGGCTGGTCATGATTTCAGTGTGGCTTCGTTTCTGTTTCCTGAAGAGTAAATTTAATCTTGTCATTTGCAATCTGAAGTGTCAGCAATGTGATTTTCTCTTTTCCATGTCCCCTTTGCTGACCTGCCTGAAGCTTCAAAGTGAGAATGCATATTGGTTAGAGAGAGAGAGATGGAAGAGAACATATCTTTTATTTATTTAAAACAAAAAAGAGTAAAGTCACTACAGTCTAACAGCTCTGGGGCAAAACATCACCATCCTTCAAAGATGTAGAAGTATTTCCTTCCCAGCCCTTGTAACACTTTACAGACACCTAGAGGACTTAACTCACCAATTAATAAAATCACAAGCTCCTTTAACAGCTCATTTTGGGGATTTTCAGGTGGGTTTTTTGAATGAAAAGAGATTTCATTAGAAAACCCACTGGGTTCTTAAGAAGCCACTGAAACAGTCCCTGGGGAATCTGCTCTGGCCCTGGTTATGGACTGCAACATTTCTCCCCAGCTCCGGATAAACACAGCCCCAGGATGTCCTGACCTTGATTAAAGGAAAGAAATACAACGTCCTTTTAACCTGAAGTTTTTGTGAAGATCAGAAAAATGCCAGATTAAGAGAGTTCTGGTTTTCTCCTTTCCAATGAAGCAGACAGAAATGGCTTTTTGAAAAATGAAGAGGAATGGTGAAGGTCTAAGAACTGCAGGGCCTGCACTGAAACAAGCTGATGTACTGATGTTCAGAAAAGAAATTATAGATAAACCAAAGAGGTTTTTCAGCATTAGACCGTAACAGCAAAAAAAACCCCCAAAAAATCCTCTCATCAGAGAGTTTTGGTTGTGCCTTGATCTCTGGGGCCACTTTCAGGTCCTGTTGAACACAAGGAGAGGTGTGATGGTGGAAATCCACATCAGCTCTGGGTGCACAGACAGAGAGCCCTGAGGCTTCTGCCTTCTCAGTTCGGGTCTGCACAAGGATTAACACACAAATTTGGTCCAACAAAGTGCTGCCCTGCATCCTGCAAGAGCTTAGGAGCAGAAATATCTCTCAGATCCTGGAGAGGGTCCAGGTATTTATAGCCAAGCCTGATGGTTATAGATAAGGTATTTTAGAAGACATTTTCTTTAGGATTATAATAATGATAAGGTATTTGATAAGACATTTTCTTTGGGATCATGATGATAGTTCTGTTTAGAAGCACTGAGAGGTCACCATAAATGTCACCACTGATGGATCACTCCCAGTGCTCAGACACAACCTCCACCCTGCTCTCTGCTCCTTCTCAGGTTCTGGGCTGCAAAAAGGAACTCAAAGCCAAAGGGATGTGGATGTCTGTCCCCTCCCAGGCTCCAGGGACAGCCTCTGTGGTGGGATGGAGCTGGAGCTCTCAGAAATTAAGGCAGGATTTTGTTCCTGTCAAAGCCACGCCGAGAGCTGCACTGAAGGAATTCATCAGAACAAAAGAACATATCTGACATGAGAAGAGTGTGCACCAGGAGGACCATTGCCTGTCCTCCCAGAGATGCCCTCAAATGAGGATTTTATGAGCAGAATCCCATTCCCTCAGCACAGTGTGCTTGGATCACTGCCAGAGCTGGGTGCAGTGGCTGAGCTGGCTCCCATCACCAGCACACCTCATCATCACTAAACGTCTCCACGGGGAAGGATTATGGCTGCTCTGTTCTTTGTTTAATTAAAAAAAAATCCTTTTTATGGACCAGAAGAGCTACTTTGTTTTTTAATAACGTTTTCCAGTGCTGGTGATGTGGGAAGAAGGGGAGAGATCACAGAACAATTCACCACCCTACTTTGAAGTCAGTATTATTCTATTGTTATTTTAAGGTGATATTTAAGTATCAAGAAGTGCTTTACTAAGCAGGAAAAGTAAAAAGGGCTTGACCAAACTCAAATAAATCCCCACAATGGAAGTTTTAGAATTTGCACATTTCTTTCCCCCAAATTTGGGGGGAAAAAAAAAAAAAAAAAGGAACGACACCCAAAATTGCAAAGGCATCTTACTGCTCAAATCACAACCAGCTATCAAAAACCACCAGAAGGTTGCATTATTTCAATATTCTGGTTTTTTTTTCTTTCTTTGACTTGAAAAGTGCTGGAAGAAGAAAGTAAGTACCTAACAAAGAGTAGATGCTGCAGTTAGAAGATTCCCTAGTTTGGGTCCATGGAGGCATTTGGGACTGTTGGGAGTTCCCATGGCAACTTCAGCAGGGACATTTACAGAGCAGCCACAATTACCCTGAATATCTGGTGAGAAGGGAGTTTTCATTCTGAGAAGGCCACAAAATGATGCCATTCCAGAGAGAAAATCCACAGCTAAATGTTAAAACCGACTGAAAAATAGTGACAGATTTTATCCTGCCTCCACTTCCTCCAGAAGTGTATTTTTATCTCTAAATATTAATAATGATGTATCATGTATAAATCACTGAGGGCAGATTTGATCACACTGCTAAATGAGCAGATAATAGATTTGGGAGTTTTAGTGAGAGGTGAGACCCAGAAAATATGTAGATGGAATGAAATTTGTTGTACAGGAAATACTGCATTGCACCTCTGCATGATACACCTCAATTTCTATATCCAGGTTCATGTGGATAATACATAGAATATAATAAGAAAACTCCTTGCAATAAAATACAAAAGGTAAAAAAAAAAAAAGAACCATCCTCAATTCTTTCTTTTTCCAAATTTGGTGCCATTCGTTGGATAGGATTCATTCTGGGCAAAGGTTGGCAATTTTTTGACTAATTCAGATGTGGCAAAATGAATGAGGAAACTTCTCATGACAAACAGTTTTCAGCATTCAGTTACAAATACAAGAGAACGTTTGAATCTACTATTCTTTACTTATTTATAATCCTGTATAGCTATTTTATGGTAGATTTACATTGAATAAACGACTTAAGAATATGTGCCAGGAGGTCCAGTGAGCAAAGCAGCATTTCCATGAGATTTGTGTGGCTAAGAGCCACATTTCCATAAGAACTCTGGGCTGTGAAAGGGATGTGCTAAGACAGAAGTGATGGTGCTGTGGAAATGGTTTGGGATCAATGAGAGCTTGGGGCTAAATCTTAAAGCTGCCTGTTGAAACACAGATACAGATATTATTAAAATTCTGATTGAAATGAGAGGTGGCTCCTGAGTGGTCAGGAAGTTTCTACTAGCCCACATTTCGAAACTTTAGTCAAAAGGGCAAAGCCTTTTTCAGAACACCTTAGAATTTCCAAGATCAGAAAGTGGTTTCAGAAATCCTCCATCTATTGACTCTCTGGTCTTTTCTAAGCTGAAAATAATCCTTCTTAATATGAAACAATGAAATGCTAATCCTGGAGTTTCTCTACCCTTGTGTAGCCTAGGTTTGTATACAGCCCTTGCCTCTGAAGGCCACCATTATTTACTTTAAGTATTTGATAGAAGTAATGCAATATTTTTTGTACAGATTGTTGTCATTTAGTGCTTAAAGTTAAATCAGTGTGGCTTGGCTCCCAATCACATGGTCATTTATCAAACACCAGAGCAAGTACCACAGTGCAGACTGGATTGGGAAGAGCTCTGGAGTTACCCCTTCCATAAATGATAAATGGGAAGGTGGCCCAGTGTGAGCTCTGGGTCCACCTGTACTTTTAATCTCCTGACAAATTCACTCCCCCAAGAAAGTGACAGTCAAGACCTGCAATCTTCTTCCTGTAAGGCTCCAGTGCAGATTTTAGAGCAGTGGAAATATTTATCTAGATGGTGTCATTAAATCACAAATAGCAGCGTTTTTCTCAGCGCTGTCTACTTGTTCCTTATTACAGGGCACCGAAAATAAAATGCCTGTGCAAGGCAGGATATAAATGATAGCAGGGATAAAGGAAAAGATGATCAGAGTCAGCACCACTTCTGTGCCATACCAGAATAGCTAATAAGTGAAACACCACCATTCAGACATCTGTGCTGGGAATTTTTAGAAGCCATCACAGTGATGTCCCGTGAAAGCGAGGAAGAATATTCCATGGAGGGAATTATTCTGCTTCCCATAATGATCAACTTTGAGATGAGGTAAGAGGGTGAACCCAAACCCTTCAGCCATGAAACACCACGTTCCAGCAGCCCTGGCCTCCTGACACTTACAGGGTTTGTTCAGCCCCCATTTCTCATCACCACTAAGTTTTAAAACTCTTCATTGCAATTCCTGGGGACACTGTGTGCCTGCTGGAGACCCATTCCCTTCCCTGGATTAATCCAGCCACTCAAACAGCACTGAGCAGGGAGAGCCTCAAATACACACTGCTGAGCCTGAACTAATTAGACTTTGAGACAGACTAATTATTTCTGAGGCAGAGCTGCCCCTTGGTGAAGCTGCTGTCTCCAGGACCAGGTCCAGTAGTTTTACATGAATCCTCTCAGGATTTCTGCTCCACTCCATTGCAGGACATGGATAAACCCTGACTGTTTCCTCCTGCAACCAAAGTATTTACAGCAGGATTAAGAATCAACCTCAGAGACTGTAAATTCAATATGCAAACACGCTGCATGTAATATCTGACATTTTAAAGCAGATGATTTTAGTGTTTTGTCTCTGTGCTGTCCCTGACCTGAGGAAAAACAGGTAAATTTTTACACCTGTATCACCAATCTTTAAATATCCACTCAATTCCAGACTCTGCATAATGCACAGGAGCATGGACAGAATTGCTTTTGAAGCTATTCTTTCCAGGGAGGATAAAAAATTAAAAAAAAAATGATCTTGAATAGCAAATGACCTAGTGCAGCAAAATGAAATCACACTGGTCAGCTCACGACTGTAAAGAAAATGGAAAATGGAATGGAGGCTCAAATACTTCTCAAATGTGTAACAAAAACCATAGTTCATGCTGCAGACACGGGAGCTGACCCAAATGAGTTCAGAAGAAATTGGTGCACCTTTTCTTTCTCCTCCTTGAAAGTTGAACATGTGCCGTTTTTTCCTCACTTTCATGGGTTTACCCATCTTTTACAATAACAATGGAGAATTCTGCCTGATGGTGAACATAGAAAATTGCCATTTCAGGTTGAAAGGAAACAGGCAGGTTTGTTTTATGCACAACAGGCACATTCATTTGGGGTAAAGAGCTTGGCCCAGGTTGTAAACAGGGCAGATTGGAATATCCCTGGCTCCTGGCTGTGTGCAGCTGGGAGAGAGGCAGGGGACAGGAGCTGGAAGAGCAAACCCCTCCCAGCCCAGGGAGGGGTATCTTTGATACCTTTCAGGTGTCTTTGATACCTGTCCTGCTCCTGGGCTCAGTGGCCAGCAACTATTTGGTTGTCAGAAGAGGCAGAGTCTGACATGAACAAAAAAAAAACTCCTTTGTGTGGCACATGAGACCATTCTTGTGGCTGCCAACTTCTCCAGCTGACACCACAGCAGGCAAGACACTGCAGACAGCATCACTTTGCTCTATTTTCTTTTTTTTTTTGTACATAACCAGCACTACTTCTGATCCTTGAACAACATCTACATCCTTCCCCACACTACAGAGGTCAGAATTTCACATAAAAACCTTCCGCAAAGACTTTAAAGCTCCAAAGTGTGAACACTGAAAGTATTTTCTTATAACAGCCCAAGTCACAGTGTGAAACATTCAAAGTATTCAATTACCATTGATTCTGAGAATTTCATTTGTCAAATAATTCAGATATCAGTGAGAGTGGCTGGCAGATTTTGCAGCAATTGTTAAGAGAGACATTGAAATCATTACATATACTTGACATAACATATTTTAAAATACCAACTCCTAAGTGTCATAGCAGAGAAGCTGAACTGTCAGGAAAATGATGCCACCTCTGAATTAAACCATGTGGTCCAATCTTCAAGAAAGCCAAAGACACACAGAGCTGTCACAGGGACAGAAACAGGAGCACTCTAACATATGTATCATTTAACAGATTTTTTTTTCTTTTGTAGTGAAGTGAAAAATAAGGGCAATATCCAGTTGCACACATCTGTGTTTAACCCTCACCTCAAACTTCTGTCGGAGCTCTGCGTTTCCATCTTCATCAGCATCTGGGATTGGAACGTTGTAATATTCACCCTCCTCTTGATTCAGCAGCTTGTACCTGTGGTAGATTCCAGAAAAAAAATGGTGACTTTATGTTTTTGTTTTTTTTCCTGATAGATTTAAAATCCGATTTCATTGTTTGTTTGTGGTTGGTATCAATGCCACAGGTATGCAAAGAACTGACCTCAGAGGCCTGAAGGAAATTAAGGAATAGAATATATTTTACCTGAAATCAGATCTTTGATCCCAAACTATCTGTCCAGGCAGTTTAAAGGACAGTGAGATTCTTCCCAGGATTCATCCTGGGATTTGATGGAGGACAATCTGAGGAGGAACCTTTGTCTCCAGAGCCTCCATAGCCCAAAACAACTGCCTTTGAAGAAATGTCCTTTTTGAGATGTGCTGAGCCCTACCCCTCTGCTGGCAGGTAACGAGGTGGCATTTCACCAGATCAGTTCCCATGTGCTTTGAATTTGCAGAGCTATATATAACATGATACACTGAGTATTGAACACATCATTTTGGAGATAAAAATAAAATTGGTATCACAAGACTGTGTACACAGAACTGAGTTTGCAGCAGCTCCTGGCTCCAGCAGAAGTTTCAGGAGCACCATAAAAGCAAAGCAATTGTTTTATTATCCCCCTTTGAGATATATATATATATATAGCCTGTGTTTCCTAGGTTTTGTTGCACTTTCAGTGAATTTATAGCCTGAAACACAGTAAGAAAAAAAAAAAAAAAGGTAGATGACATTGAAAAAAATGCCAGGTTTAAAACTTTTGGTGATATATTCTCTCCTTGTTTTTTCAGAAGCTCTTACCATCCACTGGCTGGCATTTTCATCAGCTCTGACACCCCAAAGGACAGAGAGCCCATGAAATCATTCCTGGTGGTTCTGTCCCAGTCCCAGACCTCCACAGACAACCGCCGATCTTTGTCTGTGGGCTTTAACTTACTGAAAAAGGAGAGAAAAGGAGGAGTTGTCAACACTGCAACCAACAGCTGACTGCATCCAGAGACCCCCAGGAAATCGGGGTGTTAAACTCACAAGGTGAACGACTCATTCCAGTCCGGATTCAGGGTGGAACGGATGGTCTTTGTTTTTTGTTTACTCTCATTCTTAGGATCCGGGATGAGCTTCAGCTTGACATAAGGATCTGAAAGTCCATTTGGATCCATGGGAATGAGGTTTTTTGCTTCTCTCACTGTCAATGTAAAACACAGGATTACACGTCACTTTTGTTGGGAAAGAAATGACATGTCAGCCCAGAGCTATTGAGGCACGCTGACAAATAAATAAGATGTGAAGCCCACTTGTCAGACTTGGCATGGGAGAAACTACTCGCTGTAAAGAAAGGCTGTGCTGAGTGATATTTATAAGAAAAGCAGGGAGCAATGACAGGAGAGAAGAGTGATTCACAAGCAGCACAGAGCTTCCAGGCAGCTCTCCCTGCAGCGCAATGATTAAACACCCAAATCCATCACTGTAATTTTTCTAAGCAGGTACCAATTCTTTGTGCTTTTGTTCCCTCATGCCTCTCAGGTTATACAACCACGGATCAGGAGCCAAACGCTGTGAAAGGCACAGCCAGATCACAGGGGATTGCAGAGGATCAGGTGTTTGACACAAACCCTCTCTGGAAGGTTTCTACCACCCTTCCCACGGATCCACGGCTCATTAGCTGTCAGATGGAGCTGGTGTGAGCATTGTCATGACAGCAACCCAAGGAAAAGTGCAGGGAACACAAGGGAGCTCCAGCTTCACAGAAATCCTCCTGCAGCTTCCTACTTTTACAGCCAAAGGTTCTCTTGAGATGCTCCTGATCCCCAAGGAGAGAGGGAAGGGTCAGGAACCTGCAGGGTATCCAACTGGGAGCACAGGCAGCACTGCCCTGCCTCCTGCACACACTGGAGCAACACTTACACAGCCTGGATAGAGAATTCTGAAGGGTAAAAGATGGATTTCCCTCCTGCTGGGAAACCCACCCAAACCACAAGGTGCTGTGATGAACTGGGATCAAGGTGGGATGGGGAACTTGGAGCTCACCAATTCTGGGCATCTCAAAACCTGGGGGCAGCAACCCCTTGGGTTTATTTGGGACAGAAAATAGAAAACCCCTGGGTTTGTTTGGGACAGAAAACAGCAAACCCCTTGGGTTTGTTTGGGACAGAAAACAGCAAACCCCTGGGTTTGTCTGGGACAGAAAATAGCAAACCCCTGGGTTTGTTTGGGACAGAAAACAGCAAACCCCTGGGTTTATTTGGGACAGAAAACAGCAAACCCCTGGGTTGGTCTGGGACAGAAAACAGCTCCCACTCAGAAATTCTCCTGTGACAGAGATTCAGGTTAGAACTGTTTCTGGAAGGAAGAGAGCAAGGGGTTTGGGGGTGCTGTGGCTCCTAAGGGAGGAAGGAATTCCAGCCAGGAATTTGTTCAGGAGGGCTTCCTAAAATTTACCTGCCTAACTGAAGAAATCTGGAGGGAAGTTTAGAAAAGATCAACCTTTAAGCAACTTGATATTTCTAGATGAAAAGTGTTTCCTACAGAAATTTAGACTTTAGTGACACTTAAAAGTCAGTTAGAGCTAATGCACACACAAAAAAAAAAAAAAAAAAAAAAAAAAAAAAGGTGTCAGAATCTTCAGCAACAACTAATTTCTCTTTGCTCATGACATTGTCCTACTTTTCCCCCAGATTTAAATGGCATTTTCATATCACAACCCCAAAATTCTGGACTGCCCCAGGATTTCAATCTGCTGTTTCCCAGCGTGGAGGTTAAAAGGCATTCAAACAACAAAAATACTATTTTATATATAGAACAGGAGTACAGGAATGTCAGCTACTGATTTGGAAGACTTGACTTTATTTGTCAAGATAATTCTCATGCAGAACAGATACTCTGATGTAAATTAATTAATGAAATTAGATCATGGCTGGAAATGAATCACATTAACTTGACCCAACAGTTGAGACTGACTAAGTCTCTTGAATTTCTGGTTTTAGAAGGTGAGACAGAAAATGCTCATGGGCTAAACTTTTAGAATAAAGGGTAATTCTATTCACTATGTGTATTCCTCAAAGGATTCTATCAGGAAAAAATCACTGTGTTTTAAAAGAAAAGAACAGAACCGTGCATTTTTCTTGCAGACCATTTCATTTGTACTTTTCCACAACCCAGGAGTGAAGCTGACAGGGGAAACGATTCCTTTCAGGCCAGAAAAATCAGCCCCACTCTCATTTACTCTCAATTTGCCCTCTGGGGGTCTTCACACCTGTGGTCAGCTGGAAAAACATTTCTTTTCAACCCATGAAAAAAAAAAAAACCCTAAACCATTCAATTTTTAAAATTTAGTGCACCGAAAAGAATCTTCAAATACTTCCAAGGAATAACATTGAGCTTAAAGAAGTTATTTTAGCTAAGTATTTACAATCCCAAGGGAACTAAGAAGCATGAAGCGAGTGAAGGATGAAGTGACAGCTTTCAGTGCAAGCTGCTTTCTCTCATCCTATATTTGGGTTTATTATTGCTTTTTTTGGTGGGGTTTTTTCAGTCTTCTTCTGCATAGCTTTTGTGACTGCACTGCCAGGTTTAGCACAGGAGCTATTTCTTCAAAATCCACTTTTTTGATTTTTATTTCGACGCTGCACTTGGCCATAAGTGAGGAGCAGAACTCTCCGTGTGCTTTAGAGCTCCCTAAAAATACCCATTAGTAAGTTGTCCACTAAAATCCTCCGAACAAATTTGCTTAATTTTACCATCTTCAGGCTGAGCTTTTGTGTTTAAATTTTACCTGCAGAGGCCCAGTGTGAAAGAGGCAGAATTTTGAGTGATTGGCTGGGGGGGTGTGGAGGCTCTGCCACAGAGAGACCCCTGGACAAAGCCACCCCTGATAAATGCTGCAAATCAGCCCCTGGCAGCAGGAGGAGGTGACAGCATGTGTCAAATTGCTGCTTTCTCCTGCAACAAACACAGAAAATAGAAAAAAAAAAAAAAAAAAACCACCCCAAAAATCCTCTAAATGCAAGAAAGAGAAGCTCAAAGATGAATTGGGAAGGAAAAATGCAACACGTACTAAATACAGGCTGCTAACAAAGTCATTATCTCACCCCCTGGTTTAAGATATCTGGCCCATTTGTACTTTTGTCTGCATAATTAATACCCTCAGACATCTTTTTCCAACTGACTTAGCACTTCTTTTCCTGGGGAAACAGAGTGATGATGATACTTGTGCTAAATAGTGCTTATCAAGAATTAGCATCCAAGTGGCTCATCTCTTCCATGGCCCCTGTTTTTAAGGAGACACATTCCAGATTTCAGATTTCAGGTTTCTCTGGGACAACTGACACGAAGAAGAGGTTCCCCTCCCCACCAAAGGCAACCTCTCTCGTGTGTGGTTGAGAAAGTTAAATGAAAAAATAACTCCACCAAAACAAATCAATTGACAGTGGCTGAATTCTGCTGTAATTGTAACCAGAGCAAGCAAATCTCATCTCCTGCTCGGTAATTATTGGTTAATTAAGCTCCACGCTGTGATAGAGATGCTGCTCTAAATTAGAGGAGGTTGAAGGGAGGTGCAGTTCAGCCTCACTTTGGGTAGAAACCTGAAATATTGCTTGTCAGTTTTCTGTCATAAAGGTTAAGGATGAGGATGATCTCTGTACCGAGCAAAGCAGCTGCCACCAGCTAAATTCATTAACATTTTTTTTTTTTCAGATTGGGCTCTTAATGGGAGTGAGAAAGCCCACAGACAAAAAGCCAACAAAGACAAGCATGGATTGATGTCTCCAACAAATCCAGTGTGGCTCAGGCTTTCTTCTAAAACCCAGAAATAATTGTCAACTTGCATCATGGACAAAGCGTGCCATTTTCCTCCTGCTCCTTGTTAATGCAGATCATAAATGTGCATTCAGGGGAAAATGCAGATTATTTGATGGTTGTTGGTGGCTCTTCTATCAAAGTGCTGCTTATAAACCTGCAGCATCCATCCAGGATGCCGTGCCTAAAACTGGGACACCCACTTCTCCAGGAATAGTGTCAGGCCATGAGCAAATGCAGAGCTGGTTCTTAGGTATTCATACTTTAAATAAAAACCTAAATAAAACAGAGTGGGCTGGCAGAGAACAACTGACATTTCATGTAAAGGGAAGAACTTCAGGCAGGATTTTAAGGAATCCAGAGAGAGGATGACAAAGCTGAAACTTTTTCCACGAGACTGTGCAGGTTGAGAGTTGGAAGCCATATGCAGTTGTGGATTTACAGCTTCTCCTGGTACCAGCAGATAAATTTCATCATGGCAATGACTAAATGAATGTTTCTGCCCCTAGGACAAAGCTGAATGATTCGTTCATGAGTCCAGTCAGTCCTTTTACAAGTGAGTCACAGCTCCCTTTTCCCTGAATTCCCAAATGCGGATAATAAAACAATTTACTGATCACAGCAACCATCCCTTGCCAATCTTTTAGTCCTGCAGGCAGCTGAGACGAGCAGAAATCTCTCACCCTCGTGCCAAAAGCTGCTTTTGGGAGCCACTGCAAGACTCCAGTGGTGTCCCCTGGCAGGGTATCCAGAGAAAAGAAGGAAAAGGGGGAATGTTGTTAGCTCCAACACATCAAGGTTCCTGTCCTCTCACAACAAAGCATTTTTAAATTGCTCCAAAATCCTCGCTGCCTCCTAAAGAAGCTTCTGGTGCAGATTTTCTGATGTGCCTGGTTCTCAGATGCCTCAGGGAGTGCCAGAGGATCTTGCACTCCCAGCCAAGGAACTTTCTCCCCAGCGCCCTCCTGCACCCCTCAATCCCTTAATCAAGTTTAAAAGATTTACCTGTCACTGAAAACAGCCTTCCCTCCCATTTTTGGGTTTGTACTCTCTGAAGGCAGAACCTCAGCTGCCTCCAAAAGTGCTCAGCTTTCATTGAAGAGTTATCAGGAGCTTTTACTAAAACTCACTGAAGGCTTCCTTTCTGGAGCTGCTTTGTGACTCACAGGTACAACTGACTCAAATCCTGCTTTCCAGGCAATTTTCAGCCAGTAGTTTTCATCACTGAAAGGGCTTTCAGAGATGAGGTTTTTCTCATCCCTTTGCCTGGTGAAGATTTCTCTCAAGTCCTGAGCCCTGAAAAATAGCAACATGATGGACACCTGGACTGGACTGGTGATGTACAAGGAGCAGCTGATGAATATCCTTGTCTAGAACAAGAAGAAAAATGAACCAGTGCTGCATGAGACTTGATTCCTCTGTATTTATCAGGATATTCTCTCCTACTAACAAAAAATGTACCGTCATTCCTAACACTGCTTCCTAAGTTCTTGTGTCTGCAGTAGGTTCTCCAGGTTCAAGTTCACCTGGAAATCTCACAGAAGCGATTCTATTTTAGTTTTCATGGGGATTATCTTTACAAACAATATCATTTTAAAATGCAGGCACTACTGGGCAGGACAGCTGCTTCATGAAACAAAAATCTTACCACAAGATGGATCAATCGATGTGGGAAAGGCTTCAGGCTGTAACATTTCTAATTCTTATCTTAGATAAATATATAGGATCCAGTTAATATTTTTGGCTGTATGCAGATTACTGAAAAATTTATGTGTGGTTTTTTTTTTTTTTAAACACCTTGCATTGCCTGTTTCTTCATGGTAAAGTAAATTTAATGGACTGAAATGGGAAAGAAGCTTTTAGTTGTCACCAGGGCTGGCATTGCTGAAGGCACAGCTCTTCCTGTAATGACTGCAGCAACCCTGCAGGTTCTGGGAATGTCAGAAAGAAGATATTAGTGAAGTAAATCATGAGATTCGTGCTTTTTGAGGGGTTAAAAATGTCCCCCACATGGAAACAATTATTTGGGATCCCTTTATAGGCATTTGGTACTAAAGGCTGCTCAAACAGCCAGACTATTCATTTGTGTTCCCTTTTAAATCAGCTGCAGATATCAGGAAATTCATGCAAACAAAGACACACATTACCACTGACCCAGAAAATCCAAATAAAATGATCAGAGTGTGCGTGGTGGGGTCTTCTAAAGGAAGCAGTTCTGATGAGGCTCCTGAAACGTGCCAAAACTCTGCAGTTTGTGTCCCCAGCCTGTCTGGGTGCTGCTGCACGTCAGGACATCCATCTGCAGTGCCAGGAGAGGGCTCAGCATTCCTACACTCAGAAATCATCTGGGAAATGTGCAGGGGGAGCAGGGAGCTCCTGGGGGGATCACTGCTGGAGAATGAACACTCCTGTGTTCTCCCATCCTCTGCAGGCATCACTGCCACCTTCCTCTGCTTTTAAAGGACAGAAGCACCACTGCAGAATAAAACCAGATTTTTCTGATCCTTGCAGCTTAGGAAAATACAGTTAAACCCACCCCAGAAAATTCTGGGCTGTGCCTGTATGTGTTTTATTCAGATTTATGTAAGAAGGAGTGCATTATCTGCCAGAGAGTCACCACCATCCTGTCTCCACATGAGTGTCAGGAGGGCAGATCCTCCTTGTCAGCTGCTGTCACATCCAACTTCCAGTGCCTGAGAGGTCACAGTTTAAAGTCCCAACATCGTGGCAGCATTTTATATATCAGTGCACCAGATGGGGTTATTTTTCTCCCAAAGGTTATTGTTCATTCACTATAAAAATAATGCAAAAAAAAAAGTTTAAAAAAGAGCTGTGATTCAACCACCTACGAGCTCACTCAGAAGAGCCCTAAATTATAAGATGGGTCAAGGAGTAAGTGTAAGAGTGAAAAAACTTTTAGCATGCATCAGGAGAAAGAAAATTCAGTGTAAAAAGCAGAGATTAAGAATAGCAAAAAGCACTTTACTATGCTTAAGAGCAAACCCCCCACGTCAATCCAACCTGTGAAAGGGTCACGAACTCAGAGATTTCAGAAATATGCATTTCAAGGGTGTTTCTATAATAAGAAAACTACCACATTTCTGCACTGCAAGTGCCATAAATTATTAATATTCAACACAACTCTCAAACAAGTTACTCAACCATTGAAAATAAACCACTGAGGTTTAAGAATTGCAGCACAAATGAGAATTGAATGGGGCAGAGTGAGCAGCCCTGGAGAGGATGGTGAGGTTATGGCAGAGGATATTAATCCAAAATTCCAATTTCTCTGTGAAGAAGGGTGGCAGAGTCTCTGTAGCTCCCCCAGAAAAACCTGTGTGTCCACACTGATGCTCCTGCCCTGAAGAACTGACTTCATTAATTGGAGTTAAATGTGTTCATACACAGGACTGAATTATTCCCACCATTAATTCCATTCAGAACCTGCCAAGTCAGAGATTGTGGATAATCTGAGGGAGCAGCTCCTTCCTAGAATTCACTGGGAATTAAAACCCAGCCCTATTTCTAACATTTTATCAGGGAAACACTCAGTGTGAACGTGTACTGTGGAGCATCTTGGACACAAAAAGCACCACAAAACCTCCCAGAGAAGCAGGCAGAAAAGAAAAATTGGGATGTGCTAAATAAAGGAGCTCCAAAGGAGCACATCCATCCAGCTGTGCCATGGTTGGGATGCCCATGGATCTGCAATTGGCCAACATCAAGGGCAGGTCCCCATTTAGCAGCACAAATGGGGTTATTTGGATTTTTTGCATTCAATCAAAGCTGGCTGGGAAAGAATCAGCAGGACTTAATTAACAAGCAAAACAGGAAGCAGAGCAGGGATATTGAGGAATTCAGCTGAAGGGGCTCAACACCTACGGAGCAATTCCTTTGCAAAAACATTCAGACAAAGGCTCAAACCAAACAGTCAATCATTGGTTATTTTTCCTGCTGCTGCTAAACCTCCTGGACCAAATTGAATCCACCTCCTTTCCCAAAGCTAAAGGCAGTGATGATGTTGTGCCTGGGAGCTCTGAGAACTGCATATTCTAACAA
Source organism: Sylvia atricapilla (assembly GCF_009819655.1). NCBI lineage: Eukaryota > Metazoa > Chordata > Aves > Passeriformes > Sylviidae > Sylvia > Sylvia atricapilla. The sequence goes on along the minus strand of NC_089157.1, from coordinate 10,706,224 downwards.
AGGTTTTCTCAATCAATATTTTAGAAGCAGTGGCATGCTAGGAGAATATTTTTTGCATTTTGTAATATGTCCATGAAGTGGCAATTGCTAATTTCCTTTCCAGTTAAACATACACAAAAGGCACCTGAAAAGTCATTTTGGCTTACTCCATACCGTATTTTTTATGTAAAAACAAAACCAAAAAAAAGCAGCTTGCTTTTTGGACAATTGTCATTTTTATTTAAAGAAAGCCTGTAAGTGCTGACAAGCCTCAAGCACAACAACAGCACTGCAATTGTTTTATACATAACAAAGTTATAGCGAGGATTCTTTTTGTTGTCCAGAAACCAACTTAATTGGGAGATGGAAATGTTTAATTTATGCACAAAATAGAAATGCCAGTTGCCAAGTAGACTCACACCAAAAAAAAGAGCCTATGGAGGAAACCTACAAAATATCTGTTATAATTTTTACCTAAACGTTCACCTCTCAGACAAGACCTTTTCAAACTGTGCACTAAAAGAATCCTTGTTTGTATAATCACTTTACAGCGCCTTCTGGTAAATGCTTTTGTCCCTAAAAGGATTAAACCCCAACTGAATCACCAGGAAATAAGCACATGTTATTTGTCAAATAATGTGTATTATTGCAGAAAGTTTAAGCCATATTGAAGAGCTTTGCTGCAAAGCGGCCCAGAATAAAGCAAATATTAAATTTTGTCACTCGGGTGATTTTTAAATTAATTCCCTCTCATGGTACAATTACTTTTAGAAGCCGCATCAGCATCTCTGAAACGCCTCATTACTGAGTGAAACCACCTTCTGTTAATGACAGCACCTTGGACAAATTTCCCCCTCCCACGTTGACAGGAAGCTCTTTGAAAAGTTAAGCCACAATTAAGCATCACTTGGGATCTATTCTGATCCTTTCCAACTCCATTTTATCCAACTTCTTTTCAGTGCGTTTTTTGCAGGGTTTGACAGGAGAATATGGAGGTATTTGGATGGAGAGAGAACAAAGCCACGGAGGAATAATGTCAGAAAGGGCACTTTGATGGGTCTAAGCTGTACAAATTCACTGATGGTCTGATTTTCTCTATGCAAAGATGTTCTAAAAAACCTCCAACTTCGTCCTGCTCTGACTTTGCCCCCAAATTCAATTCCATTTTGTCCCAGCAAAGAGGCAGAATAAAAGCACTGTGCCCTGTTCTGGTTTCCTGGAGTCTTCTCTGGGATGGGTCCGTGGGGGTCTGGGTGTGCACAGCCCCAGATTATTCACAAATCCCAGAGAGACTTTGTGAATCCCAAGGAAAGGATCTGCCATCCTCTCCTTCCTTCCTTTCCCTGCCTCCTCCCCATCGTGGTAACCTTAAGCTAATAGAATGTGAGAATTATCATTTTTTTTTTAATTTTAAAACTCACTGGGAGTGGTATTTGGGATTGAATCCCAGTAGTCTTTGTTTATTCAATACTCTGAAATACAGGAAACAGCTCCTCAGCTGATGAAGGTTTAGTGTATCTTTCCTGCTCTGAAGATGATGGGTAACTTCCTGAACAGCAGCTCATCCTGCTGGGCTGTTTGTGACAAGGAAAGCTGACAATACAGGGATTTTTCTACCTAATATTCCCAAGTTTTTAAAGTTGTTACTACAGATTTCCTTTTTTCCTACTGATTTTTATGAACACAACATCACAGGGTTTCTTGATCCAAAGCCACGCTGTGTGGAATCCCCCCACTCCTGGAATTAATTCTCCATCAGCAGCTTCGATGCACAAAGATCTGACACAAACTCACAGTGTGCATTGTACATTTATAAAACCTGGAACGCTCCAAAACGAGCTTTTTACCTGTAACTTCCAGTTTGTCACCAGTGACTTCAGCTTTCAGGTAAATCCTTCCTCTCTTCTCTGTGTGGTCCATGCCACAGAGGCTCGGGACGTTTATCACACATTGCTTGTGAACGTTCATATCACAGGCTGTGGACATAAAAATGGTTCAGACACCCGTGAGAAGCTAAAAAATCTAGTGACAATTAATTAAAAGTGAAAATTAAGACTAAATGCTTAATTCTTGGCAAGACTTTCAGAATACAGCTGCCTGGTTTTCAACCAAATGCCACGACTGGTTTCAATCTTCTAATAATTTTTTGTGGCGAGTTAACACAACAGAAAATAAAACAATCTACTTCAGAAAGCTAAACATGTCATTAATGAACAGCAAGGGATAAAAAACATTGAAAAAGGAATAAAGACTTGCTGGGAATATGACTAAGAAAGCAGAGCATTCACGTCAGCAAGGAAGGGAGGCAGGTTTAATTGATTATTAGGTTTTTGCTAGTGGGAGTCTTTCGAGACAAATTAAACACAAGGGAAATGCTAGACCTCGACTACAAACTGAACTGAAATTCCAGCCTTTGAGAGTGTATTCACCCAGACAGACCAAAATTGCCACAACAAAGGCTCTTCAGCCACATCAGGCTGAACACACCGCGTTCTCAGCACAAGAGGTGATTTTCATTAGTCAGTTATTACGGTGCTGAAATACCCACTTGAAACATATCTGGGCTATAAATAGCTGCCATTTGAAACGGTATTTTCCAGAGAAATGAAGGAAGAAGCTGTTATCCAGTGCTTTCCCTTTCTAGAACCCCCCTTTGGCAGCAGGAGGAAAACTTCACTCACTGTCACATTTCATCCCCTGGTGCAGGAGCCCGTAGAGCAGAGACCCACAGTGGTCACAGAAGGTGGGGCTCCCATAGGTGTGGATCTTGAACTTGTGCTTGCTTCTGGGATCCTGCAGGGAGAACCAGACACAGATCCTAAGTCATAAAGGATAAACTGACACACCTTTAATTTATTACTTCAAATAGCAAAAGTTTTCCAGCTCTGCAAATGATGCTGCAGGAAAATCCATTTCAGTGTGCAGCTTGTTCACTGCCTTGCAGTGGTACCTGCATTGGCACAGGCACGCTGCCCTCAGTTCCTAATTCTCCTTTTTATGGTGCTGTAAGAAAAAAATGTGTCAGCTCAGGCTTGTTCCCATGATTTATGGACACTAAAATTCACTTACTGACTGCTCACATACGTAAAGTCTAATGGCAGAGTTCAGCCTGTGGCTGAAGACTCACAGACTAATTACAGAGTGTTATTGTCACTGTTCTGAAATGTGACACAAAATACAAGGGGAGAACTGGGAAGAAACTGTTCAAGGGCTAATCTGGAACACAGTTCAACAACTGTAAAATCAGAATTTTACAGATGGGATCATCCTGAAATGCTGCAACTTTATAATCTCTATTGTTGTAAATGCAAAGGAACAAATTCCAACTTGGCACATGGTAAATATTTTACAGAGACTGCTGTTCCCATCTGATTTTTGAGGAGAGAAGCTTCAGAGTGAGGATATTTTAAAGCCACCAGCAGCTTGGAAATGTTTCCTAATTTAGGCCCAGTGAAAGGGAATACACCCAAATCACTTAAACACTTGACACATCCAAAGACATCTGCTGTTTCTGTAGCAGTAAGGATCCCTTCTGGAAAAGCAGGAACATTCATTTCAGAGGAAGAAACCACGTCTTCCATATGTTCCCCCACTGCAGGCTCATTCCAGAGCTCCAGATGTGCAATGCCAGAATAAATGTGGTGATGGCCCTGCCCTGTGCACACCCTCTTCATCCTCCAACCCTTTATGACCCATCCCTGCTCCATTTCAGACAGAAATATTTCAGCTGGAGCTATTTCAGCTGCGTTTCAGTCAGGACTATCCCCGCACAGCCGAGGTCAGAAATTGGGGGAACTCTTCATTAAAAACCACACTGGGGTTTGAAATCCATCCTTGTTAACACTCTTTTCAGAAAAACCATGGAAATCATGAAATGCCAGGTCTAAAACACCCTCAACGAAAACACAACTGCAAAACCAGACATTAAAATGTTTCCCTTCTGTCTGCGTTTTTATTATGCCTTTATGTTGGGTAAGAACTGTTGTGTTATTACTGGTTTTTAAAATTGACCTGCCAATCAAAGCTTTCCAGAAAGTCCAAAGGGAAGCCCAGCACGTTACTCAAAATGGAAAACCTGCTGACTCTTTCCTCCAAATGAAAAAAATCTCTTTAGTATAAGTACTTTCTGAAGAATTTTAGGAGCTTTGATTAGTAATTCTCACAAAAATACAACAATGAGAATTTTGCCCTCGAATTTTACTATTTTGCCGCATTACCCTTTGTGAAGGTTTTTAGTGTTTTGGTCACATTCTTCACGTGAATTCACTTTTGCATTAATTTTAAGTTTTGCAGCGAATCTATAACCACTACTTTTCACTGTTTGGAAAGAAATCACAGAACACCCAGGAGAACAAGCAAATTTACATTACAAATTCAAACCGAAACGATTTCAGTAATTCTGCTCGTTGTAGAGCCCGCGACACGAAACGCAAACCGCTACCAACTGAATTTATTTTGTAAGCACAGAGAACCTCACTGGAGTGACAGCCAGGGCTCCAGAGAACATCTGTTTCATTAGTTATTAAAGGCACAACGATGGGGCTGGTGGCCCAGGGTCATGGGAACGTGGCTGTGCAGAAGGCTCTCTGGTGGCTCGGTGACTATGTGCCTTCCAAACAATTCCAACCACAGTTGGGGAGCTAATTCTTCCCTAAATTGTTTTGTTTAGATGACAGGAGGGGACTTGTTGCCTTATAAATATCTACACTTGGTAAGACATCTGTGGCTGGGAAGGACAAAAGCCACAGCTCCTAAGGATGACACTGAATAAACAGAATTTTTTAAAAACTGCGTTTGACATCTGGCATAAGTGGTATTTGTGAGTATAAAGTAATGATATAGAGGGAAATATATATGGGAAATTATTACAGTCTATGTCTAGTAAATACATGGAACCTGCACATTACACTGAAGTTATGGAACGCTGCCAAATAATTTCATTCCAAACAATGGAATGTGCGTGTAATTAAGTTAAGCAGGGGGGTGTGTGGCTTAAAAATGTTGTGACATGTAAGGACAACTGTTCTGCACTCGCTGAAAACCAGCACAAGTGAGGGCTCATGTCTGACTGCAAAGCTCTGTGAGCCTACAAAATCCCAGGAAATAACAATAATTCCTATTTTTAGAAAATAACAAAAAAAACAGCCACAAGAATGAATAAAGAAATAAATCAAGGTGGATCAAACTTTGGAGCTGGCCCTGCAGGACTCAATGTATATAATTTGAAGCAGTGTGTGCTTTCTGTACTGAATCTTAGTTTTCTATCCTTGTGTGAAAATTCCAGCTGTGGAGCCTTTCAAATCAACAATTGGAAATGAATTCGATTTTGTAAGGAGAAGCAAATATGACCTGACTATTATCAGCTATTATTCTCTGTGCACACACAAAGTCATTCATAACAAGCAGAGGACAATGAAAAATAATACCAAAACTACTCCTGAACTGGAAACTTTGTAGGAAATCTCTCTTTTAAGATTCCTTTAATAGAATGTCCTAAATAACATTTAAAGCCTGCCACGTAAGAGAGCACACTCCTCATCAGTGTTTTATCCTATTTTCTGCTTCAATCTCATGCTTTTTTGATTTTATTTTTTTTTTTTTTGGTAAATGGAAGCATAGAAGGTATTGTTATTTAGGAACCTAAGCCAAGAGGTCACTCTCCACCCATGACAGATGACAAAATTCTTCATCTTATTCCCATATTTACAAGGATTTCTCATCCACTTAGAACTGCCCTTGAATCTACACCTTGCACTTCAATTACAAGCAATCATATTAATAATAATTACTCCATTGCCAGCTGCAATTACTTACATTAACAGCAATTATTTTATCAGTTGTTAATATAGGTTCACACTTCCCACCGTTAAATATGCATTAATAAACTTATGTGCATCATAGAGGAAATCACGTTGTCTTTAGCATTTTTTTAAATTTTTTTTTTTTTGCCTAAAGACAAACTGTGGAGCTAAAGGAAAGCTCCTGTAATTTTTTTCTTCAAATATCCCCTTTTCATCAATGCAAACTTTCAATAATTCCCAAAGCAGAGCTGGCAGCCCCATTTGGTAGTAAACACAGGGAGCCAAGCCAGGATCTGACAGATGAACTGCCAAATAATGGCTGCTATTTGCAAGAGAACTGAACTTTGCATTAAACTTGGCATAGATTAATTGTGAAATTCTAAAGGGAAAACCTACTTCTGTTTCCAAAATCCATCAAAGTTATGAGGGGGGAAAGTGGCAATGGGAAAGCAATGGAGAAGCCCTTGTTCAGCAGTGATGGATGATGTGCTCTGTTAAAATTTGTGTTATTTTCTTGCTAAAAAGCGAGTTCTCTGCTATGTTGAAACAGTCCTCCATTTTTGTAAATGCAATTGAATGTAATACAGTGTAATTAAATGGGATAAAAACTTCTGGGCAACTGACATCACAGACATTGAGATATTTTTCTTCGAAAAACCTTTGAACTGACAAAAATTCAGCTCTGCACTTGCATGCTTTCTAACAGACCGAGGTTTCAGAGCCTGCAATGACACACACGGGTGTAGATCCCTATCAAGATGAAAACCAGGCACCTACAACCCAAACAGCTCTGCAAAAATCAGAATATTATTGATCAATCTCCAAGCAGAGATGGGCAGCCACAGAGGGAAGGACCCACCAGGAGTGGGTTGTACACACTGGCACCAGGTGGAACTACTGAAAAAAAAACCCAAAAAAAGCCAAAAAAAAGCCACGAAAGTGGAGCAGAAATAAAATAAAGAATGAGTTAGCAGAAATGCCTTGCCCAGGCAGTGTGGATGTGCTCAGAGGGCAGGGATCCTGCAGCACTCCAGCAGAGGGAACCAGAAGAACACAGAGGCATCTCCCCAAAGCCCAGAGGTTTTTCCAGCTATCCACTGAGGCACATCCAGCCCCCCTGCCACCATCCCTGCCTTCTCCCTTTGCTTAGCACAGATGAAGCCATTCCCTTTATTGAAGAGCGATGGGAAGCAGCCCCCTGTGAGGAATCATCCCCTCCTTTCTGGGGCTCTTAGGCGGGGCTGTGCAATAATTGGAAGCGCATGGTTAACCAGCAGCACATGTCAAACTGTGCCTCAGCACAGCCCAAAACAGCTCAGGAGCATTAGAGCTCGGAATCCTTTCTAAACAGCTCCCTTTTGATCAGGATTTTATTCCCCCTGATAGCAACACCGAACCTGCTCTGATTCTGCAGGCATTAAATCAACACATTGCCTTTAATTTTAAAATGTTCATTCCCCACTTTGAGCGACGGCGCTCCAGTGGGGGTTTTACACCAGATCATTGTTTTCTGAGGTGATTATTATTTTCCATGGGATGCAGCTTGAGTGTGTCAACAGCTGTGTCAGTAGAGCCAAGGGTGCACCTTGCATGGGCAGCACAGAGCGGGGATTGTCCCTGGCCCAGGTGACACCTGCACAGCAGGGACCTGCCCAGAGGAGACCCTGGAGATGCTCCAAGGGCTGGAGCCCCTCTGGAGCCGGGCTGGGGATGCTCACCTGGGGGAGAAGAGGCTCTGCAGAGAGCTCAGAGCCTAAAGGGGCTCCAGGAGAGGGTCTGGGGACAGGGGATGTGGGGACAGGGAATGGCTTCCATTGCCAGAGGGCAGGGAGGGTTGGAATACTGGGGAGGAATTCGTGGCTGGCACAGGGTGCCCAGAGCAGCTGGGGCTGCCCCTGGATCCCTGGAGTGTCCAGGGCCAGGTGGGACATTGGGGCTTGGAGCACCTGGGACAGTGGGAGGTGTCCCTGCCGTGGCAAGGGGTTAAATGGGATGGGATTTAACCCAAACCACTCTGTGACTCTGTGACCTGTCAGTGTCAGAGCCTGGGGATGAAGGTGGGAGGAAAAATGACCATTTTTCAGTCATTAATGCCAACGCATGAACGTTAACAAGGTGTTGGGCAGGAGATAAGGTTAACTTATTAAAATTTGCCTATAGTTGGTGAAAGGAATTTTTTTCCCTACCTGCTATTTTTGTGGTCATTAAGAAGCAGGAAATGCAAAAGTGAAAGTGCCAAAACGTTTTTTTGAGAAACAGAATTGTATTTTCCATTACAAATAAACCTAAAAGGAATTCTGCAGATGGGCTGTGAGGTTGTATCAGGGCCTACTACAACAAAGAACAATTTTGTGTAAGGAAATGCAAATGTACCCACTTTTCCATTTTGTATTTCCATAACAGAACCACAAGGTTATTCTTCATCCCGAGCCAAACTTCCACATATATGTAGTTACTAATTTAAAAGGTGTACAGGAAAAAAAAAAAAACAACCACCAAACAAAACAAAACAAAACAAAACAACAAACAAACAAACAAACAAAAAACTTTAAAATTTCAAACTACTTCACTCAGACAAAAGAAAAAAGTAATTCCTGAATGCCAGTAGCACAAACTGTGGTATGTTTGTGTTTCTACTGAAAACTGGGGTGACAATATATTCCATAGATGCAAAACAACTTACAAATTGTTACCAGAGATACGAGGTCACTGTTTATTAGTGGAAAAGCCCAGAAGGACTGGCAGGTGTTTTCCTCACTTTAAAACACAGCCTTTAACCATTCCCTGCTCTGACAGCACCACTGAATCCTGCATCATCCTTTTCCCCCTCCAAGTATCTCCAGCAGCACGGATCTGCTGAGCAGATGGATGAACCCCCTGCAATTTGCACTGCACACATCCCCCTTAAAACAGCCTCAACTTCCCCGAGCAAACACCAAGTTAATAAAACATATTTGAGGATATATCTGAGCGTGGTTTGCTCCGCACAGAGCCAAAGCTTACACTCAGCCCACGCTGTCCTCAGGCAAAATTCCCTCTCAGCTCTGAAGTCTCCAGCTCTTTCGAGCACTTCCCAAGCAGAGACTGCAATATCCAGGATTCCACTCAGACACCACGCACCTGTATCAGGCACTTTCTGCTGTTTGCTATTTATTCTTGCGCTGAGAAAACAAGAATTTTGATCGGTGATTTGTTCTGCCTCTTAATTTAAGAGAACAGCTTCAGCTTTGAAGCTGCAAGAGCCAAGGAGCCAGATGCTTCTACTGGAAATAACTTCCAGGGCTTAAAATACGGCTCCTCTCATCAGAGCTCAGGAGCAAGGGAGAGGAAAAAGTCCTTTTTTAACTGGTCACCAGCTTTGTTCTTCCCTGGCTGAGTGAGACTGGGAGCAGAGTATCTGAGACTCTCGGGACTGATTAATAACACACCATTTTTTTTAATATAAAATGTACAAATGCTTAAAGCTCGTTTGGGATTTTCCCTCTCAGAGCCGCGGTGCAGAAAAGTTCTATTGCTTTCAGAAAAGTGCAGTGAAAGATCAGACTTCAAAATCAGACTTCTACTGCCTCAAAATCAAAAATATTGCAGAAGGGCTGAGGATCTCTGAGAGTCCTGAGGCCAAACTGGGCTCAAAGTGAGGGAAATCAGCAGGGTTTGGTCCTCCCCAGCTGCAGGATATTCAGGGCTCCAAATCCACCTGCCAGGCCCCCAAATAAACCTTCACCAGGTGACACAGCAAGAGCTCCTTCCTGCAGGGGAGGACGGGAATGGCATGAGTTGGTGAGACATTACACCCAGGCTCTTTCCAGGAATCTAGCCCCAGGCAGAACGGGAAGTTTGGAGTGACTCAAAGGAATAATTTGGAGAAAGAATTCATTCATTCATTCATTCAATCCACTGACACCTGCAGGATGGGAAATCTGAATGTACTGGGAGGTGTTCAGATCATAAATAGAGTCGTATTCAACTCTCCAGTAACAGTGTAAGGTCCTGCTGGGGTAGAGAAATAAAGACTAAGAAAAAATAGCAAAAATACAGGTGGTTTAACCTTTGCAAACCCTGCAGTGCCTCTGCCAGACCTGCACCAGCACCTGAACTCGCAGCAGAGCAAGTTCAAAATCCAGCCCATTCCTCCCTGACATTCAGAAATGAAGAATGATTCTCAACTGCTGTAGAAGAAAAGCTTTTTATGATCATAAACGACACCCCAGTCAAAAATGACAACAAAAATCTTTTCTCCCGTTGTGCTGCTAAGGCCACTTTTATTCATTACTACTCTAAAGAGAATGAAGAAAGTACACAAACAGGAAAAAACTGTCTTTAAAGAAAATTGAAAATTTCCAATCAACTCTCTCTTCTCTGTAATTGTATAAAAGAGCAAAATGTGAGCACAGTTCAAAATCATTCAAAGGCAGATTTTTCAGTGCCCTCCTGGAATTCACAGTAAATTATTATTTTTAATTAAAAGAAACAGGTGGTCATTGAATCAACTGATTTTGATTGCTGCCTTTTGTTCATGTTCCTCTTGTATAGAATAGAACTGATTGAGTTGGCAAAAGGAGAAAGGAGATCTGCATGACTGTACTCCCAGGGATTTGTAATTTCCTAATTACTAGAAAGACACAGAAATCCGGAAGGGACTTGGTGTTTGCTGGCTATTTTTTCTTCATTCTTTTTTAATGAAGAAACTGCAGTATAATTACAGAAAGTGCACAAACAAAAGATCCTGTTAGAAAATGATTCACCACTAGGAGAAATGGAGAGAGATTTTTGTTTCAGACACTACTCGCCATGATGTTACTGTGCACAAATCATTTCAACAAAGATGAAATCCAGGGATCTGGATTCAAGAGGTCTGTACATGTCTTGCTTAAACCTCTTCATTTATCACCTTTATAATTTTGCAATTTGTTCAATAATTTGTGGAATAGATGCACTTTTCAACACTTTACACCTTGAGTACGTATTACAAAATACAGGTTCAACTGATCAGAAGCAAGAAGCAATTTTAATAAATTCCTGCTGTACAGAAGAGTAATGCTATTTCTCCATAGCTACGATATGGTGAAATGTCCAATACTCAAATTACAGTGGGGTTTCTGTGCTTTCCAATGAATCTGCAATGGGCTTGGGTGCAGTGATAAAGGACTTAATTGTGTGACATCAGGTTGCACGAGAATTATTCTACATTAATATACCTCTGTACAATAATTTCTCCTCTCTTCTTAAATATTTCAATACGTCTGAGTACAAGAACTTCCTATTAATTCTTAAATATTTCATTACTGGCCGACTTCCTCGTGATAGAGATGACACAACTTTGTTTTTCCTCACTATCCTCAGCTGGAGCTCACATCATCCATCTCTCATTCCCTTGAACAGAAAAGGAAAGGAGGTAAAGGCTGAGAATCAGTATCAGCTGAAATTCCCCATTTCCCTGCAGAAGTGGAGACTCTGAGGGCATCAGGTCAAACAATTCACTGTGTGCTGGAGCTGGAACACTGCTCCCACAGGGAATCGTATGAACACTGATCCAAGAACTCAGGGGGAAATGGGACTGGCTCCAGGCACCCTTTAGGAAGCAATCACAGCCCTAAATGAAGTTCCCTGTTGGCAAATTAAAGCTTCAGAGAGAGTCTCTGTGACCCCAAACTTCCTGACGGCAAAACCGAAAGAAACTCCAGCTTTTATTTATAAAGCCAAACCTGCCCTCAGCTGCTCCTCTTTACGGTGGTTGGAATGAAGGTTTTTACAACTATTAAGTGATAGATTTGAGCCCAGAATCCTGAGCTGATCTGCCAAAAAATCCCCCTGAGCGCAGCGGGAGCGGAGCTGTGAGCGTGGATAAGGAACTCGCTTTGCCTCTGAGCTGATTCAATATTCCAGGCCCTCAATAACAACTGGCTTAGATTCCTCACTCCTCCTCCTTTTTCCCCTCTAAAATGGTGAAGAACCCAGCAGTTTATAAAGGCACACCTTACTTGTTCTCACTAAACCCTTCCCCACCTATTTACAGCGCTCCTTCTCTTCTCCCCACCTCCAGCAGCAGCTGCACGCTCCAGCAGATTTCCAAGGAAAGACACTTTTATGTCTGGATGCATGGCTAATAAACAGGAACACACAGCATCCATCCATCCACCAACACGTGGTCTAAAAGCTGAGGCTAACCCCACCAGCTGCTGCCCTGATTTGTCTGTGGAAGCCGAGTGCTGCAGCAGGGTGTTCCCTGCACAGCGAGAAGGAAATTCAAGGAGAAGTTGGTTTTATCCCAGGGAATTACACAGAATCAGGGAACATCCTGTGAGACACTCCCCAGAGCTCTGCGCCTCTCCTTTATCTTGATTTCAAGTGAAGAACTGGCACATGCACTGGAATTTTTCTGGACACACTCCACTGGAATCCTGCATCGATGTTTCAGCAGGTATCACATCCCTGTCAATCACACACGAGATAATAAAGACATTTTAAAGTTTTCTTGCCCTTTACAAAATGACCCATCTCTTTATTCTGGTGCAACGGCGAAACGGCGCTGAACTGAGGGGAAAAAAAATAAAAGCAGAAAAAGTGATTTTTGAAAAATCTGAGCAATTTTTGGTTTAGAATCAGTCAGAATTTCACAACTCAGCAGCTCCCTCACACAAGAACCTGTGGGGTGGCCTGCTGTTTTCCATTTGACAAACTTCATTAGACAGCCATGAATCTGAAACACCCGAGCAAATTGCCTTCAAAGTTACTCACTGAATAATTCATTTTTTGCCTGCTATTTTATACATTGGTTAAGCACCAAAATAAAGGCAGGAGGGAGGGTAAAAATCTGCATAATTTAAACCCCCCCATGTCTCTGTTGTGTTCTGCAGCTCAGCTCTGTGTTTTCAGGGTGATGAAGGTTATAAACCAGGCAGACATTTTTAGCCACACAGAATTTTGTCCTCCAGAGACCAAAAAAAAAAAAATCCCACGAGTGATCTCTACCTGCAAATCCCAGCAATGATTGAAAGATTTGATTCAAACATGTTCATCTCCAAATCTCCAGCTCGGTGTGGAAAAACGCTGCTCTCAATAAATCACAGCCACGATCACATCATGGGAGATGCTCAGGCACAGAGTCCTTGGATGGTCTTTTCCATTGTATAACCACTCAAACACTATTTATTTCTGCATGGAGCAGATGTTTTTCCATATGTCTAAATAACCCTTCTTCAGAAGAAGTAACTCAAGCACATTAAATTTTGCAGACCAAGGAATATAGACACCAGACTCGTTAGTATTTAGGGAACATTTGGGATCTTTTCTATAGGGAAGACAGTATTTCTCTTTGTAAATAGTCCCTAATCCTACTCCTCTGTATAAAACATAAATAGGCAGCTAAGAGTGAATGTGCAAGATGCTCTGACATGCTTTAGCACTCAGATCCTGACCTTTCAATGGCACAGATCCCAGCCAAGCTGTCTGGCCCATAACATTTTTCCATGCCAATGTAGCAGTTGCTATTTATTAGCCGATTAAAAATTCAGAAAACAATATTGAAACTGGGGGAAAAAAAAAAAAAAAAGTTAATGGTGCATAGTAAAACCCCTGAAAGAAGGACAGGCTTTTAGCACTGATCCACCAACATCAGGCAGCTCAGTTGGTGTTTTAAACCTAAAATTCAACGCCACTCTCAGGGAGGAGAGAGTTTCACTGAGACCACAGTTGAGGGCACACTCAGATTAAAAATAAGAACTGACACAAATCTGTCCCTTGAGTCGAATTTGACCCTTTTGAGGTTATCTAATCAAAAAATCTGAACACAATAAGGACTGTTTAATCACATCAGAGGAGAGCTGGGAGCATTGCAAGAAGGATTTCCTCAGGGCTGCCATCTCAGCCACCCTCTGAAGGCTGCATGACTCTGAACTGCTTCACAGCATCAGGAAAAGTCCTCACAGCATTTAGCAATGAATTGTAATGAAATCTATAAATATTTAATGTCTGGCAATTAACTCTGCCCTCTTCAAAGAAAAAAAAAAAAAAAAAAAAAAGGAAATACAGAAAGCCTTCACCAAACCATTAAGCAACATGGCAACTTCTTCCCTCAGCTATTTTGGGTGTGCCCGTCCCAAAACCAATCCACGGGCACAAATTTCAGTAATGAGCATTTTTCCTTCTCCTTTTTTAATGAGAGTGTTTTTCTCAAGGCTGTTGATGCTGAAGGAGCTTCTCAGATCACACTGAAGGCTCTGGCTTTGGAAGAAAGCCTGCACAGAAGCCTTTTGCTGGCACAGTGCTCCCAGAGCTTGGATTCCCACTTTTTAGTTCTCAGAAATCACTTTGTGGGTAAGAACATCCCTCAGAGGAGCCTCTGATGATGAGGATCTCGTTGCTGCAGAAAACATTTGCAGTGTTCACCTACACCAGGGCACCATGAACCTCTATAAATACTTCATTTTCCTTGTTACTTGGAACATAAACTAAAAAAACCACGGCCAAACTCTCCAAGAATCCTGATCTGTGACACTGACTGTAACAGTTCTTGATTTTACAGGTCAAGTAAGACTCTTCAGCAGACATTCCTCTTTCCTCCTCCTCCTCCTGGGCCTGAGAGCTCCCAGTCAGTGTCAATTTATGGTGTCCTAAATGCTGCTGTGCCTGTCATCCATCATTGCTAAAGTTCATCCTCTTGGGTGCTGCCAGCTCTGTTTTATACAGAAAACACATATGCAAGAGCAACAGCCAAAGGGAAAAAAAATAAAGGACATAAAAAGCTTTAGTTTAATAAATAAATAGCTTTTTTTTGTTCCCTTTACAAAGGGGAAAAGTCGTGTCATTTTGGCTCTATCCTCATTCCACAGAATTCAGCCACCAAACACGTACTGGGAGTCCCTGCAATGACAACTGCAATTACAACTGTAATTAATTTGCCAACACGAGGTTGGACACTTGTCTGCACGTTGCATCATTTATCACTCCAATTCAGCCTGTAGCTGGGAGCTCTGCAGGCCAACATTGCCACGGAGGAAATCAAAAATTGCAAAGATCTTATGTTCTATTCATAAAAGGTATTCCAGAGCAATGTTTATCAGGATTACAGCAGGCAGCCAGGAAAATTGCTTGCACGGATGGCAGCAGAGGAAGGGCATTATTCCTCATCTGCAAGTAATGTAATTTTTTAAAAGAAGAAGAAGAAAAGAAACTGCTCTTCCTCTGTAATACCAATCTAGAGATTAACAGAGGCTTTTTCTATCACTGCCAGCTAAGCCTTTGTATGGCTGCATCAAAAACAATTATTAAAATTAATCCCAGGTACAAATGGAATTGCATAATATTAATCCTGCTGAAAGAAAAAATCTGACACGGGGAGCACAGAAAACACCTTTGACCCCAGTTTTGCCAACACTGGGTCTGCAGGATGACATGAACATCACTGGGGGTCACACAGCCAGGTGTCCTTCCTTCTGTGGTGGCCACTTTGGCAACCATCTGCACATCCACAGCCCATCAAGGAGCTGCTGGAGGTGGTTTTTTTAGTTGTAACTTAAACTAAATATGAAAACCCTGAGAGAGAAATGCTTCCATGATTGACTGCTCTGTGTGCACAAGGCAGAGCAACCCCAAATGTAAAGGAAATATTGATGAATTACAACTGCAGGGGTGCTTGAGAAAATTCACTTGGTCACAGAAAAGGCATCCTCACCGTGGCACGAGGCAAACCCAAGGGAACAATAATGTGTGCCCTCCAGATGAACTTTCACATTTCACAGACAACAAATGGTTCCAGATAATACTTTCACAATGTGCGTAATCTAAGTTATTAGATGGCAACATAATGCAATTAACATGACAAAACTTAATGCTGATATAAATCCTTCTGTTACGGCTTATATAGAGAATTTAATACTCAGGGAAAAAAAAATCTGTTCATTGTTCCTCACTGGGCTTTTAGTTCTTATAAAAATAAATTAATTGATGGATTTTAAGTTTGCACGAAATGCTTCATCTGTCCCAATAAACCAAAGATGTGCTATTTTATTAGATATAGAATTTTACCACATTTTATTTCCTGTGCTGCACAGGGATCAGAGCTAAAATCATGGTGCAAATGTACTGTACTGTGACCCAGGAGTGACATGAAGTGTCTGTGATCAGAGGACAGGGGAAATCCAAAAACTTCAGCAAGTGGAGAGGACAGAAGAGACAAAGGTGGAGGACTAAGCCTCCTGTGACTGATACATTTCCAGGCAGATTTAGGGCATCTCCATCAAATTCATGGAGGGGTTGTGCAAACAGAAAACAGCACTTGCTAAAAAGATATCCTTTGGGGTTTGTTTTTAAAAATTCTGATAAAATCAACATCTCAACCTCTCTCCCACGTTTTGGACATTTCTGTTGACTCAAGATCACACCTGACTGTTAATGCTGTTTAGATTTTTATTAGAGCTCTCTCCAGTGCCCTTTTCTGAGATTTATGGCCAGCTTTAATGCCTTGAAACAGTGGCAGGGACAATGACAAAGCACTTCTCTGCTGGAGCAGGCTCAGCCCTTTGCAGGTGCCTTTGGAATTTGACATATTTCTGAAGCCAAAAGCGGTGGCTGACGTTGCACCTCCCACCCTTGGGATTAATTCCAGAGAAATAACGTGGGGCATGAGTTATGGAAGGGCAAACCTCAGTTCAGCCACGGGGCACAACAAATCCACTCCACAGCCAGGGATTCTGCCCCACGGATGAGGATTGTCCAGGCTGCACTGAAGGGCTGGAGCTGCTCCACCACTTTGTGCAAATGAGTCCCTGAGGAAGGAAAAGCCACGCTCAGGAAATCCTCTGACTCCATGGAGTCATCTGAGGATTTGTACCAGCCCTTCAGCACAAGGAAATGGATTTATCTGGTACCAGAAACACCACCAACAACCCTCACTAATTCAGCATTTCTGCTGCCACTCAGAGCAGCAGCAACCATCTCATCCCATCTCATCCCCATCTCACCCCATCTCACCCCATCTCACCCCATCTCATCCCATCTCACCCCATCTCACCCCATCTCACCCCATCTCACCCCCATCTCACCCCATCTCACCCCATCTCATCCCCATCTCACCCCATCTCACCCCATCTCACCCCATCTCACCCCCATCTCACCCCATCTCATCCCATCTCATCCCCATCTCACCCCATCTCACCCCATCTCACCCCATCTCATCCCCATCTCATCCCCATCTCATCCCCATTTTACCCCACCTCATCTCCATCTCATCCCCATCTCACCCCATCTCACCCCATCTCACCCCATCTCACCCCATCTCACCTCCATCTCATCCCATCTCACCCCATCTCACCCCATCTCATCCCCATCTCACCCCATCTCACCCCATCTCACCCCATCTCAATCCCATCTCACTCCATCTCACCCCATCTCATCCCCATCTCACCCCATCTCACCTCCATCTCACCCCATCTCACCCCATCTCACCCCATCTCAATCCCATCTCACCCCCATCTCACTCCATCTCACCCCATCTCATCCCCATCTCACCCCATCTCACCTCCATCTCACCCCATCTCACCCCATCTCACCCCATCTCAATCCCATCTCATCCCCATCTCACCCCATCTCACCCCATCTCACCCCATCTCACCCCATCTCACCTCCATCTCACCCCATCTCACCTCCATCTCACCTCCATCTCACCCCATCTCACCCCATCTCATCCCCATCTCAATCCCATCTCACCCCATCTCACCCCATCTCAATCCCATCTCACCCCATCTCAATCCCATCTCATCCCCATCTCACCCCATCTCACCCCATCTCACCCCATCTCACCCCATCTCAATCCCATCTCACCCCATCTCAATCCCATCTCACCCCATCTCAATCCATCTCACCCCATCTCAATCCCATCTCACCCCCATCTCATCCCCATCTCACCTCCCTCTCATCCCATCTCACCCCATCTCACCCCATCTCACCCCATCTCACCCCATCTCAATCCCATCTCACCCCATCTCACCCCATCTCACCCCCATCTCACCCCATCCCATCCCATCTCATCCCCATCTCACCCCATCTCACCCCCATCTCACCCCATCTCATCCCCATCTCATCCCCATCTCACCCCCATCTCACCCCATCTCAATCCCATCTCACCCCATCTCACCCCATCTCACCCCATCTCACCCCATCTCACCCCATCTCACCCCATCTCATCCCCATCTCACCCCATCTCATCCCATCTCATCCCATCTCATCCCCATCTCACCCCATCTCAGTGTGCATTTGGGGTGAGGCAGAATCTGAAGAAGTTTCCTTGATGTGGAGACTTCTGCCGTGCCACCAAAGCCAAATCCCACCCAATTCCCAGGCCAGAGAGACTTTTTCTGCACCTAGGCCAATTATTATTGCTGTGCCTAAAGATGCTCCCAGGCACTGCAGCAGGGTTTGGCTTAACATTAAACAACCTGCCCTGGGTTACTGTGAGCAAGGTGACAAAAATCCAAACCACGAGAAATCCCACAGCTGATGGTGACCCACTGCATCTGGCACAGGAATCTATAAAATGCATTATTTAAGGAAAAAAAAAATAAATTGTAGCCCGGAAAGAAGATCGGTTCAAACTGAAACAAAAATGCAGTTTCATAATAAATATCAGTTAGAAAAGCAAAATTAAATTTGCAGTAAAATGAAACACGGTTACAACAGAAAAAAAAGTAATGATATCTTAAAGTATTTAGAAAATCAGATTATCTTCCCTAAACTAAACATGGTTTTAAATGTGGTCAAAACAAATGTGTCTCTATGAACCATTGTTACTTTTAGTCCCAAATTCACCAATTTGCTTTAAATTCATTCCCTGCCTTCTCCCCTTGCCCACAGTTCCTGCCATTACCAGGATCAGAGACTGGCACCTCTCTCCTTCCATTCATCACTTCCCCATTTGCCTTCAGCACTCAGCATCATTAATTTATCAAGTCTCATTCCATTCAACTCCCACGGCTACTTTAAGTGTGACAGAGCACGGTCTTGTGCTATTATTTTTATTTTATTTTTTTTTTTTACATATTTCCTGTCAGGCAAAACAAATGAGGCTATTCTGCAGCAGGAGCACAACATCCAGAGAAAAGCTGTTCTCAGAGCTCAACAGAAGTTTAAGCACACCAAGTAGAAACACAGCTCTATGCCGTACTATTAGTATTTTTTATTATTGTTATGATGGTTATCATTGCTGTTATTGTTATTATTGTTATTAATGGGGATAAAAGAACCACAGAATTTTCACTCCACAGGCAGGCACATTCTCATCTCTGCATTATTGAACTATCCTTAAAGGTCTATTAAAGCATTTAGACGTGTTTTATTACCACGGCAACAACTTTTTTTTTTTTTTTTCCCCTCCAAGAAGTTCTGCAGAAAAAAGAGTAAAATTTGAGCCTGTCAAACCAGCAAAATAAATTGTCCAACACAAAAACCAGCAGCAGTCAGTCCAGCACAATTCAGTTAACTGATTAGTCAATGCCAGACACGGTGGAAATCTTCCCCACAGAGAGATCTGGGCAGCCTCAAAGGTCACAGCAGAGCTGCTTTTTGACATGTCACATCCCCAGAGCAGAAGCTGTACCAGCAGAGCCAGGCTTTGGCTGTTTTTTAGGATTTTGCAGTGTTCTAGACCCTCAAAAAGAAATTGTAAAAATGCAAAATAAAGGTCTCACACTTTTTTTTTTTTTTTAAGTCAAGAACAAAATAATTCCATCTGGAAAGCACGGGAGTATTTTCCAGAGATTTTACATTATGCACCTGACAGATCTCTACCAGAAAACCAGTCCATGCCTATGACTAAGAGAAAAATGACAACAGGTTTGATTAAATATGACATTTATCTGTGCAACAACCACCACTGAGCCACGTATTTCACAGATAAATACAGGTGCCATGAGTTAGATTTTCTCTTCCTTATTATTTTTTCTATGACGCTGCATTACAGATAAGAAAGAAAAAAAAACCCCTGAAGCCTCACCCTGCCAAAAGAACAATTCCCAAGTGCTCCATAAATAAAACTCAAGCAGTTCTTACGATGGAGAAATATTAATTTAATTTGTGCACTTTTTTCCCTCCCTGTTATATATGACATGGTTCCATTGCACTTCACCTCCAGCAGTGCTCTGGCTGGGCCCCACCGTGATCCATAGGTGCTGAGAGAGGTTAATTAAATCCAGATTTAAAACTGCACAAGTGATTTTATCCCAGCACTTGGCTGGTCATTTCTCCTCCATCAGCTGCTCTGTCAATACATTCACCACTGGTGTGTGACTCCAGATGCAGCTCAAGCTTCTGCCTGAGTGAACAATTCCATCCTTTAGGTCTGCCTTTAGAAGCTGTCAGCCCCAACACCATCAGCACAGATAGGCACAAGTGTCTCTTAAAATAAACCCCCTTGTGGGATTTAATTTTTTTAATATACCATAGTTGGGAGTTTAGAGAACAGGTTATCCACTGAGCTTTGATTTTATAGAGAAAAAGCAATCCACTTGTTGTGAAAGCATTGGCTCCCAACAGATACACAGAATGTAATTAATGTAACACAATTAAAGAGTTTCTTTTCTGCCTGCCCCATGACTGTACTAAGCAAGTATATTAAACCCAACAGAAAAACCTTCTCATGTCTGACCAGACAAAAGTCAACCAGATAAATGCTTTTTAAAATCAAAGCTTTCTCTGCTAAATAAAGGAATGTTGAATACATGGACTGAAATAAAGCCCTGAATATGAATGGTGGATGGTTGTGAACTAAGATGATGTTTAAAACCTCCTCTGCAGAGGAACTGTCTTTACATAAACTGCAGGTTAACAAAAGAACAATGACAAAAGTTGTGGGTGAGAAACAGTATGGGAAAGCATTAATTAGTCTCGTGTTAATGAAGAAGAAACAAAAAATTCTTAACCTAAAGCTTACTATAATGCTGTGATAAAACATGTATTTGTGCTCACATATTACCAGTTTATTTATCATGCCTACAGCATCCTGAAATGGAGAGTTTAGAGCAAGCAGTCAATCCAATAAAACAGTGGTTTATTCTGGAAATGCAGAGTTAAATGGCAGCATTGATCTGAAACACAACCCTCTGCTCAGAGAGGGACATTTCTGCACAGAGTCACTGCATGTCACAGGATTGTTCAGGGGAAAACGTGGCAAAGGAACAGAAATAAGAGATGGTCAAACTGGAGCAGATATTTGGAGATGTCACAGTAAGTGGTTTGAGAAGAGCAGGTTCTCTTTGCACCATCCTATAGGGATTGGATTCCTCCTAGAAATATATTAATACATATATATATATATATATATATATATATATATATGTAAATACACACATATATAAATATATATATAAAAAATAAAAATACATCTATAACTCTATCTGTATCTATCTATATCTATATATCTATCTCTTTTCTAACCCAAACCTTTCTATGATTCTATGACATATCTGAGGATGCTGGATCAGATTTGAGCAATGATTAGCCCAAGGACTCAGAACAAATTTAAAAAAACCACCACCCCACCCCTGATCTCTGAAAATGAAGTTTTAATCAGTTAAAAAAGAAACTTTTTCAGGGAATTGATAGGTGGCACACAACTCTGAAATCAGTGCGCTGACAAGGAGATACTCCCATTTCTGGGGCCTTATGATTCCTGAAGCAGACATCTGCTTCCAGATCCCTGGGGTTTTGAATTATTTTTAAACTCTGAACAAAGAACACTTAGTACCACATACTTCCAGTTTCACAGCTGGGTTTTTTTTTAAGGAGACAAAAAAACTTATTGGAATATATATATATATTTTTTTTTTGCCATATTTTAACTTGAAGTTATTAATCTTTCCCTTGATAATTCAGGACCTCCTAGAACATCCATTCTAAATACTCCGTGTCTTTTAAAGACACAGTCTTTTTACATGGCCTCGAAATAAATGCCTGGAATATCTCAGTGCAGTAACCCCAATGGAGCCCTTGTTAAGGAGGGGATTGTGTTTCTCCTTGATTAGAGCATCACAGAATGTTCTGAGGTGGAAGGGACCATCGAGTCCGACCCCAAAGGGAATGGCCCAAAGAGGGATCAAACATAACCTTGGTGTTTCTGGCTCCAATCAACTGAGACAATGTCAGAGACCAGAAACCTCATAATTCTCCAATTGGAAAATGTTATCCCCATAAACATTTCCTCAGGCTGAGGAGCAAAGCCCTTTTCTTTCCCCAGTGCTGTGGGAGGCACAGGGAGTTCTGCAGGACCCATCTGAAGCCAGGAATTCTCTGCAGGTCACTGTGTGACCCAGGCAGGGCTCATTTCCTCCGTGTCTAATCACCAATTTGTTCAATTCCTGTGTGTGTAAAGTCCTTTCTGTCCTAGGGATGTGCTGAGTGGGGATTTTGGGGTGTTCTCCTCACCAGAACCTCAGAGATTGCTCAGCACAAACCCAAGCACAGCTCCTGACTGGTTGGGAAACATCAGCAGGACAAAGCAGCAGATGAAATCATTGTTCTGACGTGGTTGGAGAGGACAAGTCCAACCTGGAGGATGCTCTGGGTCTCCTGACGTGGTGTGGGCAGTCTCCTCCCCAAATCAGCCCAGAGGTAAAGGAAAACACCCAGCAAAGCCTCAACAAAACCTGGGCTACTAATGAAAGCCTGCTTTTCCATTTGCTAATGATTCGTTACTGACTTGATGATTGATTCAAAGTTCTTAATGAATTCAAACTCAATTTACTCACAGTAACACGGAGCTTTAGTAGATTTACATCTTACATATTTACAATGGGATTAAACTCCCCTCTTTATTGCAGGATGACGAATTTTGTAGCTGTCTCCAGCTTCAAATTGCTTAACAGATGCTCAGTCAGCCTTCACTGAATCACCCAAATAGCCAGCAAAGATCATTGCTTGTGCTGCATCACAAACAAAAATATTTCCTCTTTGTCTTTTTCTTTTTTCTTGATAATTCAATTTCTTTTAAAAGGTCATTAAAATGAGTTTTAAAGAAAATGATGGACTGTTATTGCACAGTCTCAGCATCTCAGCATATGATCACAGAGGATATTCTGGAAGCAGCAAGTTTCTGCAAGGTCAGGGCAGTGAATATCCCAAAGGAAAACTCAACTCAGTAAAGCAGCACGAGGCACAAAGTGCTTTAGTCTCAACCATGCTATTAAAGAAATGTTTGCTTAAGACTGACAGTCCTTTAAGTTTGATGAAGAGTTATTTACAACGAATTAATCTCAAGAACAAGAATTTTACTCTCTTTTCCATTTTTAACTGGCTCTCCTGGATGAACTATGGGTAATAAAAGTATCAGGATCTCAGGAAATTCATTCCTCTTGACAAGACCTGAGCACGTTGCTGTGGCCACCAGTTCTCTCACTCCTCCAAGGAGAGCTGCGAAGGCCATCAAAAATAAAATCTAAATGATTTGCCAAACAAAATGATTTTATCCTCTGAGAGAAAGGTGGTCAATTGCTCAAAACTTCTGGTAGCCAGGTAATGAAGACACTTTGGCAGCATCTTCTGCAGGGACTGGCCCCAGCAAGAACTGAGACACCATCTGCAGGGGCATTGGATTGAAGAGGAGCCTCTGATCAGTCCTTCAGGATCAGGGCAGAGTCAGGATCAACAGAGGAATAAACAGTTAAAAATGATTGTGCTGAAAACTGAACTAAGCAGAGCAAACGAACTCTGAAATAAATCAAAAGTATCAACGTCCGTTAACACCAAATCCCTTTAATCACAATAGAAGAAGCAAAAAATCGTATTTCATTTTACACAGAGAAGAAAAGAGCCATTAGATCTGACCACCAGGGTCAGTGAAGGGAGGTCATAACTTTAAAAGCCATCAGCAGTTCCCACACTTTACTGCTTTTATCCTCTGCTGTTTGTCAAGAGGACAGGCCCAGAAATCACTGAGACAGGAATAAAAACTTAGGACACCACCTAAAGCACAGAGGCACTGGAATAATTCCACACTAATGGGTATCATTAGAAAAGTCACTGAGGAAATACTTAAACATGTCAGGATTTTCACATCTCCCCGTTTTAAGCATGGTGTGGAGCATTTGTCAAGCCACATAAGGAACATTTCTGTTGGCCAGGTGAAATATTCTGTCTGTAGTAAGAGCAGCTTTGTTATTGACTGTGGAAAACTGCTCCTTTCACCCTCACCTGGCCCAAAGAGCTCTGAAAACCAACAAAAAAAGGGTGTCAAAGACTGCATGGACTGGTTGTACTGCTCCTTTCCACCTGATGTACCTCCACAAGGGTTTTACTCCTTTTTTTTGTTTGTTTTAAATGGAAAATGGAACATTTTTGTTACATTTTCATGCAGAGTGGCTTTTCTTTTTTTTTTTCCTCCCCCAAACTTTTTTCCAGCAGACAGCGAGTTTTGTCTCGGGAGGTAACAAGTTATCTTGAAGGGACTCTGCAGACTAATAAAATGCTTTGAAGAGTATTAAGGAGGTCAATCTGTCCAATTTGTTTTAATTGAACTAGACACAGATGGTATATGGCTTAGTTTAATTAGGCTGTAGATAAAGAACATTTCAACTTGCCAGGGAAAGGATAAATCACTAAATAGAGGCATATACTTGAAAGGCCAAAACCTTTGTGCTGCAGAATCGAGAAATTGGGGCAATTTTGACCAAAGGATCAAAAGATTAGGACCATTAGAAAGAATAAGGAAAAACTTCTCGAGGGCCTCCATAAACGAGGAGTAAATTGGGAAAATTGAAAAAATACATTCTGAGAAACATTTATTTACTACAAAAGTAATGCTGGTTCTTTCATTACAGGGACATAATACAATAAGGCACAGTAATCTATCACAAACTATAGTTAAAATTAAATAGATTATTCTACCCATCCATTAAGGAGATCTAATTATGGACTATCATCAGCAAGGACATAATTCTTTTTTTTTTCCTTTGTTTTTTTCAATTACTACCTATTTGATTCCTCCCTTTATTGACAGACTTCACTTTTAAGTTACCATCTTTTAAGTCAGAATAACATTAACAGTCTTTTAAAAGCTGGCTATACTCAGATGATTTTACACAAGGCTGGGAGGACTGGAGAAATCCAGTCAAGGCTGTTTTTCTCCAGCCTGCTTTTTGAAATTATTATTCCAGGAATCTTTTTGAACCAACAGTTTCCTGCCACTGGCTTTATTTACAGCTCCACCTCTTTTTAATCACAATGAATAAAACATACATAAAAGCTGCAAAGCTGATAAAAAAAAAAAGATGGGGGTGACTGCAGAGCTCTGTGTTTCAGGCAAAATAGATGGTGATGATGGGCACATTTACCCAAATAAACTGCAGCAGATGCCCAGCTGACGGAGGTGGCTGCAGGAACAGAGGTCCCAGTTCTTCACCTGCAGAAGGAATTTCTCCTTGCCATGGTTATTTGAGTCTCCTAAATCCCAAGGGCTGCAGGAGGACATCCTAAACCCACGGCAGCAGCTCAAATTCCATTTCCTA
This sequence comes from Sylvia atricapilla, assembly GCF_009819655.1. Classification (NCBI taxonomy): domain Eukaryota; kingdom Metazoa; phylum Chordata; class Aves; order Passeriformes; family Sylviidae; genus Sylvia; species Sylvia atricapilla. The sequence continues at coordinate 10,680,954 of NC_089157.1, read as the reverse complement.
CTAAATGAACTATAAATTTTTTATCTGGTTTTATGGGCATCGCTCTCTATCATTCCTACTGCAGTTGGTGCCATCACCACCAAAGGCAGAGCTCTTCCTGCCCGGGATTTTGTAGGAAATGCACTGAACACTTCTGTATAATCAACATTTTCCTGAGGGCTCCGGGTGGAATAGATGCAGCACAAGTTTATTTGGCATCTTTGGAGGTTTTTCTTGCCCGTTGTAAATCTCACCCTTTATTTCTGCGTTAAAGAAACGGTTTAAATACCAACTTCGTAACTCAAGCACAGTTCATTAAGCACCAAAGACTCCCACTGACTCAGATGCAAATTTTGCACTGATGTTAGAAACGCTTGGAAAGCCACTGCTCCCCAGAATTTCCCTGAATTTCTCTTCCCTCTCCAGATTTCCAAAGCTGGCATTCAGAACTTTCTGCAAATCTCAGCTGCTGGCCCCTGCATCCCAGAGCAGCTCACGTTTTTACTGAGTTTTCCTCCACAAACAAGTGATGCCTTAAAACCGGAATGCTGAGCCACATAACTTTCAGTATACTGCAGGTTTTTTTTTCCACCCAGGTATTTGTGGAACTGCAGTGCTGTTAAAATAAATATATGTCATAAATATTATTAGATATATGGGGATGTTTATGCACAAGTAGACACACGAATGCAACAACAAAAATCCAGTGCAAATAGTGAATATCTTGTATTTCAAACAGCACAGAACACCGTCACAAACTGCCCCATCAGGTGTGGATGATTTATTAACCTAATTTTCAAAAGCACCAATTCCTCCTCTTGGCTCTTCTGGGCATCACAAACACTAATGAGCACAGAAAATTAACAATATCTGTGTGCACATTTCTGTGCATGGCTGAGGAATTCCACATCCCCTTTAGACTGGGGCGCATTTTGCCAAAAGGCCTTAATTAAAAAAAAAAAAAATCTAATATTCCAGATACCTTCATGCATGACCATTCTCAGAAGGCAAAAACAAAAAAATAAATCTACTACTTATGGAGGAGAACTTGATTTTTAATGTGATCCTTTCGAAGCCCAACTTCAGGAAATGTTTAATTTTTGGAAGGCTGTGCTGATGAAGACGCATTGGTCTTTTATTGCAGTGAGTAATAACCCAAATTCTTGGAGTGTATCCCGAGAGTATTGGCACAACAAGCAGAAAATGGACCTGAGGGAGGGGAGGCTGTGACAGGAGCAGAGCGACAGGAAAATGAAATACAGAGCAAGGACAGCTGAGGCAGAGAAAATAAAGCTGTTTTTTTCCCCCCTACTTTATTTTAGAGCTACTTGAAAACAAACTTTTATTAGAGAAGCCATTTCTGCACTGCTGTGTCACCGAAGTGACTGGATTTAGATAATTGTGAAAAACGAGATTCACTTTTTTGGGTAGATTTTAAGCAATAGGTTTTAATAAAAGATAAGACAATTAGGAGATGAGGAAAAAGCAAAGTATGGTCAGTTGGGTGACCTGGCATTTAGCCAAGTCCACAAATTGCTATTTCATAGACTTTCTTTAACTATCCTTTCTGTTGTATCACTTTGTTGAATATTCATATTTTTTCCTAAATTAGTTTTCATATTTTAGGGACTGTTTTGCATGGCCCCTCCTCGGGTCTGCCTTTTTAGAGTGTGTGTGTTTCTTGGTTGTGTCTTCATTATCATCTTTACTTTGGGTTTTGGTTCGTGCTTTCTTTAGATGGGAGATGTTGATAGTTGCCGTATTAATAGCAGATTAATATTTTTATATTTAATTTATTTTTATATTTAATTTTATTTTAATATTTTAAATTATAATATTTTTTACATGTTCACTGGATGTTATTTCGGCCAAACAGACAGTTTAAGCACACTATATCACTACTACCACTCTGCCTAATTTCCTTTACTAACGGCAGAAATAAAAACTTCTATCCTTACCACAAAGTTATTAATCCTATAGCACACACCTTGCATAAAGCCAACTTTATAACAGTCATTTATAACATCCAGAACTCCTCGTGAGGAGGAGTTTGGGGTCTGGGCTGCTGCTGTCTCCTCGTTTGACCCCGGGCCTTTGCTGCTGCCAAAGCTCTGGGAAACCACTTGGATTTGATTGGAGCTTGTAAGATCAGTCAACAGCTGCACCTTCTCACAGAGGAGCAGAGGATTAGTCTGCAATGGGAGAATAGGACATTTTCTACCCCTCTGGTCTCTATAACGCGCTTCCAGCGAAATAAAAATAAATAAAAATACACCCCCCCACAAAAAAAACCAACTGCGTTTCTATTTTTCTTAATTTCACCTCTATGTGGGCAGGTTTCTAAATAAAACATGTCAATATGAGCCCATTTGGGTGTGTTTGACCAAAGCCTTTCGTATTATTTCCCCTTGGTGCAGGAATATTGAACAAAGTCTGTTGATTGCAGAGTTCTTTTGATTCTCCTGAATGGTCCAATCATGCTCTTGGCACATGAAGAGACAAGTAGCAGATGTTAAACAAAACTCTGAGGCATTTATATGTTTCTCCTAAAAAAATTACAGGACTGCTTTTATTTCTAGTGGGTTTGGGTTTTTTTTTAACTGTCCTGTCTGGATTTGGTTCTGCTTCTCCCCAAGTCGAAATATCAAAGTATTTTGACCCATATTCTCTTTGGTGTTAAAGCAGAGTATTGACTTCACTAGATTTTAAAACTGACAACTGAATTTTTGGTAGAACAGGATCAACATGACCAAAAAAAAAAAAACCAAAAACCAAAAACCAAAAAAAAACCACCAAAAAAACCCCACACAAACCCCCAAAAACCAAATAAAACCAAAAAAATCCCTAAAACTTTGAGAATTACCACCAAAACACAAAGCCTTTGGATATTAAAATTTTTACTTTTCTTTCTCAAGGGAAGTAAAAAGCTTTTAATATAGTTTAAAAAAAAAAAAGAAATGCTATTCATATGCATCAAGGAAAGGGATTTCAGGCTTCAGATTTAACAATTGAACACCTCTACTCATAACCAGCCCAATCTGCAGGTCCTGATACAGACCTTGGAAAATACAAGAGGATTTTGGCTAAGGAAGAATTTCACAAAGCTCTTTATAAGAAGGGATGCTCAGGTCTTCTTCCTGCTGCATGGTAAGACTGCAGGACTCAAATGATCTTTAATTAAATGCAAATAATTTTTGCAGGAAGGGAACAGTATTTTGGGATAATCCCAGATTTCAAATGATTCTAGGGGAAAAAAAATTATAGAATAAATCCTGGGACAAAGAAATTGAGAACCTTCTCCATAAACATCCCATGCATTTATGTATGGCCTAGTTAATATAGGTTCTCTATATATTCTTCTGCCCATCTGTTCCCAACTCCCTCAAACCTCATGGCTGCAGTCAGGTTGCTTTTTATCCTATTTTTGGACAGGGCATATCCGAATTTTTATACATTTCTCCTTGTACAAACACCCTGAAAGGAACCATTCTCTGGTGCTCCCTGTGCAATCAATCATAATTTGCTTTTCAATCCAAGAAATCAGTCTCTAAAGCTGCATCTGCCTGCGATTTTCCAGGCCACTTTTCCCACTGGAATGATCATAGTCCATCTGAAAGATGGAGGAAAAAGTTTTTTATTCTTTTTTATGTATTTTTACCCAATCTCTGGCAACACAGAGAGAAAGAATATTGACCCCACGGACTCCCAGTCTGTGATTTACAATTCCCATCATTGTAATTAGACACCAAATGCACAATTTAATGATAATAAAGCAATTAGGTGGATAGGAGAAAAGGCTATTTGCAGACCAAAGATGGATAATTTCTCATCTTATTATAACTTTTATAGAAAGAAATAAAGATCTTAAGATTCAGAAAATGCCTTTTCAAGAGGGGTTACATAGAAATCACTTTAAAATAGACATACTGTTTCTATTGAGTTTAGATTTAAGACTTTCTTTTTTTATAAACTCATTAATTAATATCCCTGAAGCTAATAATTTACTACTTTCTACCAGTCCTTCACTGCCAATAGGGTCTAACCTAAATAATTGTCATAATCAGCTTTTAGAAAATTCCAAGTTTTGGGCTTTCTCTTTCTGTATTTTTTCTAAAAAAAAGGAAGAAAAGTAGCCAAAGCTGTGCAGATACTTCTTACAACTATTTCTGTCGAGGCTTTTATCTCCGTTCTGTGCTGGTCTGATGCTCCTGTTGCCATAGAAACAGACCTGGAGGTGCTTTGATGCAGATGACAATGGTTTTCCCAACACTTAGACATTTCTTTCATCCCCACTTCAGCAGGAACCCTTCTCATGGGCACAGAAAGGAAAAGGAATAAATCAATCTCTGACTCCTCCATCAATTAATTTCTCATTAGCAGAATTTATGATATGCTTCTGCATTTAGTTTATGAGCTCAGCGCTGATCACTGCTGCTTTAAGGACTGGGGTTCATTAATTACACAGGACGTGCCACAGTTAATTTATTTGCAGTGGAACAGCAAAAATCAAGTTATGAAGGGAATCATGAGTGGCATCGTGTTAACTTCAGCAGAAGCACCAGGATTTGCTTTTTCAGCACAGGTAATGCACCATCACCTTAAAACCTGTTTGCATCGAGTTTCATCGGGCTGCTAGAAAAACCAGATCAATTGTAAAATGACAGGACATTAAAATAACACTAATACATCTTCCCTGAGGTCACTGGTTACTTCAAGACAAATCCTGCCTTTCCCAAAAGCTAAAAAAACAAAATATGTGAGCTATTTGGATGTCTTCAGAGTCCCCAGAAAGGCACAGTGAAAAGCAGAAAATACCAGTAAATGCCCAAGAAGGAAACCAAAGTGCTCTGGTTCAGGCAGAGCCTCCTTGATGCTTTCCCAGCAGCTGATGGATAAAATGGAGCTCCAGTGGAAGAGGAGCTGCTCCCTTCCCAGCCAGGCTGTCCCCAGCTCCCCACTGCTTCTCCTCACCCTGTTCCAGGGTCACAACACCTCCAGGAAAGAGCTTTGCTCCTTCCCCGGGGTACAAGCTGTTCTTTCCTCCCCAGCCCCAGGGAAGTTCACTGGAGCTGTGATTCCCACCAAGGAGCTGTGGCCACACCACCTCAGAGATCTGCAAACTTCTCCCAGAGCCCCAAGGACAAGAGCCCCATCAGTCCCCAGAGATGGGGACACTCTGGTGACACATTAAAATCGCTTGGAGCATATGGGATCTGCAGGGCTTTGCAAAATTAGCCCACTTGTTTTATTCCAAATGAAGGTGGAATCTAATTTTGGTGGCAAGAACTGCCACCTCAACAAACAGACAGTGCTAAAAATTGCCAGCGTTCTGCAAGGCTCTCTCAGTGGTCTGTCTGTGTCTCTTCCAGTCCTGAGTTCAGTGTGCCATAATGCCTTTTTTTATTTCAAAACCCACAGGGTTGTGGGGGTGGAACCTGATAGAAACGTCTATGGTGCATTTTACACATGATCTCTCACGTAACAAAAGAGGTTATTAGTAATTCTTGGGCATTCTCCCTCCCTGAACCCAAATATCAGCACGTTTACACAGAGTTTAAAGATTGACACAACAGACTTTTGCCAAGGGGAAACACAAAGCTGACTAGGAAATAATGAAACTCAACCCAAATTTCACAGAACTCAATATACTCTTAAAACTGGAAAATAAGTGCTGTTGGAATCATGCCAGCTCCAATTGAGGGAGTTAAAAAAGAGTTTTGATGATGAAAATCAGCACCCAGGAGCTGCTGCCACCAGAACTGCACCCTATCCACAAGATTTCTTTTTACTATTGGGAATAACTTAGCTGAGAGTTCTCCTTTTATAGTCCCACTGCCTAATTGTTCTGCAGTGCTAACTTGTGAAAATCAGGGATATTTTTAGGCTCACCATTTATATACATTTCCTAAGTGTCTCAGCAGAGCTCTGTTCAGTGATTAACTCTTTCCAGCATCACCTATGACATATTACATATTGCACAGGAAATGGCCTAGAGAGAAAAATATCAAGTCTAAATTTTATGTTACAGCTATTCAGCACTTGCACTGCTCTGGATTGGGAAAATAAAAAAAAATATATTCTTTATAAATAAAAAGCTATGAACTCTCAGAGGCTGGCACAAGAAGCTAAACTGCACTCCCAGTGTCTCAGGCACAATCTCCTTGCACTGGGAGCCTGAAGGGCTGCAGTGGGAGATGTGAGCAAATGTTCCTCTGGAGTCACCCACCAGGGATTTCCCTCCTGTGGGGTGTTCAGGGAGAGGATTCTCACAGCTCCTTCCAACACTGCAGGGAAAATTCCTCCGTGCAGATGGACACAGAGCCACTTTGGGTCACAGGGAAAAGGTGGGAATTAACCAGTAGTTATAAAAGTTCAGGAACCTGTTCTTTTGTCATTTAATTCTGTTTTTTTTTTTTTTTTCTGAGGATCGTTGACTGTAGCTAAAGCCATTCCAGCTGCAATAAAAGGAGCCTGTGCTTTAATTTAGGAATAGAAGGTGCACAAGTTTTCTGGGGAGATTATTAATTCAGACACATTCAAGAACAAGAACTGCTTTCAGGTAACCTGGCAGCTGCTCAAAAGAAGGCATTTAGGAGAGCAGTGCCCCAAACCTGTGTGTCCAGGCAGGGATGGGCAATTCCATGAACTGTGTGAGCAGAACCTCCTCCCAGTGCTGGAGGAAAAGGAGCCCAGTGAATGCTCAGGATGCACAGAGCCCTTCAGGGAAGGTTTTCTTCTTCAATTTCTCTGCCTTCCATTAAAAAAAAAAAAATCTTACCTCTGCACTGATTCTGTTCAAACTGGAATTTCATTGCCAAATAACCACACTTTGTAACTTTGAGCCACTGTCACACAGGACCAGTGAAAAAACCAATTAAAACATCAGAAAACCAAGCAACTTCCCCCCACAATTAAATTTTAGGGCTTTGTAGGCAAAACCATAAACTACTTTGGATACTTGTCAGAGATTCAAAAGTCAGGGTAACCACAAGAAAGAAAAATGCTTATTTTTGTAAGAAAAAATTATCTTGCTGCCCTGTAAAATTTCTTTTAAAGTACTCACGATAAATAACAAAAAGAATAAAAATTTTCAGCTCCTTCAGTATCTCTTACTGCATTGCTGATTTCGTGATGTACGACACGTTTTTGGGGAGAAGGCAGCAATAAAATAGCTGGAATATTACAGGAACACCATCTTTTGACAGAAGTATGTTTGCATTTTCACTGTTTTGTAGTAAGAATATTACCTCCTGCCTGCATTTAATGATGCCTATTGCAAATAAAAATTAATGTGATTAATAATGATCACCATTAAAACCCACAGACATACAAACACATCGAGATGTTTCCTTAATCTGTAAATAGAGGGGGGTTTATATTTTCTCTGTTTAGGGTTTGCAATGAAAAATTGCATCAGAGCTGTTTAAGAATCACTTCCAAAAATTCATACAGGCTTCGTTTTAAGAGAGCATTTTTGTTCATCTGGTGAGCAGTGAATTGTTTCTTGCCAGGTCTCTCTGCATTTGTGTATCTTTTGTGATGAAGCAAGAAAGGTTTTCATCTTAATTAAAAGGAAAATATTTCTGGGACAAATTACTCAAAATTCAGATCAGCAATAAAACCTGCCCCCCAAACCTTAGGGACGTGTGGTTGGACTTGATGATCTTAAAGGTCCTTTCCAATCTAAGTTGATTCTGTGATTTTATAATCTTTTATCAAATTAGGTTTATTGCTGCTCCGGTCTCAAGACGTCCAACATTTACAACAGTTGTTTTTCATTCTAAAAAACTACAGAGTTAAATTCAAATCAGACAAACCCTGCTGCTGCATTTCATTATCCTTGGAAAAAAGACTGCCAAGTTTTCTGATTAAAATCCCTTTTTAACTAGTTCTACAGTAAATCTTAATACTGTGCTTCCAGTTACTGCCTTTTCTTCTCATGAGCTTGGTTTGGTTTTTTTAATTCCCTTGGCCAGTCAAGCAACTCTCTTTTTCCACTCTGAAATCAGCCTCCTACATGTAAATATGATCTAGAAACATGATTAAATGCCAGTGGGGGAAATAAAATGGAAAAAAAAAAAAAAGAAAAAAAAAATTTCAACATTTCCTGGAACTGAACAGAAAAAGAAATCTGGTCAAGACACCTAAACCCTCCAGGGCAGACCAGTTATATTAATTTATTCTGACTTAGTACAGAGGTGATTCTTCAAATCATTTCTCTCAGAGGCCCAGCCATCAAATGAGCAGTGTGACAGTGCAGTAAATGTGGACATCAGCACTCCCTGAGCCCCAGGGCAAACCCAGCCCACTGCTGCCACACTGAGCATCAGCAGCTCTGAATTCCAATTTTTCCCACTGGTCCCTGGCACGTGAATTTTTAAGGGTCAATCTTTCTCCTCCCAACTCCAAAATCACAGAAAGCATGAAGTGACAATCACAGTGGCTCGTGTCTCATCTCCCCACAGAGAACTCAGGGAATATCCACAACACTGTGGAGAGAAAGGAACCCCAAGGAAAAAAAAAAATCTTAATTTCTTCTGATGGCAGCCCCCTGCTGCAATTCCCCCTCACCACACCCAAACCCTGCACTGTTACTGGAGTTATTTGCCCCTCACCCTGAAGAGACCTGGGCACAGTTTTAAGAGACAAAACAATATTTAAAGATCATACTTTCAAGACTTCTAACACTTTTGGTTCTTGTCCAAATTCCAAATGAATTCAACATAAAACATATCTCCCTGAAAAACAGAATAATATGACAGAATAATAAATGACAGAATAATAATTTCTGCCCTTTCTCTGCCTTTGTGTCAGGGGTGCACGGGTGGCCAGCAGCAAGTTTATGACCCACTAAAAGTCCTGCTTCAGTTTCTTCTGAACCAGTGTCTTTGTGATGAGTCCACACTGATTTATTTTCCATTTTTGCCTTTCTTAAATTGTTTTTTCTTCCTCTTGAAAGCGATATTTTTTGTTGTTGTTGTTTCAATAAATCGTATCTTAACAAATAGAAAAAAAACCCGTGAAATATTCTACTCTAGAATTGCATTATCCCAATATCCAACCCACTGGTGAAAACACCCAGCTCCTGCAGCATCCCACAGAACCTCAGAGTTGTTCACACTCACACTGAGCTTTCAAATGTGCTTAAGATGATAAAACTCCCAAATAATTTCAGTATCAAGAGGATAACTGACTTGGAAATTGAAATATGTCCCCTTTGACATCCCTGGGCTCAGTTCCCCTGCAGTGCTGAGAGCTGTGCTCTTTGATTTTATGTGAGGACACTTCTGGATCTTCCCATCCCTTCCCTCCTGGGTGTCTAAAGACTAAAACTCACCAAGTACAGTCTGATTTCACATCCTTTCACTGCTCAGTCATTCACACTCATTTAAATTATTCTCACTTTTTAATTTCTATTGATTTTGCTCATAACCCTCTCTTGGAGTATCTATTATTATAATCTGAAAGGAAAAGGCTTCTGCTGATCCAGAGGCTCACAAGATCTGTGAGTTCTTGTGCACTCAAAGTCTTATAAACTTGTACTGAGAAATGTAATAGTCAAAGACTGTTTTAAATAAATGCTTAGGGTTTCTTTATTTATATGGAGCATGCAATTAGGAACATTTTAATATATAACAAAGACACCTTCTGATCACTGAATTCCATTAACTAAGAAAACAAATCACTGAATTCCATTAACAAGGAAAGCAAATATTTAAATTTTCAAGAATCTGACCAGTTCTCCCTTAATGTTGAACACATCTCAACAAAGCTCGTTACAGCACCACTCTATTTCTGAGGCTACTCTTACATTTTTACACTGATTTACCCAAGTTTTAAGTATTTCATCTATGACTTCAAATCGTTTTTAAGAACATCAGCATGCTCCAAAACCAAGCATCTGAACTGGAGATGATGTTCTCCTGTGACTCTGAGAGCACCAGCAGCAGGAACTGTTAAATTCCACTCAAGAACATCACCGTGAAGAGGTGGCCATGAAGAGAAAATGAATAATTTCTGTTCAAACTCCAGAGAACTTTTAGACAGGAGGAAAACAACTTCCTGAGCTGCTTTTAGCTACGAAACCAGAGCTCACACCCTGCCAAGTAATAAGGAAACGTGCAATTTTTTTGATTATGTGACTTCTTGTTTCCCTGGAACAGGATATTGCTCCCCAGACACCGTCACTGCAAAGCCACTCAAGGATCAGCACTTTATCCACAAGTATTGTTTTCCTTTTGGCACAAACACAGACGTTTCAACCTCACATTTCATCTGCTCTGAGTAAAACAAGAAGAGACTCCTTTTAAGCTTTCCTTTTTTACGTTCACCTATATTAAGGAATTTTTGGGAGGACTGCCTCATTTATATTAAAAGTACAGGGCACCATAGTTTAACATTGTTCTGATACACAACAATTATTATTATATAATGATGATAATTATTGTAATTATTGCCCTGGAAAATTAATTTTATTAATGACAGCATTACAATTAATGGAAAGGCTACACTGAAGCATTTGAGTACACAAATTAATTGTGCACCTGCACAAAGTAATTTAGAAAAGGATGTTTTAGTATTTAAAAATCTGCTGAATGTTATGATAAGCTTTATAGCACACCACATTTCAGAACAAAGCTTGTAGCAATTGGGACAAGAGTAAGTTGTTGAACTGTAAAAGGGTTGAAATTATAGTCAAACATTTCAGTAAATTAAAGTATAATATTCTACAATCCTCTTTGTGTAATAGTACCCACTAATGTAGCACAGTTTTATTAAAACATATTTATTTTCTGATTGCTTTTAATCTTCAGCCTGTTTTTGAGCTCCTGCTGCTGTGTAAATATTGAAAGTGATCATTTGGTAACCCAAATACAGAAAAGAGACATTAGGCTGATTTATTTAATCACCGAGGCCAAAAACCCAAATCATGAAATGCAGACAGCAAAACTGGAGACTATTAACAACCAGTCACAGATCCTGACACCACGAAAAGATTGACAGTAAAATCAAATGGCCTCACACACAAATGTGTGCTCTCATTTCTGGACTTCAGGTGAACGACCCCAAAGAGCTATCTTATAAAAAAATAAATACTCAAGAACACTTTCAAGAGCCAAACCACTCACTATGGACAAAGCAGAGCTACTTGTGAGTGTCACCACTAAAACTCTCAGTCAAGAATAACTTCCACTGATATCCTACATCCCAACTGAGCACGAAGCTAAAACCAGATTTGGGTTATTCTCCTTGTGGTTTTAGGACTGACCAAAGTCAATCAGAAATGATTTCCTAATTAGAAAACACAAGTATATAATTCACACCTACAAATCCCTGCTCGTAGCCATGAACTATATTCAGTGAATGAGGAATTCAGCAGATATTCTTTAATTGTTCAGACTTTTGCTGAAACTGTGGCCCCTTTGGGCCCAATGGGGGATTTGCCATCCACGATGGAAAAATGGGGGTTTTTCCATCTCCAGGGATGGGAACATCACCCACAGAGGGCTGACCTGGCTTTCAGCCTCTTTGGAGCCCCAGGCACATCAAATACACAACTCCCAAGTTCCAAAACCTGCTTTAGCAGTTAAACTTCTGTGTAAAGAGCCAACTGCCCCACTGCAAAGCTTAAAGAAATCAGGAGCTTTCAGGAAAGCAAAGGTATGAAAAATAATTTTGCTTTCTTGCTCTTGCCTAATGAGTGTTTTATTAGTAAGATCAGCTAAACAAGAGATACTGAACAAGGGAATTACACTCCTAACTTTAGCATTTTTCTTCTGCACCTAAATATAAATCATGTGAGATGCTTAAAAATTGAAGTTTTAAAAATTCTTCTCAGTTCGTCAGCATTTCCTTGTATTTAAATCTAAAAATGAGAGAACTTTTTAATATCTGAAATTTTCCAAGACCCCTTGTGGCTTCTGCCCATGTATTGTTCACTGACCTCCTGGCTGGCATATTGAAACAATTCATGAGAAGCTCATTAAAACCTAGCAGGAAAATTCTTCTGGTGCATTTTATCAGAGGAGATAATAGCCTACAATCTAGAGCCTGAATATGTGATAAGAAACAAAACAGAGCCCTGCAGACAATGAACACTTGGAATGCATTGTTCCCATAAGCAGATGTTCAATTACTTCACTGTAAAGTGGGACTTATAAAACCCAAAGAAATGTTATTTTTATGTGAACAAACGAGATCAGTTTATTATTTCAGCGGGGTGACACAAAGATCCTGCACATGTGGCTCACCACGCAGGCAGATGTGCTGAGAGGAAAAACTGGTCGTGGACCAAAAATGCTGCAGAAGAACCGACAGAGCAGGATGGAATGGGAGTACCCAGACTGCTAGACTAGCTCAAACATGAAAATAAAATAAAAAAACCCAATAAGCCAGCTGGCTCAAGATTGAATTGTTCTTTAACTGGAGCTGCAGATCCCCGTGCTCAGTGAGACAAGGACCAGAGACAGCTCAAAAGATACACTTCGAGATAAGATAGATGCAAAGAAAGCTCAGAAAAGGCTTCAGCCTTTCTGGGAATTGTTAACATCAAACACATCCCACATAAAGCAAAAAAAAAATAAAATGCTGATTCGTGGCTGGGTGAACACCTCAGGTTGTCACGTTCTGAGGATATTGTTCTTGGTCACACACTCAAGATTACTTTTCTTACCGCTACTAGATTTTTTTCAGCCCATAAATGTTCACTTCACAACTGTTCAAACCCACTTGGACTCAATTATGTGTCATGAAGAACCCATTGATCCTGTCTGTAATCCACTCCCGTGTGTGGAACAACATAAATCTGTGCAAAGCAGAGTCTGAAAAGTCAATGTACTCACATCAGTGTCGGGTCCCTTGTCAGCCCCAGGACACGAGAAGGTGACGAACTCATGGCACCTCTTATGAACCACAAAACAGCAAACTGGCAAAAAGAGGGGAAACAACAGTTAGAAAGGTTGGTGGTGGTGTTCTTTTTTTTTTTTTTTGGTAACAAATATAAAATAAAACTTTATTATTTCACCTGTAAGTCAAGGAAAGGAAGCAGAGCCCCGTGTGAAATAAAGACACAAACGCTGTGATTAAAGAGGAGATAAGCATTCACATTTAAAAACCAAGAGATTCCAAACAATGATAAATCTTTAATGCTGCAGACAGCTCACAGTGCTCAAACGCAGTGTGGGGTGAGCAGATCTACAAAGCCACATCTCCTGAATCCAAATCCTCCCCTGTCACAGGAGCTGTCAATGTGCATCCAGGAGGCAGAAGAGAGGAGTGTGAAGGGGATTAAACCCATCCTTGGGTGTGGGATTTGTTCCCCTGACGCCTGGGGAAGGTCTCTATGAAAACCCAAAATCTTTCCCAGTTCATTACTTCTGTGAGAGAGCAGAGCTCTCTCTGAGTGAGGTGGTTGTACAGAACAAAGTGTTCTCACAGCACAGAAAGGCAGGAGATAATGGGGAAAGAAAATTAGCTCCTGATTGCGATGTGAAGCCCATTTAAAATTTATGAATGACCTCAAAGAACTTTTTCTTTCCGAGATAAAAAATCCCCTGCCATGGGATTAATGCCATAGGTTGTCCCATAGCATAGGACACACTCCCAACCACATGAAAAGAACAATTAACTTGAGGGTGCTTACTTTAAGAGTCAGTATTTCGGTTTTTCACCCCTACTACGGGTTCTTTCATAATATTAAATTTCAGATATTTTGAAATCAGTCCACATTTCAACAGAACAATCAAGGTTTGAGATTGAAAAAAACCTTGCAATAAATTCTGTGCCATCCGTGAGTCAGGAGACCACAATGACATTATTTTAAAGCAAGTCACAGCTTGTTTATAGGTAATGCATTCTCTGTATACCTGAAATTTTGCATTTCTGACACATAAAACCACACTATTTCCCAAATCTCAAGAATAAAATCGATTTGAATCGCTTAACGACTTGCAAACCTCGAATTTCCTCGACTTTAGGGGAAAACATATTAAATGATGTAAATTGTTCTAAAGAGCTCCTTGTATGAGGCTTCTCTTTCCCGTTTAAAATGAATTTCTTTCCTAAATACCAGTGAGGACAGCCGTGAGCAGGTGCACCTGCAGGTCACTGCAGACACTGCCATGACCCTGTTAATGCCAGGCTGGCCTCATTCCCACCCCTAAGTCTGCCTTTAAAGAGGTCTAATCACCCTTCTCTCTCTCTCTCTCAGCTATTTTTCATCCATATCCCATGCAGAAATGGTGTCCAACTGTTCTATTTCTGACGTGGCATATGTTCATTCTTTGGGCAAGGGGAATAAAGTGGGTTTTGCTCCACTGAGTCCAGATGAGCTCTGCTGACTCCACTGGAGCCACAGCTCTGGCTCGGTGGCTGCTGCCCACTTGTTGTCTAGTTTGTTAATCAACCTAAATCCCAGCGAATCCTGCAATTATCATTTTGATGGTTTGTTTTCTACCGACTGAAAGATCACTAAGTGGCAATTACCATTCATTTTACTTGCAGCTGAGTCATATTTTACTCTCAGATTGTATTTCTGGTTCCAGATCTTCCAGTCTCAAGGACAATAGAGTGATTTTTGTGTTTGCAGGAATAAACCTCATGCAAAAAAAAAAAAAAAAAAAAAAAAAAAATTAAAACCTTGGTATATCCTTATATCCTTCAGAAAATAATGTGGTAATCAATGCAAAAGGTCTGAGATATATTATGGGAATATCTAGAAATTTGTGGACTGGAGCTGCTTCACCAAATGCTTTGCCATTGCAGTTAGGACCTTGAAGTGCTCTGCCTTGATTGAGCAGTGTGTTTAAGGAAAACTGCCTGTCTGGGCAGGATTTCTGAACCACCCGAGGCACGTCCTGTCTCTGAGCTGACAGCCTCTCAGAGCCTGTGAAGGAATTCATTCAAGCAGAGACAACGTGGACCTTGGTTTTGATATGATTGAAGCATGGAGATAAAAGATGTGGGAAGAGGAGTGCCACTGTTTGCTGCAGCTTGTGAACTTTAGCTGTGAACTTCCCTGGAAATGATGCTCATCACACTGCAATGGAAAGGACAATTCAGCTGCCAGAGTAAGCAAACCACAGAGGATTTGTCCTTTTGGACTTGGGGCTACACCTCAGAACTGAGCTAAAGCTTTGATTATCAGCGTTGGTTACTGAGCTCTCAAAACTGGATTTGTGTCCAGCCTCAGAACAAACTGCCTGATGTGGGCAGCTCAGCACAGCCAGCCTTGATTCTTTTTCCTTTATCTCCCATTTGGAATGGGTGACTTATCCCCAAAGAGCCTGGTTCCTTAACAGGGGATCCAAAAGCATCAGACAGGTCTCACCTCTGGAGGACACTCAAATGAGAACCAGTTTGACTTAGAAATGGACAATGCAACAAGCAGCTCTCATGGAATCATGTATCCAAAGGGGAAAAGTGTCAGCTGAAATCCATCTGACAGCCCTAATTTCTGTACATGCAATTTAACATCCAAATTTTCACGCTGAAATCCAGCCATTGGAGTGTATTTTAGCATTTGTTTTGAGTGTTTTCTTTATTTCAGACAGCAACACAGATCTGGAGAACTCATGTAAAAATTTACTTAGTTCAGCTAAGTGCAAACAAAGTGTCATCTGCTTAAAATAACGTGTCTTTTTTTTTTTTTTTTTTTTTTTTTTAAGGACTAGAGATGAAAAATAACCCCTCACTTGTTACTTGTTTTGAAAAGATGTTAAGAGCTTCACATCACTTACTGCAGCTGTTAAGAAGTCACATTATGTTCACCACCTTCATGTAATGAAAGTTGTATTACACTGCTTTGCAGAGGCTGCCAGGAAATTTGTTCCTTTACACTCCACCCTGAGCTGAAGTGAGCTGGCACACATTATGCAGAGTAGCTCGAGAGCAAAGTGGCATCTCGAGGCTGACAGCTAAAATTAAATAGAAAATTATTGAGGTGTTTTCATGTTTTGACAGCGTGATTTTGATCTATGGTGTACCTATAGGATGTGACTGTGACTTCCATCCTCTCCAGCTCTGGGCTGGCTGGGGCCAAAGGCAGCTCAGGGAGGGATGGAGAGAACAAAACTGGCCTTGTGCTGCAAAGCCAGACTAACTCTGCTGGCATGTGGCATCTCCCAGGCTGCTCCCTGCCCATCCAGGGAGCAGAAAATGCCAATTGGGCAGCACAAAAATAAGGCAGAACCTGGGAAGGAGCTCTCAGTGCATCCTCAGAGCAAACAATCCAAAATTCGTGGGATTTGTGGTACATAATGGAGGGCAATTCATTCTAGCCAACCCTGTTCTGTCCGGGCACAGCACTGACAAAAACACCTTGTTATCCATAATACACATATATATATTGTCATCACTTGGAGTTACAAGGTTCCACTGTAAATTTCCAGCTTTGTTCCAAATTATGAGCACTGAAAAGATTGTTGTGATGTACGTCAGGTGAGAGTCCTCTGCTAAAAACTACTGCTACTAATGGTTACATATATGACACAGATGGCTGAGAGCAAAGTGAAGTGCTGCCATCATAAATAACAGAAATAGAAGCAATCTTCTCTATTAGATGATCTATACAGAAGAAAAGCCATTGCTGAGCCCACACATCACTCAGCCATATGTCTGAAGAGCTCCACAGCCACAAGCATTCCAAAGAACAAGGGGTAAAAAAATATCAAGGCAAAAGTCACATGCTTTACAATTGAGGACTATTAGAAAAGGTCAAGAGATTTATTTTTTTTTAAATCACTTGTAAACTCCCACTTGTGGAAGAAAAAGAACAGAGTAGGTGAACCTTTCCACTAGATATAAATAGCTCTACTACACCACAGTATTTATTTATTCAGTACAAGTTAAGCTGCAGACCTAAAGAGGGGAGAGAATATATTTCCCAGAGAGTCCAACTGAAGTGCCAGTTATCATCTACAGAGAAATCAGTGAGCTTTTTCAAGTCATCTTCGACTCGTATTTGTAATCATACAATTATTAAGGTTGGAAAAGAGCACCAAAACCATCAAGTCCAACCTTGCCCACTTACCAACAGTCAAGACTATTGTCCCAACCCAAATGATGAGTGGGTAACACTTTAACCAGTGCAGAAATCACGTATTTTCCTGTCTAAACCCACCCCAAAGCTGTGGCTCCACTGTCCTGGCATTATTGGGTGCCAACAACAACAGGGACATCATTTGTTTTCAGGTTTGATTCTTCCAAAGGAGCAGCACTGGAGATCTCGTGGGCAGCAAGAGGGAAAGAACTCTGTGCACACCAAAGGTCTGTTGTTGGGCTCCTGCTTTGGGGCTTTTAACTGCTTTTAATTTTAAGAATTCATCCTCAACTGGACTAAGGAGTTACCACAGGAGTTCAACAAGAGCAAAACCCCCTCTGGGTTATTCTTGGAGGGTTCTAGAGCACTTCAGAGCCTCTGCAGACTGTGGAGCAGGGAGCATTGCTGTGGTGCTGTTTCACATGCCTGGCATTCTCACTGAGACCACAGAATTTCCCCCAGGGGCCCGTATCAGTGGCTGCCCTGGGTTTTCTGCACAACAGCAAGCAAAGAATGAATGAATGAGTGAATCAATGAATGAATGTGGCACGTGGCACGTGTTAGATCATCCTCAGATTAAATATAGAAATTACAATTAATGGAAATAGGGTAGCACTTCAAAATAGACAAATCAGTTAAATACCAACTGCATTTGTTGTTTAAATAAGTACTGTCTAAATAAGTTTACTGAGAACACATAAACCAGAAGAGTAGCAATTAAAATATAGGATGTAGCAATATTTGTCTTTCTCCTCTTCTGAACGTATTATAACTTGTAAAAACATAATGAAAATCCCTTTTACATTAAATATAAACAAGGCTGTAGATTACAAAGCAGCCCTACCTTTGACTGCTACCGAGGTACTGAATCCACTGAGAATTATTAAAAACTAAACTACCCTAACTTTTCCAACATCTATAATTTATATTACACCAGCTTGCTTTTGTGCCTGTGTTTCACCCCACCCAGAAGGAAGTGCTGGCTCAGGAGTGTAACCAGACCAACACTTACAACTGCTTTATGCAATCTTTCACTTGGCATTTGCCACTCTTTTCTGACCAAACCAGCCTGGAGCCCAGGGAGACACAGTTTGTTCCAAGCTGAGATAGTGAAGAAGATAAATAACATCTCTGCCCATCACCTGAACCTGTTGCTAAGCCTCTTACAGCTCTTTGGTGAGCCCACAAGGTCACACAGCACTAATCTGGGTGGTGCTGCACGTTCCCTGGCTCGTGGGTTTCCTCCATTCTCGTCCTGGTTTCTGCAAAACTCAAACTACCTTCTCAAAAACCTACCCTGGGGGCAAGGTACAGAAACACATGAAATCAGTATTGATAAATCAGGGCTGATTCCTATTTCTAATGCTCCACGTCTACTTGCTAATAACTGCTCTGCCTAATCTCAAGTTCATACCTCTCACCTCACCTCAGATTTTCTGCTTGGTCAACTTCAATTAGACTAAAAAAACCTGGGGTGGAGGACAGAAATAAGACTACTGTAAACTCTGCTGTTTGATTATTTTTTTCGTTTGTTTTCAATCTGAGAGAAAGCAACGGTTAACTGCAACAACATCTTATTTGTGTGAAAGGATTATACAGATCGTCTGGACAGTCTTAACTACTCAGGTCATTAACTCCTTTACACTAAGTAGAAAGCAGATGGATGTCTCTGGTAAGCTGGCTTTGCAAGCTCCACAACAGTGTGCAAACACAGCCTGTGTGCCTGGCAGGGGATGCATATGCATTTACATTTACCCAAACAGCTTTGGCAGACCTTGTGGTACCGTGGGATAAAATGATAAATAGGTACCTGCACGTTATAAATTAGAAATGTGTACCTAACACGCTTCTGAAACTGTTTGGGTTTAGTAAAATACCTCACATGATATATTCAGATCTGTCTGGATACTACATTCAAATATGTAATGTACCAGGTTTGTCATTTGTGCCTTCCATTACAGGAAAAAGAAGGTACACGGTAGAGTTTATTCTACTAAAACTGCAGCACAACATTTGGAAAACTGAGGAAGAGTTTCAAAATATTAGAGGATTTAATGCAATATAAAATATTCAGCACTGTTTCAATCTACTTGGTAATTATATCCTTTCTGAGACAGAGAACACTGTTTTTATGTAAAGCCCTTGCTAAAATTTCACAAAACCATTAATCTCCCTCCTTTGAGGTGTCCCATTTTATAAATGAATAATAACCCAGAAACCATCTATCAAACCCGGTGCTGAAATAGCTATTTTGAGAAACTCGTACCAACAAAAAAGGTGACCCACAATCACAGACTTTTTCCATCACCTCTGCAGTTTGAATTCACTTCAGTTGAAGAAGCTGCTGCTGTTCCTGTGTTTTCTGCTGCCTCAAAGCCCCTCTGGGTGCTGCTCTCATCTGCTCTGGAGCTGAGCACAGGCACAGCAGTGAGGAACAGCACAAACTCTTCCAATTAAAGAGCCAACACAACAGGAGAGCCCAGACCTGCTTCCTGTCAAGGCTGAGCAGCACTTCTTCAGATTTTTCAGCTCTTTCAGCAGTGACCCAAATTGCAGAAATGGGATGTCTTAAAGAGAGCAGCTCCTTCAGTTTGAGGCATCTCAAAACCCAAGGGCTGGGAGGGGGAGCAGGAGGAAGCAGCACAGGCTGTACCTGTTTTAAGGCTGTATAAAATGATGGGATACGAGATGAAACCAAGTCTCCAGGATGCAGCTGTTGGGTTGCATTCTGTTCTGCAATACAGCTGGAATCGCAGACACAGACAGCAAGCCAAGAGCTTTTGGAAAATCACAGTGGCAGCCTCTGCTGCAAGAGAATCCCCCACAATCACACGGTGCAGCGTGAAAAATGAGGTGCTGGGTGAGTAAATCACCTCTAGAACCAAAAACAAGTGCAATGGCTCTGCTTTTAGAAGAGCAACCACCATCCCACGGTGCCTTCTCCCTGTTCTCCTGAGCTCAGGAGCAGCTGGGCAGAGCCTGGCCCAGGAGCTGCCCAGAGCTCTCAGCCCAGCTGAACACAGCACTCTTCACCCGGGGGAATGCACAGAACACAAATTTCTGAAAGGGTTAGGCGACTTCTTCATCTTTCACCCCACATTAAATCACCCCACGGTCCACTGAAGGCAGCCTGTGCCACGCTCCAAGGGATGGCTGAACCCCATCAGCTCCAAGCATGGAAAACTGATGGAAAAAGGAAAGCACACTCCTACAGCAGTGAGGTTTTATCACAGATTCTTCAGTAGCAACCTTATACATTGTTTTTCCCAGCATCTCACTTTGCAATTTAATGATAAAACCAAGCAAATGTTTGGTAAACCAAAACATTTCCTGCGAGTCTGATTTGTAAGGACACCAGTACAGTAAGGGAAATGCCAGAGCTGAATGCCAAGAGCTGAGCATTAAAATGTTTTGGGATATTTTGAATTTTGTCTTTCAGTTGTTTGAGAAACCCTATAACACGCCACACAAAATTAATGAACCTCCCTTGCCAGCAAACACAAGCCACACACCAATTCCATTCTTGCCAAATAATGTTTATTTTTCTTCAGGACGGCGAGAAGTGAGGCCAGGATGACACTGAACAAGCTGTTCAGAACATGAACAGAGCCATAAGCACTGAAGCACAAGAAATGAACTTCCTGCAATACCTGTCAGGACACAATCCCTGACTGGAGCTTTGTCAGGAGGAGAGCTGAGAGGCTTCACGGGGAACAGATTCATCACCAGATGAGTTCAGACGTGAAGTGATGCACT
This sequence comes from Sylvia atricapilla, assembly GCF_009819655.1. Lineage (NCBI taxonomy): Eukaryota > Metazoa > Chordata > Aves > Passeriformes > Sylviidae > Sylvia > Sylvia atricapilla. Next base: position 10,660,181 of record NC_089157.1, on the reverse strand, counting down.
GGAGGGTGCAAAGGAGGGGGTGGGATGATGGCAGAAGTGTCACACAGCAGCAGCTCCTGTTGCTCTGTGGAAATGAGCCTCTCCTCTCCTCTCCTCTCCTCTCCTCTCCTCTCCTCTCCTCTCCTCTCCTCTCCTCTCCTCTCCTCTCCTCTCCTCTCCTCTCCTCCCTCTCCTCTCCTATCTCCTCTCCTCTCCTCTCCTCGCCTCTCCTCTCCTCTCCTCGCCTCTCCTCCCCTCTCCTCTCCTCTCCTCCTCTCCCTCGCCTCCTCCTCTCCTCTCCTCTCTCTCCTCTCCTCTCCTCTCCCTCTCCTCTCCTCTACTCTCCTCTCCTCTCCTCGTCCTCTCCTCTCCTCTCCTCCTCCTCTCCTCTCCTCTCCTCTCCCTCCTCCCTTCCTACTCCTCTCCCTCCTCTCCTCTCCTCTCCTCTCCTCCTCCTCTCCTCCTCCTCATCCTCTCCTCTCCTTCTCCTCCCCTCTCCTTCTCCTCTCCCTCTCCTCTCCTCCTCTCCTCTCCTCTCCTCTCCTCTCCTCTCCTCTCCTCTCCTCCTCTCCTCTCCTCTCCTCTCCTCTTCCTCCTCTCCTCCTATCCTCTCCTCTCCTCTCTCCTCTCCTCTCCTCTCCTCTCTCCTCTCCTCTCCTCTCCTCTCCTCTCCTCTCCTCTCCTCTCCTCTCCTCTCGTTTTTGGATGACTACAGCCTCACAAAGAGCCAGCAGCCTCCTGCCCTGAGGCCTCCACATGTTCCATTCCAAGAAAACACACGTTATTTTGGTTTGTTTTGCCAGCAATTATCCTCTGCCTGTCTAAACCTACCAAAAGTGCATCTTGAATACAGAAAAAGCACTTTAAACCAGAGAGGTTCAAACCACACGGCTGAAATTTTCAAAGGGTATGGAGGGAAAAGATCAAGTTCAGCTCCTTTGGCACATAAGGGTTACTAATAAAACCAACTGATAATTCCTGGTTACTAATAAAACCAGCTGATAATTCCTTTGGGCACTTTTCTCAAAGAATCCAGGCTGGTGTTTGTAATCCTACCCACCCATTCTCATTCGGCAGTAGAATTCTATGAAGAAATTGAAGAGGTTTTGTTAATTAAAGATTTTCCCAGTTCCTGTTTCTCTTCATTATTTCCATGTTACCCAACAGATGCCCAATATTTGTTGCAAGTCTTATCCAATTACATACATCTTATTAAAGGGTCATCTGCTAGAAACTTCAATATCACTTTCCTGCTCTCATCAGTCACTGCAAACATTTCATCCCCAAGAAACTGCAACTCCTCAGGAAGTAAAACAACATACACAACAAATGTAAACTCCACTTTAGACTAATTACAGCTCGAAATTTGTTGCCAATTGAAAGGCAGCACGCGAGACAACGTGCACATTGGGAAATCAATTAAAAATTAAGGATATTCACCCTCAGATTTCTTTTCCCCAGAACGTTTGGTGGGTATATTGTTTACTCATAAGAGGCAGATGAGTTTTGTAGGTTTGGTAGTCATCAAAATTACACGGCTGACTAAAAGACATTAAGTTACAGTAATTCATTCCAATCGCAAAAGTGATATTTATGAGAAGTACCTGTAGGCTCAGAGGTTGGCAGTACATAAATAACAAACTATGAAACCATGGAAACGTGTCATTTAATTACCAACAAATTATTTATATTTGCCGTAAACCGTTTAATGAAAAAAAAAAATTCAAAACAAAGAAGGAGCTGAGATGGGAGATTTCCAGCAAGAAAACTCTGTGGCAACAGTCAGTGCAGTATTTCACCAGGTAGAATCACAGAACCATAGATGGGTTTGGGTTGGAAGGGACTTTAAAATCATCTTGCCCCGCTCTGTGCCCTGGGCAGGGACAGCTGCCACTGCCCCAGGGACACTGCCAGGGATCCAGGAGCTCCTCTGGGCACCCTGTGCCTCCCCATCCTCACAGACAAGGAGTTTTCCTCATTTCTAATCTAAATCTAAACCTTCCATCCCTTTGAACCCACTGCCCCTCGTCCGGTCACTACAGGCTCTTGTGAACCCTCTCTTTATATTCCCTGGAGCTTTTAAAGGTGCATTTGGAGCTGGATTGGGAACACTTTGGGAACACAGCCCGGTGCAGTGCTGGGGCAGCACATCCTCAGCACGCAGAGCTGACAGCAATCATTTCCTCAGCCACGCTTAAGTGACCACTTTAATCTGACACGTGGCACATTGCTGTCACAACCAGCCTGCTTGTTTCCACCTCCAAACACTTACCCAGTCCATTGGTTTTGGCTATGTCAGGTTTTAGCTGGAGCAGTTCCCCGAGTCAGCTCCACACACAGCACAACCACAGAACTGCAGGACCACCAGAGTAGCCCAGATTTATCCCAGGAAAAGCATCCATGTGATAAAATCTGTGTCAATGCTGAAACTCAATCCTTCTGGCATGATTAAGTCAAAGAACGGAGGCGATTTCTTCACTTTCTCCACCTGGTTGAAAGGATTTCCAACCACTTTTAAGCAGAGACAACACTCCAAGAACCTGATAAATATCTCAAAACACTCTCCAGAATTTAGTCTGTGTTTGAGCCCTTAATTCTTAAAAGCAATCACAGCTATTCTTGTTACTAAGTCATATAAAACCCTGACTGTGAAAATTGTATAAGAGCATTTTCCACTGCACGCTCATGACATATTTGTGCAGCCCTTCCTGGCTCACTGGAGCAGCAATATAAACAGCATTTCTTAGGTTCTGTCAGATAGACTGAGTAGTATTCTCATGATATGGAAAGGTAAACACTATTCCCTCTCCCATGTATTCACTAAAAGCAATATATTAGCACAAATGAAAAACGAGGCACGAATGTCAGTGATAAATTAGCTGACATTCATCCGAGGATATTGCTTCCAACAGGCCAAGAATTATCAAGCAGCAGTGAGGGCCTGGAATTCACTAAGGCATGACTCAAACCAAAATAAAAAAAACCTAAAAAATAAAAAAAAAAAAAGAAGAAAGATGAGACTTCAACTCATTCCCACTCAGCACAGAACACGCAGTAAGGGTCTACCGAGCAAAAAAGTGAAGCCAATCAATTTCTGTCATTGCTGTCTTTGCAGAGTGGTTTTATTCAAGGCTTTGCTGCATGGCATTGGCACTTTGGAAGTCAGGGCATGAAGGCATAAAGGCAACTGAAAAAAATTAAAGCAGTCTGTGATTGCACATCAAATCTGTAAGTTGGTATGGAACACAAGAGCCAAAGTTTGAGCTTGAGGTTGACAGTTTTTAGAAGCACCGACTACTAACAGTTAGAATAAGAAATCCCACTATTTTTCACGGGAGTTTAAAATTATAACAACTTCATTAATAAAAAAGAAACCACTGAAACCACTTGCTTTTGGACTTTAAATTTGTCTGACCTGAATAATAACTATTTCCCCTAACTAGCTCTCCCTCTTCTTACTTACAGTGCAACAAAGCAATGCATTTTATTTTCTTTTTACAATATGCACTTAATGTAATTAGAAACTACAGCTTAACAAAGTCTCCATAATACATTTGACAGTGCCTGAAACGTCCTCTTATTCCAGAACTGATAAAAGCACTAGTGGATGTGTCCATTTTAAGTGATGTCATTGCTAGAAGTGCCACATAAATAAATCATCTCACTAGGTCTGAGGATAAGTAAGAAGGGGCCTATTTTATTCTATTTTTTTTTTTTTCAGGAAGAATTAAAAAGGTCAGAAATGTATCAGTGCACTCTCTACTTAACTGCAGCACCCTGCTGGACTTCAGTGAGTCGGGGGAAGAAGGGGAAAAAAAATCCCAACAAATCCAAGCAAGAGAAGCCAGGCAGGCACTTGTTCTGTCACACAGCCCCAAAGTGACACCTGGGAGCAGCCAGTGGGTGACACAGAGCACAGGGACATGGCCCTGCAGGACAGCACCAGCCAGGTGCCACATGGCCAGACCCCTCTGGGGACACAACTGTGTCCATGTGTGCAAGGACACCAGCACAAAGGCAACAAAACACAGATAGTTGTGGCAAAGGACAGCAGCACTGGTGAGAGCCCACTGAGGAACCACCCAGAGAGCAAAATTAAAGCAGTTCAGGGGATGAGGTTTCTTTGCTGGACTCTAAAACCTGGGCAGTGACAATGGGAAAAGAAGAACACTGAAAGCAGGAGAAAAACCTCTGGGTTTATTGGACAGGGTACATGACCCAGGGAGCCTGGGGCAAGTCACCCACTGCAGCAGTTTCCTCAGAGCTCCAATCTCTGTTCTGACATCCCTTGCTCCCCAAATCCCAGAATTCAATCTTGAATTCAATATTCAAAGTTGAATTCAATATTCAAAGTTGAAGGTCCAAGTTCTAACAGAACAGTGCCTCTCCTTGGCAATGTTTCTCCCTGGACCTCAGTTTGGAGACACATCATTCCATAGCTAGTTTGGAGCAAGATAAAAAAGCCACTTTTTCCCCTTGCAAGATTTGAGTTTAAGTCCTTATAATTAATAGCCTGAGTAATCCCCTTTTATATAATGCAGCTCATTCATTACATCTCACCCACACTTAAATGCAGTTTCATATTTCTGATGGTGAATATTCCATTATTTCAGCCAAAAATAGGTTTTATTTTCAATCACTTTATGCCTTGTAATGCTGCACACTGCAGGGTGCTTAAATCCTTCACAAATCGAGTAAAATAATGCAGTAAAACTGTATGAAAGCAAATGATTTATAGAAAACTGCATGTTCTCTCCATAAACAATGTGACACTGTTTGAGATGCAGATGGAAAATAACAAATTCCAGGAGGCTCCAAGTGGCATGCAAACAGATGAAATTCTGCATGAATTATGCTGAAGGGGTATAATAAATGTACAAGTAATTTCAGGCTCCAAAGTTGGGACAAGTGCATCCCACACACGGAATAGTTTCACACTTCAGCAAACTACAAGAGAAGAGATCAGACTTCCATTAATACCTGGATGCACTGTGGATTTTCAGTGTAGCTGGAACTTTGCTTTAAAGCTGTCAGGATGAATTTGCAAATATGTAATTTGTACAATCCGTGGAGAATGAGGCTTTAAAAGGGACTGAACTGTCTCAGGCAAATGGCCAAGAGAGAGGCCACTAAAGTCTCCAGCCGGACTCTTTCCATAGAAAGCTTCTTCAGAAAATCAATTTCTTCCCCAGGATGGGTGAAAAAACATCGCTTCAAATCGGAGGGCAAAGCTACAGCACCCAAAGGCCACAGTTGCAGTGCAGCAAGAATTCTCCTGGGACACAGAGTGACTGTGCCTGACAGGCAGAAAACAAGCTAAAGGACAACCTCAGCCTGTCAAACCCTGCTGAAGGAGTGTCAGGCTGTGGTTCCACAGCTGCTTCACACAGGCACACAACAGCAGCTCTGCTGAAGGAAATATTCCCCTGCTCATTCCTGCCCTGGACCAGACCCTTCTTTTTGCAGACATTCTTGGATGAGTGGGCACAAAGGCATTTTCTCATCCGAGCATTCCCTCCTGAGAGCATCAGGACTGCTTTTATGCTGATGCAGCAAAATATTCCAATTTACTGCCCAGGAAAGGATTGGTGAGCAGGAAATCTGAGAGGGAGGTGCCTGGACTGCAGCTCCAGGGCAGGAGCTCCAGTTTGGAGCAGTTTGGAGCTGGGTTGTGGAAGGACACCAGAGCCTTCGCCAAAGGCTCAGCACCTTCTCAGCAGAAATCACACAGGAAAATTCCTCTCTGGGGTTTATCCCCATTTCCCCAGCCATCTGCTTGCATCTTTATAATATTAAAATAAATTCTAACTTTACCTACCTCAGGAGCCAAAAGTTGGGCTTTGTATTAATTCTTTAACTGATTGTTAAATTCTAGGCTGCTTGAGCTACGGTGGATGCAGTGGGTGAGGATTTCTACCTGGAGACCCAATGGATGCATTTGTTCTCAAACTCACTGACTGGCTAAAACTGGTTAAAAACAGATTTATGAAATGACTCAGAATTTGGATCAAATTGAAGATGAGTAACAAAACACAATGAACAGCAAGAATGTGTTCTATTATTTTTAAAACGTGCGGCGCTGACAATTCTCCCTGACCCTGCTGAGGACAGAGCCCAGTTCCCTCCTTTCCTTGCCTTCAGATTTCCTTCCTTCTCTGCACTTCCTTCAGGTTCAACTGCAGAATTAAAAGGGTTTTTTGGTTTTTTTTACATTTTCTTCTTGGACACACTTTCTGCTAAGCAACAGCTGACACTACAACTAATAATAGTAATGCCAGGTATTGCTGTAATCAGGGATTCATGGTTCATTCCCCTGCTGCATAATGGAACCTCATCCCCACTTCTGCAAAACAGAGTTCTTAAAACAATTTCAACTATTTCTGTTATGTCAAGCTTTTGTAGAAAAGCCACAAAAAATTATAAACTTTTCTTTTAAACTACTGCTGCGTGGTGTAAACTGGTATTTCATCTATTTATTCCTTTGTTTGTGAGGGACAACAAAATATTGTATTTACATCTTAAAAATACAAGAAGGGCTTTTTTTTTTCTTGGGGTTTTACATCCATTCACAGAGACATTAAGGCAGTAAGTCTATTAACAAGTGCAAGGGGTATCACAAGTTCAGTTGTGGTAATTAGTCATATTTCAGCTTTAAATGACTCTCTGCTCCAAAGAAAAAGATTATGGTTTTTCTTCTTGCTCTATTACCCAACTGGCATTTAAGTCAATCTGCTGAAAGTATATCTGCTTCAATGGAAGCTCAAAATAACCCATTAAAGGAATATGCAAATCTCCAAGCTTTTTGGGATTTTTTAATACTTTAATCTAATAAGAACATTTTACATGACTAAGAAATTCCAGCTGAATCTGTTATTCAGCTCTCCTTTAGCTCTGCCATTAATTCCATTTCTGCTATCATGAATAGGACAAAAAAAAGAAAAAAAAAAAGAAAAAAAAAGAAAAAAACCCCTCTACTTTACTGGCAGGATGTTTATAAGAAATGTCAAGTTCTTACACAGGTTGCATGAAACAAAGCTTCATGCCAACACATATTCTTGATATTTAGTACAGTAAGAAAAGCCTTTCAACAGAACATGGGATCAAAGAATCATTGAAAGGTTTGGGTTGGGTGGAATCTTAAAAATCATCTCATCCCACCTCCTGCCATGGGCAGGGACAATTTCCACTGTCCCAGGTGCTCCAAACCCCAGTGTCCAACCTGGCCTTGGACACTGCAGGGATCCAGGGGCAGCCCCAGCTGCTCTGGGAATCTGTGCCACAATCTCCACCCTTCAGGAGCTTCCTCCTAATGTCTAACTGGAGTCTAAACCTGGCACACACTCGACTGTTTTATTTCAGTTCAGATGGGAACTGAACTGCTGCACCTTCAGGGTTGCCTCCTGCATGGAAATTCTTGATGACTAAGTTCCTGTTCCCCAAATCCTACCAGGAAAGATGGCCCCTTTCCCCTCTGCTGGTAAAGCTGCATCAGGAGCTTCATTTGGTGCTGCTGTTAACAGGTTTGATAAAGACATGCTGAATATAAGGAATATGGAAGGGTATTGATTAGCAAGAGCCATCGGCAGCAGGGTTCTGCTCCCTTCCAGGAGTCAGTGAATCACCAGACCTTAGAGAGGGGGAAATGAGGCTGATGTGTGTTCGTGACAAACAGAATACTGCCAGTTCACCAGACTCATCACTAAAAGAAAGTGAAAAGAACCAGACCTGCACCTTCAAAAAAACCCCACGTGGCTCAAAATACTGGCTCCTTGCACTTCACAGCGCTCGTAAATTTGTCATTTGATGTAAAACAAATAGAAACAAAAAGAAGTAACGTAAGTAAGAGTTTAACTTTGTAACAGTTTATGTTCTGCATTAACTAAATCAATTTTTCGGAATAAGACGCAACCAAAATCTGTCAAACTTCTATTATACTTGTGTTGTTTTGACAGCAGCTGGCACACTCTGTTCTGATTTACAGAGATGCAGAATTTAGCTTGTTTTCAGGAGCTGTTGTACAATACAAATTGGCCTGTCATGCTCTCTGCTGGCATCCTCCTCTCAGGATCTTCCATGGAAGACTTGGTTAAAGGGTTTGAAAAATGGCCTATGGCAACAAGAAAAGGACAAAAACGAAGCCCCACACCACCTCTTTCATGGGGAAAATTATTCCTACTTCAGCGTAGTTATTCAATTTGATTCAGGAATTATTAAAGCCTCAGCATCCTCAGGAGGCTTTCCTCAGTGAATGACCCCTCTCAGCATTCCTCCTGCATTTAAATTCTACTTGCAGCTACACCGCACACGTTCCTCCTTCTGTTAGCAGGGAATTTACAATAAAGCTTGATTTGCTTGAAGAGGAAAAAGCGTTTGTGCCCATGTGATGGCTCTGCTCACACTGGTGTTAATAAATCTGTGTTAATGCCCTCCCAGCTCCTCCAAACACAGCAGCAGAGCTCTCCTCCCTGCTCAGCTAATGGACACTAGCAAAACAGGAGCAGCTTTTCACTTTTGCTGAGCAACACATCACTTGGTTCCTCTCGTGTTTAGCACTGATATTTCTTTGTAAATAAAACTGTTTTCCTCCCTGGCTGGAGCTTTATGATTCAGCAAGCCCCAGCAGGAGGGGCCTGCGTTGGGTTGCCCCACGATTACAGGTTTATAGATGAGCACCAGTGGGATTTATCCCATGTGCACCTTCAGACATGGAGCAGAGGTGGTGCTTGTTTGATCCCTTTGTAGCCAGTGGAGGGAAGCAGGCATGGCTGTTAAAAGCACTGCTTCAGCCTGATGCAAACCGCTTGCATTATGCAGGAAAGTAAAAAAGGAAAGTATTAGGAAAGGTGGATGCTACTCTCCTAAAGGGAATTCTTTGGGAGGAGATGAATCAGATGTGAGCAGAGCTCACTCCTCTCCACGGGCTACAGAGGGACCAAGGATGTGTCTCAGTGTAACACTCACACCGTTGGCATTTAAATGTGAGCAGATTAATCTCACGGTATAGGTTGGATAAAGTAACATAAGGTTTAAATTAATAGGATGATCTGAGCTGGGAGCCAGCCCCTGCTGTGCCTGGCTCTGCCCCGAGCTGCTGGGACCAAACAAGAACTGATGATGCTCTGCCTGCTGCTTCCACCAGCACCACACTCACTGAAGATTTCTGTGCTGGGGTTTGAGGGTAAAAAACTGCTTTCTCCCTGTTCTGAGAGCTGCCCTCCTTCCACACAGGCATCGATCACGCTGCCTTTGAGCCTGGCTCTGAGCACACAGAGAGCTGGTTCAGGGCCTGGTGTGTGTAAGGACAGGCAGAGCAAAGTCCCCTATAAATAGAGCACGCTGACTTTCAGCCTTTTCCGTTCATTCCTTCCCTTTTTGGATCCATTTCTGGCCATATTATGCACGCCGAAAGAATAGATGCAAATTCCCCGGTGGCTATTAGTGTGTCTAGACTCGTTCATTGACCCAGATGATGTCTTAATTGCCTCTTCTCTATGTGATGGGGAAAATACACTCCAACTTTTCCTGGTTGCAAAGCTTTGCCATTAAGTTTTCTAACCAAAATCGGCGAATTTAATGAGAATTGGTGAGACTCTGTGTTCTCTGGTGCGATTGAGTTGTGATTAAGCAGCATTTACCACAGGCTTAACAGGACTCACAGGGAGCCTCTGCCCATCTAAATGTTTCAGAACTGCAGATTTTTGGGCTCTTGGCTACTAGACAAGTGGCTGTGACCTCTGAAACTTATGCCTTTTTATATAGCATGACCTTTTTATATAGCATGAACCAAATAATTTTAACTTACATGTACCTTTCTATCGATATTTAACAATTTCAGGTAGTGGATGGGAATTTAATGATCTTCAGTGGTGCTCAAATTTACAAATTGCCTGTAAATTTACAAATCTACAAAGCACTACTGTCTGACACAGAAATTCCAAGATGAATCTAAAAGGGAGCCAGAGGTTTTAGTGTGACTTCTGCTACTACTATTTTTCAAGAGGAGGAAAAAAAAGATGTTTTCTCTTTGTATGGCTGGGCAAACCCCGAGAGCAGCCTGCCACTAGTGACATTAGCAATGCAATTTTTGGATTAACGGGTAAGAAATTTGAATTTCCAAGTGGAAATCTGTGTCCATGTGATAAGTCTTCATTTATAGCAAGGAGCCCTGTTCCTCAAATGAAGCAACACATCGGGCAGATGCATCATTTCATGGTTTTAAGATTAAAAGAGCCTAAGAGGCTTTTGGACTGCATGTTGCATCAAATTTACACTGCTGCAGCAGTCAGCACTAAAAGCCAAAAAAGTATTAGTAGATTTAGCAGATTTAAGCAAGGATGCATTTCACTGATTACTTCCTGCTAATGTAATTTTGTTTTAATCATTTAAACTATTAATACATCATTTGCATCACGAAGCTAACAGAGGTACAGTGCACACTGTGTGTTGTGGGTCACTTACTGAGCACTTCTGCCCCTGTGGAATTTCCAGTTTGAATAATAAGGCTTTTATACAAAAAGCAATCAGCAGGTCATAACGTTAACCTCTTATTCCAATCCCTTCTCTGCGTAATGCCCAACAGGAACAGTAATTGAAAACTACTTTTAGAAAGTCTCCCAGGTCTCCAAACTGAAAGAAAGCAGGAGAGCTTTACTGCTGCATTATCTGGGCAAAAACAGGGAAGAAGTGCCCAGGGCCAGGAGGATGGAAAACCAGCTCACCTCAGCCTAAGGTGCAGGAATTATCCTCCCTCAGTGCTTGCTTTGTGGGAGCAGAGACACTTTGCTGCCAAAATATTTTTTTCATTCACTTTTAGGGCACCCTTGAATATAGAAAATCCAACAAAAAAAATAACCCAAAGCTGTGTTATAATAAAAACTTGCAATCAGCTCTGCTCTGTAGAAATTTCTGTTCCTTTGCTTAACGTGCTTAATACTCTTTTCCATTCTTTCAACTACTATTTTTATTCTGCTCAAAACATGACTGTCTTCAGGGACAACATGTTCATTCAAAGTATGAATGTTTCATTCATGGCCTTTGACAGCCTGAAAAAGAATTTTTTGACTGCAGAATATAGAGTTGTGTATTTCCCTTCAGCCCAGTCCCGTCATGAATGATGCTCTTTCACACCAGTTTAAGTAATTTCCTGGAAAAATATGACTGCTACCATCCTTTGCCTCTTGGTGTTTGGGATTTTTCCCTCACCACGTTCTCAAAAATATATTTATTTTCCCACTTTAGGTTTTTCTCTAAAATGGATACATTCAGGCAGCAAATCTCTCCTAGGTGTGGCCAATCACAGCTCCTTTTTTATCAGGGTATCTACAGAACATTTACACTAGAGGAGGTCTTATATTTCTATTTTGGGGGAATTTTTTCCTCTTTCTAAGCTGAATTTTCAATCTATTAACGTGACCTCTGAACGTAATTTTCTCCTGTAATAAATCAGTATTAAAAATGATCCAGCAAGCATATAAACAAAATCTGTAACCAAAACACAAGGAGCCTTCCTGTCAGTCTGAATCTTGCCATTTCAGAGTTCTGCTGACAGCTCTGTCCTGTCTGGATGCAGGATTTTCTCCCCACCTCAGTTCAATGTCAGGCAGCAAGTTACAGCCAAATTCTAGGTGCTACATAGTAAAAAATGTTTGCAAAGAATTCCTGATTTAGGTCTAATAAAATAGCATTTTAACAGAACAGTTATAATGGGAAGCATTGTGAAGAAATGCATGCCAAAAATTATGGGGGGAAAAAAAAGTTTTCTGTGAAATGAATGAATGACTAACATAGTTCCTTTTATAACTAATTTTCGCTACAGATTGAAACGAACTTTTTTTTTTTTTTCAGTAATTTTCCAGTAAAAAAACTTGTTCACTCTAAAGAAGTTACATCAGAAATATGTGAAGCTTGAATGCTTCAACAGTTGAGCAAGGCAAGGAGAGCCTACAAAGAGACCCAAATAACTAAAGGATATTTGTGGTGGAGTTCAGCACCAGGGAGAAGAAGCAGAAATGACTCTCGAGGTTTCTCCCTTTTCACAAATGCACGTTTCAGTGATCTGAGGGAACAGAACTATTACAACTTTCACTGAGGGACATTCCAAACATTCTCCCAGTCCCCAGCACTAAGTTATCCCTTTGCAGAGGACGTCAATAAGGCGAATTTTGCAAAACCACCATCGTCACCCCACATTCAGCAAGGCAAAAAGCCCAAACAGCTCAATGTTTAATTGCGAGTGGGTTTAATTTTCAAACAGAGGAAAAGCATTTGAAGAAAAGGACTTGGAGCCCTGGCTGCTGCTGCTGTGTGGAGCAGACAGACTCCAGCAGAATGCCATCTCCATTAGGAGCTCCCTGCAAAATGCCAAGTGGCTGTGACAGGTACAGCCAGGGAAGACAAGCTGAAGCTCCTTGCACTGGGAGATGAATTAGAAACTCCTTGATGAAAATTGCAAGAGTTAAAGAAAATATTGCCTCTTTTTCTAGAGCAATTCAGAGTTTCACATTTATAGCTAAAAGGTAATAAATGTCCTTTTGTGTTGTCTGTAATATAATACTTTAGAGAAGGATCATACAAGTGTTCCCAAATATGGACAAATGGACAGAACAGACATTTATTGTGTTTTTAAAAATAACTACTGACAAAACCAATCAAGTGATGATCATGTCTACATTTTAAAGTTAACTGTGAGTAGAATCAGCTTGAGCCCGTTCCAAGAGAGACCCTGTGTACCAAAATAGCTCCTACATTTTCTGTTCAACTGTTGACATCCTTTGCCCTTTCTTTCCTCTCAATTTCTAAACACAGGTTGAGGTCTGCTAACATTGACTTGTAATACATTTTATCTTTTGTGTTATAGTACTTCACTTTTGTGTGCCAATAAGAAGAAAATTAACTTTTGAGAATAGCAGAAAAGCTTGTTGGAATATGAAAATGTAGTTGTTAAAATTGGAATCAAACAAATGCAAGGGCCTCCTGCTGGAAACTTCTTTTCTACCTTCAATTTGCGAAGTTTAAACCTATATTTTGGTATTGGATTATCCTAATTTGTTAAAAACCTGTGGTCAGGTGGAGAGATGTAATATGAGTGTGGTAACTTGCAAATGGCTTTCAAAAAAATACCTTAAAGCTTTTGGTCCTTATTGGAAACGTGCATTTAAGAATTCAAGTACCGTGCTAATGGCTTGTTGCTGAGTTGCAGCAGAACTCCAGGACTCACAGGTTTGCAGTTTAGATTTTGTAAGGACCCTTGTTTTCTGCCTGGTTTTGCATTTAGAGATTAATGCCTGAATCAAAGGCCCTTGGAAGTTGCTGGGTGACTGCACTGAAAGAGTCCAACCAAATAAGAAAAGCCCTTCTGGAGGATGAACTGAAAAGAGAAGCAAACACTGTTTGTTCTCCTCGCTGCTGCCCCAGCACGAATAAAGAGACCTTCAAAGTACACCAGAACTGTTTATTCCAAACATAAATACCTCCTTTCTTTCCTCATTTGGAACAACCTTTGAATGACCTAAGCAAACAGCAGAACATGGTGTTAATGAATTAGGGAGTTTACACCTATGTAAGCCAACTTCTTATAAAAAGAAACGTTTAAAATACCATTTTTCTTGAAAGCTCTAATGCTGTTCCCCTTCTACAGGGAACCCATTCTGAATGTGAGCTCAAGCATTTGATTTCTGACATATTTTGACATTTATCTTTAGTATCATTAACCTGGATAAATTGGGTTATTTGGGAAATCAAGGCAGACAATTGGAGAAGAGAGATGTGAACAATAAAAGAGAGCAGTACAAGTAAAAAAAAAAAAAAAAAAAAAAAAAGAAAATAGCAATTTAAAAAATCCCAAACATTTCAAAGAACATTAATGGTGTGCTCATGGCCAGGGTATAGGGTTGCTGTCCCCAGCTTCAGTGAGGAGGCCCCTCAGGACACAGAAGGATGGACAGAATTTCCAGAACCTCTCCCCAGGTGCAGCACAAAGTGAACTGCAACCCCAAATCTTTATGGCCCCTGCCTTTATTTCCACCCATGTAAGAAACAGCTGTTTTTATGAAGTTTTGACAAAATAATCCAAAGAAACCCTTGAATGGCTCAGACTAAAACTTATTTCAGCTGCAGATAGACCTTAGACCTTTTTTCTCTTGCTCCTAAAATTTAATATTTCAAGTACTGATACATTAAAATCAGCTCTTTGTATTTTGAGTCTGAAGTCTTGATTTCAGCCTAAGATGAGGTTAGAGGAACAGATAATTCTTACCTATGTACACTAAAACTTGAAAATGCATCCTGAAATACTAGGGAAGAGTTTCCCCACAAGAATACATTTCAAATATTTTGTTGGTTTAACCTTTCTTTCTGGATTGCTTTTGTTGTCATGCCACCCTTTGTTTCCAAGGCAGCAGGAGCAAACAGGAATCAGTGCTGAGCCAGTCTTGTCTGTTTTGTGTGGACTCACGTTATTCCTCTAACTCCAATCTGTTCTTCTGTGCAAAAATACCAGTGCTGAGCTCATGTAAAATTAGGATACAGGAGTCTTTTACAATGGTGAAGGAATTTTTTTTTTTTCAATCATTAGATGACAGCTAAAACCAAGTTCCATGAATTTCAGGACTACAGATGACACAGGAAGAGCTACAGAACCACTGGCTTAACACTGACAGAGAATAACACAGTGAAAGTTCCATATGGGAAAACAACTCCTCAGTGTCCAAGTGCTTGGGTGGTGACAGCCCTATAAATGCAATTCAGAGCATAAATCCTGAATCCCACTGCTTCCCCCAATATTCTAAGGCATCTATGGCATCTGAGTTCTCCTTATTGGCAGAATATCTGCTGATTGCTGCCAGCTTTGAGCAGCCAACCCACTACCTCTACATACGACAAAGAAAACTGGGGCAAACATTCCAATCTGACAGCTTGCTGGAGAGGGACAGAGGAAATCAATTAAAAGAGAGAGGCAAAGAGCTTCTCCCTGTGCTCTTGTGTGGCTCAGAAGAGCCAAGCCATGCTCCCCACTGGATGAGATGGCAGCAGCCCTGTTCACTCCGCTGGCACCAAGAAGCCAGGTTATTATTGTAAATCACACTCCTGACCCTGCCTAGACAGACAATTTGAAATAAAATCCAACATGTGAATACAGCACAAACGTCTCTGCCAATAGGGCTCACCTCTTTTTGAGGCTGGAAATTAGAAGATCTGTGGAGACACAGACGAGCAACAGGATTGCAAGGAAACAGTGACTTGGATTTGTCCTGAGGTCATTCTAGAAGTTTAAATTTTAATTTGTCTTGCAAAAAGCCTCTAAAAACTCTTCATCAAGCTAAAGAATGCTGAGGTATTATCAAGCACTTTATACTTTTTGCCTCTGCACAGATGGAAACGATGCAAGTCACTCCATTTTGCTCATCAAGCCTGAGACTGAGAAGGCACGACCATGGAAAGGAGGAAGGGGAAAGGGATGAGCAGCCAGATAGATGAGAAAACTTTCCCTAAGTTCTGGCCTCCATTAAAAACCACTCTGGTGGTCCATGGCACTGTGAAGGAAGTGTTCTCAGCTCACCTTTGTAACACAATAGGATTGAACCCAAACAGTCAGGTATGGCACCATTTAATGTGATCAGTCTCAGGAAACAAAATTCTTCAGAATCAGCTTATGAGCAATTGAATGACTTCTCCATTCCCAAATCCAATTACATAGCTGCCTGTCATTACTTTAAGAATTCCTTTTCCCTACTTACCTAACTGGATTTTCTTTCTTCCCTTTTACACACATCTCTTATATTACTTCATCTTCATTTTTTTTCCATGATGCACTCACTGTTGGGAAATATCTCTCTTCCCTAAATTTCCATAGTGAACTTCACTCATTCCATTTGCTTTCAAATAAGAATTTCAAGCAGTTTTGTAATCCCTTTTTTCTCCCTCCCCTGTAATTTTCTTAGTGGTTTTATTCACAACTTTCTTGTAGCATTTTCTTTTCCTGAATTTAACTGTGAAAACAACCTGACATACAGTCAGAAAGGCACCACACACAAAAAAAAAGTTATTCCAATGATGCAATGCCTCGGAATTTCTTCATCAGGGGAGAAATGTTATTGAAAGCAATGAAACTTTCCACGTATATTTAGTATACATCTAATTTCACTTTGGATGGGGCTATGAAAAATGTGCAGAGTGAAATGATAACCACAAACCCCCCTTTAGTGTGTGTTGCCTCAAGAAATAGAATCCCAGTCAAACACCAGATAACAGGGAACAGAATTGTGATGTCTTTTCACATCAGTGTGGACAATCCCAGCAGCGTTCACCTTACTTAATACTAACTAGAAAACATTATGTAAGTCTGTTTAAAATATTAAAATGAAGCTTTGTTAAAATTTTTATTTAGAGCTAGAACATATGATCTCCTTAGCATCACCAAGCTATCTAATTAGCCATCTGCTTCTTGGAATTTTGTTAAATATGTATTATATACTTGTAACAAAGGAGTTTTTATCAGCCTAAGCAGTCTCCTGTGATCACACTCAAGAGCAGGACCAATGAAGCATTCTCTGGACACTGAGCTAATGGAGAACCAGACATCTCAAACAAAAACTCCCTGAGAGCCAGAAGAAATACTAAACAGCACAACTGCCCACACAAACTCAACCCGTATCGTGCTCAATAAAGAATGTCCACAAACCATGGCCTGTAAAATTCATTTAGCCCTTCTCTCCACTAGGACACTTGGCTATTTATTCCTTCTCTCCAGACATGAGGGCTTCGGCAAATTTTGTGTTTTCAGAAATTACTTAGAGTGTCAAAAAGCACCCAGAAGTTTATTCTCCCACTTCTCAGGGGTTTGTGACTGTCTGAGAAATCCCCTTTTAAAGCTGTAGGACCAAGACTGTGAATAGAACCCAAAAATGTTCTCAGTGCTGGCACAACAGTCTGTGCCAAACCCCAGGGCTGACCAGAAACTGAAATGTGCAGTCGTAGAACCAGTTATCAAGCAGCAGTAAAACATTCCCACTAAACTGAATCAAACAATACAGGGAATATATTCATTTTCTTTCAGGGGCAGCAGCTCTCGAAGGAGCAAAGACTCTTTTCTCAAATCTAAAGTTTCTCTTCTGCATTCTGCTGCTTTACTGATCTCTTAACCAGCAAAGGGCCATTAGAGCTCAGCTAAACCAGCACAACAATCCTAATGCTATTAAGCAGACAATCCAATTAAGGCATTTCCAAGTAGTGTTTGTCATTAAAGAGAGCTGTAAGTGAGCAGCAAGTCCATATCCGAAACCCAGTAATGGGAATTTTCTAGAAATGGTTCTGCCAAGGCTTTTAGCTCCCTATAACAAGAACCAAGAGGATACAGTTTCTGAATACGTGGATCTTTAATACTGAGGAGTATTTGCACTCCTTGATAAAGAACCTTTTGGGGATTTATACAGTGCAGTTTGGTCACAGTCAACACGCAGCAGAAATGTGCTGACAAACAGGCAGAGAACTTGGCCAAAATTCCACTGGTAGGTTTGATGCCAGACAATATTATCCTCCAGTACATCTAATTCCAGAACTAACTTCAACCACATCTCCAGTGGTCATTATTTCTCTAAGTTATCCCATCACATAATCTACTCCGCTTCTTAAGAAGATTTTTTTTTTGTCTCTACTTTGTATTTTCAAAAAATGGAACAAAAAGAAGGTTCTAATCTGATGGTGGAGTGAAAAGTCATCTTTGCAGAATATAGAAGCCACAGCATTGTGTATTTTTTAAATTAAAAAAAAAGCCAACTTTACACCTGGAGTTGCTTAGATATATAAAGAAAGGGACAGGGTGGAACCAGGACACACACAGCTGTAAAGTCATCTGCTAAGCTGCAGAACCATTCTTTCACCATCAATTAATCCTAAATTAGTTACAATGTACTAAAAGAAAAATCCAAATGGGGAAAGTTTAAGTGTTGGCAGATGATCACAGGACAGCTCAGACACTGCTGCCTGCTAGTTTAATTATTATGGAATTCAATCAAATATTAATATTAATATATTAATAACAATGGATAACGACATCCTTGTGAATACTTAAAAAGCCAAAGCTTCCACAGAGTTATTCCTATTGAATGTAAGGAGGCAAACAATTGCTGCTACAATCAATTTTTTTTAAAAAAAGGAGAAAAGCAGCTGTGAATGGGCAAAACCCCAGGATCATAGGATCACTGAGGGTGGAAAAGTCCTCTGAGGTCACAGAGCCCAACCTGTGACTGACCCCAGCCTTGTCACCCAGAGCACTGAGAGCCAAATCCAAACCTTCCTTGGACACCTCCAGCACCTCCCTGGGCTTCCAATGCTTTGGAAGACAATAAAAAGGGTTCTTCAATTTTATGCAGTATTAATTTAAAGTCAGCTTAATATTTCAGGGTAACTTGGGCAACATTCCTTATCAAACATGATTAAAGAGCTGGGGAAGACCAGAGAGAATCATTTCTCTCTCTTAAGGAAATATTTTGCTACTCTGTAGCTAAAAAAAACCCAAAAAAAACAAAAAAAAAAAAAAAAAACAAAAAAAAAAAAAAAAAAAAAAAAACAAAAAAAAAAACAAAAAAAAAACAAAACAAAAAAAAAAAAAAAAAAAAAAAAAAAAAAAAAAAAAAAAAAAACAACAAGGAGAACCAAACCAAACACCAAAAACTTTTAACCATCAAGACAAAAGATTTGAAGTACCTCCTACCTGGAAAGTGTGAACAACAGTTTCATTACTTGCAGTTCCTACTAATTTCAGCTTCCATGGATTGCCCCAAGCTTGCATTCAAGAGATGGAAAGAATGTGCATCTAATTTCATTAAAGAAATAATTTAGCAAATGCAGTTTGTACTGATTACTCAGGACATCAACGATCCCAGCTGACACTGTTCACTACGAGGTCTGAGGTGAATGCAAGAAATGAAACTCTTTAGGAAAAAAAACACAGGAGAGAAGTGAATTTATCGAAATCTTGATCCATTTCCCAGAAACAAACACGAACAAAAGAATATGAGCTTGTGCTCTAATTGCATCTGAAAATCCTGCCATTTCTTGGAGATGACTGAATAAAGTTTTAGTCATAAACCTGTATTTTTAATGGATCCACCAAAGACAGCATCTCTACCGAGCATTTTGAAGCCACCTACTGAGCCATGACTCATCTGGGTTACACACAGGGAGAGCTCCTTTGTCTTCCCCAACTCGTGCACTGCAGGAGACAAATCCCCATGCTGAATGCAAAAGCACTTTGGCACCCTGAAATTCAGTGTACAAGTGAGCAGCTACGAGGGGATGTGTTCAGAACAGGCTTCACAGAGCAGCAGGTCCCAGAAATCCAGAAATCCAGAAATCCAGCAGCCTGGGTGCTGCTCAAAGCTCCAGCCTGGCTCAGCACATCCCCCAGGATATTTTCTCTTCAACTGCACAGAAAACGAGGCTAAGGCAAAAAAGGAGACACTGCCAACACACTTCTTTCACAGGTCTGATACAGAGAGGCCACAGATTGACTAAATCTTTTGCCTAAAATTTTCAGACGACGAAAATTCTCAGGATAAACCCAAAAATTTGACACCTCTGTAGCAGCTCTGTCATTTTTTAGCAGTTTGCTTATTCTACCTCCTAAAAATTTCTTTCTTTCGTATGGAAAATACATTTCTAGCTAGACCCCACTGCTTCATTTCAACTGCAAACAAGTGGCCAAAGGATCTCATGTTCTTCTCAAGAGCCCACCAAAATTGCTGGGTCCACACCAAAAACTCCCCAAACTCTGAATTTTCCTTGAGATTAATAACTCAGCACAAGCAGGAATTGTGGTGGTGGTGGGGAACACAGAGGACTTGTAACCCAGAACATTGTGTCACATCCCTGCTTGAGTTGGAAGGAAACTCACAGCTCAAGACAGAACAAAAAAAAAAAAAAAAAAAAAAAAAAAAGGACAAAAAAAAAAAGAAGAAAAAAATCAAAATAATGCTTTTATAGGAAAAAAAATGAAAACACCAGGAAAAAACGAAATCAGAAAGGTCACGAGGAATGCAAAAATGTGTTTAGATAGATAGACAGATATAAAACTTGTTTATCTAGATAAATAAACACGGGTAGAACTAATAGATATTTCTGGAGTGGTTTTTTTCCCCCAGGCACATCATGCAGGAAATAATATTGGCTGCTTGTTTGGCCATATCTCCGGGTCTGGAGAGGCAATAAAGATCCCAATCGTGCACCTTGAACCCATCCTGGTAACAAACCATTTCCTCAGGAGTGGGCCCTGGGCTTTCACACCCTCCAGGACACTGAGCACAGCCCACCCTGGGATAAGGAACTTTTTAATGAACAAAACAGAAGCCCTGCATCAATTCCTGGCCCAGCTCAGCCCATGGAAGCAGCAGTAACCCCCAGTGTAGGACTGGTGTTACTGGGAGGGAGGCAGGATTAGACTGGGTCAGTGTCTGGCAGCAAAGTGACTCAGCCTCAGGTGCACAAGATGCAGGAGGGGAAATTCCAACAAGGTGCTACAAAAACAATTCCCTGACAAAGGAGGTCAAACATCAGAACAAGGATGGCTCTGCCCTTGGGGTTATCCCAGCTCCAACCAGACAGGACCTCGAGAAAACCAACAAAACTTCAGAAATGATCCAAGGTAGGGTTTGACCAAACGCCTTCAGAGGGCCCTTCCACCTCCATTTATCTGCCTTTCTGTTCCACTTCACGTGGAAAAGTGAAAGCTGGGGGTGGGGGAAATGGTTTACTCTCCAACAACTCAGCTGCTTTAAAGCAGAGTGATGCAAAAGGTCAGGTTATTAGACGAGGAAAGGAAAGAAATGTCATGTTCTACTTTCATTACCGCCCACTGCAGCCCTGCCGTCGACTGATGCTCACAAATATTGCAGAGTTGGAGAAAAGCTTCATCTCGAGCTTCTGCTGACAGTGCTGCCCCTACGACTTGCTTATCTGTTAATTAGAGATGATGGCAAGAGCACAATAATACAGTTCAGGCGTAATCTTAGATCATTCACCAGCCCCTTTACCAGCGTGTATCAGCACCGCCCGTGTCAGCGCATCAAATGTCTAAATATGCCAGAAAAATCTCAACTCTGGATAAAGTGCTGAGTTCACATGGCTGCTGCTGATTTTAGAGGGCTGTGGTGCATTATCTTCACCTACATGTGGATGAAGAAAGAGGTGGATAAAGCTCTGAGCAGCAGAGTCAGTCACTACTGGCGAGGCACCTATCTGATTTGGGGTACCCAAATGCTGCTTTGAGCATTTTATCCTCATCATCGGCCTCCCTTTTGACTCCTAAATTTCTGTCATTAGGGAGAACCAGGGTTGGGTGTCACCCACAAAGCCACGGGCTTAAGCTGCTCTAAACAGCCCCACACTCAGCACTTGCAAGAGCTGCCAACATTAAACTTAAAATATCCCCAAAGCACAATCACACTGGTTCAGCCAGCTGGGAAAAGTGATTTCTTTGAGCACTGGCAAAGCCAGAGCTATCAGAAGGCCGAGGCAATGGTACTGCAGCACCAACAGCAGAGAGATTTGTTCTCCTTCCACACGGATTTCTGTACAACTTCCACCCAGAAAAAGTGTCATTACATGGTACCTTATGTATTATTGACATTCCAGCCAAGCCTGATGTAGCTGCAAGCAACATAATTGTCTTGTTTGCTTTTGTCCCTGCTCCCATTATCTTCACCACAACATTTACACTTAAAAGACATTGGGGGATGAAAAATATACAGTTGTAATTCAAGCATAAAAAAAAAAAAACCCACCAACAAAAACATTGCTAAGACAGTACCACTGCCTGATGTACCCATAAGGACACAGACCATATTCTTGACAACAGAACTACATGAAAAAGACAGCAATTATTTTCTTTTCAAGGAAAAAAAAATGAAAAAAGAAAAATCTGCCTGCAATTAAAAAAGTACACGTGACAGCATCCTGCTGTTTCCAGATTTTCATACTTATGTCTTCAAAGAAAGGTCTTAATTGTGCTAGAAAAAAATATACCAGGGGAAATTATTACATCTGAATATTGTCAGTGCTACCAGGATTGATTGTGACTCTGCAACCAAAGAACCTGAGCAAAATACACCTTTTAGGACATTTTTAAACGACTGCAGCAATACCAGATGCAGCATCTTTGAAGCAGCAAGCTCAGAAAGCAGTGTGCTTGTTTCTGCACAGGAGGGTAACTCAGCTGAAGTTTTAAAACCCACCTGAGAGACTGCACAAAGACTTGGCTGCTGAGCCCTGGGTCACCCTGAATTTACTGGCTGCAGGAGTTTAAACCTGGGGCACTTCCAGTCACCTCCCTGAGGCTCAGTGAAGACAGGAATTGATTCCCTGTGTTCCCAAACTCTCAGCCAATGAGGAATTCCACGTAAGAATGGGATTTCTTGTCACCTTGCTGTGAGGGACATCCCAAACCCATCTGCTGGATCCTGCCGTGTTGAGGTCCTTGCACGCTGGAGCTCAGCACCAGCAATTCAGCAGTGCATGAAAAGCCATCAGTGTGAACCCAACAGAAACCAAACGTTCTGGAAGTCAAGGAGAAGTGAATTCAGAGAGAGGATGGTGTTCCCTGAACGGTTTCTCCCAAGGGACAAAAAAATGAGATGGATATAAGGGAAAACTGGGATATGGAAAAAAGCCATCAGTGTGAACCCAACAGAAACCAAACCATCTGGAAGTCAAGGAGCAGTGAATTTAGAGAGAGAGGATGGTGTTCCCTGAAGGGTTTCTCCCAAAGGAAAAAAATGAGATGGATATAAGGGAAAACTGGGGGTCAGGTATGTGATCCAATGCACCTTAACAGGAACTTGCCTTCCTGAAATGTCCTGCTGCCATTAAGACTGTTCCCATTTTTGGTCATAAACCTGTATTCTGCTAGGCCAGAAAAGTGTTTGGATTAAAGTGGTTTGGATTCTGTTAGCTAAAATCTGATCCAAGCAATGAGAAACAGTTACTCCACATCAAATGCTTTCACTTTATCTCAGTAGTTTGAAAAGCCAATGGTAAACTTTTTAAATTAAACAAACACGGCAGTAATTAAAAACAAAACACTGAGAGCAAAGATGTGGTCAGTATTTCCCAGAAAAGTCAGATGGGACAAGAGAAATCTCCACTGAGGTTGCACATAATGTTGATTTTAAAGAGGCAACACTGCCTTAAATAACACAGAGCTCTTCAAATAGGCAGGGAACAAATCTTTGCAGAACATTAAAAACTTTAATGAATTCTTTCACATTCTTTCCTGAGCAGTTGAGGATTAGTACTTATTTCAACCTCCAAACACAACTACAATTATGCAGCTACACGAGTAGCTTGAAAAAGAAACAAATCCACTCTGACCTCCCCATCTCACGTCAAAGTACATTTTCTTATTTTCACTTCTGTCTACTCATTTTTTTCCCCTGTTCATTTTTCAAACAGCTAAAGAAATAATGAAAAAAAAAAAAAAGAAAAAAAGGCAAGATCAATCAACGTGTTTGTATTTTATTACACTGACTTTTGGGTTTGAAACAAACAGTCGAGAGAGGTATCAGCCCTTATTTTCTGTTTAACAAATAATGATTTCTCTCTGCATCACTAATGGGGCCTGAAATTAAAATGGATTTTTTAGTTGAGCTCCTGTTCATACACTTGTGTCATCATCAATATCAGGCTCGCTCTAGGAACAAGATTTATCTCAGCTATCCATTACAGGGGAGGCAAAGCTGCTTATAAAAAGCACCAGGCATATTCCCTGGAGCCCCACAACACAGAGCCAAACTCCAGGGTTACATAAAACCTGAGCTTCTCTAGGACTTCACTCATTAGGGCTGATAAACCTAAAAATAGGGCAACTTCCAAGTCCATCCACCTCAATGCTGGAAGCAGAGGTTCAGGGCTGCAGTGGGGTGAAATCCAGGTTTCTGTGAAATACCTGGAGGACAGGGTAAACCCTCGAGGTGAGCCCTCAAACCCCTTCCCACACTGGAGAACTTGAGCATCTTTACAAGAGATGCTGGAAATTGCTGCCAAACCTTCCATTAGTGCAGACACTTGACTGCAGGTAAGTAAAATTCAATACCTTGCCCCAAGCCAACAAGGTGTGCAATTTATAAACTGAGCCAAGGAAAGCAATTTGTAGCCAGGTAGTTCACTTTTATTTTATTTTATTTTTCCCTGAGACCTCCCTTTCACAGCTGAAGACACGGGGATATTTTTTTTTTTTTCCCAAACACTACATCATCTGAATATTTTAAAAAGAGCAAACTATCTAAAGGAGGGGAGTGTCTGCACCTCCCTAAATGCAGAGCTTTTTAAAAAATATATTTATTCCTTGAAGCAAGGAAATAAGACTGGGAGGGAAGCTCCAGCAAACTGTTTAAATCCCATCTGTGTTTCTTGCACAAATAAGAGGATCTTCAAACAACCACCCTCCTCCCTCCCCTCACATCTATAATTTAGCAACAAGAGCACTCCTTTCTTTATACCTAGGGGGATAGGCTCATTTTAGGTCTATTTGGCATATGAAAATGAAAGGACTGGGGAAAAAAAATCAGCAAGAAAACATCAAAGCTGAATTAAGGAGCATGCTGTATTCTAATGAATATGAAATTACTTCAAATAGGGACTTTCAACACCTTCTGTACGTGTTTTTTAACAAGCTTATGACACATTTATGCCCCAAATTGTCCTACAAATTAAGGGAAGTACTTATCTTGCTTAGAAGACCTGAAGGCAATCAGGAAAGAGACAAATATATGCAGCTTTTACCTGCCTACAAGACTGTGAAATTCTCTTAATAACCAGTGCAATCCTTCCAGAAAAAGTCTACACAGCCAGACAACAACAGAAGAAAAAAAATGAAATTACTGAACAAGAAAGGTTTATCAGAAAGCAGAACACATGTTAAAGGAGTAAACATCCTAAAATCGTGCAGATTGTCCAGAATTGTTCCCAGTGGCCTGATTTTAAGAATTTAATCCAGGACATACCTCCTTCCTCACCAAGGGGTTGGGTGGTTAATGCAAGGATCCCCCCACAGCTGGGAAGGGTACATCCTTTGAAAGCACAGCAGAAAATGGAACTGATTTCACAGAGGGCAACTATTTTACTAATAATATCTGACATTCTCCATCAAACTAAGCAGTTTACCATGGGATTACAAGGAGATTACAGAAATGCATCATAAAAAAAAAAACCAAAACCAAGACCAAAAAAACAACAACAAACACTCCAAAACAGAGTTTAACACAGTGGACAGCCTTCAAGGAGGTAAAATTTACCAGACTTTGTATAAACCTTTGAGCTCATACTTGTCTTCATATCATCGTATTTTTATATTTTCACAAATATGGCAACTTCTCAACATTATAATAATAGGATTTTAATTTCAATTATTTTTTTTTCTATTTCATATCATCAGCACTTACAAGATCAGTATTAACCTATTAGCTGAATAGAGCAAAATCCTGCTTAATTAAGACCAGAGGACTGAAAGGAACCTCCAAGGGTAATTGAATCCAGCTCCTTGCTCCTGCTGCTGGCAACCATGACCTTTTTTTTTTTTTTTTTTGGAAGGTCATATTGAAATCACTTGGTTTTCTTGGTCTGCTAATCTCTTCACAAAGCTATTCCTGGACAACTGCTCCCCAGCAGCCAGGAGATCAGCAATTTCCATCCTAAACTTATTAACAACAAGTATATGCCTATTTGTCCTCGAATTAACACACAATCACTGGCACCAGCTCCAAGCACTTCTGAGATAAAAAATGTCACTGGCAGCCCCGTGAGTGGAAAAGGTGCAGGACAGAAAATAAAATCTCACCAGTGCTGAAAGAACAGGCCAGATTTTAAATGTGCAGCAGCTGTCTTCAATATTCAGTGAAAATGAACCTTCAGGATCTGTCCCACCAGTGAAAGCCCTGCCATCACAAAAGCAGAAAACCACAGGATGGAAAGGAAGCTGCTGCCATCAGAAAGGTGATTTATTGTTCTCAAATTGCTGCTGATGAGGGAGCAAAACTTCCAGAATTTCTGTTTAAAACAAGCAGAGGCTAGTATGCTCCTCGTTAACAATTTTTTTATTATTATTTTTCCCTTTCTTTTTAGGATGCAGAATGTGGTGAAAAAAATCTGGAGCACATCATCTAAGAGACTTGGGGCTTTGCAACACTGTCAAGGAGACAGAGCAGAGAATAACCATAGTTACAGCACCTTTATGCTGCAGGTGCAGAGAGCACTACAGAGCCTGCCTGGAAACCTCTCCATTAATTGTGTTTAGTCCATCCAGATTTGAGGACTGAAATAATTCTGAATGTGCAGATTCATACAGAAATTACCAAATAATGCAGAACACCCCCAAGAGTGAAGTACCAGGGAGCACCAACACCTTCCCCTCATTTAAATCTGTGCTTTTTTAAAAATCAAAAATGCTGTCACATGCTTCAGCTCCTTCCCTTTAAAACTTCCTGTATTAAACATCGGTGTTGATTTCTACTCATCTTTAACAGTGAAAACTACAAAGACAGTAATTAAGTTTTTCCAATTTGACACTGTCTCAAGTCTTCTTACATCATATTTTTGAAGATATTAATAGAGGCCCTAAAAATAAGCATCATAGAGAACAGCCAGGAGAGATACCTAATACTCAACAAAATGCAGTCAAGGGGGTGAGCACTAGGGCTATTTTTAGAAATTTTCTTTTTTTTAATAGGAGTTTAAAGACTAATTAATTTTGTGGGGAAATGGAAAGATTGACAATAAAATAAATCAAACATGTGACATCTGGTTGGTTTGTGGAGCTACAGCCCAAACTCTCTGGCCTGGGCCATTCGAGGAGGAGAGCACTGGTTTTGGCATCACTCATCCTAAACTTTTGCTGCATTTAAATTGAGGAAGGGAAATTACTTACAACTAAAAATGAATTTACACATAAATTTATTTATACTGCAATATAATATAAACTGCAATATACTATATACTGCAATATAATATATAATATATATATATAATATAATGCCTTAGTATTCCACTGTCTAAAAACCAGTGGCTCATCACCAAAATCACATACAAAGGGAGCTCCATTTACAAACATTCTGAGGTTTTACTGGTTTTAAAATTAAAACAAAAAAAAAAATCAAGAAATGAAATTATATATTTCAGAATATTAGAACCTACAGTATTTGGAGGAAAACACAAAAGTTGCTTCTAATGTGACTGGAGTTCGATTATGTCAAGATTTTGGATAAACCACAGAACAGTTTGGGGTTTAAGGGACTATAAAGATCACCTACTTCTACCCCCTCCCCATATTTCAGCCTCAAATGCCACCATTGCACCATAATTCAAATATAAATAAGCTCTGAAAAAGAAAAGGAAGAGACCACAGCACTTAATTTAAGCAATTTGACTTTAAAGCCAATGGGAAAGACAATTTATTCCTAAATTTGAGCACAGAATAAAAACTTCAGTTGTGGAATATTCTACCTAAATATGGTTTATTGTTGAGTAAAAAAGGGAATGCAACATTTCCGAAATAATCTGAGTATAAAGTGAATTTCAGCAATATTTATTTTTTAATATCTAACTGTCTTTTGTCTGAGCCGACGTAAATAACTCACAGCAGGAACAAACTCTCAGAACACTCCCACAAACAGAGTGATGACACAGAAATAAACCCCAATTTCCTCCACTCACACCAATGTGACAGCACTGCTTTTCTTCCAGCTTCTTAAAATGATCCTTCTGAGATTGGTTTTTTGGTAAGTAAAATCTTTTCCCCCACCCCAAACTTTCCTTCACACAGAGCAAGGTTCAGGGTATAGATAGCTTTTGTTACCATCACTATTAAACTCAGGATAAGAAATCTTTACAATATTTGAGTAATTTATTTACAGGATAACTGACAAAAAGGAAAGGAAGGAAAACATCTACATGAGGAAAAAAAAAAAAAAAGGCAGGCAGGAGTATTCAATACTCAGAGTGTTTAATTCAGCCAAATATTTAATGATTTCCAACAACCAACACCCCTGAGAGCGATAAGAGGGAGGGAACAAGGTGTTTGAAATCCTCTTTTTAATTCCTGTTGCCATTTCATGAGTGGAAATGAAACCCTGCACACAACCCAGTGGAATTTGTGAGGAGGAGGAAGCCGAGGATGACACAGACAGTGCTGGGGCAGAGAAGGCAGGGACAACTCCTCTGGTGCCAGGATGGGGCTGGCAGGAACCCACAGCCCCTGAGTTAATTCTTTTTAAAGAGCAATAATTAACCTCTGGGGCAGCTGCAGTGCTTTGCTCCACATCCTCCTGTGCAAGACATCCGAAATGTTACCCCTCAAACCACAGGGGGATGAGGAATTCTCCTGACAGCCTAAAACCAGCACGGCCCCAAAATCAGCCCCCAAACCTTCAGCATTTCTGAGAAACCAAACAGGCTGGGAGCATAACACTCATTTTTTGTATTTATAGCCAGTAACACTCATTTTTCACATTTATATCCAATAACACTCATTTTTCACATTTATATCCAATCCTCAAGGAATAAAAGCAAAGTACCTGAGGGCTGGGGGCAACAGTGGTCAAACCACCACAAAGAGTGCTAAAAAGTGGAGTTTTCTGTCCCCTGGCAGAGGAAGACCCATGTAACACATTGAATCATATTTCAGTGTGTGCACAGAGAGTGTCAGAGTTTTCCTTACACGTCACAGAAGTTATTCTTCCTTATAATGTGTCTGTAAATAAAAGGCTGTGATGCCTTGGTATACAAGGAAGGGGTTATTTTTAGCCCAGACCAGCTGACTGCTGCAGTTCAGAGTGTGATTTGAGTGTAATAAGAGAAAATTAACCTGACAGTAAATTAAGGGAAAAGATAGAGGTCGTGTGGAATTCCATTATAAGGTGCTTTCCAAGTGTAAAATTAAATGAATGCGCTTCATATTGAAAGAACTAAAAAATAGTTTCAGAATACATTTCTGAAATATTTATATGAAAGTGACTGACAGTAGAAAGACAAAATAATAGAAGCCAAAGACCCTGTTACTAGTTTCATTTTTGATGGAAATCCTAGGATACAAGGCTTCAATGAAATTAAATAGTGCAAGCCACGTTGCACTCCTTACTAATAATAAAAAAATGAGTAACTAAAAAAACCCCATAAAACAACCTTCCAACAGATTCAGCAAGGATTAGAGGAAATGCTTCGTGTCAGATAAAACCCCACTAGTGAAAAGCAGTGGTGAAACACAAAAGTGAAGTTTTTCCAACAGATGCAAAGCAGCACGGTGTGGAAGGTTCAGTTTCTCGGACTCCATCCCTTCCCCACGCGTTTCAGAAGCCAGGGGAGTGCAAAGCCAGCTGCTGGCACACTCCAGGGCCACTCCTGTCACCCTGAGTGTCCCCAGGCAGGTCCCCAGCTCATGGCACATCCCTTCTCCAAGGCTGCTCCTGCTGCCCTTTCCCTGTTTGCTGCTGCTCTCAGGAATCCCTCTGCGGATGCTGCAAGCTCAGGGCAGGTCCCCTCTTGCCCGGCTGGGAGAGAGGATGAGCCCACACGAGTTTCAGGCACTGCAGGGTGAATCCTCTGCCCTGCTCAGAAGCAGCTGGCACCAGGCTCATCTCTCCAGGGGAAATGATGTGCTCTGCTTCCAGCTTGAGAGCTGCTAAACCAGAAAAAAAACCCAAAAAATCTGACTCTGGTCGAGGCCAAAGGGTATTCCTGGATGAAAGAAGAGAAGTCAGGAAGCCAAAATACTTCTTAAACTCAGGGGTTTTTAGCTCTGTTGGACGCTGCATTTTTAATACATCTCTGTTTCATTCCATCAGCTTCAAATAAGGCAACATCCCAAGGACGGTGAGAGCACGCTGGATTTGTTGCTATCTGCAGAAATTAGTTCCTATAAATAGGTTTCCCAGGCTTTTTAAGACACAGCTGTACCAAACTTCCCAAGACATCGATTCCCTGCCTCATCTGTCACTTCCACAAAGGTTGTGACAGGATCCCAGCACCATCCCGGGTTTCTTCTGGGGACGCCTCGTCACACGTCTTAATCTCATTATCTGCAAAGATGGAACACCATCTGCAACAAGCTTCTGAAGCAGTTCTTCTCCAGAAGCAGAATTCAGCGATGATAACGAGATTCTGTGAGCATGACTGGATAAAATTTCACCGTGTTAACCATGACCCAAAAAACAGTGCTATGCTTTAGGAGGAGGATTGGGAATTTGCAGGAATATAGTACAAATCTCACTCCAGCCTCAACATGTGCTCACTACTTCAGCCCTTACACACAACCTGTCAGCTGCAAAGAGGGATTTTACAGAGCCAGGGGAGATACCATCAGTACCCAGAATAATATCCAAAAAAAAATCTTAGGCTCGAATGGATTTCTCAAGATAAATCCTGCAATGAACTGAAAGAGAGGAAGCAACTCGTTGACTTCCCAACCTGAATACATAAAAGATATTAACTCTAAAATCAGGGTTTAAACTCCCACCTGCCAGGAGAGTGATGAAATGACAACACTGGAGCAGAGACAAGCTTGGCTCTGGCTTGGGCAGGGTTATTGCAGTTTACAGAAACTCATCCCTGGGGTGGAGCCAGGGACATGGGTGATCTTGGGAACAGATTACTTGGGAGCAAGCAGCCACTGAGAAAGGTACCAGGGCACATTTGTTCTCATTTAAAGAGCCCTTGAGTCACAGAGTGTGCTCCAGAAGGTAAAAGAGGTTTAGAGGAGAATACACTCCCCAGCAAAAAATTAAATAGAAGAGTAAGAAAACATAATTCATCCTTCAGACGTAATAAGTTATAAAAATAAACCCTCAGAAAGACAAAATTGCTTCTAGGAAGTGATCTCCTCTACAACATTCTGCTTGAAAAACTACAACTTCCAACCAGCCAAAAACTCACCCCTTATTCTGCAGAATCAAGGGCAAACAGGGGAGAAACTGCTCAAGCAACACTCTCCAGCCAGATCACTGCTTCAGAGGTCAGAATTGCAGGGTTCTGTTCTCATTCTGACTCATGCCTTGGATATCCACACTCCTCAGGACCAGGAGCTCGGGAAGCATAAATACATCTTTGCACAAGACTTTGTACCACAGCAATGAAAACCAAAAGAAGCCCCATCTCACATTCATCTCCTTGACCCTGGCACAGCCTGTGCAATCCAAGCACTGCTAAATATCCCCATTTTACAGGTGAGGCACTGTTAGTCTAACAAATACAAAAAAGGCTCAAAGCAATTCCATTTTTAGTGTTTTGGAGAGCCTTAAATCAATGACAGCAATGCAGAGAGTTGTCTAAAAACAACATTTAGGAAAGCCTGACACGTTTTTCGGTTTGAATACCATAAACATGTTAGGATCTGCAGGTCCAAGTGTGAAAACAGCCCAAGGGTGTGCAGACACAGGTTATTAACAAAACTAGAATATCTGGATTGCTGATAAATTTCTGTCTTGTAAACACATCAGCAATCTATAAATAAAAAGTTGTGCTATCATAGATCTTGGTATCTCCTCAAGAGACGGCATGCAATTTTTTTTAACCCTAAAATCACCTACCATCTTCACAACTGGTGCTTTTCATAGAACCAATCTGGAAATCCAGAATTTTGAGTACCACCCTGGTTTAGTGCATTGTTTCAGAGAAAGCCAAAAACCATTTTGGACACATCTGTTTGATATTCTACATTGATTTGATATTCTACATTGTTCAACAGAATTTTTGTGGGAACTGATCTCACAAAATAATTTTTTTAAAAAATCTACAAAGAGGTTTTCACATCCCAACTCGACTTGGAAGCGACTCACATCTAAAACCATTTTCAACCTGACGAATTTTAGAACCATTGTGCAGGTACTACACGTGTTAAATAATAACCAGTGTTCTACCACTCCCAAAACCAAAGTCCAAAAGGTGCAAGAGCAGAAAGATTTAACTATTTTTTCCTATTTCCAATCTGAAATGTTTGAAGGCTTCATGGCTAAGAGCGCTGAAAGAAAGCGATGCTTTATCCCGTGTTAACCAATCATTATTAATTAACTCATTATCTTGCTTCAGGTGCCACAGCAAAGGTGTGCCAAGTCCTGGTGCTGTGAAGAACAGGTGAGGGCGGCCTGTGGTGCCTTAGCAGGGAGTGGGAGGTGGGAGGAGAGCTCAGGCTGGCAGCTCTGTGCCAGGGACACGCCGGAATTAGGACAGGCTGCTGGAAAACTCAGCAGGACATCAGCTCCTGAGAGCAGCCTTCAAAAGCATTCTCATGGCAACACGGGTTCTGCCATTAAAGCAGATTAATAAAATATCAAAGCTGAGGGCTAGGCAAATGGAAAAGGGGGGATTTGTAGGTTCACGCTTCCCTTTGGGATGCGGAAATTAAGACGGCGTTCTTGCAAAAAAAATAAAATTAAAAAAAAAAAGGAGCCAACAGACAGAGACATGTCGAGGCTAAATCAGGAACGACAAGCAACAAAAACCTGCACGTTTCAGATGTGGTGGAGGCACACAGGCCCACCCTGCAGAGGGGCAGATCTCAGCTGAGAGAAAGCCCAGAATTCACTCACCCAACAGCCAGAACAGCTGGAGGGGAGCCAAGGGACCCATCTCTGGGTGGACTGCTGGGGTTTGTGAAAAGAGCTCATTCACAGGGCCACCACCCCCTGGTGCAGCACAGCTGTTTGTCCAGAGCCAACCCCCAGCCCAGGCAGGTTTTTTTCCCATCCTATTTCACGAAAGATTGAAACTTATTTCCAACAGATGCGTTTTGTACTCGGGTAGTTCAGTGATATTTCCTGATGACTGGTTCACACAAAAGCTGTGGCTGGTTGCTCCAAAGATTGCATCTGTTCCCCTGCATCTCGCCATCAGGGCAGAATGAATGCCTAACTGCAGAAAGACACACCACAGAAGAAAAAATTATTCTGGTTTTAAGCCTCAAACTGGGGATAAATAATTTGCCCGTGCAACAAGAGCTTGAATTAAGGGGTCTGTTTTCTCAAATATGACCTAATAGGGGAAGGGAAAAAAAAACCCAACAAAAACCACAACCTGAAAAGCAACTTAAACATTTTCTTACCAATTTTACAGCTAACACAAGAGAAAATAGCTCTGGATTTTCTCAAACAACTCTTGTTCCCATCAGCTCTTTGATTTCTGAGACGCTCTTACCTGAACTAACTGTGTACAACAAAACAACCTCCAGGGAAAGATCCACTCACCCGAAAAGTCACTGGGATCTACAGGCAGAACTTGGCTCAAGGAATGATTTCTCCCACCACAACCCAGAGCAGAGGCATCACCTGAGCTGTCTGTGCACACGACAGCACAGCAGGAAAAGTCCCAGACTAAGTGAGAAGGGCTTACCCGAGGAGGATAAGCTCTAAATATATCATTTTCTGCTCCATTGATAACTAGATCCTAAAACAAGAGAGGAGGGGATGAAAATAAATCATCTCCTGGTCATTAAGCCTGGCATAAGTCTGCTGAGGAATGGGGCTGTGGGTTTTTCCTTACAGGGTCAGCAATGTGGGCCATGGTAAATCAGAAGAATTATTTCACAGGGTGTGTTTATGTTTTCCACAAGCACAGGGCGTGAAGCCATCCTCTGAGCTTCCTAGGAACCAAGGATTGCATCTTCTCACTTGTGCCTCTTAATCATTGCTGCAAGAGATGCCTGCAATGCGAAATTCTTTTTGCATGATCCATTTAATTGGCCACTTTCCCCTCACAAGCATCCCGTGAATGCTTCAGGTGGTGTTCATAGCTCTGTCCTCACACGCAGCCATAGCAAGCATAATTTAAATTATATCAACTATTTATGTGACTGAAGATTTTTTATTTTTTTTTTTGGTGTAAAACTTCAGGAGACCTTATCGTGCCATCAAATTGAAATTTCAATTCTGAGCTCCAGCAAATAATTTCCACTTCATAAAGTACATCTGGAAAGTGAGAGGATAATATGTGCACGTATCAGCACATCTCATGTCTCTCTAGGTTACTAAACCTCCTGTAGCAAGGACAGCTCGCTTTACTAAATATTAATGCAGAACTCTGCATAATATGAAGCTTCAGTTAGTCAGAGGATCTCTGAACTGCAAATAAAAATAAGCCTTAAAGCCCATACTATTAACTACAGATTAAGGTCAGATCCCAACAGTTGTTCTATATAGAAGAATGTAATAGATAAGCATTCACTGACCGTGATACTGATCCCTTCCACAAAGCAGATTGCAAGAGCCAGGCTTTAAAATTTTTAAGAACATTTATTAGCTCAGCATGAATGCAATCCTACATTCTCACAAAGAGTGCAGAACCAGGACAAACTGTGTTCTGGAAGTTCTGGAAAGGCATCACTCATGCACCTGCTGGCCAGCCCAGTTTGCATTCTCTGCTCTGCAAATCTGACAGCTCTAAAATTAACCCCACTGATTTTTATCACCGATTTCCTTTTCATTTCGCCGTGTTAAATGTCAAATGATCCAATGTCTGACACTGCCCTTTTAATTATTACAACCGAAGCTTAAAGATGACACAGACACATCCCCTCACCCCTTCGAGTGAGGCTCAGTGAAACACAGACAACGGTAAAAATTCAAAGGTCAATATTTGCATAAGTGGAATAATAGCCAAGAAAGCAAGAATTAT
This sequence comes from Sylvia atricapilla, assembly GCF_009819655.1. NCBI lineage: Eukaryota > Metazoa > Chordata > Aves > Passeriformes > Sylviidae > Sylvia > Sylvia atricapilla. Next base: position 10,625,561 of record NC_089157.1, on the reverse strand, counting down.
TAAAAATTTAATTCTACAGGAAGTTCTACAATTACCACTCCGTCTAATGTATTGATTTAAATTACAAAATAAGCTCCATAGATAGCGCTGAGGACTTCATTAAAATTTACTGAACTTATTTATCAATGCTTCTTTCAGAAAGCTCATTATAAAAACCCAATTAGACCTCCCGAATGCATTAATGATATAGGAGGTCTTTTACACCCTCCATCAATCTTAGGCTACACGTTTACTTATATAATCAATACTCCAAAGTTATGGAATATCCATAAATTCACCTTGCATCAATGGATTTGTTCACTCAATACCTTCTCACACAGAGTCCCTGTCAGTCACATTAACCCAACCAACCACATTTTATTGCTCTGTAATCAGGATTCAAAAGCACTTGAGATGACAGGAGCAATAAAAGCCCTTGAGACTTTATATGTCCATTATGGTGCCTGGGTTGTTTAAAACCAGGAGCTGCAGTTGCAGCCTGTGACTATAAATATGCACAGCACCAGCACAGAGCCAGGGAAGCTCAGGGTGCAGGCAGGAAACAAAGGAATCTGAGGTCAAAGACCCTCTGCAGAAACCACCAAAGGGATGCAGTGGTGACAAACGTTTGTCCTCCCCTTTCCCAGGACAGAAATAGCTGTATTAGCAAGTGTTTTACAGTGGTTAGTACCTTTTCTAGTCCATTTATAAAAAAAAAAGAAACCTGGACAAGGCATATTGAGCAAGATGTCAGGGTGAGGTATTTGTGCAGCCCCAGACCTCCAGGGATTTGCTGCTTGATGGAGAACCCCTGACACTGACAGACCTTGCCTCCAACACATTTGCTGTCAAGTATCCAAACCCACAGAAATCATGCAAAACCTCTGCTGCCACAACACAACAGTGCAGCACTGAATAAAACACAAGCCTTAAATGTTCATACCATAATACATTTATATTCTGAAATGAAAGTGACACCTGGCCTTGTACCAGGTTTAATAATACACAACAAAAATTCTGCTTTTGCAAAGGGTTCAAAGAAGCTCGAGCTCCATTAGATCATCAGCACTTTATATAAACTTGACAACTAAGCTGTTCCTCATTACACAGCATCAAGAGATGCTGCCAAGAGTTGGGTTTTGCAGGAATCTCAGGGATGAGCTCTGCTGCCTTGGAGGAAAACAAGGGCAGGCGTCAGTTTTCCGGCTCCATCAGGCACACCTGGGTACCTGAGGCAGAACAAAAACACTTGAAAGAACTGCTCAGTGAAACAACAACTGGCAAGAGCACACGGGGAGCGCCAGGACGTAAAGCCTCTAATGCAAGAGCCTGCTGTGCAGTTGGCATAACGACTGCAGATCCATTAGGAAACAATACAGCTTCCCAGGAAAAATGTATAAAACATCTCCACCGCTTGCACACTTCAAAACCCTCTTCAGTGCTCCTTTTGAGAGGCAAATCGGGGTTATTGCTGCACAGGGACAGGAGTTAGAGACACGGCAGGATCTGTGCTGCTGGTACCAAGACATGGGTCAGGAGGGGCCAGCACAGGAAGGATGAGGAGCTGCTGGAGAGAGACCAGAGGAGGCACCAGGATGATCAGAGGGATGGAGCAGCTCTGCTGGGAGCAAAGGTTGGGAGAGCTGGGATTGTTCAGCCTGGAGAAGTGACCTGATTGCGTGGCCTTTTGTGTCTGAAGGAGCTACAGGAAAGATGGAGAGAGACTCCTTACGAGGGATGGAGCGACAGGACACAGGGAGTGGCTTCAAACTGACAGAATAGGTTTGGATGGGATATTGGGAGGAAATTCTTTCCTAAAAGGGTGGGCAGGGCTGGCACAGGGTGCCCGGAGCAGCTGGGGCTGCCCCTGGATCCCTGGAGTGTCCAGGGCCAGGTGGGACACTGGGGCTTGGAGCACCTGGGATACTGGGAGGTGTCCCTGCCATGGCAAGGGGTGGAATGGGATGGGCTTTAAGGCCCCTTCCAGCCAAACCAGTTCTGTGATTCTGTGAACACAGAGAAATAAACTACCATTAAAAAACCACCACTTTTTCTCACTGATATACTGGGCTAAGAATGACACTTCAGGAAGTTTTCATATTTAACAAAACTTAATATTCCCCAGGGTCTTTGAGCAACTGCCAGAGTTGTTTGTTTCTTCTGGCCATTAAAAACACCATAAAATATAGTTTAACTAAGCTGCACAACGAGATTTATTGAGCTTTTACTGTGTTTAAAAGGTTCACAACTTAGGATCTCTCAATAAGATCAAAAGGAATTCTCAGCAATATCTGAGCATCAAACCATCTGAAACAGACCATAAATTCAATCACATTTTTCTCCATTCTTTCTGTAATGTTGCAGCATTTGTCTCAATGGAACATACACAGAGTGAAAAACACCCTCCCAGAGGAAACGATTGCTTTCTGCTGCATCCACATCACTTGTTTTAACAGAGAAGTTTCACCCTATAAAATTACATCCAGCAGACAGTATTTGCAAAAGCTGATGACAAAAGAAAGATATAAAGCTGACATACTTGGAATAACCTCAAATTCAATTAATTCAAAGTTTGCAAACAAGGTAGGAACAATCCAAAAATCTAAATTTACAGCACTTCACAAATTTAATCAGCTAACCTGTCATAATGGAAGAACGTGAAAATAACTGTATATACACTCATTATAAAATCTGCTGCTTAATCTATTTCTACGTTTATCATTATTTTGTAACATTTTTTATGGGAGCAAGTTCAGGGAATTGTTAGGCTGAAATCTATTTTATGCAGTTCTGGAACAGGAGAAAAATGGAGCTGCCCAGAACCTGTCAGCACCTCGCAGGGTGTCACCTTCAGACACACAAAAATCCCCTGGGGATCAAAGCCTGGATGCAAGAAATGGAAAAGTTCTGCAGGTGAGAGGTTCCAGGGAACAGGAGCAGGTAACACTTCTCCCAGAGAATCAGGAGATGCCAGGGAAAAGCAGACAGGGTGACAGAGCAGCAAAAATAACTGTGAGGGGGATTTTTCCCAGCAGCAACGCCTCAAGAAACAAAGAAACTTCAACCCAATAAAACACTGATCTTCACACAAAAGCTTTGCATAAAATAAAGGTTATTTCTGCACTCTCAGAACATGAAGATTCACCTTTTTTTTTATATATAAAATTTTATATATATATATATAAAAGGCCAATTTCTTGAGAACAAGAATACTTCGAGGTGGATGCTGGCTAATCCTGCTGAGTAAAAACCAAAATAATAAACCCACACAGACTAGAAGCTGAAAGAGATAAAGTATTATTTCAACTCCTCCTTGTACATGAATAATGGCTTGTTTACTAAGGAGCTGAAATATCACATTCAGCACACATTCCAGGGAAGTTAAAAATGCTGGTAATTACAAAGGGAAAGGAAGAGTGAAGTATTTGTGCTTTGGGAAGAGAATTGCATTGGAAATAACCTTTGAAGCACTCTTCAAAATGAGAATTCCTATTTACAGCCCATGCCTTGCCATATGCACTTGTCCCTCATTTAGCAGAAAAATAAAGAAGGGCAATATTTGAGCCACTTTGGAGTCACTAATCCTTTTAAAACATATTTTAAGTAGACACCCTCATGCACATCTTGGTTTCAAAACCCAGGCACACAGAACCCAATTCCTAAGCATCTGATTTTTTTGTAGATTTTATACTTGAAAACGGCAAAACAAATTGCCACCAATATTCAATTGTGCCATCAGTGTAAGGATCATTTAGAGGGATAAAAATGTTGAATCCTCAGCGACACAATCTTCATAAAATTCTGCTTCAGAACAAATGACAAGCTTCATTTAACTCTATGGAAATGCTTGCAGTGCACATGATATTGAGCTGTATATAACCCTTTTAATTGAAGTTAAAGACAAATAAGGAGCAATAGCTGCAACTCCAGTTAAAAATCACTTTTTTTTTAAAACATGAGCTATTTTCTTAGCAAAAAGAAGAAAACTTGACAATTGCTACACAAGGCAAATAATGCCTTGACTTTGTGCAATTTGTGCTGATCACTGCCCATCCACTGACACTTCTGACTGGCAAAACCTCTATTTGTGATTGAACACGATGAGCAAATCTAAATCTCCATTGTATGAAGAGGAGCATTAATTAGACTTTTGCAGCTTCATTTTAAAAACTAAAAAGTAGCAAACTAAGAGCAATTACGACTATGTTTTTGGTGTTCCTGGGTGAATTTGCGCTTTTAGTTCAAAAAGTGTGGTTCTGTATCTAAACGATAAATAAAAAAGGACATTTTGTAAACTAGACAGGACAGACAAAAATAATTATTCCAATGGACTTCTACACTTATAAGTACACATTCCAAACTTCTAATAAAGCTCATTTGATGAGATTTTAATTGATACAGTATTGTGATTTCAAAATCTAAACTAAGTCAACTAGAAGATAAGCTGAAAAAAAGACCTATGTGCCTGCAGTACCTTATAGTCTACTTTATGTGATGGCAAAAAGGAACAGAAAATCTTCATGTTAATCACATTCTAATTAAGAAACCAGAGTAAATGACACTGAAACACACAGAAAATTACATATGCACACGTTTGGCTGCCTGACTTAGAAGGTAACAGTTATGAATCACATTTACAGAAGGCATTATTCATAAAGAGATGCAATTGAAAAATTATCAGCTGATAACCAGCTCCAAGCACTCCCAGCCTCTGCAAGCCTTCAGCAGGCACTGCTGGAAACAGTCAGAATTAAAATGTTCAGCATCCAGGAGAAGTTAAAAACACTTAAAGGGTAGTTCCTGTTATTAATTATACACAAGAGAGTCCTTCTCTCTTAGACTTTCACACTTTCTACTGCAGTTGGAAAAGCTGAGGAACTGAGCCTAAAGTATTTATTAAATAACTTATTATTTCTATCTCTCGCCCTAAAGAGAAACAGCCCACAAAAGCAAACATAAAAGAAATAATTATTGATGCATCCCAACAGGGAAATCATCTTCCTAACATTTCATTAAATTCTGCTCATGGCATCCACAAAAACTGAATAAAATGAACACCATATGTGGCTGTGTAACAGCAGCTGATGTGCAGGATTACACCAAGGCAGAGGGAAAAATGAAGAATATGCCAAACTTTATCTTGCTCAGCCTCAAACTGGTTTATCTGTCAACTTGGGATGAGCTATCACTCCCATGTGTTCAGTTAGAGCTGAAAAGCTTCATAAGATTACATCCAGGGCACTGGAACAGTCAGATCTCTTCACTGGAGCACACTGCTGGGACAGCTGACCCATGCAAGTAAACAAAACAAAACTTCACATGCTACAGAGTGGGAAGGGTGAAGATGGTCTTGTTCTTGAAATGGAATATAAGGAAAAAAAAAAAAAAAAAAGAGTTTGCTGCAGGATAAGGTTTAATTAAGTTTGAGTTTTGATGAGCACAGTATCACCAAGGAAATTTTCTAGAAAAACAGGAGTATAATGCCATATTTATTTATTTTACTGCCGTGCTCAGTGTTGAGTGAATTATACAGTTAATTGTGTGTTGAGCATTGAGAATCACAGAATCATTTAAGCTGGAGAAGACCAGCAAAAACTCATGGAATGGTTTGGGTTGGAGGGACCTTGAAGCTCATCCAGTGCCACCCCTGCCATGGCAGGGACACCTCCCACTGTCCCAGGTGCTCCAAGCCCCAGTGTCCAGCCTTGGACACTCCAGGGATCCAGGGGCAGCCACAGCTGCTCTGTGCCAGGGCGTCACCACCCTTTTAGGAAAGAATTTCCTCCCAATTTCCAGTCTAAACCCTCCTTCAGTCCTATCACTGCACACCCTGATGATCATCGAGTCCGACCCTTCACAATGCCAATGCCACCACTAAACCATGTCCCCAAGTGCCACATTCACATCTTTAAATCCCTCCAGGAGCCGTGACTCATCCTCATCTATTCAATATATTGAACTCTTGGGAATGCACCTGACTGTGGTAACAAAGGATCCTCCTCACCCAGGCAAACAGAGGCACCTTCCCTGTCCTGACACAATTGTCCTGCTGCCCCTTCAACCCGGCTCAAGGACAACAAATCCCCTCCCCAGGACAGATGGCAATGGCTGAAAGCAGAACCCGCACATCTCCAGTGTCAGGTAATGCTCCAAGAGGAACATTGTGAAGGAAAATGCTGTGAACTCAGCTCTCAGTGTCAGGGCTTTTATGTCCAGTGAGCTGCAGTGCGATCCAGGACCCAAACCCCTCCAGCTTTGGCTCTGCAGCACCCAAAGGAAAAACCAGTTCCACACCCCAGGAGCACCACAGCCAAAGCTGGGATGACTGGGACACACATTCCAAAGGGTTCTCCTGATCTGAACCAGCACTGATGTGTCTGCACTCCTTAAGGCTTAGGAGTTTCACCCATCACTGCTGCTCTCAGGGAAAACACAGAACATGGGAAATCCTTCCAAGATGTCTCAGAGTTCACCTGCAGAAATAGGAACAGAATCTCAACTTTCACAGGCATCAGCAATTAATGGCACCATATTTCCTCATAAAATAGGTCAGATATTGCAGAAGTAAGGACAGCCAAAGGAGGGGAGGAACAATAAATACAAGCTGACAAGACAAATGCACAACAAGCATCTTATCTCCGTGTGTGTGTGTGTATGTCAAATTATCTGCAGATCAGTAAAATTACTGCCCTTTAAGAAGGGTCCAGAAATCCACAGCCCACAGATCAGCTGAGGGCAAAAGGCCAGTGGAAAGGACAAAGAGAGGAATCATGGAAACTGTGTGCAGATACAATTTATGCTCCCAGGTGCTGCTTAGTATTTGGTTTAGGTTGTGGGTTTTTTTTTTGGAGAGGAACTGTTTGGGTTTTGCTCCAGGGGGGTTCCATTTTTGAACAGATACCTCCAAGTTTTGCACATGAAAAGACATTAAGGAGGCAGCTGCTGCAAGTGTATTTTCACTGAGTTCCCATTTCAGAAGATTTCATGCTGACTTTCAAGCTCCACAGTCAAAGCCTTCCACGGAATTAGTTTCTCAATCTCAGGCTTACAGCAACGTTAGTTAATGTAAACTGTAGCACATGACTAATAAATAATACAAAGAGTACAAAGAGAAACACCCACATTGTTCAAACCCTGGTCTGTAATACCCCATCTCACCACAAAAATTATAATGATTCAAGAGGAGCAGTTCTGGCATAGAAAGTGGAACTTGCTTTGTGTCTTGTCCACCCTTTGGCAAAAACATTTCCAAGTAAGGAAGACAAATTATTTTTATGAGAAGCCACACAGCAATGCCATAGATTTTTCTTCCTTAGGTTACAAAGGAAAAGAAAGATTGTAAAAGGAAGAAGAAACTGTAGGGGAAACATAGCTGTAAGGGTGGAAACCCAAGAATGAAGCCTTGACCCATACACAAAAAAGAATAAATGGTGCTGCTTCTCCTATAAATATATCAGCACTGAGGATTGGTGAAAACTCTGAGTGTCCTCAGGTTGGAGGTGGTCAGAGTTTTCATTGGTTAGAATCTTCAGATCACAGAGCATTAAAAATTAGTTTCTCAACCAAATCACTGCACAGACCTTTAACACAACATTTTTAATGAAAACGAGTGATTTAAACATGAAGTGGCACCAGGGGGTTCTTTGGTCTTTTTGTTGTAGAAAAGGGGTCAAGAACCATCAGATAAGAGAGAAACAATGCAGAGGAAATGAAGTGCTGGTTTGCTGTGCCAATGGTACAATATTTAAATATTAAAAACGAACAAAATGCCCCCATTTCCCTCTTTAATGAAGGGATTGCTGGAGATGTCTGCCTAGCCCAGACCCAGCACGGCACGAGCTGTTCCAAAAAGCTTAGGACAACAAAGGAAGGTAAAATCCAAAATTCAGAGAAAACTGAGCTGAAAATAAATTGAGGGAAGACAGGACAAAACAGTGGAAAGAACAATAGTTGCCCAGATTAAGGAAGCATAATGATCTGCTTTAATTGATTTCTCTAATTTTTATTTATGTAAATTAGGGCACGAATATGAAACTCTAAGGAAGAGTTTCCTCGTTATTATCCTTAAGCCAAATGTATTTCACAGCTGAATTACAGCAGAATATTGCACTTCAGTAAAGCCTGCAGCAACCACGTAAAAGAGGGAAAACTTGCTGTTAATAACAGAAAATTCTGACCATTTAGGAGAGAATTAACAATAGACCCTTAATCAGGAACATGAGCTGTTCACATTTATATTACTGTAACTAAAGATATTTTTGCCCTGAGGAAACGTGCTGAGCCTTCAGTGCTGAACTTAAAACAACCTCTAAACCTACATAAAGACATGTTCTACAATGTTTGTTCTTCACATCTTAGTGAGTTCCTATTTGTGGATCTCTGCTCAACAGAAAAACCCAACAGAAAGAAACAAGTATAGGTTACATTCACAGTGTAATAGTCTATCAAAAGAACGATGAAGCCAAAATTTAACTTAATTGCTTGCTTCATTTAAAGTCTGCTCTCTCAAAAGAGGAACTTTCATGCTGTGGCAGATTGAAAAAGGTTTAAATTATTCAGTTTTTCACATTGCTCTTGCAGCATTTCCAGGTGCACATCAGAGGAAAGCTTTCAGTGCTACAGACAGCTTGCTGGCCTGCTTGACAACGTAAGAAAACAAAACAAAGCCAAAACTCCCTGGAATAATCCTCCCAAAGTGTTTGCACTGCCACAGACATGATCAACAGCAAACAGCAAAAGCAAAACAGCAGAATGAGAACTCCTGTTTCACAAGCACAATGTTTTAAATACTTCATGCTTCTATAAATCAACAACAAACCACAAATATCAAACTACAAGATGCTTTCTAATAACAGGAATAAAAAATTCATAGAATTCCCAGAATCACTGAGGTTGGAAAAAACCCTCCCAGACCATTGAGTCCAACCAAAAAAACCTCCCAGACCATTGAGTCCAACCAAAAAACCCTCCCAGACCATTGAGTCCAACCAAAAAAACCTCCCAGACCATTGAGTCCAACCAAAAAAACCTCCCAGACCATTGAGTCTATGTGCAGTTATTCCTTGGACACCTCCAGGGATGGAGACTCCAAATCTCCCTGGGCAGCCCCTCCCAATGCCTGACCTCTGTTCCTGTGAAGAAATTCTTCCTGAATCCTGTCCCTACAAGAACATTAATCCAGCTGAAGCCTTCAAAGTTCATTTTCAAACACAACCAAAAAGACAGACATCTTCCACTGCTACTTGACGATCCCCCCAAACCCTTCCTCTAAAAAACTTCTTTTCCAATCATGCCACAGAATTCTGCCTCCTCTCCATGAACTAACACATCCCAGCTCCTGGCTGCAAAGCTGAGCAGCTTTTCTGAGGTTCTGTTTGCTGGAATATTCAGCAGCCACCTCAAAAACACGCTCATTAAGAAAGACAAACTACTCAGGATGTGGACTGTGCCTTGCTGAGCGTTTGTGTGGTGATAATGCAATTGCACCTGACCCTTCTGCCACATTCAGGGCATTCAAACCACACCAAAATTTAATTCGCTGTCTTTTGCAAATTCATCAGGATCCCACAAAAATAAGGAGGTGGGGAAAAAAAAAATTATCTTGCGAAACGTTTTAGGAAAATAAATGGGAATAATTCTCTTCAGTTCCAAAGAGCTCATTTAAATGTCTCTATGTAGTGCTGAAGCTGAACACTACAGCAGAAGGAGGCATGCAAATCTGAAAACCAAAGCGATAACATACAAGGGAAAATAGGGTCTAACCAAGTCCAATGAATAGAGGTATTAATGGTCCAAAGTCAAATTTCACTATAGCACAGTTTAAATTCTGATAAAATCCATGTTAAAATATTTTGTTTGAGGGCACCTCAAAAACAAAACTAGGACTGTATTTTGCGTGACTTTTTTTTAATGAACGTTTTAAAAATACATCAAAACATACTACGTTTGCTGCAGTATTTAAAACTAAGACCTTTTGTCTAATTAAAGACCCCTAATACACATATTGATAGACTTGCAGATTTTTATAGCAGAAACATCATTTGAGTGTGGTATGTGACTGTTGTGGGCCTTCCCCTTGGTATCAAAGGCCAGAGGAATTTCAAACAACTTTGGAAATAACAAAACCCCCCAGCTCTGAATTCTGCCTGAGATCCAGGTTTGAGTCTACTGGGAGATTTTACATCACTCCTGAAAACAGAGTAGAAAAGGCTTTTTATAATGGAAACACTGATGGACCAAGAACTCTAGTCATGCTAAGAGCTGTCACTGTAATATTCTTTCCTTTATGTCACATTGAAAATCCCATTTTATTCTCCATTTGTCATCCTCTGTAAAGACAGTCACTTCATTATAGAAATTAGGGGGTTTTTTTCTGCAGCCTACCTTCTAGTTTCAGACTTTTAGTTTTAATTCTTCATGTTCTCAGTAGTTTTGATCACTAATTTGCCTTTCCAGCTTTAGCTGGTGGCTTTATAGACAGGAGCTTCAGAAAGCTGAACTGGAAAAACATTGATTCACTGGCTTAACTTTAACACAGAAGTTTTATTTTTCAAGAGTGTTATTATCCTGAGAGTATGAACTTTTTGATTTTGAACACATGGTTAATGAATTATGGTCCAAAAGCCCATTATTTAAACTTATTAGTGCACAAACAACAGCTTGCTACAAACCGTGTAAAATCAGAATATTTCTCAAGAGATTTTGACCAAGAGCACAGATAAAACCACTGGATACAACAGTCTCTAAAGAGGCAGTATAGATTCTTCCTCTGACACAGACAAAAGTCAATTTTAAACATATTCAGATTCCTAAAAAGTATCACTTCTGAGGCATTAAAAACAAACGGAGTCACTCTTCTGCTTTTACTCTTGGTTTTGTCCATGAATGGCACCTGCAGGGGAAACGAGACTGAACCCAGAACTATTTCTGGCTTTGTGCAGATCAGTCCTGAGCAGCAGAACTGCTCCTGGCTCACCAGAACTCTGATGGTAGAAGGAATTCCAGGCAGGGAATCCCAAGCCCTGGAGAGGAGCTGCCAGGCCAGGCTGGGTCTGTGGTCAGGGCAGGGGATCCTGCCCAGCCTGAGCCCCCAGCTCCTGCACAAAGTCACCTCTGTGCCAGCTGCAAAAGCTAAGCTGGATAACTGCACCATTTAAATGCAGCCCCAATTATTTTCTGTACACCAACAGAAAATCTGTAATGAACCTCTAAATAATTCCTGAGCTAGGAACCACGGAGCTGTCCTGAGTGAGACTGAGGAATTGCAGTTCCATTCACACCTAAGCACTGCACACTCACCTACAGCACTGCTTTGCAGGTGATGGGTGGCAAAAAAGCTGAAGGATAGCTACAAAATTTAATATTAATGTTCTGGGGCATAGAGGAAAAACCACAGATGTCTGCTTACCTCCATCAGGAAATGCAGTGTGCCAGTGCAAGGCTCAACTTCCAGAAAGAAAACTTATTTCTCACAAATCTTTAAAAGGCATCGGTCTTTGACATCCACTTTCTCAGAGGTTTAATTTCAAGAAGCATCAGCTCCAATCAACTTTCACGAAAATACCACAGAATCCATCATTTCCCTAACTGCTCAGCAAAAGCAACGTTCAGGAGAGTCAAATGTGCTCTGAGGCAAGAGCAAATACCCATCAGAAATGCCATGAAGGGAAAAAAAAAACAAAAGGAAAAGGCCAGCTAATGAGTACACAACATGCAGCTGCAGCACCAGTCACAGGGACAAGGTGGGGAAGGGAGAGGAGCAACAAAAAGCTCATCCTAATTAAGCAAACATACGACAAAAGAAAAAAACCTGCACCACTTGGGTGTGGCTATTTCATGATTAAACGCTAAATAATGGTAAGTATTTGGCAGAAATACAAAATGTGTGAGAACACAGCATTTACAGTTATACTACAGCAGCTTTCAGTTTCTCCAAGGTTAGCAGGTTCATTAAATCACCCATTTTATACAGGTGGATTTTTCTTTTTTTGTAATTCAGTGTTACATAAGACAGAATTGTCTTGTCCCAGTACAGAGTTAAAGCCAAAGGTCCTGCTGAACGTGCATTGTGTGAAAATGAAAAGCAGGGACTTTGGGTTATGAAAAGAAGCCATATGACTAAAAAGTGAATCCATTTTCCAAAACGCCCACACAGACAAGAGCTTCTGATGAGAAAAATGATCTCTGCAAAGCTAAATCACACAGATTATTTCCATGAAAAGTTAGACTCATGCAGATTAAGTGATATTTACTGTGCTGAGATTAAAAAAAAAACCAAACCCCACCAACTTTTTATATTATCACAGTAAGAATAATTACTTGATAGTCCAATGTAAATCATGTAAATATCAATATTATTTAATTCAATAACTGTCTTCTTTTAGAATTCACACAGGAAATGATGCTTGCTTAGTTTTTCCAGGATTATGTCTCTCCTGCTGCTGGTAAATTTGAGGTACCTTTAAACTGAGGTGCAACCACCTGTGTGTGCCAGCAAATCAGTTGTGGCTTACCTTGGCACTGGAATCCTTGCTTCCCAAATCCCCTGCATAAAGAAGGAAAAAAAAAAACTGCCTTAGTACATTTGGTTTTAATTTCTACTCAGTGATCTCCAAAAAAACATAAAAATAGCTTCATATTAAATTACTTCAGGTTTTGCTACGACAGCAACAGATTTTCAAATACACAACACAGACCAGCCCACCCATTTCAAAGCAGAGAACAATAGCTGTCACCAGCTATGTAATTTCAGCTTCTGGCAACAATTTTTTTATTATTATTATTTTACAAGCTATTTTGGAGCTACAATTATCATCCTCTGTGATTGCTGCATAATATTTCAACTCGCTGAATGCCACATGTATACTTAACAGCCACGTGAAATATTCCAAGTTCCAGCAAAGGCACATAAAACAAACCAGACTTGGGGTTTCATCCAAATTTTGGGATTGCAAGCCGCTGTTGAGAGGCTCAGCTGGAGTTTTGCTGTATGGAAAGCAGGCAGGTGAAAAGTTTTGCTTGTTCCAATAGAAATGAGAAGACAGGCTCCTGATTTTCATGCTGATTACCCTCCAGCTTCCTTGCTCCATTTCCATAACGAAACACAAATGTGTGTGTTACCCTCGTGCAGTGAATACAATGACAGCAGTATCCAGAGTTCCAGCACATTTTATACCTCTGGCAAACTCCTCTGCTGTGGATTTATTTGTTTAGCTTTAAGCATCTAACATTCTCTTCCCACCAAAGTAACTGTTTTGAGTCTCCTGCCTATAAACATTTCGCTGCCTTTTTCTTTGCAGCCTGTTTTTCATCTGGAGCTGCTCGCACTCAATCACGAACAGACAAAAGCCATGAGCTGGAGAAGCTGTGTGCAATTAACAACACGCGGCTTAATTATCAACTTTACGGAAAGGGTTTCTTAAAAAAAAAAAAAAAATCAACAATTTCTACCACTTATTTGTTTATGGAATAGACAAAACCTTCAGTGCACTGTTCCTTCAGGTGGAAGCTGAAATGACACAGCTAAGAGCATTTCTCTGCACAACTCACTACTTCTCATTACTGTGAGCAAACCTGAACTAGGAAAACCAGGAGAAAAAAAATCCAATTATTTGTTTACTTGGCAGCACACATGCCTATATATTGTCACTCTGGTGCTGTTACCGCTCATCTTCACAAAACTCAAAAGCTGGGAGTGTGGAAATGCAATCGCAGGAAACCTGATGGCGGGACTAAGAACATGAAACAGACTTGAGATAATTTGTAACCCTTTGAAATGGATTAAATTTGCAAATATTCTTTCTTTTATCTACTCCAGAAGCGTGGCTGAGCTGAATCCCCGCAGAGCCGCAGCCCATTCCGCTCACCCAGCACTCACAAGGTAATTTTTAAGTAAAAAGTCTTTTAAAATGTAACAACACTCCAGAACCCAAGCGGAGAGGTGAAAGTTGCTAGAAAGGATAAGGAGACACTAAACTATTTTGGTGAAGATGGTAAATACCTGATGAAACGGTAATCTAAGGCAAAGAATCTATTTGTTTAGTTCATTGAAAGATTGTGTTTGCACAATAAACACTGTTAATTGACACGAGCGGTTTTGGAAACACTTTTGGTGGTGCGCGATGGTTCGTTCGAGAGCGGCCCATCTCCGAATCAGAAAAAGAAACAAGTTTTGGAGGGGTCAGATGCTCTTCTAAGGAATGTGAAGAGCTTCCCCAGGCTCAGTAAGGACAAGAAGACGAGAGCACAGTGGCTCTTGCCACCTGTCAGCCCCAGGATAGCCTTTCAGTCCGAATCCAGCCTGTCCTTCCTGACAGAGCTTCTGCTTTGTCCTGTAATCGCGCTGCCTGTGTGCACAAACACCGCCCGGCGACAACCCTGCAGCGGGTTTTCACACCTCCCGACTCATTCAGTCTGCTTTACATTAACTTTGAAGCAGTTTCTGAAGGGCTCTTACTTTTACCATACACAAATCTACTTTTTTTTTTTTTTTTTCTCCCACCAAAAAGCCACAAACTGGAACCAAAGACCTAAACCCACCAAAACAAAAACAATTAAAAAAAATTAAAAAATAAAAGAAAGAAAGAAAGAAGACAAACTCAGAAATCTGACTTGTTTCTTGTGCAGTCACCCATGTCAGCTTTCCTTACTCTGCGAATATATTTCAATCATTTCTGCCACAAGCACAGTGTTTCCTCCAGCGTGCGAGCGGAGGAAAACTGACCGAGGGAAGAAAAGGTCGGTGTCCAGACACATAAACACACATCAAAAGAGCAAGAAGCGTGCCCCGGCCACAGAGCCGGCTGCGCTCGGAGCCTTTCCCAACTCGGGCCGGAATAAATCCCAGCTCTGGCTGTGGGCAGCCCGAGGAGCGGTGCAGAGTCGGGCAGCGAGGTGCGGGAGGGGAATCCCCGCTGTGTGTGCCGGGCTCGGAGCGGCCCCGGCCTGCGCGGAGCTGCCGCCCTGCCCCGCCACGGCTGGATTTCTCCCTCCCAGCTATGAGCGTGTCGGGAAGGAGTTTTCCTGCCCTCTCTCACAAAAAGCACCCCTCCCTTTCCCTCGCCGCGGACCGGAGCAGCGGTGTGACGGCGCCTGGCAGCAGGGCAGGCACTCGGCGCGATTTAAGGCTGGCTGAGCCCAGTTTTGCCACCCAGCAACGCCCCGGTGTGACACGGGCACCGTCGGTCCCGGCTGAGCTCGCAGCCCCGCCGGCAGCGCCGGGGACAAGGGATGGGGAACACAGCTCCGGACCGTGCGGGAAGCGACGAGCCCAGCGCAGGGCTGCACACCCCGCGACCCCCGAGCGCCGGCAACTTTGGGGGGTTCCCTGCCCCGAAAGCGGCGTGTGCCCAGCGCCGGGACCCCCGAGGAGCTGCAGCCGCCCTCCGGGAGGGGGATGCGACAGCGCCGGGACAGCGAGGTGACACCGGGGGTCACCCCCAGCGGGGTCACCTGCCCGGCCAGAGCACCGGGAGCCGGCTGCCCGGGGAGCCGGCCGGTGGGTGAGGAAGGGAAGGGAAGGGAAGGACAGCGGCACACCGGAGCCGGGGCTGCCCGGGGACCAGGCGGGTGGGTGAGGAAGGGAAGGGAAGGGAAGGAAAGGACAGCGGCACACCGGAGCCGGGGCTGCCCGAGGCGGGGAATCCCCGCGGCGGAACGGGCCCGGGCGGCGGCGGCGGCGGCGGGGCGCCGAGGGGAAACGCGCTCCCCGAGCTCTCTCTCACCAGATAAAATCCGTGCAGTGGCTACAGAAGGTGGGCTGCTTGAAGAAACGCGCGATGAATTTGTGCTCCTTCACCTCGTGCACGTTCTTCTGCCTCAGGGCGCCCTTGCGAGCGAAGCGCCGCGCCGCCTCCGGGCCGGCGGCGGGCTCGGAGCCCGGGAACACGTCGGCCATAGCGCCTCCTCCCCACCCCCCGCCGCTCCGGGAGTCGCCGCCCCGACGTCCGCCCCGTCCGGCGGCCGCCGAGCCTCTGGCAACCGCGGCGCTGGGCGCTGCCTCCCGCTCCCAGCCTGACGTCGGAGCGGAGGAGGATCCCGAGCCCTCTCGCCGGCTGCTCCGCCCGCGGCTGGGAGAGACAGAGACAGAGAGGGAGAGACAGAGAGAGAGCCCCCGGCCGGGGCGGAGCGGGGCGGGAGCGGGGCCGCCCCCGGCCCGGAGCAACGGGGGAACCGGGGAGACAGCACCTGCTGGTCATCGTCAGCTCCCGCACCGGGGAGCTCACATAGCGGGGATTACACACACATATCGGGGATCTCACACACACACACCAGGGATTACACATATATCGGGGATTACACACACACACACCGGGGATTTCACACACACACCGGGGTTCTCTGACACACACACACATTGGGGTTCTCTGACACACACCGGGGATTTCACAGATATCGAGGATTTCACACACACCGGGGATTACACACACACACCGGGGATTACACACACACACACCGGGGATCTCACACACACACCGGGGATTACACACACACACACACCGGGGATTACACACACACACACACCGGGGTTCTCTGACACACACACACACATTGGGGTTCTCTATCTCACACACCCCATGGCTTTCTCTTACACACGCACCGGGGGCTCTTCACACCCCCCGTCTCTCCCCAAAACGCAGCGGTTGCACTCATTGGCACATCGATTCCCCTCTCTCTCTCACACACATTCACCTACACAGGCTTCCCTCACTCTCCCTCACACCTCTCAGAGGTTCCCCTAAAACACACGCACAGAGGATCTCCCCTCTCATTTCTCTCACGGCCTCCGGCAGAGGTTCCCTTATTGCACACACACGGGAGATCCCCTCACACACACACACACAGAGAAGTCTCCTCTCACTTTATCTCTCTATTGCACACACAGGAGATCCTCTCTCACACACACACACACAGAGAAGTCTCCTCTCACTTTATCTCTCTCTCGCACACACACAGGAGATCCCCTCACACACACACACACAGAGAAGTCCTCTCTCACTTTATCTCTCTCACACACACAAAGGTTCTCCCAGCCCTGCACACAGCCCGGCTCCTCTCACCCACGCAGACACAGCAGCGCCTTCTCTGTCCCCCTCACACACCCCACGGGCAGGCCACACACCCACAGAGCTTCCCCACGGAAACCCACACCTTCCCTCCCTGTCTGCTCCCTGCCCCTCATTTCTCACACACCCACAGCGCTTCCCCACGGAAACCCACACCTTCCCTCTCTGCCCCTCACCTCACACACACCCCACGGGCAGGTCACACATCCACGGAGCTTCCCCACGGAAACCCACACCTTCCCTCCCTGTCTGCCCCCTGCCCCTCATTTCTCACACACCCACAGCGCTTCCCCACGGAAACCCACACCTTCCCTCCCTGCCCCTCACCTCACACATCCACGGAGCTTCCCCACGGAAACCCACACCTTCCCTCTCTGCCCCTCACCTCACACACCCCACGGGCAGGTCACACACCCACGGAGCTTCCCCACAGAAACCCACACCTTCCCTCCCTGCCCCTCATCTCTCACACACTCCACACGGGCAGATCACACACCCACAGAGCTTCCCCGGAGCCATGGAAACCCACACCTTCCCTCCATGTCTGCTCCCTGCCCCTCACCTCACACACTCCATGGGCAGATCACACACCCACAGCGCTTCCCCACGGAAACCCACACCTTCCCTCCATGTCTGCTCCCTGCCCCTCACCTCACACACTCCATGGGCAGATCACACACCCACAGAGCTTCCCCACGGAAACCCACACCTTCCCTCCCTGCCCCTCACCTCACGCACCCACAGCGCTTCCCCAGAGCCATGGAAACCCACACCTTCCCTCCATGTCTGCCCCCTGCCCCTCACCTCACACACCCACGGATCTTCCCCATCGAAACCCACACCTTCCCTCTCTGCCCCTCATCTCTCACACACCCACGGATCTTCCCCACGGAAACCCACACCTTCCCTCCCAGGACGGTGAGCTCCATCCCCGCTCCATCACCCTTCCCCTGGCCGGGCCCAGCTCCGTGTCACCGGGCACAGGGGAGCTGCACCCCGCCGCCCTCGGTCGCTTCCTGCACCCACCCGAGGCTCGTTCTTCCTGCCCCACACCAAAGGGAGCTCTGCCGTGTGCTCTTCCCCACACATTTCCCCTTCCTGCAGCTCTCCACAGCGGCCGCGGACGTGAGAACGCTGATCCGCCGCGCATCGCTCTGGATGTCCTGTCCCACCGCACCGGGTATCTCCATGGATCACTGCAAATACCCCACGGGAATTTCAATATGATGTCCTCAAAAGGGTAGGAGAAAAACCCCAATCAATCAAACAAACAAACCCCAAAAAATAAAAAGGGTAGGAAATATTAATCAGGTCTCTTTCACTGATTAGGACATAATCAGCACATATCACAGCTGACTTTGACCTTGGTTTTGTGTCATCAGGTATTCTGTAAAAGGATAGATCTGTTCATCTTCATTTACTCACACTCCACACAAAACATTCCCAAAGCTCTGGACACAGAAACATCTGCCCGTGGCATCCTCTCATATTAATACACTCAGAAAAATCATGACTGCGCTAACGTAAAACCACAGCATGTGCATAAAGTGAAAAAAAACCAAGTATTAATCATGTTGTTTTTAATAAATGTTATTCCCGTGGTTACAAATTTACACATATGGGAAATAAATGCATATTGAAAGTTCTGCTCTGGTATATATCTACACACTCATCTGTCTGTGTAAGCATGTGTAAGATGTTTTATTTCACAGGAATGAAAGCCAGCTAATTAATCGAAATTAAATCTTATTTGCTGATGGGCAAAGTGTGCATGGACACTTAGCACAGAACAGAAATAACTTGCTACATGCTATCTTAGTTCAAAAGCCTCAGTTTCTGAGTGCAGCTTGGCAGAACTGGAATGTCAGTGGCATTTCACCAAATAACCAATGACAGGGATGGCCCCGCTTTTCTCTAAACTTAGAGGATCACACCAGATGCCCTAGAAACTGTTGCCATATGCCCTTGCTTCATGGATTTTATTTTGTCAGCAGCTACTTCCAAATTTGATCTGAAATCCAATGAAATATAAAGATTTTTAATTTGGTCTCCACCTATTCCGCACATGTTTCAAATCTCTTCTTCCTCTTCAGAGGGAATAGATTTTTCTTGCGTTAATCAACTTATGCCGAAGCATGAGGAGCACCAAGAAACATTTTGTACTCCCGTTGAGGCTTCTATCAAGAAACATGAAATGAAAGATGTTTATTTCCATTCCTTTTGTGCTACATCACAAACAGCCACCAAAAATCTGGGGAATCTGAAACAGACACAACTTGGATTTCATCGGGTTTGGGACAATCCGCATATTTTGTTGTTCCTTAAAATCTCGCAGATCTGCTGAATCATTTTGGCTTCCAGTTTCTTTCCTGCCAGTGACTCTGGACCAGATTCATTCACTGAAACACTGGTGAGTGCACCTGGCTCGTGTCAAACCAGGGAAGAGCCAAATGGCACCAGGCACAGCACTTCAGGATCCCATTAGGATTGCTTTACTGTCTCTCTCTGGAAAGCATCTCTTTCATCTCAAACCCAGCAATTATTTGTACACTGTGACTAGACACACTAGCAAAGAAAAACTCTATTATGTGTGCCCAGACGACCAGGTAAACCTTTATAACACCCCCTTGCCCTGCTGTATTTAACACACAGCCCCTTTGACTGCTGCAGTCTGGATAAACAGCATTTACACAGTGCTTTTATTATATTTAATGACACCTTCAATATCAGGCTTTGTCACCATGGCCAGGCCACTCTCACAGTGATACTGTAAGGGACATGGTTCCACTCCCTTTTGGGGATGTGCTGTTGTGACACCAGCTCCTCTTGCTGGGAGGTTTTTAATTGCCTGGACACTCATTTTTCCTGCTCTGCACTCAGATCCTGTGGGTGACACAGGAACTCATCCCTCCTTTGCAAATAACTGAAGGAAAAGCGTCTGCCACCTCTTCCTGAGTGAGCACATTCCCCCAGCAGCTCATGAGTTGCTTTTCTGCCCAGGGGAGTGTTTGCAATTTGCTTCTGGTTCAGGCCATCTGGACGAGGAGTCAGCATTTTCACTGTTTGTGTTCAGGCGTCTACATGGTCATGAAATCAGAGCCCCAGCTTTTCCAACCTCCTGGCCAGCAGCTTCAGAGCCCCTGACTCCAGAGTGCCATTTAGGGGGTCTTCTCATAGCAAATTTATTCCTGTATGACTATTTGGATAATAGCCTAGGGACTGCTCCTGGTAGAAGTTTCCATTGGATGATTTATGAGGTTTTTTGTTTTTTTCTCTCTCTAAAGAATTTGATTATTGCTGTAACAAGCACTACTTCTGGAATTCTTTCTGTATTTTCATCAATACCACCCTAGGTCTCTAAATGCATCTGGGTTAATTTTGAAAGAGGTTTCTCCTGAAACGTCCTTGCTTTTCCTCATCTGCTGGAACAGCAATCCGCCGTCTGCATCACTTTTTAATCAAAAAGCAATAAAAAAGGAAACAGGCATTCCGGCTCTGTTCTGCCTCAGATCCATTCAGAGGGAGCCAAGGAGAACACCTCCATCAACTGTTTTGGCAACTGTGACTGTTTTATTATTTCCTGCTTCTGAGAAACGCTCAACGAAGAGGAATCACTTCCTGCTGGAGGCCTATAAGGAAGTTCACAATTCCCCCTCACATTTCAAAACAATTCACAACTACTTCCCTCTCTAGGGAGTCAAGAGCACGGGTGGCGATTTTCCAAAGCCCTTTGAGGAAGGATGATCGGGGCACTGCAACACTGCTGCCTAAAAATCATTGGCTTCACCCAATCTCACCTTCCAAAGGAATTTCCACAGAGCCAGCTTATAAGACATCTCCACCAGCAACTGTTGTGGGATAATTACTCACCATAATTAGGTCAAAACCAGTTACCAGTTTCCACTAATTCACAGACTTTATGGTATAAACCAAGAAAACAGGTTTTCCTAATTTATTTTTTCTGTGCAATATTAACTTTTTTTTTTTTTTTTCTCACTTTGTCTGAAATCACCCGTGGAGTTTAATGTTGAAGCTCCCATTCTTAAGTTTGTCATGTTTTGACCACTCCTAGTTTTCCAGATCCTCCTACAAATTCATTCACACACACACACAAAAAGCCTGTTTATTGTTCTTACCCTTGCTTTGGCAAGAGTATACCTTAAATATTTTCAAAAAATAAAAAAAGGTAGGCTGTGGTAACATAAATAGACACATTTCTGTAAGAAGCTGTCTGTCTTGACTCCCAGTGGTGAGGAGATGGAACTAATTTTCTCTCAGGATCAGTTTCTGCATCTTTCTGTGTCTTTTAGCATCTGTGTTTAGAGTGTCCACGACTTTATCCCTGTCTCTGCAGTTACACTGGTCCTCCTCCCTGCCCTTTTCCCCTTTAAAGTTCCTCCCAGTGCTGGTTGGGAAGCCCTGGGTCATGAGACAGGTTTGATTATTAAATTATTCCTTGTGACAGACAGCTTGTTTACACAGGCCTGTACTGCATTGAAACACAGAGAAAAAGAACACTAAGTACAGAGGAAAAAAAAAAGTCCTCTGAGAGATGAAATGTCACGGAAAGAGTATTTCTGAAAACAATTCTGGGGAAAAGAAAAATGGTGTCTTACAATAATTAATAATTTCCCGGGGATGAAATTGCAGCCCATCAATATGTCCTAATCAGGACAATCCTCCTTCCCATTCTGACAGATAAATGATGCCATCATTTCAACTTGAGTTTCCTTGAAAGCCTTGCAAACCCCATTCCTCATGCAGATAGCTTGTGCATTATCCTCACAGCAGCTCTCCACAGAATTGGAAATAAATGGCTGATCATATACAGAACACTAGGTGTAAAATAGGTTTTTTATATCAGAGTTATCAGAATACTGAGTGACAAGCCATTGCTTTCTTTTCTCATATCTCAGGAGTATGAGGAGCATGGTAAAATCTCTCCTAGTTATAGAGCTGAGTCAGATCTTGATGCTGTTACACTCTGAAGAGAGATGGGTGTCCTTTGGGAAGTTTCCTGGATTTTGTCACTCTCCAGATCGTACAAACAAAAACTTCTGCCTCAGCTGGAGTATTTGCTGTCATTGTTGTTTTGCTGATTTTGTCCTTCACACCAGCAATCACTGGAAAAATTTTGAACATCTCTTCCAAAAAGAAATTCACACTCTTCTGAGCGCATCAGAACAATTCTCTTGTGTAGGCAAACTTTCAGTCTCCAACTGTACACGCGAAAAAGGCACAAAGACTGAGACTTTGAAATACAAACAAAGCCCTCAAACCATGTAGAAAAAACCAAACTGCTCTTGTACCAGCTAAACAAGGGAGCCTCTGTGATTTATTTAGAGAAACATGAGGCACAGGTTTGTAAGGAACAAAGTAGGTGGGTTTGGCCAGGGCCAGCTGACCCCTGGAATTGCTTGCCTAGAAGAACCAAACACACGGGACCAGCAGTGGTGCAGGGTGTGAGTGTGGGCTCGGGGCAGTGGGGTGGCCTGGGACAGACAGAAATTGGATGTCACAGCCCAAACACAGCCCACGGCTGGCTCAGAAAGTTCCCTGAGTGGAAAACGCTCAGAAAGTGAGAGAATCTCTGGAGGAAGTATCGTGCTTGCTTTTCTCACTTTCCCTCAGCAGCTATCAGGGACAAAGCACTGGGTGGGTTTGGTTTGCCTCAGCCACCATCCCCATCACCAACTCTAGGGCCTTCTGGTTTTGCTTTAATTAAAAAAAAAAAAAATTACACTCACACTGCCAGCTGACAAAAATGACTCTCAAAGCCCCATTTCCCCCCCAGTGTTTGCATTAGGGTGTAAGCTTCACCTGCAGCGTTTAAGTCTGTAGGTCAAGGCCCTCTGTAGGTACATCCAGAGGTGAGGAGTTGACAAGCAGAATGTGTCACTGTCCTGAAACCTTCTCCTGCCACTCTTGGAGCCTCCAAAGGGCTTTTCTGATGTTAAACTGCTACAAAGAGTAAATGACTTTGCACTGCTGCATTGCTGGGAAACATCAGCTCCAGAATCTCACTCTGGGAAGCAGCAGAGAGCTGCTGGCAGAGCAGGATGACACCGTTTGTTTGTGGAGGTGAACACAGGATCAGGGAATGCCACAGTCACTGAGGCTGGAAATGCCCTCCCACACCATCATCTCCAGCCTGGGACTGATCCTCACCTTGCCCCCAGCCCAGAGCACTGAGTGCCATGTCCAGGCTTTCCTTGGACACCTCCAGGGATGGAGATCCCAAACCTCCCTTTGCAGCCCCTTCCAATTCCTAACCTCCCTTTCCATGGAGAATTTTTTCCTGATGTCCAACCTGAACTTTCCCTGTTTAAGGCTGTGCTTTTTCTTCACTGGCACTGAAGTCAAAGTGAAATTTCCCACCACTCCAACGTGAGCAGAAAGGTGTGGGGCTATTTTATTTACCATATTCCCACAAATCTTCAATTGAAATGGGATGATTCTTTTGCAAGAGCAGAATTTTGCCTGGTGAAGATGAATTGTAAATAGTTATTATGTATATCATGCTTCAGCTTATTATTTCTGACAGGTCAATAGCATTTATCAGAGACAGAAGAAATAGTAACCTTCATGTTGCATTTTGTTTATTCCAGAGAATAAATGTAAGAGAAAAACCAACTTGGATCAGCTGGAATATTCAGGATATTCACTCCTTTCCCTGTGCCACCATTCTATTAGGACATGTTGAGGCAGGGAAAGCAGAATGCCACTTCCAATGGTAAGGTTTCCAATTATACCACGTCCGTCTGTGCTCTGCACAAGTGTTTACACTCCTGGAAACACTAATAATTGAAATGACAAGAGTTTGGCTGGACAAACACAGCTTTAAAACATTTGTTTAATTTAGGAGGACTGAGAAGTGACAACACTGACGCACAAAATGAGCTAACATAAATTTAAAAAAAGAAAAAACATTTCCAAAGGGCAGAGTGGCGAAAAATGGAGTGGGGAAAACCTCTGTGGCACAGGGAAGGAAAGTGAGGAAGGATTCTGTTTGTCAGGGCTGAGCATTCATTCAACTCCCCACCAGAATTTACATTGCAGGAAAAGAAAAAAAGCAGAAACAGTCTTTTAATGACAGTGGAGACTATTTTTGGTCTTTTAATACAGTATTGTGGATTAAAGACTGGAAAGATTAGCAGACTAATACATATCATAACAAGGGAACATCTCCTCAGGCTGCCCTAAGTCAGTCTCATGCTGCCCTTCAGGTTCACGAGCTATGGTGACCTCAACAGACCAAAATTTCTATCTGGATGTAAATAAAATTATTGATTATTTACAGACTTTAACATGAATTGGATTTAAAATAGTTTTCTTTCAGAAAATGTAATTTTAAAACTCAAACATCTCACTCCCAATGCTGTTAAGAAAAAAAGAAAGACAACTCAGGGCATTCCATAGGAAAGTTCCAGTGACTTTTGTTTCAGATGTATTGTGCCTGTGAGACAAGAGCTCAGCTTTAAAAGGTTGTGAACAGAGGTTGAACCAACTTGCACAGTAAATAGTACAATTTAACCTGACTATAGCCTGCTAACCATGGAAAAAATATGCCCTTATCACTAATGACCACATAATTAGATGGCATGAGGGAGAAAAATGAGATTTTTTTTTCTTAGAAATAATAACAAAAAAAAAAAAAAAAAAAAAATGCAGTGAACATACTTGTGTTTTCAACTTCTCTAATAAATATTCTTCACTTTGTAAAGTGTTCATGATCTGTTCTTTCCAAAACATCTGGACATCTTTTCCTTTCAGGATCTGAATTTATGAGAATGTCACTGATACTGGTCCTGGAAATGCTGGAATGATTGCAATTTCATTTCATTCCCATTGCCAAAATGCTGGCAGCCTCATTCTGTCTTCCTGGGCAACGAAAAAAAAATCTCCATGTGCAAGGAATCAAGGAAAAACGACCTCTGATATTTATTTTTGTTATTTTTACTGAAGATTACAAAATAAATGCAAAACTCCAGGAAGAGCCTGGCTTGCTGATGGTGCAGATTACAGCGGCAGAATCAGAAATTTTAGAGATACACACACATGTGGAGATTGTCAAAGGAGCTGAGTCAAAGATTTCCAGATTGTCAAAACCTTCTGGAAACCACAAGACAGAGCTGCATCTTCCTTAAGAAACCAACACACCAAAAATGTACTTTATTAAAGTGAGCACTTTTAAAAGCATGGCCTTCATTTGGTTGTCCAAATAGGATTCGAGCCCTTCGGAAAATCTGATTCCAGTTATTGATACCGGCCCCTCCAAAATCTGCTTCCTCTTAGGAAAGCTTCCCCCTGGATTTATTGCTGCAGATTAGAGGCTGGCACAAAGGGAAATTAGTTTATTGAGATCTTCCTAATGGTCCCCAGCAGAAAAGCAGCGTCCCTGTGGTACAGCACAAACCTGTAACAGGATCCAGACGCAGAATAACGCCACGAGCATCGGGCACAGCCTCACCCCAGACGTGGAGGAGAACATTCAACAGCAGCACCATGCTTCTAGAAAAATTCTTGGCTCCCAACGAACCCGTGGCATTAGCTCTGAACTCATGCCCTTGTGTTTAAATATTCAAGAGCACGCTCAAATACCAGCTGGTAAAAGTCAACGGGCTTCCCTCAGGATCCAACATTTCGTGGAGTTTTCCCTTCTGAGTCTGTGTTGTTGGGTTTTTCAGGCTTGTCAGTCAACAGTGAAATGAGGAATCTCCCCCTTCAGAGTGACTTGCTAAGAATACAAGCACATATATGTTTAAAAATAGGGAACTAGATACAAATGTATGAAAATATATAAAATAGTTTTTTTATTTCATATGTTATGTAGCACAGATAATATGCGTTATAACATATATTATATATTATAAAAGCACATAAGAAAAAACCTCAGCCAACTGTTTTTGTAGTCTAATAAAGATCTGGGAGCAATAAACCCTAATCTTGCAGGTTTGTTTATTGCATATAAACTGATTCAAATCACATATTAAACCACTGATAAAATCCCATTTAAAAAAGCCCAGAATGAAACCGATGACCAGATTTGGACCAGCGTGGGAAGGGTTTGGGTTGGACCAGAAGGGAGATCAGTACCCAAGGTAGATTTAATCATCTGGAACACTCTGGGCTCGTGCCCAGCCAGTTTCCCAGCTGATCCCCGAGGCTCACACAGACCCCAGGATCTCTCTCCATCCATTGGAAGCTCTGACTCCCATCAGCCACACCCTGCTCAGTGGAGGTTTTAATGTGGGTGAGTATCCCAAACAGCTTCTCCACGGCTGATCCTCTTATCCAGCACTGGGGAAAGCCACGGAGTGGCAGGAAATCCATCTGGAGGTGGCTGAGCTCTGGGATAGAGCCATGGCATCGTGCCAGGGGAGAGCTGGACAGAAATCCTCCCTCGGGGTCACACCAGGGTGAGCCTGGCCAGGATTCTCTGCCCGAGCACAGGGTGGGAAAATGCCAATGACAGTTGGATGTACTCAGTGTGTAAAGTGCTTTCCTGCAGCACAAAGTGCTCCTTGGAGAACCTGCAGCAGATCCTGGCCACGCCTGACCTCTCTCCAGCTTGTAAACAAGATGACAACCACAGGCAATACACATACATATATCTGAAGTAATAAAAAAAAAAATAGGTCAGATGCTGCTGTCACGGAAATCTGCGGCATTTGGGGTAATAGAAAGTGGAAGAATAATGATGAAAAGGATCTCGAAAGCTTTGTTGCAAGCTTGCTGGGAGAAAAGCAGGAGTTTGGCTTGAGTGTGGAGAGCAGCCTGCCTCTGAGGCTTTTCTCTCTGCTGCCTTCTCCCTGGAGTGCACTGAGGGGAAGGCAAAAAGGTGGGACCAGCCAAAAAAAAGGAGAGAAAGTCTGTGCCTCCATGCTGAGCTTTTACACTGGCACCTCAAAAGTTGTCCCTTGCAGATCTGCTCCCTGCAGATTCAAACCCTGACAGAGAATAATTTGCCCCCGAGGCTTCATAATTAGACACTCCTGAGGAAGAAATTTAACACAGGAATTTTTTTTTTAGACAGCATTTAGATAAATTTATCAGAGGAACAGACTGTTTCACAATATTTGGGTCACAGCAGAACTGTGAGAGAGATTCTCCGGGTTTTCTGTGCAGGAAATGAGAAGGCGGAGAGGAGGAAGGAGCTGTAAAATGCTCTCTGGTTTTGTACACTGTGAGTTTAATGTATGTGAAAACTGGAACACCTTCATGCCTCTGCAGGAGAACACAGGCCTGGAACAGTTGTTAGTGCCAGCCTCTGACATCTCAGATTCACACAGGAACGGGGTTTTCAATACCCACAGCGGGTGCTTGAAGTAATTTAAGATCCAGGACTAAAATCATAATTATTTTGCTAACTTCAGAAAAAAAATTCAGAAAGCTCAGTGGTAACTAGGAATGCAATTTCTCCCCAAAGTTTACTACTGAGTTAAAAAAAAACATCTTTGAGAATGATATACTCACTGTTTACTTTTTTCTGTGACCAAGACATCCTGTCAGCATTTGTTACTGCATATTTGCCTCCAACATCAGAGAATCATGGAAAGGTTTGGGTTGGAAGGGAGGTTAAAGATCATCCTGTCCCAACCCCCTGCAAAGGCAAGGGACACCTTCCACTAGACCAGGCAATATAAAAATACAAATAAAATTATTGATATATATGTACAATATTTCACAGGAAAATAAGACACTGCAAGTACATCCTGGTTTCTGGCTGGCTGAACATGACAACCCAGTCACCAACACGTGGAACAAAAGAAACAGTGGGGAAAAAAGCTGGAATCTGAGTGTCTGATCCTTACAGGAGAAGGATGAGACTGCTGGGCCCATTGCAGCCCCAAAGGCCAGGGCAGAAATCTGCAGCAGGCAGCTGATGGCACACAGGGATGGCTGCACTCAGGCTTCTCCTTAATATTCTTCCTCAACGTCCCCACTCAACACATTCCTGTTGATTTGGGAAATTTCTGCATCTTGACCTGGATGCGTGGTGCCTTTTGTGGCTGAAGAAAAGCCATAAAATCTCGAGAAGAGAGGGCAGTGCAGCCCCAGCCCGGAGTGTCTGGCAGGACAGGCTCCCAGCAAGTCCGTGGCAGGAGCAGTGACACCTGTAACACCAGGAAAAGGACAGCAGCAGCCAGAGAAGCAGAACAACAGGGGAGAGGGAGGACAGAATGTGGCTCATTACCTGGGAACTGTTACCTCACTGACCTTCACTCTGCCTGGTTCTTGAAAACTTCCTGCAAAATAACTCCAGGAGAGACCAATTCCAGCCTGAAAGCCTTTGTGCATCTTATTATCTCGTGTTATAAAGTCTTTCCTACTGTCCTGACAGCTCCAGTTGATCACGGTGTCAATGAACGCTGCTGCCAACACAGATGCTTTCATCATCAATTTTCTTTTTTTCTCTCCATTTTTTCCTCCTTCTTTTTCGTTTTTACCTTCACTTTCAAGGCCTTTTCTGGTTTATCCTCTTCCCCTCTCCTGTTCCCTGCAGAAACCTTGTGATCAACCAGCAATGCCAGTCTCCATCACTTAATTGCTGCCTTTTCAAACATTCCCTCTTGATCTCTCTGCTGCCTTTCCCATTTCAGCTGGGCAGCACCACTCGTGCAGAGGCAGTTTGCTCACATCCTCCTGCCTGCTCTCCCTTCAGGCTGTGGTAACACCAGCCCAGGGAGCAATGAGGCTGCTGGGACACTGCCCTGGCTCACATCCTGCTGCCTCAGAGTGTCCCTGCACTGCTCTCTCTGCCCAGCTGCCATTTCTCTCCTTAGGCTGGGACATTATCCGGGGTAGAGACCACCACTCTCTGTGTTTATGCAGTCTCTGATGAAACAAAATCCTGCTTCGTTCTTTGCTTTGCAGGAGCTGTGACATTAAATAGCTCGCATGTGAAAGGAGTGGGCTGGATTCGATGGAAAATCAGCTGAGGTATAGAATTGCACACAATCACAGTGAGAACTGGGTCGGGTTTGCTCCTGCTGTGCCAAGGTGAATCCATACGGTGACAGTCACATTCTGATGGAGTCACAGAATCGAAGAATCACGGCATCACAGGATGGATTGGGTTGGAAGGGACCTTAAGGACCATCTCATCCACCTCCCAGCCACGGCAGGGACACCTCCCACTGTCCCAGGTGGCTCCAAGCCCTGTCCCACCTGGCCCTGGACACTCCAGGGATCCAGGGGCAGCCCCAGCTGCTCTGGGCACCCTGTGCCAGCCAGGAATTCCTTCCCAATATCCCATCCCTCCTCGGGCAATGGAAGCCATTCCCTGTCCCCACATCCCCTGTCCCCAGACCCTCTCCTGGAGCCCCTTTAGGCTCTGAGCTCTCTGCAGAGCCTCTTCTCCCCCAGGTGAGCCTCCCCAGCCTGGCTCCAGTTTCATCATTAACTCAGAGTCCTTCTCCAGTTTCTGGAACATGCACAGTCATTTGTAACATACTTTCAGATGCTTCTCATTGCAGAGAATAAGTTTTCAAGCAGAATCACATTAGCAGTCACTATTCACTTCCAGACATAAT
The DNA here is from genome assembly GCF_009819655.1 of Sylvia atricapilla. Lineage (NCBI taxonomy): Eukaryota > Metazoa > Chordata > Aves > Passeriformes > Sylviidae > Sylvia > Sylvia atricapilla. The sequence continues at coordinate 10,595,983 of NC_089157.1, read as the reverse complement.
CATTCATTCCCCTCTCCCTTTCACAGGCGGTTTTAAGTCTCGGGTTTAAGAGCGGTAAAGTTTTCACGCACAGAATCTAGGGGAAATGAATGTGCAGGTGATTTAATTCTTTTCCCCGTTTTTTTTCCTGCGGAAAATTGGAATTTGCCGTCCAAGGCAGAGCGCTTTGCGTCCTCTGCTGCGCACGGGGAGAACTGCGAGTGAGCGACACCGAAATGGCCCCAATTGTTCCCATCCATCCCCCGAATTCTAAACACGGAAAAGGATAAAATCCAACTATCGGGCAGATCTAAGGCAGGATTTAAGCCAGAGGCAATAAAGTTCATTAAAGCAGCGTGTCTTGAAGGGAAAAGCTACTTGTGGAAGAGAGGAGGAAAAGAGCAGGCTGTGACAAATGGAAAAATAATCAGATGTAAATAGAGAAAATGAAGCCAATGTTTTTCTGTTGGCTTAGCAGTGGTACTTTGCCCTTCGGCACCGTGCATTTGGTAAATACTCTGAGCAGGACATTTACAGCGTTTTCTTTCTGAGAAGAACATGTTCTCAATTGTTTGATGTTGTGACTAAAATTCATGTTTCAAATACAAACAGAGAAAATTTCATACAAGAAAAACCAAACAAACTATTGGAGATCCCAGCAGCAGGAGCTTGACACAACCCAACTCCTCTCCGAGCTTCAAATGTCCCTCACTCCCCCTCACAGGCTGTGAGTCAGCAGGGGAGGAGGATACTTAGATTAGAAACACCAAACTGTGGAACAATCATTACACAAATGTTATTTTGGTTGCTGTTCAGATGCTCCTGCAGTTAAAAACCTGCTAAATTAGGAGAACTGCAGTGATCAGAACCTCAGCTGATACCTGTCGAGTTCTGACTTGATGCCCCAAACTTGCAGCCCCACAGCGAGGCTTTATGCCACCCCAAAAAAATTGATTTATGATCCCCACGTCACAGATAAGAGCAGGAATCATCATTTCAGCCTTCCTGCAGTGCTGGCACTGGGCTCTGCCTCTGCTGCTCTTGGTTCTCTGGTAATTGGAAGACAACAGGAATCAGATCAACCAGGGCCCCGAAGCCCCAAGCTTCAGACCAGATCATCATCTGTGTAAAGTGGCAGGAGCTTGGTGCATCACTGGGGGCACATCACAGTACCAATGTCACCCCAAAACGGATCGTTTGGCCTTGAAATGATTTTGCTACAACTGTCAGGAGTCCTTGGTACACAGAAATGTGCCCAGTGATGAACAAGAACCTCGGAGTGACAGTGTTTTTATTCAACCCAGTTTTGCATTCCAAATCTCCTCATCCTCTAGAGATGCTGAGAATATTGTACTCCCCACCACCATCGGTCCCAACAGGAGAAACAACCAGAGAGGAGCCTGTGTGGGGCAGAAATTGCCATCTGAATCCCTGCATTATGCCCCAAACGCAGCATGTGATGGTTGTCTCAGCCTTTATTAGCAGCGACACAAGGAAGCTTTTATCTTCTGTTTACTGGCGTGGGAATGAACACAAAGAGTTAATGTGTAACCATCCTTTTGTGGGTTTTTAAGGGCACAGCCCTGGCCCGGGTGACACTCGGGACATCGGGGACTGGCAGGGATGCAGCCCCTGGCACTGCTCGGGTGCCTTGTGGCTCTGAGCCACTGCGCTCTGGCCTCCAAAGGTGAGTGTCTTCCACCTCCCAGAGACGACCCCATCCCGAGGTGGGAATGGGGGAAACTGCAGAAAACAACGGGATTTTAAAGCCTCTGGAGAATCCTGATAAGTGTTTTGAACAGGGCTTTTCTCTGAAGGTTTTTCTTCTCTTTCTGCTTTCCATTCTTTGCTCTGTGTCTCCCTGTGGTGAGGTGAGTGGCTGTGAACAAAAGCATAAAATGATGGAAAAGAAGAAATGCTGAGAGATGTTGTGGGGTCCAGGCTGCCCGGGGGCTAGGGGTGATCTGTGGGTGTGCCAGGAATGAACCTGCTCCATCCCTGCTCAGAATAAACCTGCTCCATCCCTGCTCACAGAATGAACCTGCTCCATCCCTGCTCAGGGAATAAACCTGCTCCATCCCTGCTCAGGGAATGAACCTGCTCCATCCCTGCTCAGGGAATGACCCTGCTCCATCCCTGCCCAGGGAATGAACCTGCTCCATCCCTGCTCAGGGAATAAACCTGCTCCATCCCTGCTCAGGGAATGAACCTGCTCCATCCCTGCTCAGGGAATGACCCTGCTCCATCCCTGCCCAGGGAATGAACCTGCTCCATCCCTGCTCAGGGAATGACCCTGCTCCATCCCTGCTCAGAATAAACCTGCTCCATCCCTGCTCAGGGAATGACCCTGCTCCATCCCTGCTCAGAATAAACCTGCTCCATCCCTGCTCAGGGAATGAATCTGCTCCATCCCTGCTCCCAGATTAAACCTGCCCCATCCCTGCTCAGAATGAACCTGCTCAGGGAATGAACCTGCTCAGGGAATGAACCTGCTCCATCCCTGCTCAGGGAATGACCCTGCTCCATCCCTGCTCAGGGAATAAAATTGCTCCATCCCTGCTCAGGGAATGAACTTGCCCCATCCCTGCTCAGGGAATGACCCTGCTCCATCCCTGCTCAGAATGAACCTGCTCCATCCCTGCTCAGAATAAACCTGCTCCATCCCTGCTCAGGGAATGACCCTGCTCCATCCCTGCTCAGGGAATGAACCTGCTCCATCCCTGCTCAGGGAATGAACCTGCTCAGGGAATGAACCTGCTCCATCCCTGCTCCCAGATTAAAGCTGCCCCATCCCTGCTCACCCCTCCATGCCCGCACAGCTCCTGTCTCTCTTTTCTCCTCCTTTCCCCCACGCCGAGGGCTCTGGGCGCTGTCTCATGTCCCCTCTCCGTGTGTTTGCCATTGATTTCTCCATCCTGAGCTCGGTGTCCCTCGGTGCTCTCCCCTCGGTGGCAGCAGGAGCCTCTGTCCCTGTCCTCAGCAGGAGCTCAGGCTGCACCCTGCGTTCCTCCCTCGCTGTTCCCTCCTGTTCTCACCCTCTGGCTGCCGAGTTCTTCCTGCTGTCACCGTGTTGAAGCTGTTTGGGAAGCAGAGCTCTCTCATGGAACAGAGGGTCTACCCCAGTGAACAGAAAAACTGGGGAAAAAAGAGGAATTTAATTACAAAAAAACCCAAAAAACCCTGATGTCAGGCTGACCCCCACCAAATTGATTTGGATTAAAAATGAGAGGCATTTGTTTGCTTCTAAGTCCTTCTCACGCTGTTTTGTCCAGAGTGATTTACTGTAATTGACTCACTTTGTGCATTGCCTTCATCAATCTATTTTGAAGGAAAAGTAAATTTTAGTTTAAAAAGTGACACAAAATCTAACTGGGACCATTGGTAGAGCTGCTGAGAAGGAGAAGAACAACACATTTTTTCTGGCTAATACTTATGGCAGCCATCAGCTGCGGGGAGATACCACAACTCATCACAACAGAGAATCCTCTGCTTCAAGCTGAGAAATAAAAACAACTCCAATTTTCTACCCGATTTCTTGTCGACTCCATTCCTCCAGTCTGTCCCAGGCCACCAGAAGTGCTCTTTGCCACCCTGAATGTAGACAAGAAGGTGTATGAAGTGGGTGAGGAGGTGGAATACACCTGCAGGCCCGGCTTCATGCCCAACAATGGGCAGAGGAAGTACACGTGCCTCCCGACGGGCAAGTGGGCCTTCAACACCCTCCTCTGCCTCCGTGAGTACCCTCAGCACGTCCTGCTCCTGCCCTCAGCCCCCTTTGGGAAGGATGGGTTAGGATCTCTGTCAGGAATCACATGGGTTTCACTAAATCTCTGTCCAGTGGTCCTTCCCTCGCTTGCTGGAAGACAGCAGGATGTGGGAGAAGGGTGGTGATGGGCTCTTCCCATCTGAGCCCCACACCTGCCCTTCAGCCCCTGCTCCTGGCTGGGGATGGGGATTGGAGCTGGGCAGGATGAACCTTCAGCCCTCCCAGCCCAGCAGTTCATTCTCTAACAGCATGTGCTGCTTGGTAACCCCTCATTGATTGCATCCCTCAGAGGCGTTTTCATCATTTCATTGCAGAGAACTTACACCCCTCAGACAATCCTGAGTTAAAAGTATTTCATCTTTGTATATATCCAAAACTTGTGTTTTGATAGACACATAGAACAGCCAGACTTGTGGAATGTAGTACATGGGAGTGGAGAAATGTGAAAGACATCAGGATGAATCTTTATGATATCTACTTCTTCCCATTATAATGAAATCATTATTTCATGCCTTATGAGTTAATATTATCCTCTTTTAAAAATATTTAATGAACAGCAAAGAGATGTCCCCCTCCTCCACCCCTGCAGAATGGGAAAATGGATTTTGAAGAGTTCCAGTACCAGAGCAGTGTAACTTTTTCATGTGATCCAGGGTAAGTGTTCCCTTCCGCATGCTGCTAAATAAACAATTTAAATCACATTGTAGTATCAGACACTGCCATACTGCAAGGTACAGAACATTGAAAACTGGACATAAAAACTCATCTACATTTCAGAAATAATTTTTTAAAAAAAGCCTGTTTGTTGATCCACCTCTGTTCAGTCTTGGCTATAACATTATGGAGCTTTGCCACTCCAAAGAAAAGTCTTATAAATATGGAAACCACCAAAATAGCAGAGATTTTATGCAAAAATTTATTCTGGACTGCTTTCCTCTGCTTTTCAAATCCTCTTACTACATCATGAGATGAAATCCTGCAGCAGAGAGTAGATAATCTCCATCAAAGTTATGCTGTTGGGCTCTGAAGACTAGAAATTGTGTTTCTACACTTTTCCAAGCTCAGTGAAATGAAAACATGAAGTTCATCCTAACTTACCTGCAGTAAATGCACTTTTCCTCAGGGCTACTCATTAGCTTTAGGAAAAAGGATGCATTTTAAAAAAAATTATGGTAAATGCAGGGAAGAATTTGATAGTAGCAGGTATTTAATTGTACTTGGGTAATTAGTGACTAAACAGGGTTTACTTGGAAGGTGACAGGTGAAACACAGCCTAGAGCTCACTGAAAAGTGTCAACAGCCTCAACCACCTCCTTCTGTGAAAGAGGAGCAAGATAAGGAATAAATAAATTCAACTATGACACCAAGTGTAGCAATGGGAATTGATTTGATTTTGTTAATTCTAATTTACTGTTTTTCAGCTGTGTGATATTGAAATGGCAGACATCTGATGAATATTCCTTTAGAACTCAGAGTAGATGTTAATAGTGTGAATACAGAGGATGGGAGAGAAGTATGTAATGTGCATATGGAAATGGAAATGTCTGGGATTAACATATAATAATGCACCTCGGTGGCTTTAGTTCTTAAGAGCACTGAGTTCTTTCCAATATTTGATCCTAATTGTAATAATTAACTGGGAACTCATCCCAAAAAACTGTAACACTTGCATTAGCAATCACAGATACATATTTGCTATTTACATACATCCACAGTATTAATCAGTTGTAGAAATTAATATGTAAAACAGAACATAAAGTTGAAACAACCAAACATCTTGTTGCATCGAGCTTTCTGCCTGGGCCTTTGCAATATCTGGATAATAACAGTTTTTCAGATCTGATTCTAAACTTCCTTTCAGGTCAGGGATTGTTAAACCAGAGAAGGATTTTGGAGTTGGAGTCTTCATTCTGTTTATGAGAAACGAGAGATTTTTGATTGATCTCCCTGCTCTGATAACCAGGTCTGTTTGTTTCCAGCTACAACCTCGTCGGGTCAAGAACGAGCCAGTGCATGGCAGATGGAAAGTGGACTGGAGCTTTTCCACAGTGCCAACGTATGTGTTTCAATCAAAAAAGAATAGTTCTTTTTGAAGAACTTATTCCTTATTGCTATTCCAGAAATATTCCTTTCCTTTGCTCAGAATTATATATACTCTTACTCAGAAGTCTCCTCTAGGGCTGTGCAGATGCTGGTTAGGAAAAATCAAGCAGAATGCCACATATTTGGTTTTATATGTGTGGGTTTTAGAGAAATACAGTTTAAAGGTCTGAACAAAAGGTCGGGATCAGGGATGCTATTTACAGCTGGAGGTAAGATGCTTATCCACTCAAATTCCTCCTCCCTGTGTATAAAAAGAGGATATTGTCATGCCTTTGTACTTATGCAGGGTTTTGCTATAACCTACCCCGCAAAAACACTTGACTGAAAAGCAGCAATATTGTCTGAAAACCCCAGCAAAACTCATGTATTCCATACTCTGAGGCCCCTGACGCGTTCAATTTAAATGACATTTTACCAGCTATGATTCCATGTGAGTCCATTCAGCCCTAAGAACGTTGCTCCTGTGACCCCACAATTATTTGATCTTTAAGCCTTAATTCTCCGAGTGCTGTGTTTTTTGTAGCTGTGACTTGTGCCCCTCCCTCTCTTCCGGAATTTGGGGTCCTCTCCTACCGCCGCCTAAGCCCCGGGAACGTCTCTCATTTCCTGGACACAATCCTGTTTGAATGTGTCCCTCCTCTCGCCCTCATTGGGAATGAGACAGCCACCTGCATGGCAAATGGCAGCTGGAGCAGCATTCCAGTGTGCAAGGGTGAGTAACTTTTATCCACACCAAAAAAATATTCCTGACAATTGCATGCACAGACCTAAACCAATCACAATATTTTAGGTTTTTTTTTTTTACAACTGTAATTGCAAACGTACAGCACAATTTGCACTGAATTCTGCAATCCTTCAGGCTTGTGCATCAAGGGGATTGCTAACCCATGGCACACAACATGGGACTGACAAAATATTTGCTGCAGGTGTAAAGGTTATATCAACAAGCCCTGCTAAAGGTGGTGCAGAGTGAGGAACCTGAGCCTGGCCACCAGTGTGCAGCCAACATTCGATTCTATGTGCTCAGAGTCACCTAAGAAAAAGCCAACCTTACTCTCAGTCCTAAAAACTTCCCTGCTTTTTGTTGTTACACCACGTTTAAGTCATGTTATAACCACAGATTGTGATAGATGCGTATTTAAAACAAGTAATGTTTATTTATTTGTTGTGGGTTTTAAGCTGGCTTTCCCCTGGTTGTGTTTTCCTGTGAAAGAGCTGCAATGAACCACCATGGAAATTTGTATACATTTTTTAGGTTTGTAGTTGTCTTTTTTGACCTGTGACCCTGCTAAAGCTTTGGGTTTGGTTTTGTCCCCCCCAGTTGTCACCTGCCCCACTCCAATAGGAATAGAGAACGGGTTCATAGAGTTTGCAGTGCGCAGGACGTACCACTACAACGAAAGTGTCAGCTTCGGCTGCCAGCCCGGCTTCGTGATGGAGGGATCCAAACATTCCCGCTGTGAGAACACTGGGAACTGGTCCACAAAGCCAGTCTGTAGAGGTGAGCACAGCCCACCCCTCAGAAACCAGGGATCAAACAGAACTCTGCCACCAGACCACTCCTCTGGCTGTGCTCTCGCTGCTGTCACTCCTCTGCGCAAGAGCTGTGCTCAAAAGGAAGCCAAAAATGGAATTGCAGGGCCCTGCTAATCTGAGCCTGCTCCCGACACTGAATCTTGTATGACATGATGTATCTGGATTGACTTCAATAATCACCCTGTCTGAGCATTTCCTCTCCTCTTCCTATTTCATGTCATTAGAAATTACACTGAGGCTGGGCTTTTGCTGGAAACTTTTGACCCTGTGCTTCAGGGTCTGAATTTCTTCAGCATTTTAATACCAGCAGAAGTTCTGCCTATATGTAGGACACATTTTTCATTCCCAAATGTCACCTGTTCAGAATTCTGATGAGATCTAATCTATACCCTTTTCAAACCTGTTCCTTATAACTGGATTTTTTTTTTCCAGCACCATGTAAAATACCAGTTAAGAAAGCTGTAGTACTGTACAACGGCGAGAAGAAGAGAGTTCAGAACGACCTGAAGGATGGAATCCTGCATGGGGAAACTGTATCCTTCTTCTGCAAGAACAAGGAAAAATCCTGTGCCTACACTGTAGATGTGGCCTGTGTGGATGGCAACTTCACCCTCCCTGCCTGTTTTAAAGGTACGAGCCAGGCTGCTCACAAAGCAGCTCCTGGTGCAATTACAGCTGCCTGAATGTGGGGGACAAGGTCAGAATTCATCCTCAAGAGGCTTTTTGAATTATTGCCTATTTGAGTTATTGGGTATTCTGGAAGAAAATGGCCTGAGGAGAGAATGCCCAGCAAGAATTTTCTTTCAGTTGTGTCAGAGCCCTGCTTTAATTCCTATCCTATTCTAGATGTTACTTAAAGGTATTACTAGCCCAAAGAAAAGGCCATATGTAAAATATTCTGGGATTTCGCAAATCCTTGGATCAGCACCTTCTTTAGGGATAAAAAGCCTGAATCCTGCTGCAGCTTTGAGAACCTGATAAATTCCCTCCCAGTCCGGTGAATTATTCCCACCTTGTGCTGATCAGGAAAACACTTTGGACCAAGAGTGTTGAAAAGCAGCTGAGAGCTGTGGGGAGGAATTGGTGCTGGAGGAACAGCTTCACAGGCATGCAGGCTTTTAGAATAAATAAACAGGCATTACCAACTTTGTTAGCAGGAGGAAATGTTTTGCATGTGTTTTGTCATAATTCCTTGCATAGAATTTTCTTTGTAAGCTGTATTTTCATATGTAAGCGAAGGAAAAGCACAGCCTATGCACAATGAAAACATTTCTCCCCACATTTGGCTTCTGATGCACGTAGCTCAGCTTTATTAAGATGAAAATAAAAGCACATTTCTCCCAACAGTTTCACAATGATGCGAAGATTGACTGCTCACCTCGCTGTTGTTTTCAGCTGTCATGTTTCAAGAATTTAACCCGAGTTCTTCACTTGTCTCTTAACAGAACGTGGCTTTTTTTCAACTCTGGTGAAGAAAGACCCCTCAGAGATGAAAGCATGTGAAGAGGAAGCCTGAAGCAGAGAAATAACCCAGTACTAAGTTTCTGCTTTACTGAGACAGAACATTCCACACATGAGAGGAAAACTTAGGTTCTGTGAGTGTAATCTGGGGCTTGTGACTGTAACCCAGGTCCTGTGAGTGTAAATTTCCAGGTGAACTCTGGAATCTCTGAATGCTTTTTTCCTTCCCACCATCTCCACCAGTCTCTTCCACAAGCTACAACACATCATTTCAGCCATTAACTTCCATTCTCTTGTCCCTGCCTTCTTCCAAATCCCTGCACTTCAGCTCCTCTTTCCACATTTCCAACGTTTATGCAACTGGAAATGACTTCCTCAATAGCAGTTGCTTTACAATAAAGTGATTTTCAGCCACTAGTGTGTTCTTATTAAATATTACCCAATCATTAATCAGATCCTTTAGCTGTGGACTGATTTATAGCAAAAGGCCTTAATCATTAGTAATTACTGAGTTCTGATTCCATTACCACTCGCCTAAGACAGGGAGTGGACCTTTAATTATAGACAGACAGAGGGTCATGAACCTGGGATTTTCCAGAAATTACGTAAGTAGAAAGACTGAGATTTCCAAATGAGTTTAGAAGCCAAGGATCCAACCATGCTTTAAACATCAATAGCATCAGATAAAGGGGTTTTGAATATTTCTAAAAAAAAAAAAATTGCTTGAGTTAGTAAGACTATTTACGTTTTTGAGATTCTAACTTCACCTGAAACTGTTTTAAATCAGTTAATTTTTACCTCTGTTTCAATATTACACAATAGAATTGCTTCAGTTTTCTTTTTTTTTTTTTTTTTTTTTTTTTTTTTTTTTTTTTTTTTTTTTTTTTTTTAAAGAGGACTGTACACCATTGAGCAACAATTCTGATCTCTGGTCATTAAATATCTCTGAAGTAAATTGTACTTTTAATTTGATTTATGATACAGGCAGCTCACTGGTATGATCCAGTCTGGCAAATTTTGTGCTTCGCTCTGTATTTTCATTCAGGAAAAGTAATTATAATTTCAACATACTAGAAAGTGATAGAGGAATGTTTGTGGTACACTTCTAATAAATTGTCATGAGTCATACAGGGTTTTCTCTGCAGTTTAAAAGCCTTTCCTTTGCTAAAAACCATGGGCTCCACAGTTAGTAATAATCCACTGGAGAACTTTTTAAATGACCATTTACATTAAGATCAAGCTGCTTGGAAGATGGTAGAGCTGCCATTAAAGAACTCTGAACATATCCTAATGATCTTTTTTCTTTCTTTTTCTGTAAGGCTACATATGAATATTTTAACAGCAGGACTGATATAATCCATCCTTATGCTTCCTATTTTTAAGGAGAGATTGAGGCAGCTATTATTAAGTATTAGTACTTTGTACTCAGCAACAATTTAATTTTCTAATGCAGAGACAGACAAATTCATGCTGGCAACTGAAGTGGGTATTTTGTCGGTGCAGCATCTGCCATATTTTGGTTCTGAACACGATTAAGTGGGATCCTCAAACGATTTTTTGCAGGCCAAGATACCCATAACTCCTTCTAACACATACAGAGCTCAGCTGGCAGGAGCCAAATAATTTAGAAATCCAGTCTAAATGTGGTGTGGATCCATCTCTGGGTTCGGGATGTTCAGGACAGTTGCTGAGATACCAAACACGGTTTAATATTAACTTCTGTTCCACAGCAAACCCTGTGAAGTTGGCGTTAAGTAACCTTAGCGTGCACTGCCACCCAAATGCTGCTTGTCCCTGAGATGATATCTGTGTTTTGCACAAAAAACAAAAAACTGAGGTTTTTCTGAGGAAATTATCCCCGTTCTCCTTAGCCATGCAGCAGGGTAATGACTGAACAAATCAGCTGGCCCTGCTTCCTCGCTGGAGGTGAAGCATTGGAATACTTGAAAGGATCACCCTTAGGAGCCAATGTTCACATGCTGAATTTATTCTCTACTCTCCTGAAGCAAGAAGAGGGAGGAAAAAAAAAAAAAAATCTGTGACCTGTTAACTCTTTGAAGTAGTGAGGTGTTTGTGAATCACAACTTTCCAGACATGAAAGATTGGCTCAGAAAGGCTGAAAAATAATGTCTTGCAACACAAAGTGTTCCAGAAACTGGTATGAGGCAATGAAACCTGCCTTCATTTTTTTCTTTTTTCTGTCTTTTTGAGATGTTTGAAAAAATGCCTTTAGCTGTGTTCATGTTACTTGTGGCAACCTGCCGAGACAGTTAAAGAGATAAGAGAACATGGTAAAAGGTGGTGAAAAAAAGAGTATTGGATATGTTTTACTTAAATGACCGTATTTTTACAATTCAAATCGGGAATTTGTTCTGTATTCTGGTTGGGGTATCTTTGTGTTCTCTATCAGTGTGCCTACAGTGATTTCCTCAGGAAGGTCAGGACACATCAGTGCTCCTCATGACCAGGCTGCAGCTTTGGATGGAGACAAGACCTCAGTCATTTCTTCAATCTTTTATTCTTTTTTTCTGGTTTTTTTGCTTTTTTTTTTTTTTTTTGACAGAAGTTATGCAATTGTCCCACCACTTCAGGCAGGCTCCAACCTCTCTGGCCACCCTGCTCTGTCCTGGGAAGCACACCCAGAAACTGGATCTATTCCCTCAGGAAATTTCTCCTGGTTCCAATCATTGATTTTGCTTGGCTTCATATTCTTTTTGATCATATTCCAGCAAATTCAGTTTTTCAAAGTATTTTGTGATGAGTATGACAAAGACATATTCAAATCTGAAGGCGACGTGCAGAAACACAGCAGTCTCACTCTGCTGCAAGAATCTACCATGGATTTAAGACAGATGAAAAGTGTTCCCTGTTCCAATATATAACAAATGACAACTATTTTAAATTTGGAATTTAAAGATAATAAATCATCCTTGCAGTGTACCCTTGAGATTCTAGCATGGTTGAAATAATCCATCACTGACTTCTGCACTGCTTCTGTGCAAATGTGGACTGAGAGCAGGCCCCAGTGTAGCTGTCAGAGTTATCACCCAATGAGCCCTAACACAGAATCACTCCTGCTGAAGATTTGCTGAGAAATCAAAGAAAACAGCCAATTTCCTACCGTACACGTGAGGATTTTTTGTTTGATGTGTATGTGCATCTGAGTCAAACTCAGAAGTGTCGAAGAGTTTGAGATAAAAGCGTTTTAGACACTACACACAGAGCAAAGCCCATGACAGATTTGGGGGGAAAAGAGAAATAAATGAATCAAAGGGGTCAGAGGGTTTATTTGGGATCATACACAACCACTTCATTCACTCAGGAAGAGAATGAATAGATAAAAGATTTCTCTAATTCTTTTTGATTAACTGATAGTTTTCTTGAAATGGCTACAAACCACCAAATACAACCCATGGTTTTTGTGCAGAAGTGTCAGGCATGTGCTTTGAAATGTTTCCATTCCACAACAACCCCCATGTTCTCTGTCCCTGGGATAGGACATGAACAACCCAGAAACCATCAGCAATATGGAGCATATTTAATGTTTTAAAGCGAGCTCAAAATCGCTTCATTACCTACAAGAACATACACTTGAACAGCTTTTACTCAAAAACTGGGGATAAAATTGGCTCTGCAATTATTAAACATTCTCCTGTGATTTTATTCTCATTTCATCCACTCACGTTTCTGGGACCCAGCCCCCATTGCTCAGGCTCAAAACCTACTTCTGATTTATTGACCTTTCACTTCAGGGTGGTAAGTATTTCTCACTAAGCTCTGAGTAGAAACATTTTCCCTCCAAATATCACTCATAATGGAGATACAAAAATAGATATAGCCAATACCTAGCTAGCAGCAATCAAATAACACATCACAAAGAACTTGGGGTTGTCCCCCACTGCTGCTGTTTCCTCACTTTTCTGGTCCCAGCTCTCCTGTACTCAAGGCACCAACTCCATCCCCTGTGTATCAAGGACCTGAACCAATCCCATTCAATTTATAGCACAGAATTGCAGAATTGAGTTAAAAGAGACCTTAAAGCCCATCCCATTCCACCCCTTGCCACGGCAGGGACACCTCCCACTGTCCCAGGTGCTCCAAGCCCCAATGTCCCACCTGGCCCTGGACACTCCAGGGATCCAGGGGCAGCCCCAGCTGCTCTGGGCACCCTGTGCCAGCCACGAATTCCTCCCCAGTATTCCAACCCTCCCTGCCCTTTGGCAATGGAAGCCATTCCCTGTCCCCACATCCCCTGTCCCCTGACCCTCTCCTGGAGCCCCTTTAGGCTCTGAGCTCTCTGCAGAGCCTCTTCTCCCCCAGGTGAGCATCCCCAGCCCGGCTCCAGAGGGGCTCCAGCCCTTGGAGCATCTCCAGGGTCTCCTCTGGGCAGGTCCCTGCTGTGCAGGTGTCACCTGGGCCAGGGACAATCCCCGCTCCGTGCTCAGCCCGGACACACGGAGCCTCTCACCCAGCAAACCCCGATCACTCCCCAGGGCTGCCCTCCATCCCTCCTCCATCCCGGGATGCTCCCCAGCCCGTGTCTGTGCTCTGGGGACCGGCCGAGCCCAGCGCAGGGCCTCGCACTCCGCATCTCCCGTTTCTGCCTCCCATGGGCATCCTGAGGCGTTGTCCCTGTGTCTGGGGAGTCCGTAACTATCTCCAAAGCGAGGTGAATTCAGGGCAGAGCACTGCTGGGCTGTGCCGGCATCCATCACTTCGGGCAGGAATCCCGGAATATCCTGAGCTGCACACATCATCGAGGCCGACTCCTGTCCCTGCACACACACACCGCAACAAACCCACCGTGGGCACCTCTGGGAGACTGTCCGGACACTCCTGGAGCTCCGGCAGCCTCGGGGAAGAACCTCTAGGCGAAGAACCACTCCTGAAATCCATCCTAAACCTGCCCTGGCAGAGCCGCAGCCGAGCCCCGGCTCCTGTGGCCGGCCACCCGAGGGAAGAGCGCAGCGCCTCTCAGAGCTCCCGCCTCTCAGAGCCCCTTCCTCACCCTCCGCAATGCCGACAGCCGTCCCCATGGCTGGGAGCTCCCCGGTGCGGCCCTGTCCCTGCCCTGAGGCCGGGGCTCTCCGTGCGGCCCTGTCCCAGCCCTGAGGCCGGGCTGGGGCTCTCCGTGCGGCCCTGTCCCAGTCCTGAGGCCGGGCTGGGGCTCTCCGTGCGGCCCTGTGCCAGCCCTGAGGCCGGGCTGGGGCTCTCCGTACGGCCCTGAGGCCGGGCTGGGGCTCTCCGTGCGGCCCTGTGCCACCCCTGAGGCCGGGCTGCGGCTCTCCGTGCGGCCCTGTGCCTGCCCTGAGGCCGGGCTGGGGCTCTCCGTGCGGCCCTGTCCCAGTCCTGAGGCCGGGCTGGGGCTCTCCGTGCGGCCCTGTGCCAGCCCTGAGGCCGGGCTGGGGCTCTCCGTACGGCCCTGAGGCCGGGCTGGGGCTCTCCGTGCGGCCCTGTGCCAGCCCTGAGGCCGGGCTGCGGCTCTCCGTGCGGCCCTGTGCCACCCCTGAGGCCGGGCTGGGGCTCTCCGTGCGGCCCTGTCCCACCCCTGAGGCCGGGCTGGGGCTCTCCGTGCGGCCCTGTCCCTGCCCTGAGGCCGGGCCGGGGCTCTCCGTGCGGCCCTGTGCCAGCCCTGAGGCCGGGCTGCGGCTCTCCGTGCGGCCCTGTCCCAGCCCTGAGGCCGTGCTGGGGGCTCTCCGTGCGGCCCTGTCCCAGCCCTGAGGCCGGGCTGGGGCTCTCCGTGCGGCCCTGAGGCCGGGCTGGGGCTCTCCGTGCGGCCCTGTCCCAGCCCTGAGGCCGGGCTGCGGCTCTCCGTGCGGCCCTGAGGCCGGGCTGGGGCTCTCCGTGCGGCCCTGTCCCTGCCCTGAGGCCGGGCTGGGGCTCTCCGTGCCCGGCCTGAGGCGGGCCGCGGTCACCGCGGAAACGGAAACGCGCGGCCCGGGGCCGCCGGGAGCGGGGCCGGTTTGAACGTTCGGCCGCCGCCGCCTTCCCCCGCTGTGGGACCCGCAGCCCCCGAGGTGACGGGGCAGGGAGAGGTGCCGGGGACACCGGGGACAGCGCTGTGTCCCCGAGGTGACGGGGCAGGGAGAGGTGCCGGGGACAGCTCTGTGTCCCCCGAGGTAACGGGGCAGGGACAGCCGTGTGTCCCCGGGCCGGGGCAGGGAGAGGTGCCGGGGACACCGGGGACAGCCGTGTGTCCCCCAGGTAACGGGGCAGGGAGAGGTGCCGGGGACAGCCGTGTGTCCCCGGGCCGGGGCTGACCGCGTTCATCGCTGCGATGTGCCGAGGGCGATCCCCGCTCGGCCGGGAAATGAACGGCACAGAGCTTCCTCTGAGCGCCGCTGCTTTAAAACAGTCCTGGGAAAACAGCGTTTTTTGGTTCTGTGACTTGTAACCACCGCTCTGCTTGCTGTTTGGCCTCCTTTCGCCCCGCTCTTCTTTAAAGAAACCCCTCGAATTCTAAGTCAGGAGTGCGGCATCACGCCAACGCCCTGAGGTGTTTGATCCAAATTGGGTGTGATGAATATGTTTATGCTGTGGTTGGCTGTTCGCTTTCAGATCTAAACAAGCGCGTTCCCGTAGATTACACTGAGTACCTGTAGTTGACAGAGAATCCTCTTTAGTTTCGTGTGTATTTATTGTTTATTTATTATTCGCTTATTGAAAGTGACAACACAGCGAGTTTCACTTCCTGATGTTCCAAGCACATCTTTGTGTGGCCTAAGATGAGGAGAGACTGGTGTAAAACAGTATTTTGCCTTTTCTACATCAACGCCGTTGATTTTGCAGGTTCCTTTGCGTGCTTTCAAAATGAGCAGTGAAGAGGAAATCAAGGAGAAATTGGATGCGGAATTAGATCGCTGTGTTGTGGCGATGAAGCCCTATGTCCTTAACCTGCAGAATAGTTCAGGTACATACGGTAAAATGTACTTTTAAACACTAATAACAAGGCCCCAGAGACTGATAATTATTATGTGTGGTTGTGCCACTTAATTTAACCAGGGACTTCATCTCTGATATTACGAGGTGGAGTTTTGATGGGGGGTTTGCACAGCTTCTAAAGCTGGATGTTTTAGGTACCTACTGCAATTGTTTGACCTTATCTGTCTTGTTTTCCTGATGTAAATGTGCTTCTGCATAAATACATTAACATCTATCTTTAAAGACCTAGTTCAGTAGAAACTAAAAGCTCTTAAAGGGCATTGTTTTTGAGATTGCAAATATTTTTTAATTACAAAGTTGCTAACATTTGTTCAGGAATGTGTAATAATAGGAGCATCAATTAATAAATCATGTTGTATAAATCTAATTTTTACAACAAGCTGGTTATTGTTAAAGGCACGAACCCTACAAATTAAGAGCTTTATGTATAAACATTTAACCAAATGAATAATTTCCTTATCTGGTAGCAAAACTTGTGTAAATAGAGATTTATTTTTTTAAATGGATGAGAATTTATTTTGTATTTAAAGTATTAAAGCTCATGCAAGCCCAAAGTTGTAGTTTATGGCAGCTCTTGCAGTGAGTGCAGAATTCCTGATGTTTCCAGTCCCGTGCTGTTTCCAAAAGTGATCTAAACTTCTGGTAATCATGAATTTATAGAAAATGTTTGTGCAATATGTAAATTTGAACCATTGTTAAAGACTTATTTTTATTTCGAGTACTTAACAATGTCTTTTATTTGGTTTGGTTATTTGGGAGTTTGTTTTGTTCTAAACTTTGGGGAGGAAACCTACAAAAACTGGTGACCAGTGATGGCTTCTGTTTTCTGCATGTGTTATTTCATTGCTCGGAAAATGTGTAGTGACCATATACATCTGTATTTTCAGAAAGAAAAAGGTGCTCACTATGGATTAAAAAACTCTGCAAACCCTCAGGAGCAGGCATAGGAATAGTGGGAAGGGAGAATCGAAACTTGTATGCAAAACTGTTGCTCCACATGCTGCAGAGAGGAGTTCTGGATGGTCCCTTCAGCCAGAAACCAGAGGAAGGAATGCTGAAAACGTTGCCTGCCTACATGGTGAGTGTCACTTCTTGGTGAGACAAACCTGCTAAAATGTATCCTGGCATTGCTTTTGCATCTTAGATTTGGCACAAGTGTGAGGAATGATTCTGAACTGGTTGAGTGGAGCTGTGTGTGATAAACAAAGGCATTTCTTGTCATTGATGCTGGGAAAACCTTTTAATGGGCCAAACTTTTTGAGACCTGTATCTTCAAAACTCTGGTTAGAAGGCTTATGAAAATAGGTGTTTGGAGGAACAGAAAGGTAATCTTTTTCTAGTTCTTTGGAAAAACGTAATAAAAGGCCCTTGAGGCTTTCTTTTGTTCTAAACAGTTGATAGCTCTTGTGAAAGGAAAATTGTTCTTAAAGGTGGTGACTTTAGCAGCCTGAGCAGAATATAAAATTCACACAGACATCCTTAAAGCTGCTGTTTGTTTTCTGATGAGCTGAATCTTCTGTATCAGCCCTTGGCATCAGCTTCAGTAACATAACAATGCCAATTTTTGCTAAAATTACCCATCCCGTAAGAAGTATTGGAAAATATTGACACTGTTGCCATGAATTCCCCTGGGTTGAGGAGGTGACATTTACACACCTCACTGACTTCTCTGGAAAAGGAAAGTTTGTACTGCAGATTGTCCCGCAAGAAGTGACATTAAGGGTGCAAAGAACGTGTCTGTGGAAATACATTTGGTGTTGATTTTGCATTTGTTCTCATTCCAGTCAGTTTATTTTGATGAACCGAGTTCACCAAGAGTTCAGAACAGCAGCCCTGAGTGCTTACCTGAGTGGGTGGTGGGAGAGCTGGAGAACCTTGGCAGTAATAGATCCTCTGTGGAGGACTTATCTTCAGCAACACCTCCTGCACATGGGTAAGGTTCCTGTCCTTGCTTTAGCAGTGTTTGGTTTGTCTTTAACAGATATAAGCTCTGGATGTGTCAGTCTGTGTGAGTTTATTGCATTCTCTCATGGACTCACTGTTTGTGCTTTATATACAGGAACTCTGCTAACAGCTTCAGTGTAATGAGAACTTCCAGACTGCTCTGTTCTTGCTTTTCTCCATTGTGTCTTCTTCTCTGACTGCTTTGGGTTTTCTTCCATGTCCCATCTCTCTGTCCTCTTTCCCTTCCTCTTTTTCTCCTCCTCCTTTCAGTTCCAGACTCCTACCATGGAAAATCAAACCCTAAATCCATAGTCCAAGGCCATGATGCTGAAAGCAGCTGTTCTATCAAATAGTTTTTAATGGCTTTTTTCCCCCTAGAAAAAAATGGGGAAATTTTTTCTAGATTAAAAATATAAACCAGCATACGGATGGTAGATTTAGAGGTTGTTCTATGATTGCTGCTCACAGGTTTTTTAGAGGAAACAGAATAGTGGCTCCTTGCAGATAAGCAAGTTTTGCTGAGCAAGATTTAGGTTTTTGACTTGCAGCAGCCAGTGAGCTTAAACTGCATCTTTAGTCCCAGTCAGCTGAAAATAGAGCTGCTTACAGCAGGGAGAAAGGGCTGAAATGTGTCATGTTTATTAAGGCTTGTTTTTCTGCTGGCTTAGAAAGATGTCCCAGCAGGACTGAAGGAGTGACAAGCTGGTTATTTGGACACTTGGAAAACTTCAGCTCTATTCTGTCCTAATTTGTGGGAATCTTAGGTAAATTCTAATTTAATCTACTGTTCTTAGGTATTTACTTTCTGGATTTTCTTACATAGTGCAACTTTGTGCTGATTATCAAGATCTTTGTTCTTTTTTTTTTCTTTATGTGGCTGCCTTTCAGTCATGGATGGAATTTCCTCTCGTTTGCCCAGTTTAAAGTCTAGCTAATGTTTAACCTCTCTGAAATCCTTGGTGAAGGAAGCACTCTTAGACATGGAGTGAATGTCAGTCAAAGCTCAGTAGGTGCTGTACAAGAGGAAGTGAATGTTTGCCGTGCTTCTGTTCTCATTTCATTGTGTTAGAAGTACAGTTTCAAGTTTAGTTTCAGAAGTCCAGTGCTTTTTTTAATATCTTCACTTACATCTTTCCTAAGTGGCCACCACCAACTGTTCTTTTGTAGGCACACTCATGTTTATGCTCTTTATCATCACTTTTCAATCACATTTTTAGTTTTTCAGTGATTTGGATAAGTGACAGATGGACACGTGCAAGTTAAATCACATTAATACTGAGTATCATGAAACTCTTCCTCTTCTGTATCCATTAACTGTGTGCAATTCTAACAATCATTTCAAAAGTTACTCTTATGTCTGAGGTGTCTGTACCTCCTTTTCTTGAGGCTTAGGGGCTCTTCTGGTTGTTGGCACAACCTGTACCTGTGGTTCTGGTAACAGACTTGTGGTTTAAGAACCAGAGGCAGAGAATGGAGAATTTCCAGTTGAGTTATGAGGTTACTGCTTTGGGCTTGGTGATACAGAGAATTGTTGGGAGGAGCTGTCCAGATACCCTTAATTAAAAAAACAAATTGATTTGACATTATGAAAACAAGGAATGCATCATGTTTTAGAAATATTTTTTGAGACCTTGGCTAATTTTTTGTTATTGTTGTGTCATGTCAGGATACTTGGCCTGGGTCTGACCAGGTTGTGTCAGTCCCTGGGAGCAGCATCATCAAGTCAAAGCATCATTCTGGGTGTAAGCAGCAATAAAACAGTATCAGCACAACTCTCCCCTCTTAGGCCCCATTTAGCACACTGATGTCTCTACAAGACCATATTTGTGATATAAAAATACACCTAATTCCTCTGAATTCCTGACTTGTACTGTCAGCTGGGGTGGGATTTGCTCATTCCTCCCTCTTCATCTCACTGGGACTGGTCTCCACTTGAGCAAAGCTGAGGAGCAGTTTCACCCATTCCCTCTCTTCTTTGCCATGGTTTTTCTTTCTTTTGCTACCTGGTTTATAGTAGAATATTGGGAATTTGATGTCTTTTCCCATTCACTGTCTGAATCTATGATTCAGCTTGGCCTGGCAAAGTTCCCAAAGTCATTTTGGGTGTAGTGGAGCTTTATTTCACTTTTCCCCTTTTATCCTGTGGGGATGAAGCAGTGCCCACATTGGTGATCAGTGTGGTTCCCAAACTGTGAGTTTTTTGGAGACCTGCATTGCAAATTATTCCCTGGATTGCAGATTGCTCCATGCCAGGAGAAGCAAGTCAATTTAATTGAATAATATTACTGGTTTAAAGGACTCTGGGAATTAAAAATCAGATGTACAGGCGCAGCTCTGCCAGTGGATGCTTGGACTAAGAGTTGGGCTGTGTCTAAGGAAATCTGAATTGGCGTTTAAAATTTTTTGACATTTCTTTAGATTACAGAAATTAATCATCACAGCAATAAGAAACTTAATTTTCCTGCAAGTCTTGCAGAAAAATACTAAAGGTAAATATTTCAGCTGTTGTGTTTTGAAAAATACAATGTTTTTACATATTTAATATGTACTTAAATGTGCCTGTGTTAGACTATTACCTATATCCAACATATAGATCTTGTTTTGCTTTGTATTTACAATTTTGGATGAGCAATCAACCAGTGCAGGTAAAAACGTAATAAATTAAATATTTCTGGAGGTGCAGTTTGTAGGGAGAGCCAGCAGATGGTGACCGAGTTCCACTGGATTTGTCACTCTCCTCTGGATGTGCACTGGGAAAACTGCATCCGTGGGCACGGAATTTGTGTAGTTGGATGACAATTTTGCATTCCAGCCATGACTCAGTTCCTACAACATTTTCTCAGGGCAAAGTAGATAATGCCAGTGAGACACGTTTGAGTAACTACTTGATATTCTTTATCTCAAGATTCTCTCCTTTCAAAGACCCAGAGAAACAGAGAAATTCTTTTCATAGTGATTTTTATCTTGCAATACAGATAATTCTGTGTTGGACGATTTTGACTTTTCTGTATGAAGTTGTTTTTCTGCCTAAATAAAAACTTTAGATAGACAAACCTGACTTGCAATCTGGGGTGTGGATGAATAAATCCAACCAGCTGGGGCTGGAAAGGTGCAGCTTTATTTTGAAACGTGAGAGGGTTGGTTTGAAAAAATGCTCTAGATTGGTTTGAATAGAAACCTGGGCTTTCTGACCCCAGGGAAATTCTACTCTGTGTTTACAGAGTGTGCCTGAAAACCTTGTTAAAGGTTGGTGTGTAGTCATGCTGGACCAGGAGGAATCAGTGAGCTGCTCCTAGAAGGAATATTTACCTTGAAGAATTATTTATCTCCTTTATGAGCAGCAATTGGCTGCCTCCTCCCGTGCCAGCTCCTTGCTTGGGCTGAAGCAGGAGGTCAAAACTCTGATCATCCTTCACTCACCTGCAGTGGGAGGAAAAAGAGTTAATCTTGTGCTTTTTGGAGCCGGCCTCATATTAGCAGGAGGCTGGAAAAGGGAGAGGATAGGTGGTACATACTTGATATGAGCAAAATTGTGTTTATCCTTAACAATCTTTCCAAATTCTGTTTGTAGAATCATGGAAAGGAGCTTCCTTTCCAGTTCCTCTTCAAAAGAGCAAATAGGGAACCAAGAACACATCTAGACTTTTGTCCTCCCTTTGGTCGATTCAAAAATATTTCAGGGAGCTTGGATAGGTTTGTGTATTTGTTGATATTAGAGAATCTCTGAATGACCAGGGCGTGGGTTCTGTTTTCCCTCATTTTTAACAATTGGAACTTTATTCCATTGTTAGGTAACCTGAGTATTGCTCAGAAAGGAAATCAGATAAAAGGGCAGGTTTACTCGCAGGCAAAGATTTATCTCCCTTTAATTAAAGGTAATTTTGTGTCAAATGAAATCTTGGTAAGAAACGCAAGAGGCAGTCATTGTGCTATCATCTTCCTTTTGATCTTTTTTACCCCTAAGACTTTGCTTATCTAAAATATTTACTGCTTTGTAATTGTTATTGTGCATCCATACACGTTGTTTATACGGGATTTATTGGTGCTGGAAGAGAAGGTAGGCTCCCAGTTGTTGTATTTCTCTGTTCCCTGCTGCTCTGATGAAAGCTGGGGCCCTGAGCTTCGTGAAAACTTTGTGTTTGTCTTCCTAGAAGTGACTGGTTTATATTGTACATCCAACAGTTGTTGTTCTGTTCGTAAACACTTCATTCATCTCAGAGTCTTTTTGGCATAGCCACCATCTCATTTGCTGCCAGATGGAAAGGGAGGGAGGAATTGAATGGTCTGATTTGACTTTAATATAATGTGGCCAGTCAGAGGAAGGTGAAGGGGTTTTTAATTACCTTAATACCTGTGTGTCTGACAGTCGAGTATGTGCTGAAGGATATGTCACTACTGTTTTGGATCTTTTGCTCTATCAGCCCGTCTAATAAATGCTTATAACTTCTATTTTATTTTGTTCTTTTTTCCCCTGTTCTCTGGCTGAGAAATGTCTGTGACCAGGTGCTTCAGTGACAATTCTCTTCACCTGTCTGCTGATCTGCATTTCCCTTTGTTCAAGTGTTTTATTTACAACAAAAAAAAAATTTCCGGAAAATCCCCGTGCTGGACAGAGCACTTGGTCATGCTGTGCTTGTGTCCTGTCTTATGGCATTTCATTTCCCAGAAATTCCACTTTAGTCCATAAAACAGAAATGAAATGAAACCAAGACAATCTTTATGACTTGTTCCTCTCCACCTTGGCCTTTCAAGCCACTGCCTTTGTATAGAGCTGTGTGTGTCGTTCTTGCCCTTTGTTTGTTATAGGATCATTTACCTTGTTCTAACCTAGTTTTTTTGGTCTTAAAAGTCTCCCCTATGGTGCAACCAACCACATCTTAATTCCTCTTTCTTCTCTGAGTCACTGGACTCCATCTTATGTTGGTTCTTACTCTTAGCAATTCTGTTTCAAAAACATTCTCTGAGATCACTCCTCTCCTTAGCTTAGATTTATCCTAAAATCGTTTGGGAGATGGTGGGTCAGGCAGTAAAAGAAAAGCAAAGGACACTTTTTTAATGTACTATCATGTACATGATATTTCTAGCGGGTTTTTTGGTGTGGGGTTTTATGGTGGTGGTTTTTAATGGAACACTTCAGGCTTTTGTTTATCTTTAACATGAATTTTTTCTCTCTTTTTTTTTTTTTTTTAATCTTTCCATCTTGACAGTTATTTTCTTGTGTATATTTTTTTAGCCCATTCTATTCCGTGATCAACGTCCTTTGTGTGCCACAAGTTGCTGAAAATGAATTCTTCTCTTTCTGCTTCCTCTTGTCCTTACTAACAGGGAAAGGATCCACGAGAAGCCATCAGTAATGTCCCGTGGTCACCGGACAGATGAAGATGACCTAGGCACGTCACTGTCTGTAAGATGCTTCTCCTTTTTGTCCTAAAGCTTTGCTTTCCCTCAGTTCCTTTCATATATCCCTATAAAGCTGTTATTTCCAGCTGGGTGGGTCATGATCCCTGTGTAAAGGTGCAGACATTTGGGAAGGAGTGATAGGGAGGACTAAAGCCCATCAAAATCTCTTCTCTGCAGTGCAGGGGAAAAGAATTTCTTGTAGGATGCTCTCAGTTCATCCTTATTCTTGACCTCTGGTGTTTAGTGTTGTGTTTTCAGTGTCTGCTGCATTGTTTTCCCCGGGCTTGGCAATGTGCCTGCATTGACATCATCTTGTGTTTTGCAAAAGCAGATTAAAGAAAGCTGCATAGATGCCTCTGGCTCTGCTCAGTGATGGCTGACCTCTGCAAGAGTGAATTTTGGACAGTTTGTTTCATCAGACTTTCCACACTGAGCGTTCTGCCTGATGAAAGGGCATTGAAGAGGCTTTGTCTGAAACCCTTTCAGTCCAAAAATATTCAATGGTGTTTTTTATGTCACTGCAAGCTTTGCACTGACAATTACTCCTGACAAATGTGTGATACCAAGGAATGGGCTGTTTACCTAACAAAATGTGCTCTGTGGCCTTGCAGTGTCCTTCAGCACACCTAGAACAACCCTCACCCCTCTGTGAACACTGAATTTCCTGTTTGTTCCTCCAGCTCTGCCCACGCTCCGATTTTGATTCTATCAGAGGAATAGTTTAGAAAGATTGCAGCTGGGCACAGCTGAGGATTTATGAGGACACGAAGTGCAAATAGGATAAAGTGGAAGCTCCTTTCTGAGGAACTTTGTGTTCTGCTGTGCAGCTGGAATAGAGGATTAGCAAGGGGATGGTTTATCAGGGCAGCTTACAGGTAGGCAGAAATTATTGTCTGTGCTCTAGGCTCTGATTGCTGCCAGTGCATTTATCTGTGTGTTGATTGCATGTATACAAATGAAATTGAAATACAGAAATAGCATAATTAAAAATAAAACCACATGCTGGCTTTACTACATTTCTCCTTATTGCTTTCCTGTTTATTTTAATTCAGGAAGTACTCCTTATGGAAGAGTCATTGTAAAAAAATATTATATTCTTCAGCTGAAACCTGGATTTAGGGCTTTAAAGTTTTGTAGGGGAGTTTTTCTGCTTTGGTTTGTTTATTTTTAATTTATTTTTTTCTGTTTTTGCTGGCTCTGCTGCAGCTTCCAGGTCAGTGTTAGACAAATCACTGCCCTTTCCTGTTCTGCAGCTCCACTTACTGGATTCTCCTGCGATTACAGCTTTAAAAGGGCCTTTAAGTTAAATAATCCTCTCTTGCTTTGCTGGTTTGGTAATGTTTGGCTGGCTGGAACAAACAGCACCTTGTTCCATTGTCAGGTGTGTTCTGGGGTTTCACAGGTGTCCTGCATCATTCAGGTACAGGAGCAGGGAGACTTTGAAGGAACATTTAAGAGCTGCCTCCAGCAAGTGTTGATCAGCAGCAGCCCAAGCTCTGGTCACTGGAGGCTTGTGACAAATGAGATTTAAAGGAGAGGTGCTGGGAGGCCCATACACAAACCTCACTTTGTGAGACAAAGTAATTCAGGCTTTAATATTGTTTTTTCTAAATATCTGAGGAAAGGGAATTGTTCTGTCCCAGCTTTCCCATTACATACATTAAATGGATCTAATTTCTCCCACAGGAAAAAGTTTTCTTCTCAGAGGGAATAAATTGTAAGTTCTGAGAGCAGCAATCACCACAGTCCTGTCTGGGTGCTGGAAATCAGGGGAGACCCCTGAGCTGGGCAGCAGCTCCTCTGTCCTCTGCTTTGAGAACCTTGCTGAGCTTTCCTTTCATTTTAAAATCTGTTTTTTTTTATTTGGAGGTTGATCAGGTGATCTCTGAATTCTGGATTAGCCCCAGAAAAGGCTCTGTGGAGATGAATTGATGCCTGAAAATAGAGTATTTGGTGTTTTTTAGTAAATTCACCTTCTGTAAAGGAGACCACTGCTTTGGAAATAAATAGAGAAAATAAAGAAGAATATTAAAATGGAGAGCCAGGCTAATTCATCCTCTGAAAACTGAGCTGTTTAGGTGAAAACTGTCTGAAGTATTGTGACACTATTAGGAAGAGCAGTGTAGCTATGGCCAAGTGAATGAGAAGTTTAATTTTAAATTGTGTGTCTGCCAGCAATTCTGATATTTTCCTTGACTTTTTTCGTGTTCCAGGATGATCAACACAAAAGAAACGTTTCATTGGATGATGATGACCTGGAAGCACGACTCAATAGTTGGAATCTTGGGGTAAAATAAACTGAATACTTTACTTATTTATTAACTTGCAGTGGGAACTTCTCAGTAATGTAGTTTGCTTTCAGAGCTTAGCCAGAAAAAGTTCGTGTGTGAATCAGTCTTCTAGAAATGAGTTGCTAAGGCTTGGAAAAGTTATTTATGAATGTATGAGAAGAGAACATTGAAGTTTTGAGTAATAATAATCTTCACACATTTAATATGGTTACTCATAAATCAGGCAAAATAATGGCTGCTGATCAAAACCAAGACTCTTATTCTGGTAGAAATTCAGACTAATTCTTGATGGCTCTGTAACATTATTTTTTTATTTATACTTGTATAAATGAAAGAAGAGTTTGGTTTTCTGTGTTTATTTTTTTTAACCAATACAGAATTTGCACACCATTAATACAACTCAGGGTTTTTTTGGTCAGTGTGCCTCCTTTTAAAAGTGTTCAGGAGGCTTTTCTGTGTGTTCCCCCTCTTTCTTTCCCCTTTTAATAATTCAAATTTATTACACTTATAACTTTATTCCCTTGGTTGTATTTTCTGTTGTATCAGTCCATGATAGTTCTAAGGTGACAATGAAGTACCTCTTCTCCATAGCTGTATTTTAATGTATTTTTTATTGTTTTGTCTTTTTTGTAACCCTTTCACTTGTACCACCAAATCTTTAACCTCTTTCATTAGGATTAATATCCTTATAGCAGTTTAGTTTTATTAAGACTACTTTGATTTTAATAGGGAGGTTTCTTCTTTCTTTTCTTCCTCATTTTGTGCTCATCCTGATGGGTTGAAAGCTCACAGAGTTGCAGCCAAAGTCAGGAGTGATGAGAGCAAGTTTAACAAAATAGTTCAGCCTTTTTTTGAAAAATAATCACGTATTTTCATGTTGTCATTTTAATCAGCTGCCAAATTATCTTTATTCGTCCTACACTATTGTTTGTCCAGAGGGATATGACAGCATTTTAAAACCTTGCCTATTACATGCCAGGTTTTTCATGGATGGCCAAGTTCCCTTCAGTGCAATCAGAAAAGATTTAAAGAGAATATTAATGGTTTTCTGGGCTTCTTGGTGTTTCTCTTGCTTTTTCCAAGCTGAGGGTGGGGATGGGTTAAGGCATCAGCATTGTACAGGTGCCCAAAACAAAGGTGCAAGCAGTCACTTGCAGATTTTGGCTATTTGGGCTGTATTTATCCAGGGGATGATAGAAGCTGTAATACCTTGAGCTTTTAAAGCTGCTTGAAGGGGGAAAACTTGCTCATGGCCATTTTACAAATTACACCGACTGATGCTGACAAAGGATCTCTTTATATCCTGCGTTTTTATATCAGTGTCGATCTGCCTGCCTGCTTATCTCTTATCTCTGTCATTTTATTTGGATTTTATTTCTTTTCCTAATTGAAATTCCAGTTTGCAATCGTGTTGTGTTGATAATGGCTGGTTATTAAAGTGTGATGATCCTCTGCTGATACGGGAGCTCCCTTGGATAACAAATTGGCTACCGTGGCACATAAATCACTTTTTCAAGTCTCCTCTCCAGGGATGGTAATTAAAGAAGTCGCTCATGAGAGACTTTGATTGCCTGATAAGACTTGTTGGGAGTTACCTGACAAAAGAGGATTGGAGGTTGTAAAAGAGAGGTCTGTGAGGGGTTGTGCTGAGCAGAGTTTCCCTGCTGTGGATCACGGCCTCTGGTGGGTTCTGAAAGGGTCAGCAAGTTTTTAAGTGGAGTGTCACACTTAAAGAATATGTCATTGCTAAAAATCAAAAAAAAAAAAAAAAATCCCACTGAAGGATGGCAGCCCCTTGGAATCTGTAAGGTTTGAGTGTCAGATGTGGCTGCTGTCACTTGCAAGCATTTCAATTGCCACAGGAGCATCTTGCTGCCCTTTAATTGCTACTCCCAGCTTCAGACTGTTGGAGAAACTTTATTTACAATGATCCTACCTCAGGTACAGAAGACCCTTGACCCAAAAAATACTCCAGTGGTGGGGGAAGGTAGGAAAGGAGATATAGAATGACTTTCACTTTGAGCTACCTGGGTTGAAGAGCAGTTGTCTTGAAAGGTTTTCAAACTTCCCTTGGCTTTTTTTTTGATTATACAAGTCTTTATACAAGGATTTTTCTCAGTAAGGACCTGTGTAATTTTAGGAAGCTGTGGGTATTTCAGGCAAGTTTATATGGTTTTATTCAAGAACTACAAATACCCAGCTGGGTACATCCACTGGTGAGACAATCCTGGTGTCTTCCAGCTGCTGATCCTTCACTGCTCCAGCTTGGGCTTATCTGGATTGAAATGTCCAGTTAGAAATTGTTAATTTGTTTTTACTGTTATCTTTCAGCTTCCTGTTTCTTTAGAATACTCTAAATTGCCTCTTCTTGAAAGCTCTTGTATTTTTAAGGCCACATTCTGGATGTGTTTTCAGTTTTTATGATGCACCTACATCAGTGATTGAGATTTTTTTTTTTTAAATGTTATTATTAAAATATTGTAAAAAGTTTTGGGAAATGCTTTTATGATTTCTCTACTTAGTGGAGAGGTCAAAGCTTAACACTTTAATCTGGAGGCTTCAGATATTTGTTCTTAATAATAGCATTTTCTATAGGGGAAGTAAATCAATTGTGCTACTTTGCTGATATTGTTACTTTTTGTGAGTAATGAAAGAATTTTCCCCTTTTCCTTTCAGCATTCCTGATTCCTATCAAACATTTTGTTATTCGAGGTCTTTAGATTCTAATCAGGCATGAATAAGTGTTGAAAAAAAAAAAGCTGAGTTTTGATTGTGATAAATTTGCCTTTCATACATGGAATACTAATTTACACTCGTTTCACATACATTATAAAATGTGTTTTTCTTAGCCTGTATTGACTTTTATCTAAGCTGATGTGGGGTCTGTCCTTTATCAGGTGTTCATGCCTTGAAGCTGCATTTGCAATGTAGAAAAGCAGAAATCCTTTTGTGTGGCTGTTTGAAGGGAAAAGTTTCAGAGCCAGGAGCTGAGACAAATAAATTCCAGTCATCTTTGGTCTTGTTGTTACTTTGAACTTTTTTGGTCATTCTTCAGCCATCTTAGAATATAATAAAAGTAACCTGGGCCAGGGGAATGAGATTAAGGTCCCTCCCAGCCCAGACTTCTCTAGGATTCTGTGGTCTTATTTCATCAACAGCAGTCAATAAATTTCTGCATATTGTGGGAGCTCTAGTGCTCTTCATAACTGAGAGGAAGGTGGCCGTCTCCTGTTTATATCTCAAAAATAATTCAATATTGGGAAAGATGTGTTGCATCAGGAAAAGAACCTCCTTGGATAATGGAATTAAATCACCTTTTTTTCCTGTTTTTTTCCTCTTTAGCTGAGCTTTTCAGATTGTACACAAACCTAATTTTTGGATAAGAAAATTAAAGTTATGTGAGGGAAGAGCAATTAATTAAACCCCTGCAAATTGTTACCTCACCTGCCTGTCTCTCACTCTCTCTTGCATGATGGCTGTGATGCAGTTTCATTTGTCACCGAATTGTAGCCAATTTTAGGTGTGACAAAGCATCTCTTTCAAACATCCCAGGAAATTCAGCACATCATTTTAGGTAGAAAGCACACAAAGAGATTGTACCCTGGGGAAACAGCAAAGGGCTTTTTAATCAGGGAGAACACGATTTTTTCATCCCTGGAATTCAGCCAGGACAAGAATTAACTCTTTAGCTTTTACCAGACGGGATGTGGGGACTGACTGGACGCTCAGCCTTGCCCAGAAGAATTTGTCCTGGGAAATGTTATTGCCTAATAAAGGTTTGAGAAGACTGGGGAGCAAAGAAATTCAGTGGTTGGTGGCTGTGTTCCATTCTCCTCCCGTGGAGAAAAGAGTTGTAACACAGGGTTAAGTGGATGGAGTGTTGGGAATTCCTGGATTCCTGCAGCAGCAGTGGGTGCTGTGCCTGCTCTGTGTGCTTGGCTCACATCTGCCTGTGTCTTTCCAGTCCAGTTAAGCTCAACCATTTCTGCACAAGCCGTTTGATTATCTTTTGTTTGGTTTCTCAGTCTGGCTGCTTACTATAAACATACCTACTGTATATGTTGTGGCCTTGGAGGGCAGCAGGGCTGGAAAAACTTTCCCACAGTGAACTCCAAGTGGTGTTGTGACTTCAAAAAAATAAATTCCACTTCCATGCTGACAAACAGTCTTCATGTGCTTTAATGTCCTTCCACGAAGACTGCAGCAGCAGCATTAAAGTGAACTTCCCTACAAATTATGATGTTAGATAAGAATGTCCTTACTCAAATTTCCTGAAGCTACTCAGCAGTTATTTCTGTAGGGAACATGCTGGCTGGCTGGGGTTGGTAGATTAAAGTAAGAATTTAGGGCAAGGTTCAGTTTGGTTGTTTACCATTTCAAAGTCTTAAGTGTTCTTAACTCTTTCATGTGTGTTTTTTGCCATCCTTGTTTTGAAAACAATCCCGTTTTTGTCTTTGATGGAGCTTAGGGAGGAACGTGCAATGAGCCTGCAGATGCATGTGTGGGGGTTTTGTTCCCTGACTCTTTATACTCACGATATTCTGTGAGTGGACTGACACAGGCTGCAGTTGGGCTTTGTTGGAGATGCCCATCCCTGGATAAACATCTTCCAAAAAAGTGGACCAGGACTTTGGAGGGGTAGTTTGGAACCGTGACTTCAATGTTGTTATGTTTGTCATTGTCATTTACTGAGCAAAAGAGCAGAGCTCTGGTGGGAGTTTCTGGCCTGGGATATAGCGCACAGATAGAAAGCCTGGACAATATCTGCAGCCTGAGGGATGGAATGTAATTGATGAGGATGAGGCTTGTAGAAGTCCTTAAAGCTCAAAATTGTGCTTTTCCTGCTTTTGGGGGAAAGGATTTCAGCTTTTGTCAGTGCTTCACTCGTGACTTGCATCGATAGCTTTAAAATCGTGTAACTCATAAATATTTCGTTTTGACTATGTTAGGTGGTTAAAATAAATAGAAATTGAAAAAAATGATGTTACAAATTACAGCTGATTTGCCCAAAATGCAGTTTTGGAATTTTATTTTTATGTACATTTCTGCAATACTTTTTTTTTTTTTTTTTTTTCAATTAAAGAGAAAAATATTTTTTAATGAAGTAGATGATCTCTGTTAGGTGATGGGGGTTTCTTCATGGGGATCTGATCACCCAACACCTTCAGAGCTCTGGTTTAGGAGGAGGTGACCATTGCACTCCTCACAAATTGAAACATGATTTCTTGTCAGGCTGCCCAATAGAACAGGAGAATCCAAGATCTTTTCTACAAAGAGATTCAAAATACCATTTCTGCTAAGAAGTGGTATTTACAAATTAGAGTTCAGTTCTAGTTCAAATAAAGATGTCTTTCATGATGACATTTATTTGGTTCATACTCTCAAAAAAGCATGTGATTTACTGCTCTTCTCATGGCAGTCCTTCAGTTTCATACATATGTATTTTGGCTTGTCTTTGACCTTTTGCTTATTATTTTTAAATTTGCATGTTTCTCATAAATACAGACTTTTTTTTTTTTTTTCTTTTTGGGGCATTCTTTATTGTGATATTCCCTCTTTAATGTGGTCTAATTTGGAGAACAAGAAGTTTTGCAGAAGACCAGCATGAAAAGAATGAATGTTGAGGCATTAAATGTTTACAGATCAGTTTAAGTGGATATAATCCACAACAAGTAACAAAGTGGGAACATTTAACTTCAAAGCACATATGGCTGCTGTTACAAAATCAAAAAATGCAAGACTTGGGCCCTACAAAGTATTAGAGACACATTTTCCTTCTTTCCCATAAACAAGTAGGATGTACCTAAGCTTTTCAGCTGGGTTTTGAAGTGAAGGCTGCAAACAGCTGAATGTCATGGGCAGATAAAGGATTCCAATTAATTGGAAATATTTACAAGTTTTTAGCTTTAAAAAAAAAAAAAAAAAAGCCAAATTAAAGGGTGATTCTGTATGGGAGACAGGGCTTTGGGAAATCATTAAGCTTTTGAAATGTGGCTCTGCAACCTTCTCCAGATTTTCCCAGGTATTGGTGAAGGCTTCCACTGATGCCAAACCAGGGAGAACCTTGAGCTTCTGGCAAACACCTTCAGCCCTGGGGGTGATGGGGAAGTGACCAAACTGAGGTGGGAGGAGCAATATAATGCCAGTAAAATGTAGGTGGAAAATCCTATTGCAGGTACAAATGTGTAGGACAAAGAAAATCCTTCACCATTTTTCCAGTTTGGAGTTCATATACCTTTTATTTCCCTCTCTCTTGATTTGCTTTCCCTTCCCCTCCACTGGAAGTCTTGTGGTTGGTGCTCCAGGCTGATCCCACTCCTCACAATCTCTTCTGTGTCCAAAATTCCTCATTTTGTGGCAGTGGGTGCATCCAGGATTCCTTCACTCGCTGGTGGCTGCCCATGGATGCTGCCAACACAGGATATTTTGTGTGAAAGAAAATTTAGTGTAACTGTTTTAGTAAAGTCCCTTGCAAAAAATAGATTATTGTTAAATTATTGGTTTCCTGATGCTTTCAGCTAATGTATTCAAAATTTGGATAATGCCATTCGTTGAAATCGAATGTATGTATTAAATGTGAGTATCTGCAACAACTTCTGTGTGAAATATGACAACTCAACACCAGACAGAAATCCTACATCACCTTTTGGGGCAGGAAATGAATAATACTGTACCAAATCGAAATTTCAGAGGGATTAAGCCTCTTTTCCACTGACAAATTCAACACACAAATTTATTTCATACTGCTGCAGAAAGTGCAAGCGTTTGGTATATTTGCCATGCCTCGTAGATCAACCTAATCCTACAACGTTTTCTTTTTTTTTTAATGTGTATTGCAATCTCATTCATATTCCACATCTCACTGCCACATTTTACAAGATTATACCCTTGAAAGCTTTTTTTTTTTGGGCATTCTGCTTTCTCTGTGATGTGATGTTTGAACCTCATCGTCTGAGAAAATGAGAAAGATAGAGCTGGCTGATAGAGGAAGTGGGTTGGGAACAATGCTTTGTATCCAGTTCTTAAAAATAGTGATTAAGAGAGCTGTTTTAATTATACAGCCATGTTAATGAATTATTTCCTTATGTTTTGTCTCTATAACTTACATGTGTGGCTATAGTTTCAAGGCATCCAACTGTAATTTTTCAAAAGCACTAGATTTTAATCAGTATAATCTGTAAGCATATTGTAGCTTTCTACTGATTTCAATGAGAATTGAGCCAATAAAATCTTGGAAGTCTTTTGCATAAGATGTATGTAGCTGCCAAATATTTTTATAATATACATTGATGGAATTTTTACGGCCACAAGAGTTGAGAGGGGAAAAAAGTGCAATTTTTAGTCCATTTTCATTATTAAAACTGCTGAGATTTCCAGCCAAATGATCTCTTAGGAAGATTTCCTGTTTCTGTAACACTTAAGGCATGTTGAAATCTCACCTGTGGCT
Source organism: Sylvia atricapilla (assembly GCF_009819655.1). Taxonomy (NCBI): domain Eukaryota; kingdom Metazoa; phylum Chordata; class Aves; order Passeriformes; family Sylviidae; genus Sylvia; species Sylvia atricapilla. The sequence goes on along the minus strand of NC_089157.1, from coordinate 10,563,114 downwards.
CTTTGAGTGACGCAGTTCCTGTGCTAAGTGTAGTTCAGTTGTGATGTCTTGGGCTAAATCAGACATTGTTGACCTGCTGGTTTTTCTCTGCCTTGTTTTTCAGTTAGAAAACCCCAGATATCTGCGAGAAAAACGGGTGCCAATGACTGTGGTAGGTATTTACATTCCCTCGATATTTCAGAAGGGCAAACAGTGTTACTTTATGTTATTTTAACGTCATTTTGAATCACTGGTGGGGATTGACTGTCCTTGGATTTACTGGTTTTGACTTCGTTGGTTGTTCTGAACTTTTTTTCCAATAGATGACACCAAAAATTGGCCTTGGGCAGGGCAGCCCCTCTCGGCACCACCATGCACAGTTCCAAACGCCGGAGAAAGAGGTAGGATTCTTTTCAGGCATTTTCCTTGGAAACTGGGCATTAACAAGGAAGTTATTGTAGCAGAAAATCTCATGGAAGAGAAATTTGCTGAAGTGACAGGGCTTGTCATTAAATACTTCATGGATTTCCCAGTCTTTTAGGGAGTAAAAAAGACTTTCTGGACACATTTACCAGTCCTTTGAAAGAATTTTTAGTGGAGAGAAGTTTGAATTCTAGGAATTTTTGAATTACCTTTTAATAGAGGCAGTGAAACCTTTGATTTAGTGAGGACTTTTGTTTACTTTCTACCTTTCAAAATTAGCAGATTTTGACCTTTTATCTGGTAAGATCTACATTATTTCTGTATTTGCCTCACTGAGCTCCAATCCTCTTTTGGTCATATGGGGTTTTATTTTACTTTTGTGATCTTGTGAATTCCTGACATTACTGTTCAAGTTTGGCTGTCTACTTCTTTCACACCATGATTTTTTGCTTTTAATATGTAGAAAGGTAAAATTTTGGGGTTATTTTCACCTTTTTCATGCTTTGAGGAAGTCGACTCCCTGAGATATTTTGTCACAAGCTCGTTTTATTGAACACATTTCTTTTTTTTTGAAAGGCGGCGAATTAATGAGCAGAAAAGGAAACTCAAGGTGCATTAGGAAAACAATTAATAGAACCCCAAACCCAACCAACCAATCAAAAAAACCCAACAAAAAGCCAAATCCAGCACTCTGCTCTGCTTGTCTTCAAAATTTCTGATTTCAGCTGTGTGCTTTTGGAAAATTGAGACATATGTCCTTAGTTCCCTACTATCCACAAGGACCTAAACCCACAAAATGCCCCAAATATGTCTGCATTGGTGGGGAAAGAGCTTCAGCAGCAAAGCAGGAAAATGTTGTTCCATTTCCTTGGTGTCTTGTGAGGACACATGGATTGGAACTGTCCTAAAGTTACTTTTCATGACAATTCAGAAAACATCTTTAGGAGAGAATACAGAGGAGGTGAAAATCAGTTGGCAGATCCTTCAGCTGTTAATAAAATAATGTGTGTGGAACGTTTTCTCGTGCTACCTGGCTGCCTCACTGGTTGCTCAAATAAGCAGCTGCACAATCCATGTGCCTTTCACTTTCTCTGCTGTGCTATTGACTGTTCTTTTGTATTGACTGGTTCAAACCACCAGTGCCTCAGGATGAGGCAAGGTTTCATAAGACGTGAAAATAGCCCAAGAAATAAATAAATTGAAAGCACAATGTTGTCATTTAAACAATATTTTCGAATTAAATAAACAGGAATGCATGCCAAGGAGCTACATAAAATACCCAGTTAATACTTTGCTAGTTCAGTGGAAAAATCCTCTAAGCCACACAGTAAAAAATCCAGGACTTTTTGCTAATGGTGCTCGACTGTGGGCTGGTTTGAACTGGAAAGGTTACAGACAGTGTTTCACAATCACCATGTGTGTGCTATTAACGAGAAAACTTAAATGTGTTTTCATCTGATTTTGTTTGTGAAGCTCAATTAGGAATAAAGTCCTTTTCATTTATAGAATGTGAATGTATTAACGGAGAAATGGTGCTGTACAAAAGGGTCCGGGGGAACCTTTAACTGGTTTCAACCTCTTTGTAGTACAAGGGGAGAACATAAAATAGGATAACTGTGGGGGTTTTTGCTTTTAACCTTTAGACCTTTGTTCATAAAGCATTCCTGCACCTGTTTAGAGTCTGTAATGCTGAACACATGGCCGTGAGCAGTGATAACCACATCACAGCCCTGCGAGAACGCCGATGTCATCAGGCAGCGGCTTTTAGTCATCTCTTCCCCAAATACTTCTGACATGGATTAAACCATTTGGGAAATGGTCATTACTGAAAAAATCGTGGTTTTAAACAAGGGAGAGGCAGCCCAACAGGAATAAATCCGTGTTCAGCAGGACAGCAAAGGACGACAGATGGGGTGATTGGCCTGTCTTGATAAAAAGGGAAAATGTCCCTTTGAACTTCACCTCTGGCCATCCTGTGTCACCCAGAGCTCCACGGGGCACAAGGGGGGAAAGGAAAAGTCTGATTTGTGATTTTTCAAGAAAACAGATTCAGTACCATTGCTAAGATACAGGTTTGGAATGAGAAAAGAAAATCAGCTATATTAACAAACTGATTTCTTTTAACCTTTCTCAAACAACTAGTTTATCTGCTATATCACTTCAAGACATTCTGGTTTTTCTTTAAAGAAGATCCCTTTCTTAATTTTTCATTTTGTCAGTCTTATTTATTCTTAGCATTTTTTTCTCAATTGCTTTCTGTTTCATTATTTTGTAAGCAAAGATATTTATTTATCTTCTCTCAACCAAGGAAACCTAAATAAGTCAGAAGCATATTGAAAATAATTTTCACTTTTCAGTGGAAGGTTATACCTGGACTGAATTTGTACTGAGTTGTATACCAGCTCTTAGTTTATTTATTTTTCAGACAAACTGGCAGACTTAGTGCTTTATGCAATAAATTGTGAAGCTTCATCTGCCTGGGTTAACTGAGAGCATTGAGTGTTTCCAACATTTTCATGAGTTTATCACTGTGCTGCTGTCACTCCTCTGTCTGGATTTTTTGGGAATCCAGTGATAAAGCCTTTGGACACTTTGGACTCTGGTGCTTTTCCAGCTTCTTGTGTGCTAAAGCAGCCCAGACTGGATGGTTGTGCAGCTGGAGGGAGAAGGAATTCTGGGGAAGGCAGTGGTTGGATTTTCAGGAGAACACCTGTGGGACAGCTTCCACCAGGTTGTCATGTGGGGTGGTGGAATAAAGGAGAAATGAGATAGGTGCTGTAAGAGAACAGAGAACACAGAGAATGGGGAAAAAGACCTTTTTTTTGCCTCCCCCGAAAATCCATCTTCATGGATCCAGGGCCAGAAATAAGATGGAAAATGAAGAGTGTTTTATGGGTTTATGACTACAGAAGTCTTATCTTGAAGGATGCAGCCTTTTTAAAAAGCTATTTAGGACCTTCATCTTTGTAATCTTTATTTCTGTTTTTCTCCTTTTATTTTGGGAGTGAGCACTCCCTTTTACTGCGTGACACAGATTTTGTTTATAAAGATCATCAAGCCATTTATATGGTTTTACTGCACCAGAAGTGTTGGGATCTAGTGATAAATTTACATGAAGATAAAATCTGCAGTGCTGATACGGTTAAGTCGTGGTCTGGCTAAAAGGGCTCTGGATTGAAGGTGTGGAAAGCAGCAGATTTACTGTGCTTCTCACTTATCTGGCAGGAGATTATAGCTTGAAACAGAGCAAATTGCATGAGGGCTGTGATATGGATTTCCCCCAAGAGGGACCATACACAGAATGTAGGGGAAAGAATGCAGGGAGGAAAGAAAGTTGTAAAACTCGGGAGGGAGAGTGAATAACACTGGCTGGTGTTAGCATGGAAAAGAGAAGGGAAAGAACATTTGAAGATAAGAGTCCCTGCAATTAGGAGATGGTGGTCAGTGGGTATTGTCCTGCTGGGTTTGATTTCTGCCTCTTAATTGCCCTGTTCCATCATGAAGTATTTTAGTTTATGAAATTCATGCCAAATACAAGCAATAAGCAAACCCAATATGGAGACAGTATCCTAAACCAAGGACTCTTGTAATTAAACCGCTGTAAAATTAACATCATTGTGCCTTTAGCACATCATGGATTTTATATTTTTCACCGTTTTTGTTCCTATCTTCCAAGGATGGTAACAAAATATATTGGTATTGTTCTCTTGTGTGATACATTGAATTAAAAGTGTGTGCTCGTGTCTGTGTGTGTCTCTAGAGTTTAAATCTTGGTGGATGGATATGTAAATATCTGTGTATGGAATCAGGAGAGCTGGATGCTGCTCAAGGAACCTCCTTTTAATAACAGGAGGAGAGTGGTTTTGATGAACTTTCTGAAAGCACTTGAATGGGTCTCAAAAAACCTGAGTCTTAGAATAACTGGAGCTTTGTGTGTTGGAATTTTTCCCCTTATTTTCCCTCTGTTCTTCCACTTCTCTTCCTTTGCTCTTCCTCTTCTTTTGTCATCCTGTTCACTGGGGACTGTCCACGCCATACTTCTGCTCATAAATGTCATGCTGCTTTCCAAGGGTAAAGATTGTTAAGGGGTTTTTATTCTGGTGAATATTCTTGTTAAAATGTAAGAACGTGTGTTCCTTGCTGTTCGTACAAGTGTGGCCCATATGAGGGGGCAAGAAAAGGCAGATATGAAATGATTATGGCTTTCATTGTGATTTTTCACTTTTCTGTAACTTTTTTTCTTATGACAACTTGCTTCTGAAAATCCTGTTTCATTTCTCCTTGAAAATATTCCAGGCAGTGACAGGAACTATTTTCTGGTTAATTTGAATTTTCTTCTTTTCTCCACAACCCCTGTGTCTGTTTTGAATGCAGGATGTGATTTATATGGAGAATCCAACTGTAAACTGATTCTCACCACTGAGTAATCGTCCTGAGGAGGAATCTGTTAGTTCGTATTTAAAATCACAGCAATCTTGACTGCTGCTAACATAATTCCTGGCTGATTAATGTCCTGCTCCCAAAAAACACGTGCAAGTTGTCCATTGTGTTCCTTGTGAGGAAGTCACATCCTGCCTTGCTTTGATAACTCTTCAGAATGTAATGTAATAAATACCCCAAACCTTTCTTTTATTGCTAGACTGGTGTGAGACACACAGTGGATGTCAAGATGAGACATGTTTTCATAAATTGGCTGCTGATTTATAATTCCTGATACCAGTCAGGCTGGTTGTGGAGGTCTAGATGTACATGGACATTTATTTATTTTTTTTTGCAATACTTTGTGAACTATGTCTTTAATTATTGCACATATGGGCTGGAGACACTGAGAAAGATCAAAGGGGTAGGTTAGCAATTCAAACTAGTGTTTTAACCAGTAGAATGTCCAGATGGTTGCCAAGCAGCTGGGAATTAATCTTTTGGTGCATGAATAATCTCTACCTCAAAGTGTCTCTCTCTTTTTAAAAAAAAAAAAAAAAGAAAAAAAAAAAGGAAGAAAGTTTATTTCTTTTTTTTTTTTTTTTTTTTTTTTTTTTTTTTTGTTTAAGTGTAGATTCTGATTTTTAAGGGAGAAAAGACATTGACTAGAAAAAGTAAGTGCTGTTCACTGTTATTGCTACATGTTGCACATGTGAAAAGAAGGTGAGAGTATAGTTTTAGTGGCTGGTTTAGGATCTTGAAATGAGTATAAAAAGTTCAGTAGCTGCTAAGACGCAGCATGAAAAAGAGAGGAATAACACTGGGGAGAAAAAAAAAATCAGTGTTAGTGACTCAGTGTGTTCAGACTCATTCACTGGATTGGGCACTGTGCAGAATTCCATGAAATTCTCGAGTGGTGCCTTCCATTATATTTCACTAAATCCTTTGAAATCTGTGTGATTCCTGCATGCTCACAGATTCAGCTGGGTTCAGTTCTCTCTGCTGGCAAGGGAAGATACAGCTTGTTGCATTTTTGAGCTGCCTTTTATGAAGTTGCATTTAATACTCCTGTGGCTAAGCTTTCTTAATTTCCAAACGTCGAACTGCAGGTTTTTTTTTGCTCCTTGCTGATGTCAGTGTCTCCCACTGGTGGCAGACATTTGTTCCATGTGGAAGTGGGACCCTGCAAATAAAGCTGTTAAATAACACGGTGTGTTGTAGTGCTAACATCCATTTTATGTTTATTGGCCAGAGAAAACATCCTTGAGAACACAAATACCATTTCCAGTTATTACAGTTGGTGGGATACAGAGCTGGTTGGATTTCTCCTTCTTCCCACCACCCCCAACATGGGAATCCATGAAGAAAACATTGTTCTCTCTTGAAAGAGCCTAATGACATTTACATATGAATACCAACCATTGTCCATTCAATTATTTTTCTGTATCAAGGAAATGTGTATTAATTTCAGTGTCATTTATAAAGTCAGATTTTTCTTGATAAGGAAGCTGGTAAGTTTGATTTAGCACAAAACCTTTAATTTTTAGGGGCTTTAAGAATGTCATATTAACTTTTTAATTAAGTGACTATCTAGTTTCCCATTAAAGAGTAGTGTGTAAAAATATTGCAACTGGAAGTAGCAATTGTATTGTTTTTAAAGAGTAAAGATACAAAGAAGGGTAGATATGTGGTGGGAATTATAAATGTTTGTTAGGTCAAGTAATCCAGTTCAGATCATAAACATGGACTTTTGTGGAGGGACCTTTGAATCTGGGCAAAATGCCATGTTTATAAAGGGGCTTTTTACATTCTAATTTCTGGCTGTTCCACTTGTTTGATGCTGGTTTTTATTTCAGCCCATCTCTATTTTCCTGAGCTCTTTGCAACAGAGACTTTCCAAGACATTGATTTTACCTTAGTCATGGCATTGGATAAAAATATTGATGCTGCTCAATGCTGTAACTGGAGTGGTTAATGATGTGCTGTTTCAAAATGTAGTTGTAAATCTGTTTATTTTCTGAAATGGAAAGTGAACAGTGTTTTTTTTTCCCACATCCTGTAAACTGAGTGCAAACTTTTCAGCTATTCCATTTGAAAATAGAAGATTAGTTCCAATATGATTAAAATTTACATTTACAGTAGAAAAGTCTCTTCAAATATATTGTTAGGAAATATATTTTTTCCTGTTTTTCACACCGGTGATTTTCTTTTAAATACTCTTGAGTCTTTTTTGTAAAATGTGGAAAGTATTAATATACCTCAAAGCTAATCTTAAAAATTTTTGAGGGTACAGTGTGATACAGAAATAACACAATGAGATCAGCCAGCTTGTTAATGATGAAGTGCAATACACTGTTCCAAATTACCTTAGTCTGAAGTCAGTGTGTATTTATAATAAATCTTGACTGTTTTGCAAGTCCAGTCTCTTCTGTCTTGGCCTTCCTGTATGGTTGAAAACACTGTATAAATTATCAATATTTATTATTTTAACCCTGCATGCGAAAATCGAGTAAGCACAATTCAGTAGAAAGTTCGAGCTGTTTGTTGATATTTTTTGAGAAACCTTTTTCTTCTGTGGAAATATCAAAGCTTTGGGTGCTGTGCACTGATTCCTTTTAGCAGCTGCAGAACACCAAGACAAATAACTTTTGTCGTGTACTGTAAGATACACAAGTCATTGTTCTGCATTGTTAGTTCTTACTTTGAAGTTCTCATTTATTGTTTACATCCTTCTCCCCCTTCCTCGCTTCCTCTCTCCCTCCCCCATATATTCATAGACTTGGAGAAAAAAAAAAACAACCAAAAAAAAAAAAAACCTGGCAAGCAACAAGTTGTGTTTTGTCAAATTGCCAAAACCCCCAATCTGATGGATGTTAAAGCTCTGAGATGTGCCCCCTTGCCTGAGGGTGAGCCCTGGAATGGAGACAAGTGGGCAGGAGTTCAGTGATTCATGTTGCTAACCCACTTCTTGATTTGCTTTAAAATCCGGTATTTCAATATTTCGACAAATTTCTGTAAATGGGGACAAGACGAATGTTTGTCCTCTGTCATGAAAAAAGGAGAGATCACTTTTTTTGTTCCCCTGGAGATTTATGGCAGTTGCACATTAGACTCTGATAGTTTAAGCCTGGCAGTTATTAAATGTTCCTAGCACCTGAGCTGTGCGATGGAATCAGGACAGTGATACCCCAAAAACCAATTTTCAGGTAACTATTTGCTGGTTTTGGTGGTGTTTTGTTTTTTTAAATAAGGAAGAAAGTGTGAGTAGGCACATGAAAGCTGCTCTGTTGCTACCACCCTTCATGGCTTTAAATAACAGGGACAGCACAGATGTTTGACATCAGTGTTGTTTACATGGCCTTAGGGTTTAATTGCCTCATTCTCTTTGTGAGGAGGATAAACAATGACAGAAATCCAAAGGAATGATGTTCAGCCAACAGCAATGGCTGCGTTTCATACATAGTTGCAAACTTCCCAACTATAGCTAAATATCTATGCTTTTTTTTTTTTTTTTTTCCTTGTCTGAATGGTAACATGCCATAAATTTCATGTTCTCTGCTGCCTCTTAACTGGTGATAAAAGATATTAAAACCCACGAGCACGAGCGCCGTAAATAGCGTTTGACGAAGGGAACGACTTAGAAAAGTTGGTTTTATCTGGTTGCTCTAAAACTTGTGGAAGTCTTTGGTACTGCTGTAGGTTATTTTGATTCTTAATATGTGTTTAATAAATAAAGGCAAGCTGAAGTGCAGGGAGCAGTGCATGGAAGAGCAGCACATGCAGTTACCTAGAGCTGTTCCACAGGAAATTGGGACAAGCTGAGATTTGACATTTGGGATCTGCGGACAGGCTCCACCTCGGTTTGGTGTGGCTTTAATTTGAAAGATATTCCTTGGTTGAAATTAGTATTTAATGATGTGTTTCAGCTTTTAAATGGAAGGGGAGGCATTTCACTCCCAGCTGGGGAGAGCTGAGCCCTTTTGCTTCCAGCCCAGCCTTCATGAGATCACTGAATAAAATGTGTTTACATGACTCAATATTTTATCGACATATGCAATGAGATTGGGAGTCTGCCTCAGAGAGAGAGTGAGTCAAAAAGCAGATTTGGAAATGGAACCAGGCCTCCAGGCTTTGCCACAGGACACTGTGGTGTTGTGCTCATGTTTTCTGGCTTCTCCAGTGGTTTTCCGCTCAAGAGATTGAGTGGAGGATTTTTAAACCAATATATCATTATTTTTACAGAAAATGCACAAATTAACACTTCCAGAAGTTGTGATGAAGATACACGTGAGGTTGGAACCATGGACCATTACAAAATTTCAATGCTGTTGGAGTTTTTTTAATTTACTATTTTTTTTTTTTTTTACCAGCTGCTTAGTACAAATCCAGCTTTCCTCTCAACACTAGCTGAAAACTTCATGTGCACATCAACTATTAAATTTCAGACACTTTAATATGGAACTTCTCACATTTCTTTATATGTAGAGATAAAATTAGGCAAGTAGTGGATGAAGCAGATGGGGCAGAAAAGTGCCTGGGGTGCCGAAAGCTCATCAAGTTTATAGAAGTTGAGGACCTTGAGTACTTTTCAGGGTGTCCCCTTTTCAGCCCTCACGTGATGAGGAGTTGGTCTTTGTGATTTTTCACTTATTTTTTTATTATTTTGTTTCTAATATTCAGAGAAAAAGTGCTCTACTTTGTTGTTACAGCGGTTGCCTTCATTAAGGGCTGATTTCTGTATCCTGGACACATTTTTCCCTGTTGTTTGGTTGCAATTAACTCTCATTTTTGGAAAGCAGTCCCAAAACTCTGACATTTTAAGAGATGGCTGCTCTGGTGGAAGCGGTGTAATGAATTAATGAGCTGAAATTGATGGGAACTGGTGCAAGTGCAAGGGTGGTGCTAAAGGGAAGATTAATGAGAGGTGGGAACCAGCTTCAAGTACCAGGAGTTCTGTTGTCAGCCTGGGGGAAAACGTCCTGTGGCCGAGAACAATCACCAGCACTTGAAAATATATATGTCCATCTTTAATTCAAGTGAAATTTTCCATTTAGATTTATTTTTTGTATTATTTCAGTGTACAGAATAATTAAACTTGGACCAGCTCTCCGCTGATACAAACCACCAAGGATTCATTTCCATCAGCCAAGACATTCTGACGTTATTAATGAGTTTTAAATGTAATTTCTGTGGATTTAGGTAGCTGTGTGAGGGCAGTAGCTGTACCTCAGTCATTCATAAGCTTTTAATGTAATTCAAGTAAATTGAAGTCTCTTTCATGTTTAGTTTTTGGTATTTGTGTTTTTACGAGACCTTCATGTTTATTTATGGCATGTTCACAAGCTGTCTATCTGGAAGTGGATTACTGTGCTTTTTTATGAAATCAACACTTATTCATCACCTGGTACTAAGATTTTCTTCTATAATGTCACTTTGTTGCAGCAATATATGCATATATTTCTTTTCATATATACATATGCGTAGATTTCATGACTAGAAGATGCATTTTTATCATGATACTTCTTTTGGGATGATAAAAGGGTTGGCTGACAGCTGAGAATATGATTTATTTTCTTTGGGTTAATTGTCAGCCTTTTCCCTCCTCCATTAATTTGCATAAGACTATGTACAAACAGTTGGGAGGTGAATTTCTTTATCTGTGGTGTAATTTCTGTGAGTTCAGAAAATGAAATAATTTTCTGCTCTACCTTCTATTTTCACTTCTTGAGGAGCCTTCTGTTTCCTGTACAGCATTTTTGAGTGGAGTTGGATTTTTGTAGATCATGTTTTCATGGAGTTAGGATGTTTTCAAGTCCCAACAAACCTGTGAGACAAACGAGTCATATAAAAAATGAATAATTTGTGCTGTGTTTAGAGTTGGTCTGTGTGAGATAAAGACTCATGCTTGAATGGCAACTTTTGGTTAGTCAAGGGCATGGAAAACAAAGGCAGAATGAATAATACTGTCGGTTCCTTTGAAGTTTGTGAGCTGGGATACTACAAATCAGGTTTGGAGTTGAGCTAAATAAAAATGTGAGATCTGGAAGTGGCTGACAGTGATGAGAGAGCAGTGTTCAGCCTTGAGGTGGGGGAACCTCAGCACCTTTTAGAACACCCAAAAGCCCAACACAAAGTTTGCTGTTGGCCAAAGACAGAGTCATCTCCTGGAGGGAGTTTGGTCCTCGTTTCTGAAATGAGGGAGGTCAGGGTTTGTCTTCTGAAAAAGCTTTTCAGTCTTCTTTACTTTCCAAATAGTGACTGTTAATAAACACGGGGGTGGAACAGCCTGAGTCTGAACTCAAGGTGTCACTTTTGGTTTCTAGAAAAGCCTGGGAAACATGAAATTCCTGTCGTAGCTGTCCTGAGGACAGCCTTTAATGGCGCACTGAAAACATGCAAGTGATTCAAAAATACTTGGAAGATGGAAACTTAGACTCTAAGTGAGAACTGGCAATGTATTTTTGTGTTGGAGGAGTTCAAGTACAGCTTTAAACAAACACAGGCAGAACAGGAAATGTGTTTCAGTGATCCAATCCTTAATCCCATCATAAGTCACCTTTAAAAGGAAATGTGTTTATAGTGTGAACTCCATGAATAATAGGAAACAAACAAAAACAAATGTGCATCTGGGCTAAAGGACATTCTCTGTGTAAATGTGACACCTGCCTGAAGAAATGAAAATGAGTTTACCCAATTTGGTATATTAACAAATATTAAAGTTTTATTTCTAAATGTTTATGTAAATTAAAGACAATGGCTTGTTCTGCGCAGTAGCAGTTGTGATTACTGCCAACTAAAACATCCTACAAATCCATTTTTCTGAAGAAATATTGTAGGATGACATCTTTTGTAACAATTGTATCAAATAAATATGAAAATGTTGAGAACTGAATATAGATTTTTTTTCATAAGATTTCTATGTTGATGACTTCCCATTGCCTTCTGAAAGACATAAATGAATAATTTAAAAGTTATGAAAAGGTCATTGGTGTAATTTATTATTTATTTAAAATATGTATCTATTCTGTTTTGCTTTTTAAGCTGGAAATGAAAATGAAAATGGCAGAAGGTAAATTTCATGAAGAAAAACTGAAATTACAACAGAAGCACGATGCTGATGTTCAAAAGGTAGGAAGTGTTTGTATTTTTTTCCAAAAGCAGTGTATTAAACAATAATAGAGGCTATGATTATCATAAATATTTATCAGTTGTTTTTTAACTTCTTCACAATTGCAATTAATGTTCAGTGCAAGTCAAATTGTAGGTAACAGTTGGCATAAGCTGAGAGGAATGCAGAATATTTTATGGTAACATATACTTAGGATGGGGAAAGCACTTGCAGAAAGGAGATGAAAATACAAGGCAATTTGTTAGTTAGAACAAGACAACCTATTTTACCAGCATAACAACTTCTGTGGGAAATCACAAACTCGTGATTTTTCTGTTAGAGAGGAAACATTTGTGTTAGAGAAGAATGTGAACAAAATAAATTTTTCATGAACAAAATGCAAAATACAACAGCAGGAAAGCCCAGGGATATATCATATGTGTTCAGGCTCATGCAGCAGCAGGATTTGCTGTCCTGTCTCTGTTTTGACACTGTCTTACAGCAGAGGCAGGACACCAAACACCCCTTTATACACCCCTTTATTTATATTACTGCGTTTATAAAGTTTATGCAGTTGGGATTCCTGCAGCTCTCCGGGTTACACTGGGTTTGTCTTCACTGTGTGACATTACACCACTCCTGGGAGGGTTATACCCACCCCAGACCACACTGTCACTTTTAATCCCACGTTCTAAAGGTGGGGTGAGGTCCTGTGAGGTGCCCCTGGCAGGGCTCTGATCCCGGGGATGGAGCAGGAATCCCAATCCCGGCCGTGCTGATCCCGCTGTAAACTCAGCATCACTCAGTGCCTCTGCTTTGTTTCCTAAAGACTGAGTCACAGCCTGGGAGGAAGTCGGTTGACACAACTCTGTGACACATCAAAGCCTCCTGAGAGGATGTTAATATTTGGTCAGGTGCATATTTGGCTCATCTGTTCTCAAGGCCTCGGAGCAGAAGCAGTGAGCAAAGCTGAGAGTCTAAAGGAAACGGCTTTGTGAGAATAAGGAATAGTTTAAATGCTTTCTCATCCCTTGAGTTGTCATCCCTTCCTAACTGATGTTAGAATCCCGTCTTTTGAAGTCGTTTAATAACGTTGGATATTTTAGAAAAGGTTAAATAGTGTCGTATTAATCTTTAAAGACACCAAACGTTTATTGCAGATGGAGTAATATTGTTTTAAGATGAAAGCTTCTGTTTGATAAGAGATTTGGGGCACTGTTATAAAATTCCTGCGACTCTAATCTTTATCTTAAACACAAAGTTTAAATTAAAATACTATCTCAAAGTGTGCAAATATTCAAGCTTTTTGTTTGTTTTTTTTTTTGTTCCAAACTCAGCCTGTACAGAAATGTGGGTGTAGTTACCCTCATGTACTTGCTCTGTTCCAGTCCATTGTTCCTTGGGATCCATGTGAGGAATTTCAATTGGTGAAGCACAAAAGACTGTAATGAAGTTCACCAACTTATTTAAATATTTCTTCAATCTGCTGAGAATTTTAGATGCGTGTAAATACTATTAGACAACACGAGTATGAAAATCTTTTCTATTTGCAGCAGTAGCACCGTGAAAATTCCAAACTCAACAAAGGCAACACTGGGTTTGCCCAGGTTTACAAGAAAACAAAAAAACTCTCTCCTTAAAACATGAAACTCCTTTTTAAACCTTTGTTTGTCTAAACCAGTAGTTTGTTTATGGAAAAATGGTTTAGGTTCAATCACTTGGTCCTGCATGACCTGAGCACTTCTTACAGACCAGGGTGTGTCTTGTGTGCTGGTTGTAGTTTGGAATGTTCTGGACTTATGTGAAAGTATTCTGAATTTTCTGTGCAGATTTTGGATAGAAAGAATGACGAAATAGAGGTGCTGAAGTCTGCCTACTTAAAGAAACAAAAAGAATCTGAGGATATGATAAGAAAACTGGAGAAAAAAGGTGATTTTCTTACCCTCATGGTTGTCCTCTGTGTGCTGGTATTGTACTGCATGCTCTTCTGGCTATGGGCTTGCATGTTCCTTCTGCAGTCATCCCTTGCTTCATCATTTGCAACTCTTGATTTAATTTTCCCCCTTAGATTCTGAGATTCTTGTCCAGTTGTCTCTGCTGTTCCAAGAGGCCTGTGATCCATTACACTGAACACAGGTTTTATGAGCGTCACCAAAAAAAGTTCCTTTGATGCCACTGAAATGTTTTGGCCACTTATTTCAATTTTTTTTTTGGAATCCCTGGCTCAAAGTTCATTTCTTTATACATTCAGTACATTTTAATCAAACCACAATAGTTATTTTTGAGACTGTTGCGGCAGGAGATTTCAAACATGAGCAGTCTCGAGTGTGTCACAAGTACAAAACTCACCCTGAGAGTGGCTTGTCAGCAGGTTTTCAATGTTAGTTTCTTTCAGAATTCCTTGGAGTCCATTTGCACTATGGACTAAACCACACCAGAAAATAATACAGAAGTTTGGTAATAATCTATGTACAAAGAGAGAGAGCGTGCCGTGTATTTTGTTTCCTGCTCCTTGGGAAAGTAATTTGTCCAACAAGGGATCTGGGGCTTTTCTCTGTGGTTGTTCCTGGCTGGAACAGGTTCAGTTGGACTTGCCCACATTGTTCCAGGTAATGAAAATCCTCAAAAAAAAGGTGAAAGTGTGAATGTGGGCCTGCTCTTTCCACTAATGGTTATGCCATCACTTGCAATTTAAGTTGGGGAACTGCATTCTCATGTATATCTTGAGCATTCAACCTTCACAAGAACCTTTTCTCCTAAGGATGGTCATGAAATCAGGTTAAAATAACTATTTTCCTGAGGTTATACAGAATTTTGCTGATGTGTATTTACACATTCAGGAAGGAAAACTCTTTCTGAGTAAACAAAGTAGGAAAGAGAGAACACCTTTTAATGACACAGAATCTGAGTGCTACATCTTAAAGCAGCACGTGCATTAAGTATTTAAGAGCCAAAAACCATCAGAAAGCCAGGTCAGCTGGAAAACTGGCATAAACTGGTTGGATCTATTGCCAACACTGAAAAATCCCAAAGGTCTTGAATGGTTGTTTATTTTTCCCCCATTTTTAACAGTTCAGACCCTTATTCGTGAGTCCCAAGTTGTGAGGGAAGCCAAAGAGCAGCAGATTGAGGAACTGAGGAAGATGTGTGAGCAAAGCAATGATTCCTTGAACAATGAGTGGGAGAAAAAGGTAATGACCAATCCTTCCCTCCTTTGACAGATTTCTGCAGTGTTTCTGTAGGATACTACATTTTGTCACTCAAAAAAATAAATACACAGAATACATTTTAGGGATTTTTTTTTCTGCACTGATTTTATTTTTTCCTGAATTAATCAAGACTCTTTTTGTTGATGCTTTTACACCCAGCTGGTCACCCTGTTCCTGGGGTTCATCTGGCCTCCTGGCAAGTCTCTGGATGTATTAGGGAAGTGTTTATTTCTGGTTGACCTGACATGGAATTTTAATCTGGGTAAACCTGCTGCTACCTGCTGTCACGGTGATTCCTTTGAACTCTTAGTCTTGCAATGGGTCATGAATTCTTCAGTGTATTTTTATTTATTGTTCAACTCAAGACAGCAGCAAAGCAGAGGGAAGAGCATGTTTATTGTGAGACAGGGTCACCTTTGTCCAGATTATTGTCAGTATTTGTCTTGCTTCCCCCTCTCAGGAGAGGGAGGGTCACAGAAAGGACAAACCCACCTCCCTTCATGAAGTTCACTGTACAATTTAATGTTTTTGCAGCCCTGCATGTAGGAATGAAGTTGGGTTTAATTCTTGCCTTCTTAAAGGCCAATCATAATCATAAATCATAAATTGTCCTTTGTGCCGAAGATCTTGAGGCTCTCGTGTTGGGAATTTTCTTGTTTGGTTGTTTTTAGGGTTTTTTTTCATAGATTCCAGGCTGGTTTGGTTGGAAGGGAGTTTAAAGCTCATCCAGTCCCACTCCTGCCATGGCAGGGACACCTTCCACTACCCCAGGGTGCTCCAGGCTCCATCCAGCCTGGCCTTGGACACTGCCAGGGATCCAAGGGCAGCCACAATCTTTTTTTGCTTTCAGAGAAACAATATTTTCAGAGAGGACAGAAGTGTGGATACCTGGGCTTTTCAGCGATTCTGCTGATACATGCTAATAATAATAATAATAATAATAATAATATAACACTTCTCAGTGCTGGTCCTAGATGCCACTTGTCACTTTGTGCCTCTTTTTGTGGTGCAGCTGCACGATGCTGTGGCTGAGATGGAGAAGGAGAAATTCAACATCCAGAAGAAGCACACAGAGGACATGCAGGAGCTGCTGCAGGAGACCAACGCCCGCCTGGCCAAGATGGAGGAGGAATATTTGCACCAGACACAGTCAACTGTAGGTTTGGTTGGGAACCTCTCACCACAGCATCTCTTAGAATATTTGAGTTTCCTGTGTCTCTTCAGGTGGACTGGAAGTGCCCAAGGCCGGGTTGGATGAGGCTTGGAGCACCTTGGAATGCTGTCAAATGTCTCTGCCCATGGCAGGGCTGGAATCAGAGGATTTTTAAGGTCCCTCTCCACCCAAAGCATTCCATGGTTCTGTTCTATATGCACATACATCCTTATTTTTGATAGTGCAGTGCAGTTGTTCTCTCCTGGGCACTGTCCTGGCAGCCAGTCTGACCAAGGATTTTATTCCCCAGATAAAATTAAGCAAGATACAGCCCTTCAATAAATGTCACACTGATATCTTAGAATCAGTCCTTAATTAGAAATATTTGATTCAAGTTAGCAGAACTTTTGTCTTTGCAGGTTTGTAGACCATTTATATATTAGATTTTCATAGAAACATGATTTTTTACTCACCCACTCCTCTTTGACTGAGCGAATGGTTCTGGTAGGTGAAAGATGACATTAAAAGGATTTTAAAATAAGTATTGATTATTCTAATTTATTGCATTTCTTTTCTATAGTAATTATAAGCATATAATTAGGTATAATCTGGATTTTGTGCCTGTTATATAAATGATGCAAAAAGCAAAAGAATTAACAAGTAACCTCAAAAAGCACCCTGTACTTTTCATCAGGGTGAGGTATGAGGAAAATTGAATGAGTGAAAAGACAATGTCAAACAGAATTTATTCCTTTATTAATGAATGTTGAATTTAAAAATTAGCATTCAGATCGTGTCATAGGTAACAGTAAATACAGAGAAAAATGGACACAGTCTGTCAGCAAGATTGAATTTAAGAACCATCAAAACTAGACAGATCTTGCTGAGCAGCTTCTGATTTAATAATTAAACAAGGTAGAGTTCAAGGCAGGGCTTAAGATGAAAGACTAGACTGTCACTGGAAATTAGTTTTCTTTTTTTCACTCTCCTTTCTCTCTCCTGATTTTTTCATTTTTTTTTCTGTTGGTATTTCAGAGTTTGCTTGTTCAGAGTTCCATGTTGTCAGGAATGCCAGTGCTGTAGGCAGGTGGAATTGGCTGAACAATTTCAATGCCAGAGCTGCTAAAGGAGGGGTTTGTGCCCTGAACCAGGATGAACTTCCTTGAGGGTCACGGGCCCAGCCAGGAATTAAATTCAATGACGTGCTAAAAATTACTCTTTTAAAATTATTTTAAAAAATAAACAACAGAACTCCAGAAAACCACAAAACAAACCAAAACCCCAAGCCCCCAAAGCGAAACAACCCTCTGCCTCCAGCAAACCAAACTCACACAGAGCAGCTTGGCACTGCTGGAGAATTTTACTGTGCTGTGGCTGTGAAATCTCTGCAGCCACTTGCCAGAGCTCAGGTGAATCATTCAGGTGGATGATTCAGAGGATCATTCAGGTGATATTCTGTCTGTGTGAGATTCTGGCACTGGCCCAGGTTCATGTCACCTCCAGTGACAGTCAGGGCAGAGGCTGCACAGGGCAGATATCTGGGGTTTTATTTTACTTTAGGAGTGGGTGAAATTTCTGTTCCACTTCCCTCATCTTCAGGCCTTTGTTACTGCAAAAATAACTCTGATATGCACTCTGGGTCTTATTTGCTGACCACAGCCTCCTGAGGGGTTCTTCCTTCATTTCCCTGCCAATTACCATAAATTTAGGGAAGAATGGGAAGTCCCAGAGTACCTGCCTATCCTTACTCTGCTCATTTTAAAATTTGTTTAGCTTAGGAGATGGAGTTCCAGGAGAAAGATACAGCTTTGGAGAGATGCTTGTGATTTACTGGGAGGAAATTGCTGAATGAGATTTTTGGAAAGTCTAAAAGTGTTCTATGTATTTTATCATCCACTGCAGTTTTACACTGAAATACTGTCTTCTCTCTTATTTTAAAGGATTTGTAGTTTAGAAATCAGTTGCATATGCTGTTTTGCATGAGAGAGAGGAGATGTCACTTTGAGGGGGCATAAACACCCATAGTTGGAAGATTTATTTCTTTTTCTACACAATATAGAATTTACTGTCATGACTGATGACAGCTTTGCCATTGTAACTCTGGTGTCTCTGCATCACCAGAGAACCTCCTCGCTCAAGGCTACTGAATAACAACAGGGGTATTCCCTCATTTATTCTGGGCTTTTCTCAATAATTCTCTGTTCTTTCAGAACGAGACAGTGCAGAGGCTGGGGGCCCGTGTGCAGCAGTTGACTGTTGAGGCTGAAAACAGCAATTTACAGCGTCAGAGATTATCTCAGGAGAAGAGTGATGTGGAGCGGCGTTACCAGGAGGTCTGCTCCCAGCTTCAGGATCTGAAAGTAAGGTAATTCAATAACAACTGCTGCTTTGACTTGTAAGGGTATGGAATTTCCAGAAGCAAACGTTGTAAGTTTTGTTCCAGGAACACACTGAGTGGCATGTGACGTTAGAAAACTCTCATGAAAATGTATTAATTGGTGTCAAACTCATTTAGAGTGACCCAAACGACCACCTTGAGGAGTGTCTTACCTGCCCATTATTTATGAGCAGCTCATTCTGTGACAGGAGCACGTGGCACATGTGCATACTCCGTGGAATTGATCCTGAGCAGGTAAAATGCCAAAATAGGAAAGCAGTTTCCATATTCTGTTTTGCTTGCTCCTTGTAGGTACAACTTACTTCAGAGAGACAAGGACCAGATTGTGCAGGAATACCAGGAGAACCTTCAGCAGCTACAAAGCAAATTTGAGGTTGATAGAGATTTTCTGAAGCAGGAACAAGCTCAGGTATGCTGCCAGGTGTAACAGGCAGGAAAAAGGGATTTATTTCCTAAGTGTTCTCCTCACTATCAATATGGTGCTCATGAATAAATCCAAGGAATTGCTCAATTTCCCAAGTTAGTCATGAGTGTAAGTTTAAATAAAATTGGGATTTAATTTTTCATTCCCAAAGTCGACTGCAAAATCAAGTTGGTTGGTTATTCTGGTGTGTGTATTTCTACAGCAGATTCAGATGATGTACTGTTACCATCCTGATTTTGTTTGTGCTCCTATAAAAATTCTGGATACACTCTTAAAAACTTAATGTTTTCATAAAGCCTTTTCCATGACAGAAAATAGTTTTTCCAGAAGTAAATATTCCTGCAGGCCTCATAGTATTGAACATTGTGTTAAATATTTATGTGTTTAAGGAAATACTTTTTTTTTTTATTTTTCAAGTGTAGGTTTCACCCGAAATGTAATAAGTCTGGTTTGTTTCTGGAAAACCATCTGTCAGGCTGATATCTACCAATATGCATAGGTACAGAGATGGTACATATTTAAAGGGATTTTAAAGTTAAATAATTGTAGAAAAGACTCAAGTTTTAAGTACCATTTGTTAATCCACAGAGCCATAGAACAAGTGAGGTGTTTGGTGTTTATTTGCTGAAATTCTCTGAGCTTTGGTGATACTTTACTTCATTTCATTTACAAGGTGTTTTTCTTTCCACCAATTTTAATAGATTTTAGTGGGGATTTATTATTATTAGGGGTGTTTTTTGTGCTTTTGTTTCCATTTCTTAGCTCACCAGAGAGTCTGAACTGACATATCCAGAGCCTTGAACTCATACAGATCTTTTCTCCCAAGTTGATAATTTTTATAATTTCTGGGAACCTTAGAGAAATAAATTTAAGAATGCAAAAGAGGTAATGAGGAGTGCAAGACTCAAATGTTTTTTTTGTTAAATCCCAGCAGACATCTGATGTGATTGCAGAATTAAGGTGTGAAATGGCTCTGTTGAAACAACAGTTGCACGACTCTGAACATCAAAGACAGAAACAGCTGAGGGTGAGCCCCGACTTTCTTTCTCAGAAATGACCAACTATTTTCACTTTATTTGATGATTGAAATGTTTATATATCCATCCTTAAATGTACTTCTATTTACCACGCTGGCTTGTTTCTGTTTTATTAATGGAAATATATGAAATGTCACATATGGCTAAAGGTTGATTTAAAAAGTGTAGCTAAAAGATAGGTAAGAGCAGAATTTTCACTGAAATTTTCTGACTATTTCTTGTAGTTCATATATTTAATAAAAGAGTTTGAATCTGTATTTGGTGGATTAAAAGAAGCCTGTCAAAGAATGATGAATATCTTTTCTTTCTCGTAAACTGTAAACATTTTTAAAGTTTCAAAATAGTTTTTAATTTGCACTGTTTTAATAGTTCAGTTCAATAGTCTGTCTTCCTGTAGGCATTTAAATTAATCCTTCTATCTCAGGGTAATGTGTTCCACATCTGTATCATGTATCAGTCCTGGTTGAATTTTGGCTCTACTTTTCTTCCAATGTCTTTCATTTCCCAGTTGATATAGTGCAGAATGGCATTTTAATAGCTCAGGAGAACAAGTTGCTGTTTCTCTTTAGCACACATGAATCATGGCTTTTGAGATAGCTGTGTTATTTGGTGTTGGTTACATTTTTTTCTATGTCAGAGAATTTTTTCATGATGATATAAATGGTAGTGTTTTTGTTTTGTTTTTTTTTTTATGGACTGTTCTGTATGATAGCTAATGTCTGTATTTGATGAATGCCCTGAAATAGAAGAAAAATGGGATTTGTTTAGAATACACATCTTTTCCTCTGCAGGATCAAGAATACAAGGTTGAGCAGGACAAGCTTCACTGGCAGCATGTGTATGAGAAACAGGTAATATTTCCAGGAAAATTTCCCATCTTCTGCACACCTTCAGTTTTGTTCTGTACAAGACTTAAAGGTTTAAATTTTGAAACCTTCAAATAGTCAATGTGGGAGTCCAAGCACTTCACAAAGTTTGAAAAAAAAATTTGACAAAATCAAGGAAGATTGTAACCACAGCTGTTTGAGGACAGGGATATCACCTCTGATTTTAGGAACCTGTTGCCAAGGGATGGAGGCTGGGATGGAATTCCCAAAAAAGTGGCCCTGGAAGGCCTGTCCTGTGTGTGTACACTGCTCATGATGGTGTACACTGCTGTTATTGAAAGGAGAATAAACTGAATGAAACCTGTCCTGACCCCTGCCAAGTCTGGTGTGTTCTCCCATACTCCTTTTCCCCCAGAATATCTCTGCTCCATCCTTCTCCACGTGTTCTCTCGGTTATTGTCAACAGGCCTTGTTTTTACATCAGGAACTTAAAGTAAAAAATGTAATTTTCATCAGAAACACTTCATCTTAAAGCACTTTGCAGATCCTGCCTGCTCTTTCAGGACTCAGAACATCAATAGGCTTCAAATTAAACTTCAATTTTAGTGACATTATATGTGCAACTCATGTGCAGCCGGAGGGTGCCTTAGATGCCTGTTTAATTGAAAGGATGTGTTACTCAAACGTGTCATTGCCAAATGTGGCAAATTTATAACATAAAATAATGGATTGTGATCCCAGCTACTTGTCACTTGGTAATAGCACTTGTGACATGAATTGTAGAGAGGTTTTGGTTTGAGTTAGTTCCTTTGGCTGACTTGAAGTCAAAACGTTCTTTGTTCCGGGATCTGCCTTGGTTTAAACCTCGCCTACATTTGTCTTTTTAGTCAAGTCGTGGGTTTTATAAATGTTGAACTCAGGAAAAAGCCAGAATTGGAGTGATTTGCAGGCCAAGATAAAAAAATACATTGGCACAGTTTGACTGAGGTTTGAGGATCTTTTGGGAGAAAGCTCCTAAGCTGAGAGGGGGTCAGCAGTGCCTCCAACCAGCGAGCCCAGGGGAGGGGACTTGGAATTCTGCATCAGTAAACAAGGAAGCAGAGCCTTTCTTTTTATAGATAACTTGACAGCAGTTTGTTCATAAGTTCTGGTGTAACTGTTTTCAAACTCAAATCTTTGAGAAAGAGCGGGAAGAAAAGTACCTGTGAATGATCTATGGATATAAATCCATAAACCAGGATGGATTGGCTCATAAAATACTAAAACAACTAAAGGAATCGTGAAGTCCCTGCTGCAATCTGTTCACTTAAAAACCTACCCATTATCTAATAATCTTTATGAGTCTGCAGTGGCTGTTGCCTCTGAGGATACTTAAACATCAAACAAATCATAGGTAGGAACCTTAAATGTCACTGTTTGATGAAATGTGCTTATCTGCTGGATCAGGAACCAGTTAGGCTAAATGGTTTTACAAGCCAAGGAAACACCTGCTTTTTATAAATAATCTACTGCTTGTTTTCCAAACTTTCAGCTCAGCAGCAGAGGAGTGACAGATTATTCCTGATAGCCATTCCCAAGGCACCTGTTGAATATATAGAATTTGACCAGCTTTGGCACTAGCTTCTTCATTCTCTAATAGACAGCTCATGGATTTGGAGGCTCCTGGAAACCAGCTAAGTGTTCCTGGAGTGAACATCTCCATGGAGCTGCTCCCAGCAGAGAATCTCTGAGTTTGTTTTCTCACTGGCCTACACACCTAATAAAAGACATTTTTCTTTTTTGTAGTGTCTTAAGAGCCTGGAACATTACAAATGACTGTAGGTGAATAAAGGATTTCCTGTGTGTCCTGTCCCCACGTTGTTCCTTGAGCAGCTCTAATGCAATACAACTCTTGGATTATGTACAAACTCTTGGGCTTAACCTGCCCTTTGCAAAAAAAACATTACAAAAACTCACTGTTTGGGCCATGCCTGAGAAGTTGCCAAATTCAAACGTTTTTGTAACTATTTTTAGGATTATTATTGCTAATTATTCTATTATTATTATTTAGGATGTTTATGTAAGGTATTTATGTTTGATATTTGATCAGAAGTGATTCAGTTTGGGTGGTCACAAATTGGTGAGTAGGAGCTCTGTGCCCTGGAAAATACAGGTCACTATTTTAGGCAGATTCATGCTGCTTTTCTGTACTTACCTAAAGAAAATCTAGTTCCTTTTTAATGTAATCACTGATATTTCTTCATTCTAGACAGTAATATTCACTTTGAGAAGGAAAGTCACTCGTTGGCTACATTCTCACACTTCATCTCTCTATTAGTCTCTGCTTTTGCATTTCACATAATTTTAGAAATCCACGGATGGTTGTCTGCATCAGTGGAAAAGGAACATGCAAATAAATCACTTTTAGAATTTAAAATAACATTGATTTATTTTAACTCAGACACTGTTTTGGCTAAAAGATATGGCGGGTTTTTTTCCCCTTAAATGGCAGATTCATGGCATTCGGAATGAGCTGGATAAAGAAAGAGGAGCTGCTCAAAAGAAAATTCGCCACCTGGAGCAGGTTCTGAAGTAAGTGAATATGGAATCATTGTTGAATATTGAATAATTGTTGAGTCCCTGGTATTCTAATATATTTATTTATTAAATAGACTTATGCTTCATCTCATCTAACTGTCCTCCTATAGATTTTTTTCTGGTTTTAAGGCTGCACCTTCAGGGTTCTAATCAGCCAGAAAAAATGAAAAATCTAAACTAAGAGCCAACTCACCCAAATTTGTTGACTTTTAAGGGGTGGGAATAAAATAGAATTGAGGTTAATGATGTCAGCTGATCTTGCCCTCTCAAATAAATGGGCCTGGGTTCAGTTCAGAGTTTGTTCATGGGAGGCAAATAATCAAAACTAAAGACTTGTTGCTTTGGGCTCTTCTAGAAAACAGAATAAATTTGAAAGATGTATTTATTTAAAACGTATTTTAATTTAGTAGATGATGCCTCTGATTTTATACTGTGTGTTTAATATCCACAAATTACAAGTCTAATGCAGATTTTCCCTCTTTGATACAGCACTTCTTTGGGAGTTCTTGTTCTTCATGTGGATCTAGGGCTGGGAGAAGTGCTCTGTAGCAAACAGCTTTCATTAACTAACTTGGAACAGGTTTTTTTGCTGCCTTTGTCCATGAACAGCTAATCTGGATGCAAGTTTGATGTTTCCTGAACAAGGGAGTGGTTTATGTACAGCAGATGCACATAGGACAAGATCAGCTCTTGCTATGCTCCTTCCATTTTTGATTATGTAAAGTATTCTTTCCATGTGTTAATCCAGTTTAAAGTCAACGCTGTGGAAGTAATTTCTAGGGGAAACAGATGATTCTGAAACAAACCAGAAGTTATTTGCTAAAAGTATTCAGTTTAATATCACAGTGTACCTTATCTAGACTGGGAGAGGCAAGTAAAGATACTTTTATTCCATAAAAGTGACAGGGCTAAAGTCTGTACTTCTTTATTTCTATAATCTCTGAGGTATTTGGCATAAATAGAGCCTATCTTAAATCACTGCAGACATTAATAAAAAGTTCAGCTTTTAATCTTTAAATTCTTTACACTATTATTTATAATTTTGGGGCGGTTGAACTGTTATCAAGTGCACTTAATCTTTTAGTATTTTACCATCTGATTTGTTGATAATGAAGCTGCATTAGTTTTCTTCCACATCTTTGAAATGATGTGTCAGTTTGCACTTACTCCTGGTGATAAAACCAGTCTGACTTTGCTGCTCAGGGTTGATCCCACGTGGGTGCAGAGGAAACTCTCTCCAGGCAGGATCTGTGAGGTGCTGGGGATTTGGAACCTGAGCAGCTCTTGCAGGACGTCCTCAGTTATTTCAGATATTCCTTGGCTGTATTTAAGCTTAGCTGTAGCTTGGAGTTGGAGTAAGGATTGGAAAGACTCGAGTTTTAAGAGCCCAAAGTGCTGGTGATGCTCCAAGGGCCGTGAATTAAAACAATGTTGGCAGAGCTCAGTCCCAGCCTTGTGCTTCCTGGGGGTGAATCCTTTGGCCAAAACTGGGGATGGGTCAGCTCCTGGGATTGAAGAGCCCTGAGGCTCAAAATCATCTGCTGTTTCCCCCACAGCAAGTGATTAATACCTATTGCTGTATGGTTTTCAGAGTGTCTCTTTGTGCAGACTGCTTCTGCTCCTGTGAGTTCCCTCTAAATGAGAATATTCTTTGATATTGTGGAGTATTTTTCTCAGGGTCACTTCCATGTCCTATGGCACGTTGTTTCTCTTAGGCTTTTTTTTTTTTAATTTCATTTTCTGGATTCAGGGTGTTGAAAATAATGTAAATAATGTAAATAATAATTTCTAAGATTAAATCATATATACCTCTCCCAATTGAAATGGAAAATGTTTCATTCTGGAGATAGTGTAATAAAACTCTATATTACTCCTCTCTTGATTGCTTTACAGCAGGGTTTTGAGGTTAAATTTAAGATTAATAATGGAATTAGTAATGCTAATAAGTTATTGAATAGAATTAAAAGTTAGCTTTCAAGTGTGGTTTTGTCTGACTGGAGACAGAAGTTGGGAGATCCATGAGGATGGATTTAGGATCCTAAAAAGATGATATTTTCAGAAATGCAGTGCCCTAATCCAGCCCAGCTCATATTCTGCTGGCTGAGATTTCAGCTCTGGGTCTGGCCTCTGCATTTCTGCCCGGGGATGGAACAGACTCCCATGGCCAGGACAGAGGAACTGCCAGTCCTGCAGGGCTTTCTGCAGTTCAGGCCATTCATTTTGCACCAGTGTGTCTTGAAAATATTAACTTTTTTTCACGTATGTGCTTTTATATGATATACAAATAGGTAATAGATAAGGAGCAGTGATATTTATTGTCACAGTGATATTTATCCAGAAATGGATAGCTTCCTTATGGCTTTTTTTTTTTTCCATTGCAGCAAAAATTGATCTTGTTAGCAATCCCTTCCTCTTAATATGAATCCATAAGATCCAATATCTTCTGTAAAAATGCTTCGTTTTGCTGGATTTCTTTAACTACTTGCAGAATTAAGAAATTAAGTAACTCCAGGCTAAGGCAGACCCAGGAAATCTTTAGAAAACAACCTTGTCTGGCATGAGGTGGGTGAAAATGCAGTCCAGCCTCTTCAATAGGAGCGATGCCTTGTGGAATTGCAGCTGAGAACCCAGTGGGTGCATCAGTGATTTGACATAAACTACTTTCATCTGAGTGTACATTGATTCTGAAATGGCCACAGGATTATATCTTGAGTAGCTGCTGAGCTGCAGGCACATGGAAAGGGAAGTGGCAGGCATTTAAGGGGATTTTTGTTATTATTATCATTATTTTCCCAGTGCTGTGACAGCAAACCTGTGCTGCTGCTGGTTCAAACGTATCCACACCGATGCAAAATGAAAGGGATTTGAGACATTGTGTGGAATAGTAAAATCCACATTGCTGAAAGTATCTTTCACTTCAAAAACAATAAAAAAAAAATAGTATTGCCACTGTTTCAATACAGAATAGGGGTTTACATAGTTTACAGAAGGTTTTTTCCTTCTTCTGAAGTTCATGGTAGAAATATCTGTCAAAAGCAAACCTTTTGCAAAAGAGTTGCTCCAACACTCCTGACTCGTGGTGGTGACTTGTAGATACAAAATTTATATTTACTTCTGCAGTGCATGTCACAGGCAGTGCCTAATAGCAAAAGTCACTCTCAGAAGTGCTGCAAGGGCTGCTCTAGAATGTCCTTTAAGTGGCATTTCTATAAGAACAAAGTTTTCTTGAAAAGCTTCTCTGTAATTACTTGGGGGGAAAGGTTGTTTCTCTAATCCCTGTGGTTTGGTTGCAGAAAATGTGTCATGAGAGTGGGTTGCAAATAGGCTGAATCTCTGCTGTTCTTATCTCTCACAGTGAGGAGTGGGAAATAGAGGTATATAATTTGTCACAGTACAAACTGAGTAGAATGAAACAGAAAATAAATGAGAAAAAAAAAACTCTGTGCCCATTTGCTGCTGAAGAGATTGCATGGAAGAGAAAGAAAAGGTCTTGCTGACTTTATACAATATTGTTAAACAGCTCTCAGCATCATCTCGTGTCTTGTTCTGTGGAATTTGGATGTTTATTCATTCCATATATTTATTTTGCCTCTGCTTACATTTTGGTAGCAGATTGTTGGATACTATTAGTTTACTATGCGGAGTGTATATTTGCTGTAGGGAAATATTCCTCCTTTTATTGGAGATTTACAGCCACAACACCAGCTCAGTTTTGAGGTGGTTTGGGTTTGACACTTGCATTCCAGAGCCATGACAGAATCCCAGACTGGTTTGGGTTGGAAGGGACCTTCAAAGCCATCCCACCCCTGCCATGGCCAGGGACACCTTCCCCTGTCCCAGGGTGCTCCAAGCCCTGTCCAGCCTGGCCTGGGACACTTCCAGGGACAGAGAGAGCACCTTTGTGCCTGCATGGGCACATAAATCTTGAGATTGAGAGATTTTGGACTAAATCATAAACATCCTGAATAGTTTGAGGTTGTGATCGTGTGTGACCCTCGTGGGAAGTGCAAACCACATTGATTTCTCCAGGGTAAAGGTTGTGACAGTTCTCCTGCTGGAGATAAGGATGGGGTCTGATTTAATGCTTTTTGCTTTGCTTGCCTCATACACAAATAACATTTTCATGTGTTCCTGAAGTACAGATTTCCAGCATTCTTATTCTTCAGTTCTGTAGTGTGGGAAGGAAGCAAATTTTAAGAAGTTACATTAGGAGAAATGAAATGAAACGAAACTCCCCCTGTACAAGTGCAGATGCTGTAGTTAAACACTGCAGCATCAGGGAATGCCCACACATCTCCACTCTGGTGCTCCACAACCTTCTCCCTCTCACTCTTTGCCTTTTATTTTTTATTTTTTTCCCCAAGTCTGTCTATGGAGCCAGATCTCAGCACTTTGCAAGTGGGGATGATACAGAGCAAATGCTGAGCAGCTGCTTCATTCTGACTCACTTAATAAAATTATTTGTTTACATAAGGAACTACCAACACCTCTTTTTTTCCATGGCTTCTCTACCCCTTGTCTGAACTTGTTTAAAATTCTGGGGAAGAAAGAGGGGCTAAACTGCTAAACTTTCAAGAAACCAGTAAAGCCACTTCTGTCTATTAGCAGATTTTCCCAGTAGTTTTCCCAGTGGTTTTTAAAGCACACACAGACAGTTCTCACAGTATTTTGGGGTTTGGTTTAGGTGGCAAACCAAATCTTTCCAATCATGGCGTGGCGTGAAGGTGGTGGCTGCAAGTGTTCAGCAAAATGCAGAAATGAAAACGATTTTCCTCCCTTTTCTCATAAATACTTGTGTACATGCACATGGTTATTGCAGTTCATTGGAATTGGTGCCCTGGAGTTTCCTCAGTGCAGACTTAAAAAAGCTTTTCCCACTGCTTTTGGCTATTGCAGTGTGAGAGCAATGCTCTGTGCTTCCCCATGCTGGGCTGCTGTTTCTAGGGATTTTGTCAGGTGTTCAGTGGTATTCATTTATATTTTAAATTTCAGTTTTTGTGTGTAGCAGTTATTTCTGCTACAAAGTTTTGCCTCGGAGAAAATACCTGATAGAAATGTGTTTGCACTCGTATGTCCTAAATCAAGGTGGAAAAAATGCTCTTTAGGGAAGGAAATACTTCTTTATTGGTACCACTTATTCTTCTTGAAACCTCAGTCATTTCTTTATTCAAAAAGCTTCACTTGCCATCTCCTGGTGTGCTTTGTCAGTCATTTGGTTATTCTGGGTCATTCCTTACCTGTCATCGAGCCACATCCATGGAGCTGGAGCTATTCTCAGGCTTCTCCTGTGGTTTTAAAGTTGATTTTGATACCTGTGAAGCCTTCAGAGGGTGGCTTTGAGATCAGCCTTGCTAAAAGCAGAAGTTAAAATGAAATTAGCACTGTCCTGGAGCCTCAGGCTGTGGCAGGGAATGCCTGGGCGCAGCAACACCCAGGGGCAGTAAATTCCCATCCTCTCTTGTTTTGATTTCCACAAGGTCCCTGTCTGCTCTGGGCTCTGGTGCAGTGGGAGCTGGAGCTAGAGAATAAAACAGGTGTTTAATGAAAGGCCTTTAGGGTGCACCTTGGGCAGGACAGGGCTACAGCCAAGGGGGACCCAAAGTGGTCCCCAAATGGACAAAGGGTCCCCAGGGCTCAGCCTTGGCTCAGTTTGGCTCCATTTGCACCTTGGGGTTGAATTGTCCAAGGGCAGCTGCAGCTTGGGAGGTCCCATCCTTCTTGTTCCTCCCTGCAGCCACCCTTGGCTGTGCTTTGGGGCTGAAAGTTGTCCTTGGTGTCCATTGGGGAAAAGATTTGTTTTGTGTCCCTGCTGTGTGCAGAGAGCTGAGTGACACTGACTGTGAGCTCAGAGCTGCCCCTGGGCAGCACAGAGCCTCAAACACAGCAAAGAGAGAACCTGAGGCATCACCCTGAGTATTTTGTTAAGGTTTTGCTGTTCTGAGCCTGCCTGGCCTCCAACAGCCTGGGGTTTCCCAGTTCACCTGCACTGGTGAAATGGGGACAAGGCAAAAATGGGCAGAGGATGAGGTTGTCCTTTGCAGGATCTTTTCCTACAGCTGTAGCTGAGTAATGACTCATTTTTTATTGTATGGCTCTCTTTGATGCACAAAGAGAAGACTTGGGCTTGTTTGATCTGAAAAACTCTTCTTGCTTTATTCAGAAGTACCTAAAAACTTTAGCACAGGAAGTTTTAGGTAAGGGTCTTCTAGTCCTTAAGATTGCTTATATCTTGCAAAATTCCCATGGTGTTTATTTAATTTTTCTTCCCTCTGTAATACCACAAAAGGAACAGCATAAAAGAAATGAGGGACATAGATTTGAGAGAAATAAATGGTGAACAGTCTGCTGCTGACCCAATAAAGAGGGAAACAGATGAAGGCAAGGAAAAATAAACATGTGAAGAGACCTGGCAGAAGGAGCTAGAATAAATAGCAGTGGAAATAGTTTAATTTGTTTGCAATTTACATTTGCATAATTGTTAGATCCCAACATTTTGAAAAGAAATAAAACTTAGGCTTTTCAAAATATACAGAAGTTACATTTGGAGAAAAAAAAAGCTGTGATTTACAGTGGATCTCGAGAATTTGATTCTACCAAGCCCTTTGAGAACTTTCTATTTAAACAGCTGCTCCTTCAAATCCTCTTGTATGGGCTTCTTGGAGTGGTGTGCGTCAGAAATGCCACTGCACTCAGCAAAACACAGCAGCCTGAGAATCATCAATGCAATGATAAATAAATAAAGGGAGTGATAGCTTTAACCACAAGTTAAATTTTTCTTTCTTTTTTTCCTTTCTTGCTCCTCTAAGTCGAATCCAAATTCTGAGTAATTGCTTGTTGTTGTTGTTGGTATTTTCAGGGTAATTGCCTAAGTGTAGCTGTTTTCCTGCAGTTAATTCCATTTTTCCTTGAAAATGAAGTATTTGTGTGTGGAGAGAATTCTTGTCAGAATGGAAAAGCTATTACTATTTAAAGCCGGAAATAATTAAAGGAATATGAGCAGGCATTGTCTTTAATTCCAAGTGTTGCAATAAAAGAGTGTTGTTAAGAGTTTATACTCATGTTCATTGCGTTCATCATTATCTTTTATTAAAATGTTGAGGGTTGCCTCGTTACAGCAGTTGCAATATGATGAAAAAAGCCACGTCTGATTTAAAAACAGTGGTGATGTGATGTGGCTGAGGAGCTGAGATACAGTTTTGCCCTTTAAAACTGTGTGTGTTTTTTTGGTAGGGTGGATTTTGGTTTGATTTTTCGGTTGTTGTTTGTTTTATTATTATTTTTTTTTCTCCTTTAAGAATCGGTGGAAAACCAAGCAGCTGTTCCCCACTTGGTGCTGTGCTTGAGCATCTGAAACCTTTTAGAGCAAACCCAGTCAAAGTTTCCAGCATATTGTGAACATTCCCTAACCCTCACTCTAGGGGCCACAATGCGGAGCATGAACAGAGGGCTCAAAAATGTGGTAGCTTTGTTTAATAGTCTCACTTAAAAGCAAAAATAAAGTGTTCTATTAACTATTTACAGCCTTTCATTTTCTTTCCCCCCCCTGTTTCTCTGGAGACCTACTGGCAATAATGAAATATGTATTGAAAGGAAGGCCCTGATTGTACCAAAAAAAAAAATAAAGTAACTGTTGGTTTTTAATTTTTGGCTCTGGGACTCTTACGTCCCTCAAGATGGTTACAGAGATACCACAGGACGTCCTCTCAGTGATAACAGCTATGAAACTGGTTTGATATGGCAGCTTATGAAAGGAAAATTTCTGCCTTGTGAGGTGAAGAGCATTGCTGTATCATGCTGTAGCACTAAATTAATGGCTGTAAATTGCTCTTCTAATAATTAACGTAGTTAAGGATTATCATGGTAGCGTTGACTGAAGGAATATACAAATGATCAACGCTAATGGCAGAATTGTTCTCTTGTTACTCCAAACCTTCCCTCTCACGTCAGTGTGTTTTTCAGCTTTCTTATTTCTTTTCTTATTTCAAGATTATACAAGGCCCAAAACATTGATGAAATGAGAAAAGCTTTCAGTTGGCTAAAGAAAGTTGTACACAAGAGTGAATTCAATTACTGATTGTTAAAAAACAATGAATAATGAAATGTTTCAGGCTATCAGCTCCTTTGGGTCACTTAGAAACCATCTACAAAATAGTACAAGGAAAAACTTTGTTCCTTGTTGCTCGATGATTGCGATCGTTCTACTTTGATTACATTTGATAATTTCAATTTTGCTTTTGCTTTTTATGTACTTTGTACAACTTTCTTTGGCAACAATACAACCAACCTTCATGGAGGAGTTGGAGTTGATAATTCAAACATTTCTTCAAAGGAAAAGAAAATTGTGACAATCCATGTCCTTTTGGAAAGAAGAAACCGATTAGCCAAGTAGACTCTCATGGTTCCCCAGAATTAAATATCTTTATTATCTACTACAACATGAATATTACTACTCTGAGTCCTGAACGAACCAATTATTTTAACCATAAAAATAGTTACCTTTAAGTCAGCAGAATGACAGAATGAATTTTGAGATCTTGTACCTCCTTAACAGTCTTAATCCTGGCAGCTGATCCCCAGCATCTTTGGTTTGCCAACCACTGTTGGCTCTGTCACTCCTCACACACCCTGGGCTGTGCTTTGTTAGTGTTAAGTGATTCTCCTTGCCTGGCTCTGTCCTGTGCCTGGTGATTTCTCACATAGTTTGTCCTTGGATGGTTTGTTTTATTCGGCCCCCCAGCTCTCGGTGCCGCAGCGCTGTTCTCTGATCTCCATCTTTGCCTTCTCTGCTCCTCTTCTCTGGGTACATCATGAATCTCTTTGCTGTCTGTGCTGGCTTTCTGGGCCACCTTTTAATCACAGACTTGTCTCCCCTTTTCTAAGGCATTATCTACACCTGTCTCTCTAATTCTCCCTTCTGTGTTGTCCTTGCTGGGGTTTAGCTGTGGTCTCAGCATGGGAAAGCCGTGACTATTTAATCTCTGTTCTAATCCTCCTCCCTTGATAGCTGAGCCTCTGTGCTCTTTCATATATGTGGTGAATCTAAATCTCAGAGACAGTTTCTGCAGTCTGGAGCAAAATTACCAAGTTTTCCTTTCCAGCCACATTTACAACACTTGCCCAGCCTTTGAACCCACATCACATTCATCATTTGGCAGTTGCTGTTTTACTCTGTTTGCACAGCACCTAGCACAACAGTGCCCTGTCATTATTGTAATGAGAAATAGTTATAATAATTATTAGTGTGTTTAACCAATGTCTACTTAATTTGTGAGCCATTAATTCTGAATGTAATGCATTATTCTTATTTCGGTTTGATGCTGCGCACGTGGAGTATTATTTGCTCTGAATTCATTAATGGCTTTAAGGAGTGATTTAGTTTGTTAATATTATCTCGTGATTTATTTAAAACATAAGTATATATTTAAAACAATAATTGTATTGTAAATATCCTCCATTGTTGGAGCTTACTTGAAGGAATGCAGACCAGCTTTTTGATGTTAACATCTCAAATTATGCAAACTGTAAACAATTTATAAGTGGATTTGTGCTTTTTCTCATAAAGACAAGCTCATCTTATTATAATTGGGGAACACTTCATATTTATTTCTTGGCTTTATATTTTTGGTTTTAATTCTTTGAAATGATGAAACAAGTTAGAATGCTTTCTAACAACTCCGAAATATTAAAGTGCCCAGGGACAGGACAGGGATGATGTTTTGAAGGCAATAAATATTTCAGCTTCACATTTCAGTCTTTCTTCTTCGCTCCTTTGATCTGGCTTTGGTTTAGTTATCATTCTGCTTGAACGACTTCACACTGTCTCTCTTCCTCTCCACACCAAGAAGAAGAAGTGTTCTGCACACATTCCATGTGTTTGGGGCTGCCATGGTCAGAGAGCCCTGCTTGTTCCTCGTTGTTTGTGGGATTCCCAGCCCCTGCAGAGGGATGCTCCAGCCACAGCTGGGATGGGTGCAGTTGGGCCCAAAGATAGCACTGAGCTGTCACTGTGTGTTAAAGACAGAGCAGAAAAAGCAAGATTGATTTTTGTGTATTTCACGGATTTGGCATTAATACTGAAACATTGTTCTGTAACAATTAACCCATGAACCCCTTCTTTACAGTGGTATTTTAGGCCTGAATACATTATTTCTGTAGTGGAATATCTGCATGCTAGAAGTTAATTCAGAGGAGTGATGCAGGGAGTGGTTTTTTACTGGTTGTGGCACTAAAAAGGGGTAGCATGGATCTTCTTGTGTTTGGCCGTACATTTAATTAGTTCATTAAACAGCTGGAATTTTGTGGAGTCCTGGCAGTACCAGAGCATCTCCCTGTGAGGGGCTCTCTGGGATCAGGAGCAGGATCATGGCTCTGCTGAAATTTCCCCCTGTAAAGTCAAATGTATGTGTCTGTACACTGGATGGGTCCTCATATCTGTAGACACTGAAGACACTGAGGTGAAATTCCTGAATTTTGGTTTGTGTGGGAAATTTGGGTACGTTTTGATGCAGGTTGTGTTTTCACCTACGCCATTTGCTGTGTATTATGAAAGAAATTGTGCTCTCTTTTGGAAATGTGTTTATATAGGGGTTCTTCTTAAGTGTTGTTTGAGTCTAAAGGAATTACATAAATGGTGACAACTGATTTTGTTTCAGCGCATATTAGTGAGAGTCAATTTTTTTTCTTTTTAGTGCCATTAAATAAAAAAGGCAGGCTGTGTAGAAACAATAATATCCTTCTTCAACTGCCTTCCAGCAAGTGAATGGTTTTCATTTTGGTGGGGAGCAAAGCAATTTTCCCTCAGAACAGTGATGTTTAGGAAAGAGAGGAGGGAATGAGCAAAGACTTGTGTGAGTACAGCAAATCTGAACACACAGGGTTAGAGTATGTGTGATGTAGGAATGGCAGGACAGCCTGGCCTTTCCCAGCAGGATCTCAGCAGCATCCGTGGGGCTGCAGGCTCAGCCATGACTCTGCTTTTCCCATACCTCAGCCTGCTCTCAGTCACAGGATTTAATTTTAAGTAGCCCTGTGAGAAGCAAGGGAGTTGGACTCAGTATGGGTTCTGGGATTCGTGTTTATCTCCAGCCATAAACCCGGAGTCATAACAACCTGGGAGAGTCTCAGACAAGGGATGGAGCCTCTCCCTCTTGTGGAACCCATCAGAAGTTAAGTTTCAGAAGCTTACTCAGTGGCAAAACACGTCCTTATAGAAATTCCTTGCTCTGTTCTCCAGTAGAGTTGGGATTCAGTGGGCTGTGCCACCAGGAGGTTTTGAAAACCTGGAGAAGAATTTGCCTATTTGTGAATTAAAGCCTGGTATAATTTTAGAAGAAAACATGAGGAGAACAGTCTATTACTATTTTCCATGTCACTGAGATTCTCTCTGGACGACACACAAGGAGCTTGGGTGTGGGTTTGCTCCTGGGATATGAAACAATTTGTCCACAAGTGTTCAGTGTGTGCTGGCCCTTCATGTCTAGAGCGTTTTAATTTGTTGATGAGGCTGAGACCCAGCCAGGTGCATCTCCTGCTCCTTGTGCTGTTGGTGAGCCCTTGCTGTTGTTCAGGGAGTGGTGGGAGCCCTCCAGGAAGGTGTTGATTCATCCAACATTTGCAGGGACATCCCAAATTCAATTAACCTTTCCTGTTAATCTCTGAATTGCCCTGTGTCAGTGCAGTGCTGTAAAGTCTCACTGCATTTAGTTGTTACCTCTTGGAAGACATTTTACAGAGCAAGACAAATATTCATGCTTAATCATAAAGAGGAAGCACAGAAGATGTTTGTATCTCCCATTTATCAGTGCACTTCAGGGTGCTGATTTCTGAAATTGAAATTCTGGACTTCACAGTCAACTTTCTCTGAGATGGTTTGTGCCATGCAGAACTCCTAATTCCGTTGCCATGTCCTTTATACACTGAAACAAAAGGAATTTGCTGCTTTTTAAATTGGGGGCAAAGAGTAAATTCACCCTGTTTTTATATTCAGGCCGGCTGAGCTTTAGGGGATTTAAGTGATGTAATTGTATTGTATTGGGCCCCACAACTAGTCCAACTGAAAAAAATAATCTTCAAAGTGAATATTTTAGTGCTTCATGCAAGGCGCATTGCTCGCTGTCTTGGGAAAAAAAAAAGTGAAGCTTTTCTTATATTTGTGAACTGAGGGCCATTGTTGTACAGGTTTTCTAAGCTTCTGTGCAGATCTGAACTGCTCAAAAAAATAGAGAGCTCTGGCTCCCACATCCTTAAAAATGAAGTTTTTTTCCTGCTTATAATGAGATGTTGCATTTATTCATGGGATTAAGCCCTTAAAAGAAAGGAAGGTGCATAAAACCACATTCCTAGAAGTTTACATCATAATATTTCCAAATAAAAATACCTTCCTGAGGAAGAGGATGCATAAATTTGGAGCCTCACTGAGAGCACAAGGACTGTTGCCTTGTCCTTTTTTGTTTAGATTTGTTGTATGTCCATTTGACTGCACCAAACCTGTTGTCCCAGTGTCTGGTCACACTTGGCAGTGTGGATGTGTTTGAATAAGCTTAGATTTTTGGTTTTGCTTCCAGTGTGGAGTGGAATTCTTAGGTGTGTTTTGCTGGGAGAGAGATTTGTTATCCAGGGCCCATAGCTGAATTATGGATCTTTGGGAGGAGAAGTGGATGTTTTCCCCTCTCCATGGTCTCTCCAAGGTAACAAACGTGGGCAGAGCTCTCACACATTCTTCTTTCTGAGGCAGATTTTCTTGTGGGAGAGGGGAGTGATTGTGCTTAATGTAATCCAGTGTCAAACAGCTGTAAAATTAAAAATATCTGTATTCAATAGCTCCCTGGAATGTGGGATTTGGGGGATAACTGAGCCAAACAACAGGAGCAGATGGATAACTGACCCTCAGACAGTTTGATGCTCTGGAGGTGTCATTGGTGTGCCCATTCTGAGGAATGGTGGAGGAGTTTTGTACTTGGAATTTGGATCTTTTGGATCCTCTGCAGGGTGAATTGAAATCCTAAATTGTATTTTGCCATTTGAGTTTAGATGGGGAAAGAAATGTTGATTTTGGTAGTGCTGGGTTTTTTTTCCAGTGTAATTTTTATTGTCTCATGGATGAGTGGGGAATGTGGTGCCTTAGATGAACACAGATGTGCTTCCCCCTCCAAGGAAATAAAGTGTGTATGGAGGGTAATGGATGCTCTCTGGCAAATTTGAAGATAATTTGCACAGGTCTCCTAAGAATACAAAACCAAAATCCCAAAACAATCATCACCAAAACTGTGATAGAGGATTTTGTTCCATTTTTCTCCAGTTTCTGCTGGGGAAGAAAGGTATTTTCCATTTTATGTAAGGAGAGGAGCAGTCTCCACCTTCTCAATTATTCCGTCAACTGTGAGTGAGGCACCAAAATAATTTTTTTTTTTTTTTTTAAATATGCATCATGAAAAAAATCCTCTAGAAGTAAACAGCAATGTACTGACTCAGGGCTTGTGGCATTTCTTTGATCTCTTTGCTAATGGAATTACCCTGCTCTCCTGCACTGCAAACAGCCTCTTTGTGAAGATGCAGGATTATGTTCTTTGTCCTATTGTCAAAGTCTGGTCTGCAAACCACAGAAGAGGATGTGAATACTGTAACTTTGGGCTTGGCAGCTTCCTGACCTTTCTGAAAGACTCGCTCAGTGCTGCAGCAGCTCCTCCAGGGCTGGCAAGGTGACAGACGAGATGAATTGGCTGGGCTTTTCCGTCTCCTATGTGTCAGATTCTTTGTTTTATATGGAAATAATTTCTGTCAAAATGGGAAATTTATCGTTGAGCTACTTCCTCTGCCTGGAAAATGAAAATGTCAGCCCTAGGTCTGTTTGAATGTGTCTTCTGTTACAAGCCATGGGTGGAGCCAGCTTTGTCCCTCGATGCCACCATCGTGTTCTCCAGTGTTTGAACACAAAGTCAGGCAGCTCTGCTGACCTGTGACAAAAAGTAAATAACAAAACCGGTGTCAAGTTAATAAAAGTTTGTAATGTTTGAGGACTCACATCCAAATTTCTGAAATATTTATAAGTTACCTGAATTTTTGTCTGTGTTGTGTCAATATGATGAACGTCTCTATCTTTTCGTGTGTATCTTTTCATATATGTGAATGTACATAAAATATTACAGAAACACGACTATTGATCTAGCATCCAGTCTGAAGAAACCTCGCCTGATTCCTATAGATGTATCAGGTTTAATATGTCAAACAGTGTAGGCTGTTGATATGAAATATCTTTGCACAGAGGTTTAACATCTGTCATTACTGTAAAGGCTGAATAGACATCACAGCATTATGGCTTTCTAATAGATTAAGAAAGAACCGTGTGTCACGCATTACTCTGCTTTGCATTTTGATTTATGACAAGCAGGGAATAATCCTGCACCTTGTCTGAGCAAAGATGGCACTGGGATAATTTTCTTGTTTGGTTTGTTTGGGTTTTTTTAAATCCGGAAAGGCAATCATGCTAAAAAGAGTTTGTTGAAGTCATGGGGGAGTATTAAATCTAATTTAATGAAATCTAATTTTGTTATTATTTACTTATTGTTACTATTATTGAGTTCTGTTAATTAGATGAGATTAACGAAGGGGGTTCTACGGTGGGCAGAGAGCCATTGAAGCGAGGAGAGCCTTTGAAGGTGGAGGTTTTGTTGTGAGCTGTGGACGCCGTGTTTGGGCGTGTGAAATTCAATCGGAGAAAGCGAAAATAACTCCGGCCCTTCCATCGCCTTCTTCAAAGCCCTGCCAAGGGAAGTTGGGCAGAAGCTGGGACAGGAAATTGAAATCTGAATACTATTTTAAACTGATCGGGTTAAAGGCCTCTCTTTTACACCAGCGCACTTGTTCTTTTATTTGATACTTGAACTCTGAAAATTTTCTGTGACTTTCTAGGGAGAAGGAGGAGCAGCTGAGGCGGGTGACGGAGGTACAGAGGCTGCAGGCCCAGCAGGCAGGCGCTGCCCTGGAGGAGTTTAAGCGGCAGGTGGAGCTGAACTCAGAGAAAGACTCTGCTGAAATGAAACAGCGGGTGAGGAGGTCACAATGCCAGCCTTTCTGAAACTCTGGCGCAGTGGGATAGCGGATTCTGATCTTATAATGCCAGAAACATGCTCCACTTGAGAGTGCTACATCAAAATCTTTCACAATGTAGTGTCTTTGCAGCGAGTCAGAAAGGGATGGTGGCGGGTGTTTCATCTTTCTGACAAAGCCAGAATTGTCATTGTTACAAAGATATCTGCAGTTATGATACTGATTAGGGATTTTTCAGGAGTGAGAGTATAAAGTGTTAGTTTATACACCCTATGGAACAACGCTTGTCATTTCCCACTTAAATGTGTCTCTTCCTACTCTTTTCCCAGCGACTCTGTCTTCCATTAATGAGCTCCTGTAATCAGTTTGAGCCCAAACAGGGGCAGAGCCATTGTGACTGCTGGCAGTCATGTGCAGAGGATGGAAAAATCCACTTTTCTGTCCCTGAAAATCGAGGATTTTAGTGGCTTACATTTCTTATGGAGCAAACAGTAGTTAAACCGTTCTCCTGGGAGTTTATAAGAGCAGCCCAAGGAGTGAAATGAGGAACAAGCAATGGGTGATCAAAAGAGGGGGAGAGAAGGGATATTTCCCTAACTCCTCGTGTGATTGAGATCTCCAGGCAGAACTCCATCTTGTAGTTCTGGATTACAGGTTCCAGCCTCACCTGCCTTGACCAAAGCTGGCTGCTGACAGGAGGATGCTCAGGCTGGGACTGGAATGGGTGGCTGAGAGTGCTGCCTTAGGACTGAGGAAATTCCCTCTTTGTTGTTCTCAAAGGTTTTGAAAAATCTTCACTGCTGATATTTTTAAGACCCACACAGACAGCGAATAATAGGATTGGGAAATTAGAAAAAAGAAAAAGCAAGAACAAACTTATGAAAGCAAGATGTGTTCAGCAAACCAGACCCACGAGGGCAATACAACAAATCTTACAATTTTAATCTGACATTTTCTGTACTGTGTGATCCTCCTGCAATTTCTTCATGATGACTTAAAATAATATCTTAGTTCTGTTCCAAAGGGAATGTTGTCTAATTCTGGAAAGGCTAATAATAGTTTTATTCACTTTAAAAGCCTTCAGCAAAACAAATGAATCCAAAACATAAGGAAGTGCAAAAGAATTTGGAATACACAGTCAACTGTCATGACAGTACATTTCTTTCAGAATATTGCTGGATTCTGGGAAATTTTGAAAATCGGTTTTGCTGTACTCCATGAATCAGCCAGAGGTTTGCTCTTTCCCTCTTTGGGGGCTAAAATTGAGAAATATTAAATGATATTGTACAGTTGAGTGGTTTTCTATTTTACAGGAGCCAAGGCCCAAGGAAATGCATCAAAGGAACACTGCTGAAGCTCTCTCTTTGTGGCTTTGGCCTTTCTTATTCCTGTGCATCCACATACTCATAGATAAATCCCCAGTACATTGAATGCACTGGAAATTTCTGTGTTTTGTGCTGAGGTGGGATGCATTACTTACAAAACAACTGCAGTAGCCATGGCAACGTTGTCCTTTTATCTTCATTAGGAATACTGGGCTTTAAACCTGTTTTTGGTGTGAGATAAAGTTAATTATGGAGATGAGTAGGATGGGGTCATTTTCAGTTGTTGCAGTCGAGATTTGATTCTTTAGTTTGGCTCTATGATAGTATCATTTATTTTGCCATCTGCTTCCTATTTTGTCAAGCTTGTGATTATTAGGAGTCACCTGATGCCCACTGGTGGGTGAGTGGCACGTTTAACTGCAGGATCTGCATTTTTCCAGTAGTAACTAAAAAAAAAAGAGAAATAAAAAAGCGACTATGTCCTGGTACTGTGGATTGGGGCTTCCTGGGTTTGGCAAATAATGATCAAGAGCCTTTGTTGCAGTTGTTGGAAATAGATGAATGTGACCTAATGAACAAACTGCAGAAGGCAGTAGATTTAAAGCATCTTTGCATATGTTTTTAGTATTTCGCTTTTTAGAACATTTTCATTCTCTTAAAAAAAGAACTCCTTTAGTGCAGTAACGAGATC
The DNA here is from genome assembly GCF_009819655.1 of Sylvia atricapilla. NCBI lineage: Eukaryota > Metazoa > Chordata > Aves > Passeriformes > Sylviidae > Sylvia > Sylvia atricapilla. Next base: position 10,522,499 of record NC_089157.1, on the reverse strand, counting down.
TGTTATTTTTCTGGGTTTTATTGACCTGAGTAAAATATGGCCACGGACATTTAACTTGAGTAAGTTTAGAGCTGGAAGAAAATTATTCATAAAATGTTGATTGCAATCCCTTTTCTTAATGGCAGATAGTAGCAGTGAGCTGCTTCCTCACTGCTCTCTTTTTCCACTTTCTATTTGGCCAACGGCTCTTACTCCAGTCCCTTCCTTTCCTGCTGGAATACTCTGCAATAAAATGCTTTTTCCCACTCCTAGTGTTGCCTTTTCTCCCCTTTCCTGGCTGGGGAGTGATGTCCAGGCCAATTGGCACAGACATCTGTTGAACACTGAGCACTCCCTTAGGCCAAGCAGGATTTTGGCTTGTGGTTCAGAAATTCATGGATTTCTTCTTTTTGTTGAGCAGATGGGCTTGTGGTCCTTCAAACCCCTCCATCTCTTTTCTCTTTTTCGGGGCACAGTTTATTCACTGCTTATGTTAGGATCTAGATCTGAAAGTCATCGATGAGTGTGCACTGCAGCAGAGTTACATATATATTTATATATATTCCCTTGGAAACATGCCTGATGTACAGCTAACAGTTGTGCTTTTGATACAAAAGCCTTTGTTAATTGAGTTGTGAAATTGCTTCCTTGATGCTGCGTGCTGGAATCTGTGGGACTCATTATTCACAGGCGATGACTATCTTCAGAGGACTTAACTTGCAGCCAAATAATTCTCTTTTAAGTTATTTAAAGTTATTTTCTGATTTAATGTAAACTTGCTTTAAATGTGTAGTTTATGCTCTGACTCACACATGATTTCCCTTGAATTTCCACAGGCAGTGTATTTTTAAGTGAAATATATTTGAGTCTTAAATATGTCTAGGGAAAATATTCGCTTAATTTCGGTGGGATATTCAGCACTGCTGAGTGGAAAACTGAGCCAATCCTTTGTAATTAGGGAGTGGCATAACAGTGATCACTATGTCCTTGAGTAACTAATAATCCTGTAGAGACTGAATATTCGTTTTCACCACATACTAATGGTGTTGTTATCATTCCCAACAAGTGATATTCTCCTCTTTGATGGTTTACAAACAACTGTAGAAATGTCAGAACATTTCAAGCTATGCCTGTAAAAAAGAAAAAAAAATAAATTAAATATTCCCTTTCTTTTCCCATGTAGATAGCAGAGGTTGAAGCAGATCTAAGGAAATCAAAATTGCTCCGGGAAAAGCAAGCCCAAGAATTCTCCTGGCGATTGGATGAGATCAAGAAAAAATATGAAGAACAGGTCAGTTGCTTTAGTCCTCCAGGTGGAGGGGAGAAAACACCCCTTCCTGCAGCTGTAGGTCACTGTGTGCTGCTGTCCTTCCTATAAAAACACAATTTATAGATATGCAGAGTTTTGTGATGGGAATGGAGAGGAGACAACCTACACAGAAAATACTTTTTTGTTTCCTTTTCACAATCCTTTGTACCTCCGACTCTTTCAAATTGCTTCCCAGGCTTACAGGTGGCAACACCTATTTTCATAATCACCAGATTAAATTATTTAACGCATTATCTGTTTCTCTTCTTGTCAAGAAACAGCGGTTTGTTCTTTTAATCATTTTTGACACGGGGAGTGTTCAGTACGAATGCTTGTTTTGGCCCACTGATCCTGATTTTCTTCTTTGCAATGTAATTTCAGGGTTGGGAAATACTCAGGAAACATTTGGGTGGAGACAAGAAAGTTTTGTTCAGTAGTGCTGTGAAGTGTAAAGGGGGAGAAAAAGCAGAAGTAGAGAAATTATTGTGTGATACAGACTTGGGAGCTCAGGAGCTGCACCACCAGACCCTGGTGTGGGCTGGGACTTGGTCACAAACTAAAGTGGCCTTTGTTGGTGACACCTGCTGATGGGTTGAAACGGGGTTTTTAGCCCTTTGTAGGGATGAGGTGGTTAATCCATAAAAGTTCTCTCTTATCACTGTTCTTGTGTGGCTCTAAGCTTGCATTTCCAGCAGGGAAATGTGGTTTCATTTCTGTTTATCTTCTGTGCTGTGAGAGGATGAAACGCTGCGGTTGGCTTTGGTGCCAGGCCTGCTCTGGCCCTTCTGGAAAGGCCTTTTTCAGGGAATTAAGGAACAAGATCACTTTGGTAGGTGTTGAGAGACCCCTGCTCTGTGCTGGGGGGGAACAATGGTGTGTTTTGTGTGTGGCTCTTGGAATAGAAGGGAGTTTGTTGGGTCAGATCAAAGCATTTTCCCTGTCCTCGCTCAGAACTGTCAACGTCACCACTTGTGCTGCCACCTGACAGAGGTGACAGACTGGCCTCTGGCAGGGTGAGGGACATCTCACAGGTGTTCAGCTTAACTGAGGGATGTTATTTATGATGATTCCTGCGTTTAGTGATTCAGAAATAGCCAGAGATATTGAGGATTTGTGCAGGAAAGGTGAGACAGTTTGGTGTGTCAGGGGCACGCTGAAAGGAGAGCAATGGGAATGTCAGGGTCAGTTGGACATCTTCCTTTCACTGGAATTTTTTATTTAATCATATTTTCACATCATTTTAGTGATATGGTTAGCTCACTTCTTTCTTCACAGTTCTCATAATTTGAAGTGCATCTTAAAAGTCCAAAGTAAGCATTTATTCAAAGATTTTGTTCCTGTTTTCCCAGCCCAGATTTTAATCTGTAAAGATAAATGCTAACCCACAGTGTATCAGGAGTTACAACATTCCTGTTCCTACCTACAAATGGTAATTTTCTTTTACTATCCATGGTAACATCCGCCAAGCCATAGATAAAATTTTCTGCCAGTACTCAGCTGACTTTGCACATTAAAAACAAATGATAATGTCTCGTATTGTCATGGTTTAGTTTTACATGTCTTTTTATATCCAGACCTTCTGAAGGCTGTGTCAAAAAAACCCACAAAGCAAGAAATTAATATGAGAATTAAAAAATTTTTTGGTGAATCTATTCTGTAACAACATTGATACTGTGGTAAACATCAGTGAAAACGTTTTTCACTGAGATGTTTACTGCTTGCCATTTATTTTATTTAGGCTAGCTTTTTTAACTGTAAGAAAGAACAGCTAAGCTTTATAAGACATCAGTGGAACCCAAGGGTTTCAGCCCTAAACAGCTGAACAATGAGAGCCTCAGAAGAAATTTCAGTGGAATCCTGTTTATGCCCTTTTAAAAAATTTATTTCTCTTTGTACTTCATCTGGAATGTTCTTTGAGAAGTGGGTGAGCTTGAAGAATAGTGCCCCTTCCTGCAGATTGCAGGAGGTTATCACTGGGAGCGGGGTTCTTTTGGAAGGCACAAAGCCCCTCCAGCCCCACCACGGAGCAGGATGAGCTCAGTTCTTCCACTCCTAAAAATTTCCTTTCAGTCCTTCCAATTTCTGTTTCTCTGCACTGCTCTCTATTTATGCCTCAGAACTTCTAAGCCGTTTTTAAAGCAGACTTTTCCTTGCCTTGTTTTACTGCATATTTCTTTGGTTGTTACTTGGCGAGGAACAGACTGATTTAAAGTGTTTAAATAGAGCACTGAATTTGAAGAAGGGGGTACATTTTGACAGGACTCCAGAAGACTTCCAGTTGGAAATAAACACCCAACCAAAAACCTGGATATTTTAGCTACCTGAGAAATGTAGTGATTGCTTCGAGGTGTTCTGCCTCGAGTGTCTGAATCTAATTGTCAAATGAAATTTAGACATAAAAAGGGAAGGGAAATTGCCCTACAGATTTGTTTTTTGTTGGTGGTCATGGCGAGTGGCACAATTCAGTTGCCCATAATTTTAATCAGATTGGTAATAAAGAACCAAATGAACTGATATGTTATCCAGTTCTCCAATCTGAGAGACATTTGGAAGTGTAGGCACTTGGAGCAGTGGTTCCACTTCTTGCTTGATCTGAATGGTTGGTGTCACAGGACTCTGCCTGAATACTGATTTCAGAACAATCATTGGTGTGAACATGGACTGTTCCTTGTGGGGCTGAAAGATTGCTCTGCCTCCAGATAAGACATACTGATACATTGATATTTGTCTGATATTTATTACAACAAATAACATTATACCTGGTTTATTTATCTTTGCTTTTTGCTTCAAAAATAATTTGGAAAAAAACACTGCAATTAATATTTTTTTTAGCTTTTCAAATGCACTCAAATCCATTGATAAAGCAAAAAGGAACTTTTGGATCTTGCAGGATTTGGTTTCAGCTGTCACATGTCCCTCCTGGTTCCAGCTTCATCTGATTCGGTGTCACTCGCTTTTGAAGTATCCACTGAGAACACTCTCAGAGAGAAACTGGTGGCTTTTTTTTTTTTTTTTCTTTAAATATACTTTAGCTCAACTTTGTTCTACTTGCAGCTGTTAGATTTGAAGGTATATTTTGAAGAAAAAAAAAAAAATAACTCCAGCAGCACCAGAGTTCCTATCTGCTGGGAGCAGCTGCTTTCGGCACTTCAAAGCCAGTGGACAGCACAGTGAAGGCCTCAGCCTTTCCTGCCTTTGAAATGGTTGCAGTGTCTGTAGTTGGGCTTTATGGCACTGTCAGCACAGGAAGAAAGGTTGTTTGGTTTTTTGCACCCCCTCCCTTTTTTCTTTTTTTTTTTTTTTTTTTTTTTTTTTTCATTTTTCCCCCCTACTTTCTTATTACATCCTCAATTTAGTTCGAAATACCTGGGGAGTGTTTCTGATGAGTTCATCTTCTGTGAGCCCAGATGTTTACAAAAGCACGTGCCCAGGCTTTTCAGTAATGGGTTTTAGTTAAATTTGACAGAAAAGTTAAGGAATTTGCTGGGTTTTTTACGATATCTTTGTCAGCTGAGCACTTTCTGAGAGCACCTCTCTCGTGGGGCGTGGTGGTACCGTGGCAGAGATGGGACAGGGACATTCCCCAGCACACTCAAGTACATGCCCACCTTTGTTTCAAGCAGATTTTCATAAATTGTCAAGAATGGAACATTTTCAGTGAACTTCATGTGATCCCAATGCTTAAATGACATTAGCTTGTCCTTTAAAAACCACCCAAACCATTAATTATCCCTGTGATCACTGTTACACCCATTTTTTGCTGTAAACAGTTGTTGAAGTGACTGAGTGAATGTGAAATAAATGAGATGCAAGATTAGTAAGAGAGCCAAAGCCTAGGAAATTTTATTTTCCAGCAGGGAGAGAGCACACAATGAAACAGTTGATGAGTTATTATGATAGCAGGATGGGGTTACGTGATGAGTTATGACCATACTCTCTGAGATTAGATGCCAGCCTAAATATATAAATAATCCTTTTGGTTTGGTTCATCTTCAATTGTGTTTATTCCCTTTAAAAATAATTATTCATGCTTCCATAGGAAAGTGGAAAGTTGTTACATGATAGCTGAAGAATCTCCCTGTATCTCAGGAAATCCTTTCTTGTGACATTTATTGTTGGGTTCTGACTTCTGTAAAAGTTATGAAATGAGAGTTGTCATCTTGTCTTATGTGTCCAAATAGGGAGGAAAGAGACACCTTCAGAAATATTTTCCTGGGTATTTAATGAAATCACTTTGAAATCATGCTAAGGACAAGTCAGTAGACAATGCCTTCAAGTTGGGAGCAACACAGAGGTGTGGCGGAGTTTAAATATGCCTTTTAAAATAAAGGAAGTGAGTAAAGAAGTGCAAAATAGCTGGTTAAAAGTGAAAAAAAGCATGTTTGTCGTGTTACCTGCCAGCAGCAAGGACAATATCTGAGGTGCTGCTGGGACACGGTTCTTGTTTGAGCAGAGGAAAGTGTTATTGAGAGGAGAGGAAGAATACTCTTCTTGTCTTTTATTACTTTCTAGTGAGGTTAATTTAAAGAAAAGAGTGAGGTTCTCTTAGGCAAAACATTAATTTAGCAATTAACACTAACAGAGATAACAAGCTCAACCTCCAGCTCTCTTTGTCCCCGTGTCCTTGCCGTGTTAAGAGTTCCTGCCACTGCACTTCCATCCTGGCCTTCCTCCTGGCCTCCTTCTTCATTTTCTGTTTTTCTGGCTTCTCTTTTAGGGGTCTGTTACCCACCCAAGTGAAGGAAACAGTTGCAAAGCCCTGTTTGAAATTGGGACAGGCCAATGTCCCGAGCATTTCTTAGCTGTGCATTAACCTGGCCATTTATTTTCAGAGATCCACAATCCATTTTTTAGTATGCTGGTTTAGTTATGAGGAGAGAGTCTTTGTGAAAAGCTTTGTTCCTCTCCTCTTTGTCTGCACTCTAAGATAATTGAAATACAGTCTGTTCTTGCAAGGAGGCCAAATGAGCACGTTAGTAGAAGCTCTAAATTTTTCATGTCATCGGCAACAAGCTGCATAAATTTCATTTAATAAATTAATCTAGGATGCATAAACGTTTCCTTTGAACCATCCTAAGACACAGATGAATACCATTTGTGCAGAATATCTGAGGAATAGTTTCTTCAATCAACATCAACTTTTTGCTTTATAGCTAAAACTCACAAACGGGAAAAGGAGACGAATTTAACCTCCAAGTGAAGAGCGAGTGGAAATCTTCTCATGGTGCCATTGCTGTTTACAGAATTGTTAACCAGACAGATGGGTATTTGCACGGTCTCCTTCAGGCATCTGACTCGTGTGTGATTCAGAGTTAAAAGCTTGAGCTCCCTGTGTAGTCAAAGAATCCACTTTGAGGGGAGGAGGGAGAGGGAGGCGATTCCAGAAACACAAACGGGTGCCTGCGGTAAACAGCGAGCCAGGCGAGCGCCTGGGAAGGCAGTTCTGTCTTCAAAGGAGGTCCTTGGATAAACTGAATCCCTAAACAAAGACTATGTGCAGCAAATTCTGCACCAGAGCCTGCTGCAGACAGGCGTTTGCAGTGATTCAAGGTCTTTTAGTTGGAAAGGAATATTTCTCCTTGCGGTCTGCGATGGGTTTGGGGGTGTGGGTGGGCTGGGGAGGGACCTCCTGACGTTCATCGTGGCACCAAGTTGGATTTAATCACAGGGATGCAACTCCATTTCAGTATGTTGTTTCAAAAAGGCTGGAGAGGGATTTTTCACAAGGGCATGTAGTGGTGGGACAAGGAGGAATGGCCTTGAGCTGAAGGAAGACAGGTTTAGATTAGATATTAGGAAGAAATTCTTTACCATAAGGGTGGTAAGGCCCTGGCACAGGTTGCCCAGAGAGGTTATGGACTCCTAATCCCTGGAAGTGTCCAAGGCCAGGTTGGACAGGGCTTGGAGCAAGCTGGGATAGTGGAAGATGTTCCTGCCCATGGCAGGGGTGTGGAATCGGATGAGTTTTAAAGGTCCCTTCCAACCCAAACAATTCTGTGGTTCTGTGATTTAAAAACAAATTTACTCATGCCAGAGTATTGGGAAGATGGAATGATTGAGGTGGAGTTTGTGCTGCCCATACTTGAAAAATACTAAAATTCTAAAAAGCCGTCTGAGTAAAAATGTACAGATCAGGAATATAATTTCCTATAGTGAGAGTAAGACCATTCAGGTGCATTATTTTAGGGGAGGATAAATCAAACTGCAGTTTGGCTCAAGAGCAGCTTGTTTCTTTTAGAGAATTTCTTGCAATTCTTTTGCAGTTTGCAGTTGAAAAAGAATTATTAGTGGTTGGTGAAAGGGTGTAAGTATTGTAGAAAACACAGTCATGCCAATTAAACTACTCCAATAAAATGGGAAGTCGTGTACATTACCCCACGTGTACTTGCTGCTTCAGTGGTAATGTGTGGTTCTACACAGATGTATTTTTCACTGTCCCATTGCCCTTGGCTCATTACAGCCCTTATATCTTGGGACACCTTCATGTTTCTACTTACAGAAAAATCTCCACCCAAAAAAGTGAAGATTAAAATCTGTTTAATTGACCTGCTGCAAAGGAGTTCTGGTAAAAGAGGTTCTGGTTTTCTCCCTTGCCTTGCAGTGAAGAGGCTCCTTTTCTGCCCAAAGTTATGCTAAACCAGACCCCAATGTGATTAATACTCCCTCCTCCAGCCTGCTGGATCAGATTGCTTTTAGCAGCAGTATTTGCAGAGATGGGTAATCCCCATATCCTCACGGAACATGCACGTTTGTTTATAGGCTTAGGAGACAGAAAATGCTCAGTTTTGCTGGAGTTGTTATTTGGGGACAGATCATGTGCTGTGCCCTGCCTGGGCAGAGGCTGAGGCTGGTTTCCAGCAGGGTAATCGTGCAAACACCTGATTTACAAACACTTAAATGATTTTAGGATAGAAATAATGAAAACAGATGTGCTGTAGGTGTGCTGCAGAGTGAGTCTAGCTCAGTTCTTTGCTGTGACACGTGCAGTGCATTGGTGGCTCCTCCAGCCCTCAGTTCAGTCATGCCAAAACAGTGCTTATAAAATCATCCTGCCTTGCAAAACCGTATTTTATGTAGGTGTTACTTAAAATATTTCTGGAATTGCGGACATAAATTTACATGAATTTTCATACTTTGGTGTCAAATATTTATTGTAGCAGTTATATTTTTCAAAGAGGTAGTGAGCTAACTAATTTCCTTTCCCTCCTTTGGGGACTCTAAAAAGAATTTCAAAGGCGTGCTTGTTCTTGAGAACAAGTTGAAATTGTTCTAAAATTGAAAAGCCTAAGCTGAGAGTGTGATGTAAAAGCAAAATCTGGGTAGTAGAAGGCCTTGTCTAAATTAGGGACTTTCAAAAGGTATTTGCTGGCGTTGATTATGTTACAAATCTTTGGCTTCTAAAAACATCTCCTGCCATCAGCAGGCTGTTTATTGTTGATCTTTGTTCTTCAGGCATGCTCACAGCAGCAGGATTTCACCTTGGCTCTGTGTCTTGTTTTAGCAAGTTCTCCTAAAGCACCTCCCCATGTGAGTGCAATTCCATCTGCCTGTGTTCATCAGCTGCATTGTCTCTGGCCTGGGCACGAGCCACGCTCCAGATTCCTTTGGCACCTTTTTGTTGGTGTGTGTGAGTGAACAACAAGAGGATGTCACAGTTGTTGCATTAATCTTTTTTAGCTCTTTGTTAAGAACTTCGATTTCTTCTTAACATCCTTATTTTCTCTGCAAGAGAACAGGAAATTTTGCAAGAGTAAGGAAATTTAAATTTCGGTTCAAAGCTAAATTTAGAAGAAATAGTGTAATTAAAAGCTAAATTTAAAGTAAATAGTGTAATTCTGATGACGGTTTAGTAAATCACCTGTTGGTTATCGCATTGAATGTTGTTCTGTCACACTATGTGGAAATATTTGAAAAATGAAGATTTCAGCAAAGAAGAGATCATAATTTTCAAATATTTGTGGTGTTTGATAACAGCAGTGGTAAGAAAGGCTCTCTCAGGTCAGACAGATATTCCTGCTTGGTTTTGTGTCCAGACCATGGCTGGAGACAGGAACAGATGCACAGAGAAGGGAATAAGAGATTTTCATCTTTCGGAGGACAAGATGAGGAAACATCCAAGGCACAATGAATGTGATTATGCTAATAGGGCGCACACGATTATTTAATGAATGTTTCTTTTCAGCAACGTCCCTAATGCCCATTGTGAATGTCGTGTTGCTTGTCTGGCTGAGATGTATAGCACCTAGCAGAAATGTATAGCAGTGCCTGTCCTCTGGACACTGAAGTGCTGCACTGGAGCAGACACTTGAATGTGATCCGATGAAGTGCTCAGCACTGAGGGGTAGATGCAGCAGGATCTCAACACGACAGCGTTTTTGAAGGAGGTGGTTTTGTTATATCATTCATAAAGGCGCTCTCGACCTCAAAGAGGAGAATCTGTCTGGTTTGTGAAGAACTGATACAGTTTTCATGCAGTTTCCTGTGATTAAGAAGTCCCGTTGTTGCTGAAAAGCAGCTTGGATTTTCTCTTTCTGTTTTTTGGTATATGTTAATTTATTTTTTTTTCCTTTTTAAAAAAACAACCCAACAATAATACAAGAAGGAGTGAGGGAGGAGTAGAAGAGGAGCCATAGTGCTTGGCAGCAGTTCTGTGGAGAGTAGGAGACTCACGGAGTGCTCACCAGGGCTGGGAATGGCTGCTCAGTCACTTTTTGTTGTTTGGTTGGTTGGGAATGTGGAATACCTGCTAATACTCATTAGGGAAGATGGTTTTGGAGGTCTTTGAGGGATGTGAATGCTCTCATCCTCGTCCTTTCTCTCCCCTCCTGTTTCTCCACCTCTGCTCCCTGCAAGAAACATCTTAAAGTATCAAACCAAAACCATCGTGGGGAATACAAAGCTTTAAATGAGGAGGGTTTTAAAATTTTTCTTCAACAAATTTGCCTTGTTTAAAACACCTCTTCTCATGGTACCACCTTTTCTCTTCCTACCTACCATCTGGGGGGACACCCCTCCTGCTGAAGAACCTTTTTCTTGTTTCTATTAAATTAAAAAGCTCTGTGTCTATAAATGCTGTTAAGTGAAGAGATCGCTGAACTAAACTATTTACTTTGATCAGTGTGGTAAACGTGTGAGTGGTTGGAGAAACAGGATGTGTCTCCTGCTCCCTCTGGGTCACATTCCCTGCCTGCTGCCCTGCCTTCTGGTGAAAAAGTGACAACTCCAATAATTGAAGCTCTCCACAGCAAACTGCCTTAACCCAGACCTACATGGAACAACCAGCTGAAAACCCAGAAATTAAGACAACAAAATGTTGGAAGGGAAAGGCCTCTCCTGTTGACACGATGTCTTTTTATTCAGGTCTGATTTATGAAGAAGCACTGAACATATTTTCTCCTAAATCAGGCTAAGACTCTGAGTTATTTTAGAGGGCAACAGCTCTTTCTCTTAGGCACAGGATGGACGCCATGAGCATCTGAGAGAAACCAGTTTTGTACAGAAACCTTGGGCAAAAACCTGGCGTAAAGAACTTTGTGTGAGGATCCCAGGCCCAGCATGGAAAATGTGAGGGGTTAACCCCTGCAGGGACTTCAGGCATCTCTTAATGAGCTCTTTAGTGTTATTAAATAATGTAGAAATGTTAAAGCGTGCAATGTTGCATATGTTCTCACTCCGTTTGCAGAAGGATGCTCCCAACCGCAGCACGGATGGCACATTTCCCTTTTAAGCTTGCAACACGCTGATCTGCAGTTTGCGAAAATGCCCTTTTTTAAAAAAATTCTTTTAACTTAGCTTCAAATTTTCCCCGCGGAAGCCGGGCAACCAGCTGATATCATCCCAGAATTGAATGCTACAGCTTTAAGATAAGGTGCCGGGCGCTCTCGGCGCTCACACAGCGGCTCCTCCCGTCCGCTCCTTTTTTTTCCTTTCTCATGCTGAAAATACCCCACCATGTTCACGATAAGAGATTTCTCCTTTTTTTTTTTTTTTTTTTTTTCCTGTTATTTTTTCTTCCATCCTCCCCCCCGCTTTCTTCCTCTTTCTCCGAAATCCACCAAAACTGAAGAAAAATCCAAGTGACTGTTCTTAGCAGCTGTGTGGCCCGGAGTTCAGTGGGGAAGCGGCTTCCTGCCGTCCCTATTCATCACCTGCTTCAAAGGCGGCCTGGCCGCTCCAGTGTGCAGGCCAGGTAGGGTGCCTTTGTGCGCAGGCGGGAGGATTAATATCAAAGCTGCAGCAACCAGGCCCTTGGTCTCGGGCTGCCATTCAGGCAAGCGGGGAGAGGCTAAGAGTGGCCAAGGTCACAGCATCCAGTGTGGTGCGGACTGGGAACGGCTCCTGAGAATAGAGGGCTTCTTATGAAATCATGGTGCAAGCTTGCGGCACAGCAGGTGCCCTTCTGGAACACATACATCTGTTTATGTTGGGATAGCGTAGCTGACAACGGGATAATAGAGCTTTGGTTTTTTTTTTATAATTTTCTTGCTCTTTTTTTTTTTTTTTTTTTTTTTATTTAAGGGGGAAAAAAAAAAAAAGACAACTCTATGCGCCAGCGTTGAGGAATATCGCAGGAAGAGCGTTTGCTTTTGGAAATCATAAAGAAATCTTGCAAAGCTTTAATTGCTGGGGTGGGGGGTTTTGTGTGTGTATACTTAAGCGAAGGGGCGAGGAGGCTGCCTGTTAACCATTTAGGATCCTCAGCCCTGCTGAGGAGCAGCAGCGGGATACGGGGGCACCCGCCACACAATGCGACAATGCCTCCCCTTTTTCTTCTTCTTTCTTTCTTTTTTTTTTTTTTTTTTTTAATATTATTTTTTTTGTACGCTTCCGACATTTGTACCAACAAATTGGGTAAGGATGCGCTGGATTTGCTCGGTTGTCTCCATTGTTGGGATTGTCTGGAGGAATTCTGTCACGCTAACGGTGGCTTTTTAAGAGGTGAGGTAACAGTGACGTAAAAATAAAATTGCCAACTTGATGAAATTAAGGGGGAAATTAAGCTGTAGACGAGTTGTCATGACGACAAGGATGTTCTATTGATGAACTGTACTCCTCCCTGTCCAATCAGATAGTGGAGCTGAAGCTGGAGCATGAACAGGAGAAGACGCACCTATTCCAGCAGCACAACGCACTGCAGGACTGCCTGGTCCGAGAACATCAACGGGAGATGGAGAAACTGGAGAAGCAGCTCCGCGCTGCCATGGCACAGCACGAGAGCCAAACTCACGAGAGCAGGAAACGAGACGGCCAGGTAACGATCAATAACGCTGCAAAGGCGGCCGCTTATTAGAAATTGCTGATAATGAGTGTTTCCTGTTTGCCAGCATTGTTGGTGGTGCTCGCTGGGGGAGCATTTGCGAAACTGGCACATAAACGTGATTTCGTTTTTCTTTTTTTTTTTTTTTCTTTTTTTTTTTTTTTTTCTTTTTCCGCTTCCCCCCTCCCTTCCCAGTGCTGAATAGGGCTTTAACTGCAAAAACCACAGGTAGCCAGATTAAAAATCCCATGGTGCGCTATAACTCGGCCTATTTATAATCTTGTCTCATTTTCTTTCATGATGGATTTGTTTAAGAAAAAAAGGTATCTGTTCTTTTTTTTTCCCCCCAGCCCTCACACTCACCCTCCTTTTCTCCTTCCTGGGCAAATCCATGTGAATTATATCTGCTTCGTTCGTGTGCTTTTTTTTTGTTTTAAATCTCTGCAGGTAACTCACAAATGTCTTTATTTCCTTTTGTTCGTGTCTTTTTTTGTTTCAGTTTTTGTATTCTAGATTTGCATTGTGCGTTTGGTTCCGTGTGTCGGATGTTTGATAAGATGATGTGGGTTTGGGGTCGCTTACCATCACGTTTATTTTCCTACACACACGCACCCCTCCCATCCTCCATCTCTGTGGTCACTGTTGGAAGCCATTTGGCAGAATAACCCCCAGCTGGGGTAGCATTTGACTCTTCAAACTTCTGGATGAAATGCACACTGTCAGCATGGAAAATGATCTTTATGAGTTTTCACTTCAAAAACCATCTTACTGCCTTTTTTTCAATGTATTTTGTGAGGGTGGCGTGGTATGTTTTCCTAAGAGCCTTTATTAAAAAGGCCTGCAGTGGCAATATTCTAAAAACTAAGGTGATTTTCTAGTTTAAAGAGTTTATAGGAAATAATCTTGCCTGATCAGCGTTAGAATTGCTTATCATGCATGGATTATTTTATACCAAACTGGACATTTTGGTAAGGCATCTTTAATGACACGTTTTCCGCGCACCACCACCTTCCCTAGGAGGTGTTAGGCTCAGACTAAGAGGCATTTTCACTCTACTTTCCTGTAGACTGGTAGGCTGTGGCTTTTACTAACACCTCTAATGGAGCTAAATGAAACTGAATTGAAAATTTACTTTTGAAATCAATTGGTTTTTCACTTTGGACGGCTCAGACTATCGAAATCTGGCTTAAGGAAGTCCATTAGGAAGCAAACGGCTTCTTGGGGGAGGTTGAGAGGTATATTGCAAAGCCAGGACTTATTTCTCCATTCCCACCATTGTGGTTTTCCAATGAAAACGGGAAATACTTTGTGAGAACACTTGGAAAGGGGATACTCAGGTGGCCTCTGGAAAAAAAAAAAAAAAGAATTAAACCTCGCCTTTTATTTTCCGCTGCATTGTAGGAGCGAACAAAGCCTCAAATGGTTCAAGGGATTGGTTTTTATCTTTGCATTTTTTCTTTTGGCCCAAGATAGATTCATCTCAGCTCTGGATCTGCTGGCGAGTGTCTTTTCAGAGTTGTTAGTCTCCTCTCACCTGCATTTCTGCTGATTGTTTTTTTATTATTATTTTTTTTTTTTGCGGACAAAGGCAGAGCTGTAGCTCTCACATTAAAAAAAAGACACTTTTGGAATGATATCGAATTATTCTGTCTACATATCAGTGCTCATCCCAGCTCCTGTGTTGCTTTGTAACTCTGAGTACAAAAGGAGAGGGGCTCTCTTCAGCAAATCCTGAGAACTGGGAGGTGTCTCTAAGTCCAGCTCTGGTTTGTGCTCTTGGGGGTCATTTCTGGCAAAGGTTGGAGCCCAAAGTTTGGTTGTGCTTTCTGTTTGGAGGGGGACCAACGATGCTACTACAGGTGCTTTGTGGAAAGCTGGGAATTTTCACAGCTATTGGGGGAATCTGAACAGTCTGAAAAGCAGAGTTTGGCCTTTTTACAGAGCTTTTCTTTGTAGTTTGAATATCCCAGTCATTTGAACATCGCTGCCATGAGAATGACATGTAAATCAGGGAAGAAAAGGCAGTTACTTTGACTAGAAGAGCTGTTGTTTGTTTAAATTCTAGCCAGACTCTCCCAGCTTTCAAGCACGCAGATTTTTTCCATTTGGGAAAATAAATTGCTCTTCGTTCCTTCCTCTGGTCTTTGTACTCAAATCCACCTCTGTCTTTGCAGTCAGCTCAACAGACAATACTGGTGTTTCTTATGGAATAATAGCACAGATTTTTAATAATTTTAAAAAATATCATAGCGTATGTTTACTAAAAATGCGTGTTTTGGACATCTGATGTGACTAACGGCCCATGTCTTTTCTGAAACATCTGTCAGGGTCTTAACAAAGGTAACACGGTCATTTAATGGGTATTTAACAACACTGCATTTAAAAAAACCTGTTAAATTGGAGCCATCTTTGACAGCAGTCATTTTTAGGAGTGCTTTGTGTCCCAGGGAAGGTGAGATGAAATGGGAGCGGAGGCCATTTTGCTTGGCGAAATGAAAAGTGGATTTGCTGGGTAATTCGAAAAATTTAAATAATAATTAGTGTTAATCACATATGAGTAGCTTGGTTTGAAGGACCTATCTGCTCAGTGTTGGGTGAATGACGTGAAAGCACCATTATTAAAGGTATTCACTGGAAGTCTTTCTTAAATCCTTTTCCACATGAAAGAGTGGCGAATATGTATTTCTTAATATACATGGTTAAAATATGTATTTCTCACTGTATTCCTGAAGACAGCTATGACTGAGTACTGCAGATCAAGTTCTTTTACTAATACTGTAAAGATTAATTTAGGTTTTTTTATTGCATATCCAAGGTCTCTACTTTCACATAGGTCTTCAGATACCGTGAAAGACACTATACAAAATAGTGAGATTTTATTCAAATATAAGTGCATTTATTAATGCTTTAATCTCCACTAGGGTATAAAAATTAAGATTTGGATGCCTTTCCAGTTTTTAATTAAATACAAAACAATGTTATTTTTTTGTGAAGTACAAGTGTAATGTATTTTCAAAAAAGGAATTTGATTGAAGCGTATCGCCTTTTGTGTTGATGATAAATTTCCGAATAATGACTGCATTCTGCTTGGATTTCTCCATTTCTAGGAGTCTTGCTCTGATTTTTTCACCTGGGGTTGTAATGCTTGGGGAGGAGTAAATTGACTTGTAGGTCAACAAAAGTCAAAGCAGTACAAAGGCTTTTATACCACGCTGTGTTCTTGTAGGCTTTTAAATCCTGTACATTTTCTATGAACTGCCATAATGTTGTTATTCTTTAAACAGTAGCTAGTCACACAAGATTATGGTTTTTTTAAAGGGTAATTTTGAATCGCTACTTCTATTTAATTTAGATGTCTGGATTGTCTTTAGGAGTGTTCTTAGGTTTGCTCATTCATTCCACACCTCCCTCAGTAATTTTAGTTTATCCATCAGTACACAAAACAGGGAGCTCCTTGCATGATGGAAACCTTCCTTTGTTTTAACGAAAGCAGTCTTGCTACAGAATCTGTGATTTTCTGAAACAAGGCTTCAGGTGACAGAGAATATATCCAGTTTGCTTGGCGAAATGAAATAGCCATGAAAGTTAGGAAATTTTAATAACTGAAGTGGAGGGGCTGAGATGTCTGTGGTGCCATTTATGCCCTCGTATTTCCCCTTTATCCTTTGAATGTCGTCTCCCCAGCATCTGCCACGTGTCCTCGAGCAGCTCAAAGATTTCCATGTTCCAGCTGCTGTACAGAGTTTTCCTGCTCGTTCTTCCACCGTTGACCTTTGGGCAAGAAGAAGAAACACAATGTACCCCTGTAACATCAAATACACCCCTTGGCGCTAAAGGAGAGGAGAGAAAGTTTCCATGAGGAAGCTGAATCCTCTTTCCAGGTTCTGTTCTGAGATAATTGGCCAGGCCACTGTGTTCATCCAGTCATAATTGGGTCAAGAGCAGCTGGAGTGCTCGGGCACGTTCTGCCCAGTGGTGTCACGGATGTCACGGTGTTTAATTTTAACAGGCAACGTTTGTGCTCTCAAAAACGAGGCTACTCTAAGAGATCATGGCTCTTTTGGGGTGTCTTGGGGCTCTCAAGAAACTCTTATTGGCTGGGAAAGAAAAACCTTGAGTAGTTCTGAAGCTCTGTGAGCACAAACATCGAGAGCGGAGCTTGTTACAAGAAACCCCAACAAACAGGCTGGACGTGGTAAGAAGAGTTAATAAGGTGTTATCCCGTGGCTGAAGGATCCATTTCCTTTCTCCTCTCTTGCTTTGTGAACTTTCCATAATCCCCTTGGCCTTTACCATCCTGGTTTGCTTTCCCTTCTCAGAAATCAGCAGCTGCTCCCCGATGTCCCATGTACAGCACATCCCATCACTTCTTTTCTGGCTTTTCCTCTTCAGAAATTTATTTCTTTGCACTGGGGATCAACAGTCTTTCTGCAGCTATTGCTTTGCACCTGGTTTTGTCTGAATTAATTTGAGCCTGTGGAGTTAAAATTAAAAAAATGGTAGCAATCACTATTTTCATTCCAGCAATGATAGTTATTTTCATTGCAGCAGGTTCTTGGTGCATGTTTGTGGTTCTGTGTAGATAATTAGTGTATCAGCCAAGTGGGGCAAACAGAGGACATTTATTTTGGCTCCAGAAATGTATGAAGGGTGGCTGTGCTGCTGTGTGTCTGCTGCAGAGCTCTGTCAGCTATGGGCAAGAGAAAATACAGAAAAAACCCAATAGAGACATTACCTACTGGTTTTGTGATAACTAAATACCCAACTCAGGCCCAGTTTCTGTCTGAATATAGATGCTGCTGCAACACTAACTTTGCAGTACTGTGTTAATAAGAAGGACTTGGAGAGCATTTTTTTTTCAGAATAGGAGACTCTCTTCAACTTTGATCTGAAAGAACCTATTGTTACCTACAGATAAATCACTGATCAACTTTTCCGCTTCGTGTAATTGTTTTAATGTCTCCAGACACCAGTTCCCACTTGGTTATTCTCCCAGTGTCAGTGGAAGCATATTGCTTGAGGGGATCTGGAGGGTACAGATAGAGGTAGCCTGGGAACCATTCAGATGCTGATGGTGCTACTGAAGTCCCTTCTATTTACAATTTGGAGTAAATAAATTATATGACTCTTTTTCTTCCTTTTATTTCCTTTCTTTTTCTTACCAGAAGATGTCTTTTGCATGATAGGAAATGCACTGCTTGCAGTGCAGGCTTTCTCTGCAGCCCATCTGAGTCTGGGAATTGCAATCTAAATATTTGTTTGTTGTATTTTGCTTGGAGAGTGGCTCTTGGGCTGCCAGTCAGGCTCCTGTAGACAGACAGCCATTCCCTTTTAGCCTTTCCCAAACAAAAGCTTTTGGCTGTATTGCAGCATGTTTAATTTACCACCAGTCAGCCCAGGATAATGAGCAGGACTGTTGATGTAAAGGGTTTAAAGTACCAAATATTTGTTGCAGCACTTGTGTGGTTTTCCTTGGTTGTTATTCACAGGCTGCTGACTCAGGGCTGCCGTGGATCCCGTTGATGGGGAATATGCTGAAATCAGGGATCTGCTGGTGGGTCCCATGGAGATGTTCACACTGGGCTTTTGCTCAGAGCACTGCTGTGAAATGGTCAAATGCAGCAGTTTCTTGTGGAAATACTCAAATACTGTGAACCCACAGAGCTGCTTTTCACTTGAGTGAATGCAGGGGAGCTGTGGGAAGAGTTTGGGCGGCATAATCTTTGAGAGAAGAGTTAAAAATGAGCCTTTGCTCTGAGCTGAGCAGACAGTGCAGGCTCAGTGTTCCCTCCATCAGTCTCCTAAACACATCCCCATCCCTGCTCAGGTGATCCCACCTTTCCACATTTGTGTTCCTGGCTGAGCTGCTGCCTCAGGCTGGGACACCTTTCAAACAACTGTTGATCCAGCTGTGAACATCTGCCACTTCAAGCACCCTTCAAAGTGTCCTTGTGCCATAGTGAGTGATCATCTCTGATGTCTCCAACATTTTTCCTCGGCTCTAAGTCTTTTCATTAGGACTGAAATTGGATTGTGAGGAATTTGGGGCGGGAGGTGTGACTTCACTCTCTCCTTTTATACTTCACTCAGCCCAGCACTTGAAATATTTAAAGACCTTTTTGGAAGGCATACATAATAGTGCACAAATTGTCACCTGCTGATTAAAAATGTTAAGTTAACTTAGGAGACAACAGACATTTTGTGCTGTCTACAGTGTATGTAAAAGAGAAAGCAGTTGCCATAGAAACTAGCTCATCACACAATATGAACTCTGAGATGGAGTTCTTTTCGGCAAAATGGACTTTCTGTTTCTATAATATAAAATTGAATGTATCTGGTATCTTATTATAACATTGCAATCAGTGTTTTTATATTCTTTTTTGTTTCATTTTAAATATTGGCAGCTGAAGGTGGAGTGTATAATTTCACCTGTCTAGGGTCAGAGTAGATCATATGGCAGTAATTTTATTTTATACGAGCAGTTCTTGATTAGGAAGAAGTGATTATTTCCTACATAGGTGTTAATATACATAGATTAATTTCTCTGAATAGAAATGAGATCAGTTTTGTTCATCAGTGAGATGTAAAGGATCTTTATGCCAGGCTTTAACACATCCACTAGGTGTGGCTTTGCAGGCAGGGTTTGTGTGTGATGGCTGCAAGGAGTAATTAAGACTAATAGACAATAAGCTATACATGGTGTGAAATCATTTCTCACATTAAAGTTACATTAAGGAATCCTGAAGTCAGAAATTATCAAGAACAAACAGGTGCCTGTACAAACAGGTAGTAACTGCAGCATTTGAGGTGGTGTGATGTGATTTCTAAGCAGAGAGGCAAAAAACACTGTGTTAGTCTGCAGGAGTCATCGATTTACAATAAAATCTCTTGATTTTGATTTGATTGATCTCTTGATCTCTTGATTTGATTGAAGGAGCTTGTGCTTACTATGTGAAGATCAGTGTATGGCAAAGTGAGACTGAATTTGCTTATTGGTCTTACTTCCAGCTGTGTCCAAATCTTCAGAGCGTAGTTTCTCTGATACTGGATTGTTCCAAATATTACAACTAAACTTATTCCGTAAATGTCTGCTGCACAGAGGAGGGAATGTTTGCTTACAGCTTTATTAATGGTTTTTAGTTCTTTTGAAAATTGCTTTTTCTGTTGCCCTGTAATGTGTTTGCCACAGTTGTTGAATAGAAGGAAGCTGACTTCTCCTAGTCCATAGAACAAGTGCAGCAATTTGGAAAACAGCAGTGCCATCCACTTCAAACATTCCCCTGAGTGCTGAAGGGACATCCTCTAATGGGAGACCAGCATTCATTCTGGAGTTTTTTCACAGCATCATAGAATCATTTGGGTTGGAAGGACCTCTGGAGGTCACCGTGCCCAACCTCCTGCTCAAAGCAGGTCTGACTTCAAAACCACATCATGTTGCTCAAGGCCAAGTCCAGCTGAGTTTTGAAAAACCTGCACTGGTGGAGATTTCCCAGCCTTCTTGAGCCATATGCTCCAGTGCTTTACCAATCCACTGTGAAATCCCTTTTCCTGGATATGCAACTGGAATATCTGTTGTTAAAAATTGCATCTGTAGATTCTTGCCCTTTCTTCAAGAGGAGTCTGCCTCTGTCTTCTCTACAATTCCTTACGCTCAGTTGAAGAGAGCAAATTGATTTTTCTTTGGTGTTCAGTTCTCCAGACTGAGTAAACCTGGCGGAGTGAAATCCCTGCAGGTCCTGGTGGCCCCTTGCTCAGCTTGCAGTGCTTGAGGTCCCTGTGGATGGCAGCCTGCTCTGCTCACTGACCCAGGACATGCCATCCACATGGCACAGAGTCATTGTGCCCTTCATCCAGGGCTTTGGAGCAGGCTTCAGCTGTATCAGCCCCATCTGGACTTTGAGAAGTGTCACTTGTTGGTCTCTGCTCATCCCATGTCCCTTCGGTTTGACTGTACAGACTCTGTAAAGTCTGTATCAAAACCTTGCTCAAATGAAGATAAATGACACTGACACTTCTCCCCTTTCACTGCAGAAGACAATCACTTTATTCAAGCCTGCCTTGCCCTGGTTTATCCAGCTTCCTGTTCCCAGTGACCCTTTTATGCTTCCTGTGCCTGGAAATTAATTTTGGGGAGTTTTACACCATCATTTTTTCAGAGATGGAGGTTAGGGTGTCCTGTCTGTGATTACCTACCAAGGTGCTGTGTATTGCAAATTAAGTAGTTAAATTCCTTAGAGTGTGCTTTTTCTCTCATCCCTTTTCTAAAGAAAGATTATCCAAAATCAATTTAGTCTCTCTTCCTTAGGTCATCAGATGTTAATTCCATTCACTCGCTGCCACCATAAATCAAGTTTTGAACAGTAGTCTGGCTGTTAAATGATATATATCTTGATAGGAGAGATTCTGTGATCCACTCAGTTCCTCAATTCAAAGGTATTTTAAATACCAAGTGAAAGAATGAGACACTGGGCGAGAAATGGTGACAATCTGTAGTTTGGAATGTTAACACCACTTGTTTTGGCAGCAATACTGCTCGTAAAACAATAAGATCCATATGGATGCTAATTTTCCCAATTCTGAGTAATAAATACAACCTCTTTATGGTTTAAGTAATGATATTACTCAATACCACTGCAGGGTCCAGTAGATGGTTTCATGATGAGGTAATAAATAGCGATTTTGAAGAGCTGATTTATTTGTGTTTTTCTTTTATGTGGTTTCTGATGGGGGAAGAAGAAATCCCAGAGCCAGTGCAGAGCCTTGCCCTCTCCTGTAGCTGACATATTTTGGCTGAAGATATGTCAGCTGAGAAATATGAGCCCATCCATACAGCTCCGCACGCTCCCACATTAAAGTATTATAAAGGAACCTTCAAGTGGAAAACCAGTAACAAATTGCAGCTGAGATGCTTATGGCAAATTGCACTGCCCCGTGTGCCCCACCACTGCTCTGCTGTTCCTCCACATGCTGCTTTAGCCAGGGAGAAAAATGGGAGCTCGCTCTGGTTTTCCTGTGTCGCACAGACAGGAGCTGCGAGGGGCAGCAGCCTCAGGTCCCCGTGGTGGCTTCTCTGCAGGGCTGGGATGATGTTGCTGGCACGGACACAGGCTGGAGTATTTCACCAGTAAAATCCCTGCAGCTGTTTCCCCACTGGCCCAACCGAGGAGCAGCAACTCCTCAAAGTCTTTGCTGCCTCAGAAGTATGGAATTTGCTGTCCCATCCCATGGAGGGGCTGGAAAACGCTGTGCACTCTGTCTGCCCTGCTCCCACCCCAGTGCCATGTAACAGAGAGGTACCCCAAAGGGCTCCTGGCTGGCTTCTGGGTACAAGCCAGGGAGATGGGGCAGCACTGCAGGGCCAGGGATCTGCTGGAGCTGGGTGCTGCAGCCCCTGGGGCACTGGCTGTGAGCCCTGGGACCACCTCCTGCAGCAGGGATCCAGCTCAGGAGAGCCCATTTCCCATCCCCACTCTGAGTGTGGGCTCTCAGGCAGGAGCAGCTGCCCTGGCACAGCCCTGCAGAGCCCACGTGCTGCTTGGGATCACTCCACATGGACCATCCTGATTCATTCTCTCTTTTCTGCTGCCATTTGGTGGTTCTGTTTTCCCTCACGCCCAGATAAGAGCAGGGATTTTAGGTTCTGCATCTGGGGATATTCCAGATAGAGAAAAAACATCGTGAGTCCTCAGCTGAGGGCCCTGGGCTTGTGCTGGCCTCAGACATTTAAGGCCACAGAAGGTATGCTCAATGTGCATACCTTCTCTCCAATTTGTTGTTTTCTTTTTGAAAATCTTTTTTTTTTTTTTCCTTAAAGAAACAATTAGAAGTAAAATCCATGACTTTAAAGTACAGTGATTATTTTCAGTATGTAGTCAGACAGCAGAGCTGTTCCTTGGCCCAGTCACCTTTGAAGAAATGATTGTCACCTAACCTGAACAAAAACTGTTTCTTCATTTGAACGAGTGGCAGAGACTGTGACAGTGATTTAAGGTCTTTAGTGTTGATTTCATGCAAGAAAATATTTTTCACAGTGTGACTTTAAAGTAGACTTTTTTCCCCCAATTACTCTACATGTTGGCAGCAAATTAGCTTTGAGGGAGTATTGTGCACATCATAGCCCTCTGTTGATGTATTGGGGAGTCATTTTTGGATGTTTTAGCTCAGTCACACCAATGACTGACGTTGTTCATGTCTTCCCTTTCTGTGGATTTGAAAGACTTCCTTTTGACAGGGAGGGTGAGATGGAAAAAAAAAAAAAGCAGCCAAAGTACAAGAGATGATTGGCAAAGTGATGATATCATCGAGTGTTCAAAGACTCTGCAAATTGAAGCTTATTAAGATGACATTTTGTCTTCTATTCAGCACTAATTGGAATCATGCCTGGGTGCATGATGTGGAAGGTACTTAATACCTGAGTGTTTATCATGACAAAGTGACAGGAATCGATGTCAGGGATGCTGTAGATTTCTGTTTAATGGTGAAAACAATATATTTCAAACTGCAATTACATATCTCAGAGTCATTGGTATTCATGTGTCTGCAAGTCCCCCTAAAAACCCACAAATAAGAAAACTTCACTTTTGACCCCTGAAATATTGGCCTGATCGTGAATATTCCGTTTTCAGGTTTTGGAGTTGTTCTTCAGAGTTCATAAAAGCATCACTAAGGTAGTTTAAGGGAAAAAAAAAAAGGGACAAACCCCTCTGACACAGTGTTTTCACTTGAAACAGATCTGAAAATCCCATGAAGAGTGAGCTCAGTCTTCCACACGGGTGATACAATTCCTCTAAAGTTGTCTCTGACAGCTTGAGTTCTTTTGTAGACTGTGCTTTCTGCTGTATTGGCATCTGTAAAATGAATTTAGAAAAGAGAAACAGCAGAGAATGTGATTTTTGGAAAGGCAGCTGCTGCAAACACGGAGTACACTGGAAGATTTGAAGGAAGCTGCATGTTCTCCTGCTGTATTTGGTGTCCTTAGGGACTTCTGGGTTGGAGGGCACCTGTGTCCTGGCTGGGGTAGCAACAGCACAAGTGCATTCCTCTACATCTTCATCTTGGACCTTATGAAATTCAGATCTTCAATTAAACCTCTAGTTTAATCTAAAATTAATATTTATTCAGCAATGGATGGAAACAATAAGCTGGTCGATGACATTGGTACCTGAATTGCTGTTTTTAAGGGAGTAAGGATTGGTAATTGCAGAGTAATATGGTTTTTTAAAAAAACCCAGACAAACAGAAACAAGCAAAAAGCCCACAAACAAACAAAAGGAAAAATGCCAGCCCAAACACAAATCAATGGAGTGTGGATGCTCACAGGAGTTACTGGTCATTAAGTGACTGATCCAGCTGCCTGTGTGTGTCCCTGTGAACTCCAGTAGTCCTGTAACTAATGAGATGTTGACAAGCAGTAGTTTAGGGGCTGCTGGTAATTATTTGTATTGCTGGAATCCTCTCGGGGGTCTGAGTCTATGTAGTGTGAGTGAAAACATGGAACAACAGACAGTTCCTGTCCCTGAGAGCTGATACCATAATTGTGCTTGGGGGATGCTGCAAGTGGGGGCAGCAGAAGGTTGGGGACCTGAGCTCAACAAGGTTTATCACTTGGTTTCTCTGTGGTTTGGCATGGCTGGAGCAGGGAAGCAGAAGACACAGCACATGAGCTGCCCCCTTTGAGTGCCTCCAACAACATCAAAAAATGCCCTTCCACGATTTGTCTGTGGCTCCGAGAGACAGCTGAAGTGTGCTGGCCCCTTGCCACGTCTGCTATCAAAGGTTCTTGTGTCACTGCAAGGAAAAGGAAAAGTGTTTGGCTGAGGTGTGAGATGAGCACGGGACCAACATTTTTGTCTGTTCAAAGTTTGGGAGCCCCTGGAATGATTCCCGTGCTTACAGACGTGCTGGTTGTTCAACCTACTCGAGTTTAATGATAACTAACTGCAAGCCTGTGTACTGCATGGATTTCCTCGTGGGAAAGCAAATCTAAAAAATAATTTGTTGCTGTTCCTTTTATCTGTTAGGTGCTGTTTTGGGGGAGTGGAGGGAAGAGGACTCAAGCTGTCAATATACCATGGGTAATATTAGATAGAAAATATTAATTTTTTTTCCTGCTAAAATCAGTTTGGGATGTGTGAAGGAGTGTGTTTGTGTGTATATATATATGTGTGTGTGTGTCTGAGTGTGTGTGTATATGTATTATTGCCCTCTAATGGATAGAACCTGAATGGCTCAGCTTTGTCTGCTTATATGGGGCTTGTAGCAAAACTTTTATTTTTTCTGATATTTCCCATTTTAGAAGAACTGTATAATGTTTATTCAGAATTCTGATGCATCTTTTGTGAGTAACATTCCTTTAGTTTGTGTAATTAATTTGGAGTTCTGTATGAAGTCCCGCAGCTTAGAGAAATGCCTTGTCTTTGTTCTCTGAAGGTTTATTTCAGCTCAGCCATAACTGCTAGAAATTCAACATTTTATTCTGCTATTTTTACCACAGTGCCAAAATAATAACTGGATTTTGGGACAGATTTCTCTACAGTGCTGACCTCAAGGCCCTTTTGGATGTGTAGATCCTGCTTCTTTGCTTTCTTCCATCCAGAGCATGTCCCTGTCCCAGCACCTCTGCTGAGCACCTTGGGTCTCCAGCACCTGCCCAGCTCCTGAGATGGAGATGGAAGAGGGAATGAGCTCTTGGATGGATTATAGCAAGCCAAATATTCCTGCTTATGAAATCCTGTCAATATTCAGGGCAGAGCAGCAACTCATTTCACAAAGCTCTGCTACAGCACCTCCAATCTCTGCAGGCTTTTAGCTGAGTCCATCACATTTCTGTTTAGGATCCAATTACAAGCTGAATGTAGGCTGGAAGAGCAGAAGGAGCAGCACATTAATCAAATTCCCTTGTAATGACTGTGTTCTCGTGTGGGTGATGCTCTGAGGTGTGATACAAGGTAGGGCACACAGTGCTGGCTTTTCCTGTCCCTGCCCAGGGCTGGGCTGTCCCTGGGCTGTACCTGCTTGCCTTGGCAGGCATCCACAAAAGCCTGTTGTAGTCATGGCAGAGCTTTTTCCTGGCAGCAAAAGAAACTGTCCCTGTGTTTCAGGCTACTACATTGTCAATTCGTGGGGGAAAATAGAAAAAAAAATTTGCATATGTTAAGAGAGAGATGAAGGATGTTGCAGGAGCATCTTCTCAGCCCGAGATGGGGATTTTATCTGCATTTCTAAATATTGGTGTTTTTCCTCTGAACGTGGTGTTTCCTAGCAATATGCTTTTTCCCTTGGAAAAAGTTATTTTCCGCTTACAATACATTGGCAGCCATTGTTTGTATTGTTCAGGCTCAACCCTAGGATTTTTCTAAATGCTATTTTGATTTGATGACTTTGTTCATCAGTGAATTATGAAAGCTCTGATTGTTTAGGGCACAAGAAGGGCACAATGCATTACTGGGTCACATGCTCACTTAATGCATGCACATTGTGGTGGCAGTAGTAATAGCTCCATTAAAGAACAAAAGGTAGCAACACATAGAAGCTCTGGATCTGGCCAATCCCCTCAAATTACCATAAATATTTGAGCAATCTGAATAGTTTTGGACTCTGTAGTAAAGCTTTCCTGTTTTTATCTGGCACTGAAGGAATGTGGAATAAAGTATTCATTTAACAAAGTATAAAAATATGTGTGCTATGCAGTTATAATCATGTGTCATTAATCAGAAAATACTGCAGAAACTCTGACAAATTAAAAACACAAGGATGTGTCTGCAAGGGCTTTTTCAGTCATTAAAAAGCTGCTTCACCTCTCAGGCAAACTATTTAATGGCAACTCCTTGCTCAGTGTACTGACATCTTCAAAGGCTCTGACATCTGTCGGCCTTTGAACTACCATTAAAAAATATTATCCCATTTCCATTCTTTTATGCCCATTTTTTTAATTATAGTCCTTCTTTCAAGTTAGGAACATGGTTGGTTTAAATGATGCTGTCCTTTCGTTTTCAGCCACCCAGCTGCGGTTTGAATAAATTGATGTAGAATCAAAGGCGGGACTTTAAAGGGAAAAGGTTTGATGGACTTGGACTCCGAACCAGATGAGGTTTTATGATGAAAAGGGTTTAATCCCAGCACAGGCATCGCTTCTATCAGTCGAGCAGTACAAAGCGATTCATATATATAGGTTCACGAGAAATGATCTATTTTTTTTTTTTATTTTTTTTTTAAACAGCACAGATCTCTTCAGGACTTGCAAATGTGGCATTAGCTAATATTCAGAGAGCTGATTTCCTTTCATCCACCAGAAGCTTATGATTATAGTACAGTTCTCGAATTGGAAATGAGAGCTGCAACACAGATTTAAAGCTCTGCTGTCTGATTTGTATTCAATATACATGTCACTGCGGGACAAGCCAGTCTGGGCCGAGCTGGTTCAATGAAGGGAAAAACAGTTTCAGCATCAGAAATTCTTGGGGGGGGGGGGGGGGGGTTGGTGGGTGGGAAAGGTACCAATTAATTCTTACCTGCTCTACCTGAGTATTGTGTGGGGTACTTGGTGGATTACTCTCACTGCTGAGGCTGTGCAAACAAACCCTTGGGATAAGGTTTCTTTGGCATCTCTGGCATCAGAGGCTTGGAGGGAATACACGGGATTAATCAGGAATGGCTCCTAAAGCAGCCATTTATATGGAAGGCAGTGTTTGTTTTTCTGAGTTTCAAGGAGATTTAGCAGAGACAGCCCTGTTACTCCTTTATAGCCATAGCCTTCATTAATGTGGTAATTAGGCCTGTGTGTGGGGAAAGCCAAAATCTCTGTCTCACAAGTGCATCAGAAGCCATTTGTCAAAATTACCACCTCAAGGTATCCAAGAAACAATCTCTCTGCTGGTTCCCTGATCTTCGTGTTAGTAAAAATGTGCTGCAAAGTCATGATTCCTCATTTATTTTCACAGAGTGGGATTGTGTCCTTCAAAACAGTGATGCTTCCCAGAGAAGGAAAGCAGCAGGTTTCAAAAAGTCTGCACATTCTTTCCCCTTAGAAGGCTGATCCACAGAAAGGAGCCAGCTCCATTTGGTGCTCTGCCTCCAGTCAAGAGTTTCTCCTTCAAACCCTTCTCACAGCTGGTCCCTGCCAGAATATTGTTTAGGAGTAGTATACTTTTCCTGATTTCTTAGTGAAATTTTGAGGTTGTGTTTTAGGGTTGTGGGTTTTTTTGGGGTGTTTTTTGTTGGGTTTTTTTTTTTGGTTTTTTGGGGTTTTTTTGAGACAGTACTAAGTGCAGACACGGGCCTTTATAAATGGGTTATTTTATTTGACTGCTGTTTCATAGAGGCTCCGTGTTTAGTATGTGTTTAGACTTTTATATTTAAACTGTGTATTAATATTTATTCAGAGTACAGTAGATCCAAAACAGTTGCATAAATAAATCTGAAGAAATTCCTGCCCCAGGATGCAGTGGCCTATTTGTCATTCAGAAAACGAAGTGGCATCAACTGAATTTGAGGACAAACCGAGAAGGATGAAAAGGACAGAGACCAACAGAAAGGTGCCAGAGGAAGACACTGAGCCAAAAACCCTCTCGATTTCAAGAGAAGAAATGTTAGGCACAGTTCTGGTTTATTTTGAACAGTTCATCCTGTGATTGATGTCATGTTTTTGAGCTGGTAGCTGTGGAGCAGGAGGCTTCCAAAAGGTCTCTGAAGTCAGGAGAGCCACTGTGGAATGATGTGCAGCCAGCACTGGAGGGTGAAGGTGCAGAGAGGGAGGCTGGAACCAGCATCAGCTCTGTGTGTGCCCATAGGTACCATCACCTGATGCCCTCAATTCCAGCCTAACACCTGAGATGGTTAAAGACCACCTTCTCCAGATGGGGATGACTCATTTCTGTGTTTTATATCAGGATTGTAGACACAGACTACTAGAATGTGCTTCTTCCAGTGAGAAATTGATTTGAAAAGGAGAAAGCCAAAAGTTGGACTTGTAAAGATAATTCTTTATCTTATTTGTGTGAGCAGCTAATGTGAGGATGAGAATTTACCACAAGTGACTAACAGGAATACTGCAGCTGTTGTTGCTGCTGTGCAGAAATGAGGGATCTCTACAGTCAGAGGCTGATTATTTCTTTCAAATCTAAACTTGTGAGTGATGCAACTTTTATTTCTGGAGCTGCTGGATTCTAGGATTCCTGCCCACACATATTGCCAGTCATGAGGCTGAGAACAAGGACTTCACATTTGGTTCAAGACTGTCACCTTCCCTGTAGCAGTGTGACATCAGAACTGAGAGAGGTTCCTGCTGCTTGGCATCCTTAGGCAGAGCAGAATAGGGCAGGTGGTGCATTGAAATCCTCTGTTGTTGGCCCAGAGAATGACAGCATTGAGTCCTTTACTTGGCTTCTTGTGATTATGGTGGAGTTGTGAAAACTTTCTCTTTTTTCCCGTCAGTAGCAGTGAAGGCAGAGTTGGACAGAGGTGTGAGCAGGGAGCATCCCTTGGGTTCCTGCTGAGAAGGTCCTGGCAGAGGCTTGAGCAAGAGTTGCTGTCCAAAGTGGGCTTTTCTACAAGTGTGAACTCCAGAAATGAAAGGTGGCAGATATTTCATGCCTGGACAGCTGATGACTGAGGCTTTTTATTTGCATCTTGTCCTTGGTTTGTCCTGTCAGGTTTTGTGTCCGATGCCATTTCCCTTACAGCTGTTGTAAAACCCTTATGGGATGTGAGAGGTGAAACTTGGGAATATTCACAAGTGGTGTGTTTTGAGCAACAAATGCATCCAAAATGAAAGTATGTGATGCTTTTCTAGGTGGGTTTTTTTTTGAGGCCTGGGGTTGTTTTGGCTCTTTTACTTACAGCGAAATCTTTTCTGTAATTGACAGGCTAAGACATTCCCATAGACAATGCAGCATGTTCCTTTTCTGAGGACAAATTGGGAATTATAACACATTTAATTTTGCTGCCTCAGAGAGATGAATGTCTGTAGTAATCCTTGAATCTGCAACACATCATGTCTGCATTTAAATCAGCATTACACATTGTTCCGGAAATGTTAATGCTTTTAAATTTAACATGTGGAAAATTTAAATACAAATGTTTTTAAAAGCTTTGACTTAGGGGATGGTGGACACAAAGTGCTCTGAGATTGACAGGTAGTTCTTCCCAGGCCACTGCAGAGATCTTTAGGCTCCATTTCTGGATTCCATAGCAGGGAATTCCTATCCTTCCTTACATATCAGTAGTTTTTTCTCACTTTTAGAACAAGCTTTACTTGGATGTTATTTCAAAACTGAAAATATCTTTAACATTCATCTGAGGGGAATGTTTTCCTTTCAAATCCTGAAATGCAGAAATTAAAGTTCTTCATAAAGGAAGATAGGGAAGAAGTTTGCATCAATCATCATTTAGGGATGGATTGTTGTGCATTGTACAATGCAGAAAACCTGGTGTTAACATGCAGATTTTAATTTATTTTTTTAATCACTCTGAATTTATTTGTATTTTGCTGTCACAAGTCATTATAGGGAATCACTGCATTAAACAGGTATTTATGGGTGATTTATTTTCTTATCTCCATCATATTTAAGTTCCATTGATGTGGTTATGTAGATTGTTATGTGCCCATTTGAGTGTCTCTATTAAAATTCTGGGTAGAAAGGCAGAAGGAAATTAGTCCTTTCCTGGCAGGTCCCGTAGCAGATTTGTTTTGAATCATTTTGTTTGTCCAAGGAAGAATACAAAGGTAAACTTTCCTTTCAGTAGATAAAAGGAGAGGAGAAAGAAGGCGGAATTTTTAATTTTTCTCTCACTAATCTGTTTCAAAGCAAATACAGTAAATCAGGGAAGGAGAAACTGCTCTGGATCAGTCTCCAAGGCAAGAGGGCCAAGTCTGTTCCAGATCTTAGAAGAGTGTAATGGAAAATGTATTTATTATCTCAGTTTCAACTCAGTGAGTAATCCTTTGGCTCACCAATTCTCTGCATTGTTTTGTTACACATGTAAGCTCAAGGTTCTTCCTTGCACTGAAACTCATTTTGCTGGGAAGCCAGTGACAATAACGAACCTAGATGAAGTTCTGCTTCCTAGCTGCTGTTAACTAAATTGGAATCAAATGTACTTATGTAAATTAAGAAATGGAAATAAGCTCCGTTAATTTTAAGCTCTTTGTGGAGCTGTTCAAATGGATGTCTGATTTTTCTTTCTTCCCCCCTTCCTCTTTTTTTTTAAGCCCAGTTTGTAGCTTAAGTGCCATTTACATTAACTGGGATTTAGGCAGCTGACTGGCTTCTGTAAAAGTCCAGATTTACTTCAGTGCACTTCTTTTTTTTGGGGAAAAAAAAATCAAACATCAAAATTTGTGTTTTGCCTAATGCCATGTCACAGCAGAGCTCAAAAATGTGCTGCCCCTTTCTAAGATGTGGAAACCAGAGTGAGGCCAATATTTTCAGTGTAACTTTTCCCTACTGGCTTTTTGTTACCTGTGTGGTGCTTGTTTCTTTACAGCCTTCAGAAATACCTGGCAGAGTCAGTGAAGAGTTTGGAGGTTAAGTTACCTGTTAATTGTTGCCTAAGTGTGTTTATTTATAGGGCTGGCACAGGCAGACTCATTTTTCCTTCATTTTATTGGAAGTGGAGCTGAGTAGAAGATAACTATTGTTCTTTGTCAGTCAACACTTCCACTGTGTTTCAGGAAATACTAAGCAGTATTAGAAAAGACAATGCATTCCTAAAAAGTAAAATCTCTTTTTGAGGAGTGCTGGACCTTCCTTGGGGTGATGTTCAGTGCAGGAGAGGTGGTGAGGGCTGTGGTTTGGAGGTGAGTGGTGTTTCCCTCCAGCAGCACTGTAAAGGCAGGATGGTGTTAAACCAGTCCCCACACCAAAGTGAGACCCTGGTGGATATAAGATAAGCAGGGTTAGTAGGAGTAAACTTTTATCAGATTCATAAATGTTAGAGGCATTTTCAGAGCATTCACAGCGCTGGAATAGGCCAAGTAAAGAATCTTACCAAGGAAGTTTGACCTTTAAAAGCAGCTTAACGCTGTGAAAATGAATGAAATGAATATGTAAGTTAGCAGCTCAGCATCTCCCTTTACAAATCCCAGGGGATATTTTCAAGAGAGATGTCAGAGGTACATGTGCAAAGGTGAGAGGAGTCGAGGTTGTGTGGGATGGAGTTGAGAGACCTTTGCATAAATCCTGGAATGAGGATTGAGATCCCACCCTGCTGAACTGCACGTGTTTTGCCATTAGTTGTCACCTGCACTGCTCTTACTGAGGGTTTTTCACTGGACATTTCATCTCTCTGAGCCTGAAGAGCTTCCCCTTCTCTTGTACTGTGCAGCTGCAGATTTGTGCAGCTTTGGTTTGTGCCAGTTTTCCTCCAAGACCTAAACT
This sequence comes from Sylvia atricapilla, assembly GCF_009819655.1. Taxonomy (NCBI): domain Eukaryota; kingdom Metazoa; phylum Chordata; class Aves; order Passeriformes; family Sylviidae; genus Sylvia; species Sylvia atricapilla. The sequence goes on along the minus strand of NC_089157.1, from coordinate 10,490,578 downwards.
TGATATATCCAACCTGATTTATCAACTGAGGACATTTCGTTTATGAATGTATTTTAATAACTTCACCTCACCACTGAATGTAGTCACATATAGGGTATATATAGAGAGAAATATATATAAATAGGATGAGGATGGCTCCTTTATAAGAAGCTCTGCAATAGAACCAACATTCTGGGGAGAATTTTTTTTCCCCTCAAGAACGAGAACACTTCAGTGTGCACAAGATACTAAATATGCATGGACTAAAATGCATCTCTGAGTATTGAGGCTGATATTTTAGTGTTTCCAGGAAGTCTTTAGACCACTGTCCAGGACTATTTATAATGGTGGGGGTATAATTTCCATGTTTTCCCCTGCAAGGTCTTGCACAGCCCCATGCTCTTGGAATGATCAGTGCTCTTAGGAGCTGAGCCCAACCTGCTGGTCACTGAACTGTTGTTCATTTTCACTTCATTTCACACCATTTCATTTATCAGCTCCCTTAAATACCACATTTATGGGCCTGTGTGTTCTTACCCAAAAGGCATTTAAACTTGACAGTGTAATAGATTGTGCTGTGAAAGCTAAATAGCTGTTTATTACTTATCCCTGCTAATTTGTGCTCTGCCACATCATTACCCATGTGATAATGTGCCGCGGGTTTTCTTAGCAAATGAAATCTCATCTTTTAAAGTATTCATAATATTGACAAATGGCTGATTTTAGAAGTCACGAGAGAGAAAAAGGGTAATAAATTCTTTACATATTTTAATTGAAATCGCCATGGTATAGAAAATACCTTTAATATAGTTGTTTAAATGGACATGATTGAGTTCAATACAAAGGAGCCACAAATAGCTGCCAGCTGGCTGGACTGGCCAGTTGGAATTCCTTTGGCATGAGAAAAGCAGGTATAGTGGGACCAGTGAGTCACACTCAGTAGCATGATTTGTGGACAGAAGGATCAGAGAGCCATTAGGACTGTGCCTGGCCCTTGGCTGGCGGGGTCCAGAGGGTAAAAATCATGAGCAAAGTTCCTGAAAACCAGGATAAGATCAGTTCAGAGAAGGATTGTTGTCTCTTGCAGAAGCTGCAGTAGAAAAACTCATTAATATAAACCAAATTTGTTACAAACACAAATCAACGTTACACACATTTGAAGTTCTTACAGCTACACTTTTTTTTCTAAGCTTAGAGCTGCGAATATTTGTTTATTTTTCAGACTTCTTTTATGTTAAAGGCATTGGTTGTTTTTGTGATGGGAGAGAAACTTGTGTGATCTGTTTCCCAGCATTTGATAAAGTTTTGTTTACTCACAAGAAAGCTGAAGTCGTTCAGATTCCCACTTTCAGCAGATAATCCCCTCTAAGGTGTTTGACATAAAAACAGGCTGGGACAGGACTCTTCATCCCCCTCTTCTGGGACACTGCCCTGCCCAGGGGTAAAAAGGGAGCCATTGTCCCCACTGAATCTCTGGGTGTTCCTGCTTCATTCCTTATTTTCCTTGCACTTCTTCATCATCAGAGTGAGATGTGTTGATATTACAGACTGCCTTTTCCCTTGACTGATCTCCTGTCCAAAATAATCCAGTGCCCAATAACAAATGTTGTGGATGTTTCATCCATTGCTGTCACACCACAGCAGCGTGGTGGCACAGAGGGACAAATGTCCCTTTCAGGAGGGCCCAGCTCATGTTCCCCAGCACACACTGCTCATGGCAGTGCTCTGACACGAGGAGGAAATGCTCAGAAGGTCTTGGCACACAGAGGCAGAAGCTGCTTATCAAATAGAGCTCTGACTTACAGGCTGATCTTTGAGGTTATTATCCTAGACAGGATCTTTGGGATCATCCAGCCTGGTCCATGCTACTGCTCAGAGGTTCAGGGGGTTTGTTGTAGGGTTTTTTTAAATGTTACATGCTGGCAAAACTGAACACAGCAAAGTGAGCCCTATCCAGTCATCTGTGACTGGAGCCAAGTCCACCCAGCGCAGAAAACTCCTGAAACTCAGTTTGAAGAGTTGTCAGGAGCCTCTTGAGATGCCCAGGGGTGTTTAACAGTGATGCTGTGTTCCAGCAAGGAGAGCAGTGAGCTTACTGCAGCTTCATCTGCTGGCAGCTCTTTGCCACTTACTGTAAATCTGCTGAAGCAACACCTCAGTGGGCTCTAGATCTGCACCTCGGGGGATAAATTAGGAGTTCATTTCATCTTCACTCTCCACTGCCTTGTTTTTGTGACTTCAGAACGCCACTGAGCTGAGCGTGTGCTGGGTGGATGTGGTTTGGTGTGGGATGCACTGAGAGGAGGGAGATGCTGAGCTGTGTTCATCCCCGTGAGGATGAAGATGCCGTCACTGCTCCAGCCTCCTCCTCAGAAACTGGTCCAAGGAAATGCTTCACGGGGGTGAAGTAGGAGCTCCTGGAAAACAAAGGGAATTTGTGTTATTATTGTTTTTAATTAGGCCGTAGTCATTCGGTCCGTTTCTCATCCCTCTTGCCTGGAAGTTGGAGCAGAGTTTCAGACATCAGCAACAGATTTTAATTTAAACTTTTTGCCAACTTTATATTTTCTTATGCAATTTTCTTTTTTAAAATTAAGAGCACATGTTTTCCTTCCAAATAACATGCAGTACATTTATTGGCATTTTAAATAGGCCAAAGCGAGTGACCAACCTTCTTCTTTTTCTTTCAAGTCTATTTTTTCCCTGCAGGCAAATTGCTGTGGGCTTATGACCCACCCTTTTTATGACACTATTTCAGCACAGATATTCTTAGTTAGAATTCTAAGTTATTTCTTTGACACAGAAATAGAAATCACCACCTTGGCCGGCAGTTTCTTCATCTAAGGGACATAGAAAGACAACATCAGCTTACACAGTTTCCCAAATTGAACAAAAATACATAAACTATGTGACAGAGATTTCATAAAGGTTTATATGACATATTTCTATTTGTTGTCCTGTTATGTGGATTAATGGTCATTTTGCAAAATGCTTCCTTGTCTGGGGCCTGTTCCTGTGGCATTGCCATCCTGGGAATTGCTGCAAACTTCTGCATCCTCTCTAAAATAGATACAGATCTCTCTTATTCCATGTGCTCGTACCCACACCACTGAAATAGAGCCTACAACTTCGATCCAGAAAAGGCAGCGAGTGGCAGTAACGTTTTGGCTCTGTGACATACTGTCAGCCTTTTTTTCTTGTGTTTAATCCTCTTTTAGCACAATAATAATTTGCTTGGATGGGGTGTTTAAGGTATGTTTTTCTCACAGCAGCTCTTGTACTCAAGCAGTTGTTTGGACCATGCAAACCTTTTGGTTCCCAAACAGAGATTTGGGCAGCCAGAGGAGAACTTGAGATACTAAGACTGAGAAAGAGGACTCAGTGTTCCAAAGAAACCATCCTGCTTTTGGATCTGGAGCCTGAGAAGTGAGATTTCGTAACTGCAGCTTTTATTTTCCCACAGAACCGTTAAGAAAAGACAGTTGCTCTTAAATTTTGTATTTCATGAATTTTTCGCAACTGAGAATTAAGTCATCTTTGGGGCCTTTTTTTTTTTTTTTTTTTTTGTCCCAATAATTTGCCTACATTTAAGTCTAATAATAGTTTATTAAACCTGGCATGTGGAATAGCAGAGTCTTAGTGCTGGAAAGTTTGGGATTCATTTCCTGCAGCACTGGGGAGATATCCGTGTCACACAAAGTTGTCTCAGGCACCGAGTTGGGCGTAAGCTGCTTCTGCCACTGACTTTGTTTATGGGAAAAACTAATCTGGCTGTGAGAACTGGACTTATTTGAAAGTAATTGACAGGAACTGTGTCTGTGATCCCCAATATAAGCTTTTTCCAGTCACTTTGGAGAGATTAGATGTCTCTTAACATCATCTTACTCGCAGTGAAGTTGCTCCAAAGGGACTCCTTTAATCATATTAGTTTCGCTGCCATCACCCCGTCTTCAGAGTCTTTCTTCTTCCCTAATAGAACCAAATCTGCTTTTGCCATCTATTAGGTCCAACATTAATGCTCCTTTGCATATTAATTACTGTTGCTTTACCTATAGCATTCAGCTCACTCTCAGCTGGCCCCAGTTTTGGCTCTGGAAAAAGCTGTTACTTTCTCCTTACAGAAAACACCGGATTGTGTTTCATTTTCTAATGACTCTGTGTAAGAACCATTGAATGAAGAAAGGAAGTAAAGCTTAAAAGGTGTAACAGGAATTCACCCAGTCTTTATTTTGGCTTCTAGTCTCATTTGTGAATGAATTTTCCTTGTATTGTAAAAAAGTTAGTCCTGATTTCTTATGCTGAATATTTTAACAAACTTTTTAGGGAACTTCTGAGTGATGTAATTTGTTTGGTTTCACTTATGTGTGTGTGTGTTTGGGCTGTAGTTTAAGGAAGTTTTTTTTATTTTAAAATAGAAAGGAGAAAAAAAAAAAAAAAAAAAAGGAAGGAAAGTAGGGGGATGAGCTTTCAAAAAGAACTCTCACAGATGAAAAGATAATTGTGGCTATTTCAGGCAGGACTTGCACTGGGGCAGCTGTTAAAAACCCCAAATTCTCCATGTGTCAGTTTGGAACTCAGACCATATCACCCATCAGCAATTGCAGCTCTTATCTCCAGTGAGTTAGTGCTGCTTTGGCTAAGGAAAAGCCAGGCAGGCTGTCATGTTCTTGTGATCTGGAGATGAAATCATTTTCCGAAAGAATTATAAAAGTACATTGCGGATTTTAATTATACACTGAAACACACTTTACGTTTTCAGTCTGTATACAGATTTAATAAGAAATTAAACATGTGTAGAGGAAAAGCTCAGGGAAGGAAGGAAAGGATCTAGCACAGATTACAGTATATGAAACATATGTTTGAGATAATGCTGATAGGGCTGAAATATGTGGCCTGTGGTAGAGTTCTGTACACAAATGACGTGCTCATTCCTTCTCCACCATACACACACTCTTACCTTTGACATAGTAGGGACTAATGCCAGTGAGTAATTAAGAAAGCATGGAAGCAAAAGAAGTTTCTGAGATGGCTGATATTATTTAATACATGTTACAGCTGGGATAGCTGAAGGACAAACTGAAGGTTTGAAGGGAGATGATGTCTTTTATTACACCGTATAGTTCAAATAGCTTGAAAAATAGGCAAACTTTCAAGCCTTGATTTTTATTTTTTTTTCCCCTCTTTCAGATCACAGTATTTATAGGAATCTGTCTTGGGAGATTAATGTACAAGGCAATAGATCTGATAGTCATTCATGTCCCAACTTTGGTCAGAAACAAATGTTTCCTTTTCAAAGTTTTGTAGTAATGTGGTTCTCAGAGGCTGCGAATAAATGGCGTAGCTGAGTACAGACAGTGTATTAAAAATGTCTGAAGAAGAAAAATAGTAGTTGGAGAGAACCTGGCATTCCAGGACAATGGGAACTTTAAATATACACTGCTTTTCCTCAGATTTTCTTGTGAAACCTTTAATAAGCTTGAGCTGAGTCACCTGCACTTACTTGGTAGAACATCAATTTCTGCTCTCAGTATTGTCACATCCTCTGTGAACAAATTCCTGGCAACTGCAAAATTTCTTGTGAAACAGGGAGGACAAAGGGGGAAATCCTGTGTGAGTTTTGTAGTGAAAGTGCTCATTTTCAGAATTGCATTTATGGATGAAAACTGAGATGTGCCTTCAGTGTCATCCATCACACTTTGCTGTAAGGACAGTGCTTTATGTCCCAGATGTGATGCTCCTGTACTCCAGCAAAGAACCCACAGAGGAAATGGAGTTAGAAAAGCAACGAGTGAGAGTTACCTGCAGGTGTGACCTGAAGTAACAGATGTGTCTCTGCTCCTGTGGTGAAGTAGCAGAGTGAATTTTGTGGATTTGGGAGTGGCACAGCTTTATGCCTGTCCCTTAGATCCCTCCCTGTTGTGTTCCCCCATCGGGGGCTGGCAGTCATTGATAAATGGTAGATGATATCTCATTAAAAGGCAGCAGGTCGTTTCTTAAGGATAAAAGGAGGCATGGGGAGGATTTGCAGTGATTGTGTGCCACAAGCTCAATTTCTCCCCCCAAAAAAGGTCCATCTTACCAATGCTTTGGGCAGGGGGAGCTGTATTTATCTGTGAGCAGGAAGAGCAAGAAGAGAGGCCTGGAAAAGGCTCAGAGCATCCTCTGAGTGTGCTCCTACCCCAGCTGGCAGCCCCCAGTGGGCTTTGTGCCGTGGGTTTGGTCACTTTGCTGGCTCTTTCTCTCAGGTGATCTGTGGTTTGGAGCACCAGATCCGCAAGCTGAGGGAAGAGCTGATCCAGGCCAACGCCCTGAGGAACCATCAGCTGCTGGACCTGAGCCTCCAGAGGGACGAGGAGAAGCTGAAGGCAGCTCGGGACAAGGAGGCAGCACTCAACAGTCTGAGGATAGAGATGGAAAAAGTCATCTCAGACCTGAAAAAGAAGCACACGGCAGAGACAGAGGCGGCCTTGATCAAGGTAAGGGATTATTCACAAAGCGCAGCTCCGTGGGGCAGAAGGGGAGTGCTCACCCCAAAGGTCAGCTGAGCAAAGGTTCCCTAAGGAAAAATGTTTAGGGGTCACTTGAGTTAAAAAAAAAAAACAGAGTCACAACACGAGTGTAGAGAGTTCTGGGGTTCTTTGCTCTGGACACGCTGGGGCTGGGCAGCAGCCAGGAGGTGCCTTGAGGTGCTCAGGAGCCAACAGCACTTTAAAAACACAGGTGATTTCACAGGTAAAGGCAGCCAGGAGCAGGCTGATCTTCCTCTGCTGGAATAGAGACAGTGGGAAGGGTGGTTCTGCCTAGCCAAGGTCTTTGTCCCTTAAAAAGACAGTGAGCTCTGAAGGAGGGAAGAACTCAGGCTCAGGGTACAAGGAAGTTGTGTCTGGTTGCTCACAGTGGCTGGTCTGATTTTGCCTGTGGTGTACATCAAGTGAGAAAGGAATCTGGGTAGGATTTGAAAATAGAAATTAGTGTTTCAGATTGATGAAGGCTTCCCTCCTGTTCTGTCCCTTGGGGTCACTGCCCACATTCCTGCTTGGTGAGCATCCCTTGGACCCCTGTCTTAAATTCAAGTATTTCCCCCCACTCCATTTAGGGAGCTAAAACATGCAAGTTTTATTTCAAAAGCCAAACTAAAAAAAAAACCCTACTTAATATTTATGGTAGACTTTGTATATGTGTAAGCAGATAGTTGTTGAAGTCTCTTTTATACGTTGCATTAAGGCACTAAATCACACATTTTCCTGCAAGGGGATGTGCAGTGGCACAAATTAACAATCTGCACGGAGTGTTTGAGCAGCCTTTGTGCAAGTGACATTTCATTTACCTGCGTCAGGTTCTTGGTCTGTAATTTTAAAGAGCATTGGGAGGATTATGTTGGAAATCAGCCAGCCTGAAGCCATTAAAATGGCTGTGATCAACAATTCAGGATCTTTTCTGAATGTAAGGAAAGCTCCGCTTGGCATAATTATTTAAAGCCAAGGTCACAGAAAGTATTTAAACCTTTGAAATTCATCATTAAAGGATTAATTTTTAACTCAGGAAGACATTGTCATTTTTGCTTAAAAATGGAATTTGAATCTCAATTCTTTTCTTTCTTTGATCTTTTTTTACATGTGTAGTATAGCAAAAGAAAAGTTAACTTCTTTACATCCTCAAATTAAAGTTACAAATAATCCTTCATAAGGCAATATCTGCAATAGTCTTGAATTGTCATTTCTGTCAGAAATACTGGTTTTCTCTAATTTGTTGGATTTTTTTTCTTTTTTTCAAAAAATTTGCTAATTTTAAGCTATATTAACTGCTATTGTATTTTTTTTTCTTTAACCTACTTCCCTGTTTTTCTCCTAATCTGAAGAGCACATGTTGAGTAAAAGATAGGAGGGGAAAAGAAGAAAGTGTCTCTGTTAAAAGGTCTTTCACAGACATGTGAAAATACCTGGCATTACCTTCAAATCTCCATTCCCCATTCTGTTTCATTTCTGTCTTGCAATTGTAGAACTGTGGAAATTGGCCACAAAGTCCATAACTCAAAGGAGCTTAGAGGCCAAACTCCATTTAAAGCTCAAAAGTAGCAGTTTCAGCTAATTTAGTTCAAATCTAGATCCTTCCTTGATGAAGATGATTTTATCCAGGAGGGGGGGAAAAGCATCTTAGTTACAGCACGAGCCTTGAAACTTGTTTATGAAAGTATTTTCTGCCAGATCTTGTTACCTGGAAATTTAGGACAAAATGGGAGAAAAATTTGTTGTCTTAATTTCCCTTTTTTGGTGCCAATTCTGTGAAGATTGATTAAAAATCCAATGGGAAGCTGAATTTCACAGTTTAGGCGTGGAGCATCTGACTGGCCAGATTTTCTGAAGCTCAGTCCATTCTCAAGTGAGAGATCTCATTCCTCTGTGATCTGCTCTGGGAATAATCTTAATTTCTGTGTGGATTGTTTTGTGTCATTATTAACGTGAAGATGAGGTAATACAAAAGGAATGATTCTTACCTCAGTGACAAGGAAAACAGAGCTGCAAATGGGTGAAGAAGATCCAGGATTCCTCTGGCATTGCCCTTCCCATCATCCTGCTGAAGGAGAAGAGTGAGGGGCAGAGACAGGCGAAGGAAGAGTCTTCATTACAGGCACACTGAACATTTAAATATTTGTTGGCATTTGTAGACAGCTTTTTGATATTTAGGGACACGCGATTTATGGAGGTCTTCAATTTTCTGTTGCTTAAAAGCTCAGCTTTAAGGCAGGGACATTGTTTATTGTAGTGTCAGTTCCTGAACACTTCAGGCTTTGTCAGGGTTTGTGTCTGTTGGACATTCCTGGGGCATCATTAGGATGTGCAGCTTTTTCCCTGCTTTGCTCCTGTGAGATACTGATGTGCATTCAGAGTTTTCTGTGCATCCCTGGTTGAGCTGACAGAAGTTTTAGGATCATTTTTTCTGCAGTGTTTTCCCCTATTAGGAAGGAATCCTTCCCTAAGGGGAGGCTCAGAGTGCCCAGAGCAGCTGTGGCTGCCCCTGGATCCCTGGAAATGTCCAAAGAACTGGGCTTTGGAGCACCCTGGGACAGTGGAAGGTGTCCCTGCCATGGCTGGGGTGACACTGGATGATCTTTAAGGTCCCCTCCAAGCCAGAGCATTCCCTGGTTGTTGGATATTCGGGAGCCTGGCTGTGTTTGGGCAGGACCAGGTGTGTTCCAGGTTACATCAGCAGCACTCGGGGCTCTCCTCAGCCAGGTGCACTGGAGGAGAGCACAAAGCCGGGAGCAGCTCCAGGTTTGCCAGGAGTGACTGAACGCAGGAGACAAAGTCTGAGTGTGTGCAGATGTGGGGCTTGGCCGCCGCCGCTGTTTGTAACGTTCTGTGGGATTTTCTTGGCAGAGGAAATGAGCATTCAGCAGCAGAGCAGTGGACAGGCTAACAATGCTCAAAGGAAGCAACCTTGGAACGCTGAAAATATCTCATAAAAAAGCTCCCTTTGAGCAGCACACATGAGTAAACTGGAGAGGGAGAAGATGATGATGGGTTGTTTTTTTTTTTTTCCTCTCAAAATAATTTTCAGCATTTAGCTTTTTATTGACTTCTTTTCTATATTTAAGTAGATATTTTGACTCATTCTGTTAAAGGTTTATGCAGGTTCCAGGAACATCTAATTCTCTCTCAGTGCTGCTTTTCTTGTGGAGAAGTAATTTACATTTTTGTGTATTGACTGTACTGAACACACACGATATTTGGTTACAGGACAAAGCTGTAGTGAAAAAAAAATTCCAGAAACGGATTAAACACTTTATTTTGGGGAGGTGTAATTGTTCTGATGAAAGGAAGCTGTGAAGTGTTTCCCTCTGGAGAGATGGGACACCAAGGTGGCATAAAACCTGGCCTCAGCCCTGCAGATCCTGCTTGTAGACTTGAATGATGTTGATGTTAGTTGTACTCTGAGATTTCTGTGGTTTTAAATCAAATCTGAGATTTACAGTTTTTACCTGGTACAGTCACTCTGCCTGTATCTGGTGTGAAATCCACATAAAACTCAGATACTTGGGGACCTTAAAGTTAAGGTCACTCTGTAAATGACCACTTCCTTAATTAGGAATAATTACTTGATATAACAGTTTTGTTGCAATATAATGGTTTTGTAATGGGGCCCTTTTCAAAACCTACCAGAACAGTGTCCTATAGACAGATGCTTATTTTCTGAGCAACTTCTTGCATATAATTTGGAAATAAGGTACCAATAATGTGCCCTAGGGAACGTTTCAGTCCCTCCTTCAGCATCAGGCTCTGTGATGCTGGATGAATTCCTCACCCAGCACAGCCCTAGAGCAGCCCAGTTGGATGTCACTCCCTGGGCATATTTTCATGCTGCATATGTAGGAATATCTGTGATTCACAGTATCTGTTCTGGCACTGTTGCAGATGATGTCACACTGTTCAGCACTGGCAAAGACATAGAAGATGAAGGGAAGGAATATGACATCTTCTGAGATGAAAGATACTCCAAGAGATACTTGATTAAAAGTATTGAGTTTCCCCTAAGCAGTTTCTTCTGCTCCTAAAATACAAGCATCTCGTGTCTTTCATGAGTTCCCATTTCTGAGTCCTGTCTCTCTCAGCTCCTTCTCTGCCAACTCCACGTTTCTTTAACACCAAAAATGGTCTTATCCTTGTCCCTAAGACCTTCTGAGAACTGGATGTGATGGAACCTTTGATCTGGCACCTTTCACTTCATTAACTTGGAGGCTGAAGGCACACTTGCAGATAACTTTGTTTGTGGGAGCACTCAGAGGAGCTGTTTTCTCACTCCCTGCAGTGATTCCCTGGGTATTTACATGGGGGCAAATAGGTCAGCCATCAAATGTGGACCTGTATTCCTCCCAAGTGTAATGATCTCATTAAACGGTGTCTAATTGTAATGCAGACCTGTTTGTGTCCCTGCTGAATGCAGGCAGGATCCCTACCACTTGTAGATGTGCCATTTTTTTCAACTTGTTTTGAGTTCTATTACATAAATTATTTAGCTTAGGCCCCAGCTATGAATAATTTAAAGAGCCTCCAATTCTTACCAAGAAGAGTTGGATGTTTCCCAAGTCTCTTAATTTTTTTTTTCATTATAATCCAAGAACTATTGTCTCTGATATTATCTCTCTGTTTCAGAGCAGTAATATTTTTATTGTTTTTGTTTCGTAGAGCCTGTGTACATTAAATTACATTTGGTTCTTGAAGGTTTCTGACACGGTGATAGTGATTCACCAACTAATATTAATAAAAATGAGTGTAGTGCATTTGGCTTTGTTGGAGAAAATCTAGCAAAACCAGAAATGTAGTGCCAAAAGATCAAGTAAAAGCAAAACACGATGCCAAAAGATCAAGTCAAAGCAAAATATAATGCCAAAAGATCACGAAGAAACGTATTTCACAAAGAGGAAATACTTTTAATGTATATTAGCACAAAAAATGCGGATTATTTAATCTGGCTTGATAGTACCTTTCAACAAATCCTTTTAAAACCAGTTTCCTCTGTAGTGTGTCCCTTTTTGCACTGCTCCTTCTGATCCCTCCAAAGAAAAAGCAGGATGATGGTGGACCAGGAACATGATCACAGGAATTGCATCATCCCTCAGGGGAGCCGTTTGGAAGAGTCTTCAATCAACAGAGCCAAACATGAAGAAAAAGATGGTAGAATCATCCCAGGGATATTTCACTCAAATAAGACTAAACAGAATTTATGGCACTCTCCCTGCTGGAGATGTTTCAAAGCAAGAGCTGCAGTTATTCACAGAGTTACTCTGCTCCTATCTCCTTAAAAAGAAAAAAAAAAAAAACAAACCAAAAACCCTCAGAAAAAACAATCCAGAAAACAAAAACAACAGGTCACATTTCTGCTCACCAGCTGTATTTATAAACCTGGGTCCAGAGTTAAGAGCCAGGAGAAGTTGGTAAAACTGTCACTGTGGGGAAAAAAAGTGCCCCTATGGACACCAGACTCGCTTTTTAATATCTTTATTGATGTCTGAAGGGAGATCAAGCACCATTATTTGCATTCACAAATAGCACCACGGGGTTAAAAATGAAAAATGAAAATGATTGATTGAAGCAATGCTGTTAAGAAATGAGAACCAGGCAAGAGCTGAATAATAAATGATGACAAAATACGGAATTAAAAAGATGGCTTTCAGCAGGGCAGGGGCTGATATGATTAAAATTAGAGCTCGATCATGTGGCCCATCTTTTAGCACACATTACTCATGTCCTGTCACATCAGTTATAGCTGGGGAGTTGTTGGAGAAGTTTGCCTGGGTTTTCTAAGGTTTGGTGTGTTTTTAAGCAGCTGGCATCACTCTGAAATAACTGTTGAAGAGGCATTCACAGGTAGAGGTTTTTTTGAGGGTTCTGTCTGCTCTTTTCTTTTTCAAGTGTGTGCCCAAAGAGCCCTCCCTGTTCTGCAGCACCTGGGCACACGCTGCCTCTTCTCAATCCCTGAACTTCCAGGGTTTATCCTTTGGAGTGTATTCATAAGATCAAGACTCACAAAGTCGTGGGGATGGTGGATAAGGTGAATGCTGAGGTTTTGCCAGTGGCAGAACAACTGTTTTAATTATTTTTTCAATCATTTCCCGAGCCTTTCTTCGCTCTCCAAACAACCTGTAACACACCAACTTTATCTTGTTATACACAATTGCTTATTATTTCAGCTTTATTAAATATTTTTTAAAGCCCAGTTGAATCATGACCTCATTCTCTCTCCTTTTTTTCCCAATACTTTGTCTTGGAAAAGGCTGTAGGTCCAGTTTTGCCTAATTTACCAATTTTACTTATCCTTACATTCCTGGGGTCGTGATAATATTTGGAAAACCTTGGCTGTTTTCCAGCATGGTGCTGACTGTAATGTGAGATTACTTGTGGATTTTTTTTTTATTATTATAATTATTTTAACAACAGAGCCAATTCATTCTTAGATTTGCTCACAATTCTTGAGTGAGGAGTGGGTTCCTGGTCAGGTGTGACAGGAAGGATTCCCTGCTCCTGGATCCCAAAAGGTGCCCCATGGAATGTGTTCATCACATCCCTGCTTAGGTCAGCACAATTAAAAAAAAAAAAAATTTCCAAATAGCTTTATTTAGAAAAAATGCTCAGTGATCAAGACCAAACTAAAGTGAAACACAATAATTGTGTATTTAAATACTGGCACAATTTGAAGACATTGTTTGCACTCATTTGCTCTTTCTTCATATCATTATCATAGAGAAAAGCTGCAGGTGGCTTTTTTCTTCTTCTTTTTGGAGGAGAAGGAATGTTTGGGAAATAGGGAAGGGGTAAAACAAATGTTATTAGTCCTTCAGAGTCATTAATATGAAGAAAGAAAAGTGCTCCAAAATGACTTGCTTACAGCTGCAGAACATGTCACGGAGTAAAACCCACCTTCATTAAATGGGTGAGGAAGAATTCTAATTGTTTTGAAGTTCTTATGATCAGTCTGCATGTGCTTCATTGTAACATGATACTAAAGTGCCTCAATTATGATTTGTATATTTTGGTGCCAGAAGGGTTTTTTTTCTTATGCTAAATTATTAAGTTCTGTCAGCTGCTGGGCTGTCATATAGAGATACAGTAAATCACATTATATTTTGTCATGGATTACACAGAGCAATAAATTTGGGAACAGAGATCAAAGTAGTTTCACAATCACATCTGAGTGTAGGAGGGGTGTTTAACTTGTAGAAAATCTGATTTAGGTGAAACTGTTGCAGTTCTTGTGTGAATTTGAAATGAATTTGAATGTTTGCTTGAAAATGAATAAGGTACAAATCCCTAAAAGAGTTCTCCTGTATTTAGTTCAGAGGAGTTAATTCTGACCTGCAGCTGCAGGATGGAGAACAGATAAATAATTAAACATTGGGAGTGTTAAAAGAGTCTTGCAATGCCTTATTTATGTTTTTAATTGCTTTGATGATGGAGCAATATATTCCATTTACTTTTTAATTGGGCCTTTGCTGGACTCAGGAAGTTTCTGCTCAGCTCTGGGAAGTTGTCACTCTGTTGGGGAAGCTTTGTTGTATTTAAGACTACAAAAACTAATCCAACATAATCTTGCTAAGGAGCACTGATGGCTTCAGATCATAGATTTGTTGGGGGATTTGGTGGAATTTTCAGTGTCTGTCTTTCCAACTGTAGAAGCTTAACTTTTGTTGGGCTCTTGTCTGATGATGTGACTTCAAAATACTGAGTTAACTTCGTGATACCGAGTTAATTTAGTGATACCAAGTTAATTCAGGGGTACAGAGTTTGTCCTTTGTTCACACTTTTTCTTCTATTAATTAGCAAAGATTCTGTCTCAAAATGATACTCATTGTCTTCTTAATAAATGCTTGTCCTTGCCACAAAATTCAACTTAAAACAGCAATGCAGAATCTAAAAACTTCATTCTTATCCCTTCATAATTCTTTCAGGAGCCTTAAAGTCTCTCCTTGGCAAAAATCAAGGCGTGTGAATTTAGCTGATAAATCATGGTAAAGTGCCTGGCTCTCAGAAATCTCCAATTTCTGAAAGAACAGTGTTTTGTAAAGCTCAGATTAAACAATCTTTAACTGAGTCAAGTCTGGATCAGTGTCACATCTTGGGACTGTTGCCTTCTATGTATGGAGGAAGCTTTAGCTTTGACTTGCATCTTCAAAGATGTTTCCCAGCCTGTCCCCTCGTGGTTCTGCTGGGTACCAGAAACATCTGAGCCTGAGAGATTCTGGAAACTTCTTTATGTCAGAGCCCAAGCTCACCAGAGGAGTGAGGTGCCTGCATTTCTCAGGGATAAAGGCAGCTTGTCAAAGTTCAGATAATTCCTGTTGGGTGCACTTTTTTCTTTGTTAAAGCTCTGAAAAGGAACGTGCCAGCGCTTTTGATATAAGATCTTAAACTCAGTTTAAATAACCATCCTTGTTTAGCTGGACGGAACAGAAGAAAAGCAGGAATTACTGAAATGGAAATCCAGGAATGTATTTGTGATTTAGGGACCCTAAAGTGGGGGGTGTTGCAGCCTCCCCATCTTCACCAGGTTTACTCCATCTCACTGGAGTGTGGAGCTGGGGGAAGAACTGTGCCATAATATAAAACCTGACCCCAAAGTTGATGTGAATAGGAGGATCATGAGAAATCTTGACCCCAGCTGCCCAGTGTGATGGATGGCAGATGGGAAGAAGTGACATCTGTGGTGATCATTTGGATCTCTTCATTTGCAGGAATCTCTGTCACCACAAAACACCACACTGATTTCACCAATGGCCACCTCACGGGTGATTGATGAGAGTAAATCAAAGGAAAATGAGCCATCTTTACCTGTGTTGGCCACGATCCCAGCCCAGAGCTTATCACACCCAGCAATCTTTTGGCAAAACGTCCCAGAACAGCTTCAGATTAAACCACAATTCTCTGCCAGCCCTTTAAGTGCCTGATGCACTCACCAGGATTGTCCTCTGGAAAGGGTAGTTCAAGCATTAAACAATTGCGTGTGGCAAACCCAGGCTGTTAATCTGCTTTTAAATCCTTGTCTTGTATGCAAGGCTTGTTTTTTAGGCCACTTTGTTTTAAATAATGTGCCTGGCTGGGATCAATATTGACTGGAAATCAGCATTGGGGAATATTTAGGTGCTCAGTAAATCCATTTAGGTGAAGGTAATAATTGTGTCCTGGTGTAAGGCTGGTATAACTTCTTCAGCTGGAGCCCCACAGAAGACTTTCTGGTAGAGTTAAAAATGCCTGTATTTAATTCCTCTGCATAATTTTATAAATCTTAAAAACACTCTGTTGGTTTAAATGAGAAGTGTGGAATTTGGGGTTTTCCTGAGTCACAGTTTGCAGAAGCAGGTTCTCAGTGGGCCCCCATTAAGCACAGAACTGTAACGTGCTGCAGAAAGGCAATTCTCTGTGCAGGTACTGTCAAAGTCATTTCTATTCATTCTTGGGTTTTTCCCAATGAAAAGTACTTCACACATGAATGAGAGGGTTTTTTTTTTTTTTTTCTCCTAAAGATGTATGTTTAATGAAAAAAAATTAAAAGGAAAAGATTTGTAGACCTCCAAAAGAGAAATGTAAAATAGAATATTAATAGGATTTTGGGATTTCTATCATTCATTTTCAAAACCCTTGAAGTCATTTGGTACTTGACTAATTATTCTGTTAACATCATTTTGGATATTCAACTATTTTTAATGGGTTTTTTTGGTGGTTCAGATTATATATTTCAACTGATGTGCTATTTTCACTGCTGAACAGAGATCCAGCTTTCGTTTTGTCTGATTGGTGGGGAGAGCAGGAGAAAGAACAGGAGTTTGGTGCAGGAAGTCACCCACTGTCAGTGTTAGAGGCACATAAGGAAAATGCATGTTTCAGCCTTTGAGTCAAAATGGAATTTTTATGTACAATCAGATGAACTTTAAAGGTGATCTGCTGATCTCTGAAGTTTAAACAGATATTGTACAGAGAGTTTTAACGTACTTAATAACAAAGATTGCCACCATTAGCCGTTCTGAAGGTCATTTTCTTCTGACATCTATCAAATTACACAATCTTGAATTTTGGTACAAAGCATAATGCTGTCAAACTTAAAATAGAAATATTCCAGAATGTGGAGTGGTGTGTTGTTTTTTGAGGTAAATGGGCCCCATTTACATTAGTTCTTTGATGTTAAATTCCTTGCTGCACATCAGAGAACAGTTGCTTCTTCCCTGGAGCAAGTTTTCTTTCTTCTTCTTCCCCCACCCTTTGATTTTTTCCTCCCTTTTTTTTCTTTTTCTTCTTCTCCTTTTTTTTTTTTTTTAACTTTGCTTACACTTTTATCTAACTAATTATGGAGGATCAGCTTATGGATGGCCACTTTTAGCTACTTGCAGGCATTTTGAAAAATGATTCTTTTATAGCTACTACCCTAAACAGAAAAGTTCTTAAATCTGCTGCTTCTCTATCAGTGAATACAGTGTTTTATGTGTATATAAATATATATATATAAAAATTCTAGTTATGAGAGCTGTTTCCAAAGCTGGAGGATAGAAAAACACGGAATTACTTAGGTTGGAAAAGACCTCTAAGGTCATTGAGCCCAACCATAAAGCCAGCACTGCCAAGGCCATCACCAAACCCTGATTGTTTGGGTTGGAAGGGTTCTTAAGACTCATCCAGGGACACCTCCCACTGTCCCAGGCTGCTCCAAACCCTGTCCTTGGACACTCCAGGGATCCAGGGGCAGCCCCAGCTGCTCTGGGAATCTGTGCCAGGGCCTCTCCACCCTCCCAGGGAAGGATTTTTTTCCCCAATATCTTACACAATGCACAGATCAGTGCTGTTTCAAGGATTCTGAGCAGCTTCATCTTTGATCAATACCCAAGGCATCTCCATGGATGTTGCTGGAGGATGGAATTGTCCCTGTGGCTTCCAGCCCCAGAGTGCAGCTGGAGCAGATGGACCTGGGGGTGACCTTGGGGCTCAGGAGGGCGTGTGCTCCTTGGAGTGGAACTGGAACTAAAAGTTCCCTCTGATACACCTCCTATCTTCAAAATAGCTTCTAAGTGCTTGGTGATTAGGGATAGGACACAGTGTGCTTTTGTGATGTGGTCCTGTCATAGATCCTGTGCTCTTTTATTGCTGCTGTTCTCTTTCATGAAAGGAGAGAGTGAAAATGGGGCTGTGTTAGAAGAGCATCCATTAATTCAGACACCACATCTGGAGTGCTAAAGGAGTGTTTTAATTTTTACTTGAAATGTTTTGTTGAAGTCGATGCAGTTTTGCTCAGCAACCACAATATGATGCTTTAAGGCTTGTTAAAGAATTACAGTTGGTTTTTAAAACCAATTAGCTGCAACAAGGACATAATCTTTTTAATACAAAAGTTCTCCATAATATAAAATAACTGCATGTAAAATCGTCATAATCAGATAATTTTTAGCTAAAGTACGTATTAACTGTGTGAAACTAAACAGGAGTTCTTTTCTGAATCAGTGGAATTCCTCTGCAGCTTATCCAATTTAAACCTTTTTCATTATAAAAATGGATATTCCAATTGATATTTCTGCCAAGTGGGTATTTCAGCAGCCACCTCTCGCACACAGAAAACTGGTTTCAGACCATTAACTCTATTTGCAGTGCTGCCCATTGCTATAAAAAGAGCTTGACTTTAATGAACACTGGCTGACCCTCCAAATGTTCACCTTCCACTTGGATTCTTATTCATTATGTTTCTGAAATAGCACCTAACCTGAAAGGGAGGGAATGCCCTTAAAATAATTCAGAACCAGCTCGTGCTTCCTCCAGCATGTGCCCCCAGCAGCCAAAAAAGAAGGAGCCCAGGAAACTACTGTGTGTGTGCACCAGGCCCGTGTGAACCTTCTCCTTTATCCAGATAAATGTGATTTAAATCCCCCCTGATGTTCCCTGTACACAGCTCTGCGTGTATTTACTCCTACCTTAAAACAAAAAAGAGTCAAAAGGGATTTTTTGTGTGCAGCAGTGCTACCTCTGGCCCCAGGGAAGGTGGTTTATGTCTCCTTGGGTTGCAAAGCAACAGCTTGTATAAAGAGGTGCTAAAAGCTTCTATAAAGAGGTGCTAAATTAGTTTTAGTTGCAGGTTTTGAGAAAGGAGAAGCTTCATATTTGTGCAGTTAAAAGATGGCAGTGGAAAAGAGGGTGCCCAGGCAGCCCCATGAGTAGGATCTTTTCAGTGCTGTAAATTGTGGTTTCTGCCTTCATCAGAGCTGCTCGTGTGGTTTGTGATGATGCAAGAGCTGCTGGGTGTTACAGACCTCAGGGAAAAGCTGAAGTCAGCAGGAGCCACAGAATTATGGAATGGTTTGGGTTGGAAGATCATCTCGTTCCAACTCCTGCCGTGGGCACCCTCCACTGTCCCAGGCTGCTCCAAGCCCTGTCCAGCCTGGCCTTGGACATTCCCGGGATCCAGGGGCAGCCACAGCTCCTCTGGGCACCACCTCCCTCAGAGGGAATAATTCCTTCCCAGTATCCCATCTAAGCCTGCCCTCCATCACTGGGAAGCTGTTCCCCCTTTTCCCATCACTGCATGCCCTTGTGAAAAGTCCCTCTCCAGCCTTCCTAAAAGACCCTTGAAGGTACTGGCCGGGTCTGTCTGTAGTTTTTATGCCACAGGGCCAATACAACCAGTTTTAGATAACCAGAGTCCATCTAGCTGTGCTCGTGCCATCTCCAGGGGCAGCTTTGGCTGCTCAGTACCTCTGAAATTCAGACCCCTCGAATGTTTGGGACTGAAAGAAAATGCAAGAATTTAGAGTTTGTTGGTGACTGGGGAGACAAAGCTTATAAGTATTTTGCTAACTGGAAGTTGTTGGAGCCATTATAAAATGAAATGTTGCAATTCCTTTGGAGTAAACTGGTAGGCTCTTCATTCTTTGCCTTTAGTTAGGAATAAACCCCTGAAATTTGGAATATCTTTCTTTTGGATCACCTCTGTCCTGTCTCTCGGAGGTCAGCCTGATTCCACTCAGTGTGAACAAACAAATTCTAATTTGTTTATGGAACTCATGAGTGGTTCTTTATTATTTATTGGGATTTCTTCTGTGGGTTCAGGAGGTTATAAAGCTGCTTCTATGAAAGATGAGGACTTCTACCCCAGGCAAGTTGAGTGAGAGCAGTCGTAACGTGATCTGTGCAATGCCTTGCTGACGAGTCCCTCTCCCTTTCTGGGGCTAACAGTAATTTAAACTATTGCTGTAATTTATTTTTTTACTTTTTTTTTTCTCTAAAGATAAACTGGTAGTTTCAGTCACTTTACGACATGCAGTGGTGTTAAACATCATGTGAAACTAGGCTGCAGTACAGTGGAATGAGTGTTAACGTGGGTCAGCCTGAGCACAAGGAGAAACAGAGCATGGACAGAGCTCCCTGGGATAACTGGTGCTGTGTCACCACTCCTTTTATTTATGCCTTTTATTTACCCCTCCCATGGGCCCTTACTGTGTTTGTGGTTCGCTTTTGAGGGAGAAATGGTGAAAAAGTGAAATTTAATTTGTCTGGTGCCCCAGAATTATTCTAGGTGCTGATTCAAACCAATGAGTATTGCCATTATCTCTGTTTGCAACAAAACCAAGCTGTGATGTTAGCTCAAAAACGATGCACAAATTTGGCAACTTGCTTTTGATAACTTTTTTTAGTAGATGCCTTAGCACCAACAACCAGACGGAGACATCCATATGCTTC
Source organism: Sylvia atricapilla (assembly GCF_009819655.1). NCBI lineage: Eukaryota > Metazoa > Chordata > Aves > Passeriformes > Sylviidae > Sylvia > Sylvia atricapilla. Next base: position 10,470,395 of record NC_089157.1, on the reverse strand, counting down.
ATAATTTTGGAATTTGAAGGGATTGAGGATCTGAAATTGCAATTTCATGTACAGTTTAGGATTACTTTGAACTGGCTGTAATATTCTTAGGCTGAGCTGCACCTTACAGAGCTGCCCGGATTGCTGAGGATGATTCCAGCCCTACCATGACGATCCGCAAACGCTCCGCCGCTCTAAGCTCCTCCATTTATAGAGCCCAGTAAAATCAAAAGACTCTTTGCCTGCCTGAAAAATCCCTGGTGTTTGCAGAAACGGAGCCTGAGCTGGATGCACGCAGGGTTCAGAGGCTTTGGGGGGCCCCTGTGGGGTTTTTTTGGTCCCCCCCAAAGAAGCGCTGGCAGGAGCCGGCGTTTGGGCGCCGGACGCGGTGCCGTAAAACTAAAGGTGACAGATCAAAGGTTTGAGCAGGAGGTCAGATAGATTTTGAAAACTTAATCAGCTTAAATTTGCTTCAGAACTCAGCTGTGTGATATTCTGTCCCCCCTAAGAAAATATTTGTCTTGTACACCTGTCCTCAAGTTGGAGAGCCAAGGAGACGAGAGCGCCGAGCAGTTCACCTGAGGACAGCGTGGTGGGGCTGGGCTGGGCTGGTTTCTGCAAGAAAAATACAAATCAGGTTTCTATCCTAAAAGGAAATTGCATATATTTTTTTAATTAATATCACTGTTATCAAATTATTTCTGAAATTAAATTATTTGAGGGGAAAAAAAAACCTTCAGAGCTGTTTTTCCTGGGGTTATAGAAATATTTGCTGTTTGGATTCTGATATGACCGAGCAGCCTTGTTTTCAGTTTGGTTCATTCTTTAGCACTGAGTTGTGAAAAAAAATACAGTGGGGTAAGGAAAGAGCTGTATGTCCAAGCTGGTTCAGCTGCATCTTGGGTGGATTTTCAGTGTAATCTCCACCTTTCCCTAGGAGGGGACAAGCAATGGGACAAAAGCACAATTGCAGACACAGAACTGAGAGGTGAAACTGCATCCCTCGTGTCACTTTGCCTGGGGACTTTCTCCTCATTTTTTTCCCCCTCTGCTCAGAAACAAATCCACCCTGATAAACTCATTTATGTGTGTTGCCTCCTTCCCCTGCCCCACACACACACACTCACACTCATTCTCTCCTTTTTTTTTTTCTCGTTTTAATCCTCAAGAACTCTTTCTGTTTTTTCTAATAATTGGCAGCCGAGGTACGATTTCTCCCCTCTTTTAAGCGATGAATAGTTGGCCTGAGATCAAAGCCCAGCCCTGATGGATTTTTGGCTGCCACAGAAGGGCGTCAGTGACTGGCATGTGCAGGAGGTGCCAAGCCCTGGTGGCAAAGTGTCTGTGCACGTCCTGTGCCTGAGCTAACGGGGCTGTCCTTTGTGTGTGTTCCAGGCCAGCAGCCGGCTGAGGCAGACCAAGGAGGAGTTCAGCCAGAAACTGGCCAAGTCCTCGCAGGTAGGTGGCCAGCAGACTCTCAGGTGAACCTGTTCCTCTTGGGAACTTGATGGAAAGTTGAGTTGCTTCTGGTCTTGGCAACCAGGAGGAGTCATAACCCGTTACCAAATCAAACGTCCGGTGTCTTCTTGCAGGTTTTAACTAAAAAAAACCCAAAACACACAGAACATTTAAGCTGGGAAATACAGGTGGGGTTTTTTTGAGTTGTGGATTTCATCTTTTTCGTCTCCATTGTAGTCTCCTAAGAGCCCAAAGGACCAAGTCCTCCTTCAGCCAGCACATCTCATAGAATCAAGAGCAGTTGCTCAGCCAGGACTTGCATTTCATGTTAAAAAGGCAGTGTCACCCAAGGTTTCTTCATCTTTATTATTGATCCCCACCAGTTCTGCATTTCTGCCCAAAACAGCACCTTGAGGAATGTCAGTGTCCTGGAGGCAGACTGGTTTTGACTTGAGTTTTTGGTCTTCAGAGAACTCAAAAGATGAAAATGAGTGTTGAATTTACATATATCCTTAAAAATGGTAAGGCTGGATGGTTTTTACATACTTCAGCTTTCAGTTTGACTGACAGGCAGTACTGAAGTGTGAAAAATGATGGAGATGCAACCAGAAGGTAAGCTTTTAATAAGAAGAAAATTGCCATGAGGATTTGTGTGGAGGTGTCATTCTCCTCATTGCTCCCAGCCAGCAGAATGTCTGCCTTGCACTGCAAAGTGTGTTTGCAGCCAATAGTCCAATAATAGTCTTTTAAAATCAATAAAAATTCTACAAGGGAGGGTTTAGCAGCCTCTAAACTAGACAGAAGTGATCAGCGAGACAATAACAAGAAACTGCAAACTTTACTGTTTTACCAACACTTCAAAATATTTAAAACTCTTGATTCCAGCTTTTCAGCTCCTCTGAGTCTTATTCCCTGGAACACTTGTCCAAAATTGTGACTTCAGTTGTTCTGGTGACATTTATTGGCTGTCACTTTTTCACACTCTTTTATCAGACTCATAAATATATCTTACATTCTGTTTCTAAAATCTAAACTGTATTTTTTACACATTTATTTGCATGCAGAGAGGTTACAGAGTCTCCATCCTTGGAGATACTTAAAACCTGACTGGGCTGATCCTGAAGGACCAGCTCTGGGTGATACTGCTTTAAACTGCTCCATTCCACCCTCACCAATCCCATGATTCTGCAGTAAATCAGAGAGAATGTTCTCTTTCCTAAATACCTTTCTAGTAATTTAAAATCAGTAATTTAGTAATTTTTGAGAGCCTTATTTATAAAGAAAGAGAAAGACACACAAAAAACCCAAAACAACTCTTCTCTTTTTTTATCTTTCCATCTGATCCTGAAAACCAGGAAATGGTTAAAGCTCAAAAAGGGACTTTGAATTCATGTCAGACCTGAAGGAAGAGATCCCTTCCACTGCTGCCTCTGTTTTACCTTTTGTCATTGTCACCCACATGTGAGTGGAATCAAGGCAGCCTCTCCATGCCAGACACCATCCAAAGTCAATACAAAAATGGTTCTTGGTCCATTTCTTAAAGACAGTTGGAATAATTGCAGCATTTCTGAATTTCTAAGCAGAGGATGAGGGAAATTGCTTTAATTGTTGCAGCAGGAGCACGTAGGTAGTGTAGGGCAAGGTAAGAACTCTTTAACCAAAATGTCATAATAAATTTTGTCAGACTGACATTTATTGGCCTGCAGAACAGTCTGGAGATTTGGGGACATGTTTTGTATTAAGGTGGCTTTGCTGTAGCTGGGACATTTTACTGGGGAGAGCTGGACCCAATTCCTCAGCACTTTCTGGGGCAGACACAACACATCCATCATCTGTCAGCACTGTTTGGCTCAATAAAACAGTTTCACCCTGATGTCTGAATTTCTTGACTTGTGTGGATTTAAATCAAATCCCCCAAGTTCCTTGGACATGGTCGGGTTTGAGGTTTTTTTTGTAGCTCACTGTTAATAATTGGTCGATTGCAACTTTTCTTGTGGTCGCCTTGCTGACAACATCAGTCCAATCTTCTCTCTGTGGCCTCTTGGAACATTCACTTTTAACACCCACACAGAGAAGATACTTCAATAAATTTCCTCTGAAGTTTATACAAAGTAAATAGAAATTTTTGCTCGAAAAGTACTGCACAAAGCAGATCTTTCTTCATCAGTTCCTGCTGAAATTTCCTTGCCTGCATTTCAGAACTCCTGTGCTAGACCAGAGTCTCAGTAAAAGCTTTAAATCTCAGGTTTATGTTACATTGAGGAGTTTGCTGCTTTGTTTTCTTTTTAAAATTACAAAATGGGACATACCCAAAATGCTGTAGTTTTTCATGGGTTCAAGTTGTTATCTTAGCTTATATGATGCATTGCTTTCTTCTGCTTTCTCCTGCACGTTACACACCTGGTAAAACCACATTTCTGCAAATTGTCTGTCTCCTAAACAATTACCTAAACTGCAGACCCAGAGACACTGCTTAGTCCTGGCTGAAGAGTTGCACCCTATCCAGATGATCTCTAAACTTTGGCATATTGGTCTCAAAACCCATTCTTTTTGATGGGTATTTTCTTTTGAAATATGTGTTTGTTTCTTAGAAAAGCAATGCAGAAATACAAAGGTAAGTTTTACACATAATCTGTGTTACTTCCTGGGCTTCTCAGGTAGATAAAGAGAAGTAAATTTACTACAGGGTTTTAATCAGGCTTTTTTTTTCCCTTTCCCAGTGGTTTTAGTGCCTTCATTTGTAGCACAATTCTTCTTCCACTAGACCTGGCCTATTATTAGAGGTTTTAAAACTTTTTTTTTTTTTTTCTTTCTAAATAACCATGTAATTAATATAGATAAATATTTCTCTGCCAGTGAGGAGAGTCTAAGCACTCTGGTAGTCTCTCCCTGAACTGCCTGTGTGCTAAAGTGCTTTTAGAATTATTCTATAATATGCTGCTACAGCAGCTTAACCTTAAGCTTGAATATATACATTAAAGTCACTGACTCTCCCACATGTTTAAGTGCTTTGCTGGGTGATGACATGTCAGTATAAAATTCTGTAAATATGCCTGAAGGATCAAGGTTAGTTATGACTTTTCCCCAGTGATGAAAAAGGTAAAACAAATACAATTCAACAAATGACAAGTGAATCACCTAAAAGGTCTTAGATGAAGGTCCTGGATGTGGAGTCAGGTCCTCGCTGTATTGCTCAGCAAAATCTGCTCCTTTCAGCAGCTCAGAAATTTCACTGTCAGGTTTAAATTTCAGTCCAGTGTGTAAATGTGGATGTTTCTCCTCTCAGCAGTGTCAAGCTGTAAGATATCCATCCCCCTGGAAAAGGAGCAGCAGCATCCCAATGTAAACTCTCACTCCAGCTTTCAGAGCGGTGCAGGACGAGGAACAGGCTCCAGTCTGAAGAGCACAGATGTGCTTTGTTCTCACGAGTAAATATTTTGGAATGTCACAGTGGAAAACACTTGCAGATATTTTTGTGTTCAGCGATTCTTGTCATTGACAGCCTTGCTCTAGTCCTTTTCTCTGCTCTAGTCCTTTTCTCTGGAATTCCGTGCAGCCTGCTCAATTCCAACATCCAGCTGGCACAGCAGAGCTTGCCAGTGCCATGTTATATATAAAAAAACATGGAAAATACATGTCTTTTGTTGAGGGAAGCTTTAAGATGGTGCTTTCCTTGCAGGAGATAGCTGAACTGAAGACAACCATTTCCTCCCTGAGAGAGGAGAAGTGCCAGCAGCAGCTCCTGGCGGAGCAGCTCCGGGAAGTTGCACACAAGTTGGAAGATGAGAAGCAGCGGCTGATGACAGATAATGACAAAGCAATCAAGGTAATCTGGGGATTTCAGTCGCTGCTGCTGCAGCCTGGGCGAGGGTAATTAAAAGTTCTGAATGCAGGGATGGTTCCTGTTCACACAGAGCTCACCCAGACATCCCCAGACCTTGCCTTTGATGGAGCTGATGACTCAGGCTCCCTTTCCTCTGGCTGATCCTATGCCTGCATAAAACGCCTGGATTTGGTTAACTTAATCCATCCACATCAGTCAAATACTGGAATATCTCTCTCTCTATAATATATATATATATAATATGTATTTTATATATATATAAAAATATATATATAATATATATATCAAATACAGGAATCTTTCCTGTTCTCTTGCTTTTTGTGCTGGCCCTGATGTTTTTGTGTATTTCCTGCATCTTTCAGGGCTTGAAAGGGAGGAAGGGTGAAAAACAGGAGAGTGAGGCAGCAGCATGGCCTTGCTCTGCAGCTTGGTTTTCACAAACCTTCCCAATTTTCATGTTTAAGGCTGCATTGAGGGAAAGTTTGTCCTTAGCTTCCACTGAAAAACACAAGCAAAGTCCGTGCTGAGTGTTACAGGAGTAAAGTATTTCTTATCTGTGGTTTTATACATACTTTATTTTTAAACAGATTAATACATATTTTGTTTTAATGCATATTTTGCATTAGAATTCCATTCTTTGGCCTTTCTCATTGCTTTAAGAGACTGAATGGCCAGATTGTGTTCTTGCTGCTTTGACACCTTGACTTGAAGTGGCTGCAGAGAATCCCACCTGCAGAAGTGAGCAGAATTAGTTTTTAAACATTTTTTCTTCTCAGAGTAGTAAAGAACCATGGGAAAACTTCAAAACTGTCATCTGCTCTGTTTGACCACAAAAACACCTCATGAGAAGTTGTATAGAAAGAAGGAAATTCCTTTTCCTTTCCTTTGTGAGGACATTCAATCATGCCAAAGAATTACATTATTTGTGTGCTTGTTGAGGAAAAGAATTTTCTTTTGGATCAGATTCACAGATCATTCTATGAGAGGTGTAACTATAAAAGTGTTGGCTCTAACCTGTTATGCAGATAGAATAACCTACCACAGGTAAGTTATTTTATCACCAGGCTCTGCAAATAGAACACAGGTAAATCACATTATTTTCAGGTACAGGTGAATTTTTACCACTTAGGAACACTTTTCCAGTGGCCACCAAGATCTGCAGAAACCCCAGTGGACAGTGGAATCATCTTTCACATAGGCAGAAATACACTGTAATTCAAATTATCATGGTGCCTTCTTGAGTTACACGTTGGAAAAACATGATTTAGACTCTTAAGTAGCATTCTTCTTCTGGTGCAAACACTGCCCTTGAATTTCTGGGTTCTCTGAAGTTACATTCAGTGGAATAATTCAGCTGTTGGCAGCACCAGTTTTTGAACACTAATGACTATAGGTGGTATGAAGCCCTTCTGCATGTAAATCTATTATAAAGTTCATTTTGATGTTATTACCTCACAATGTAATGAAATCCTTAAAAACCACAGGGCATTTCTGCACAGGATTTCTGAGCAGTGTCCCAAGCAGTTTTTAGCACTGGTGCTGGGAGTATGTTTTAAAAGATTCTGTCAGCTTGGAGAAGAAATTGGAGGAGCTGTTTTACTTGGAGTTCTTGAATTTTGTTTAGTATCATTAATACTGTACTTTAAAACAAAATCTTCCTTTGAAACCACTGATTTAATGGAAATTTACTGAAATGCAGATCCCCAAGCAGAAAATTCCTAGGAAGCTAAAATGCTGTGTATACTTCTGGAAACAGAAAAAGGTGGTTTTAATATTTGATCACTTCGTATTTTTAAGAACCACACATATTTCTAGGCAAGCATATGCAGAAATACTTTGCTTTTTATTAGCCTGGGGCAAAAAGAAAAAAAGAGTTTTGGTGAAAATGGAATCCTGGATGTCCTGGAGATGGGGAACAGCACCTAACCTGGGATAAACTGAAGACCTTGAGGGATGATTAAAGAAACATTTTACAAACAAAGCAATTCTTAATATAATGTAAGCCTTTGAGGAGACTCAGTGTAGTAAAAGCTGTTGAAAATACTATCATTTAAAAATGGCCTTTGCTAAATATAACATTGATTTAAACTAACATTGAGGAACAGATTGCAATTTCCTCTCTTGGTATTGGGTGGCTTCCTGTAAGACCTTCCAATTATTATTTCCTTTCAAAGGGAGAAATACTTTTTTTACAGAAACCAACTGGCTCACAGAGAAGTCTTGGATTTAGGCAGTAAAGTGATATCCAGATGTGGATGCCATAATACATGATTTTGATGTTAATTCAAATTCCCGACTCTCTTTGCTAGTAAAAGATTTCTGATTTGTTATTATTGCACAATTGCATCCATCTCCTTCAACTCAATATTTTTAAGGTAGCATCTTAAACATTAGTCAAAAAGAATAAACGAAACTTTCAAGAACCTTTTGCTTCTTTTGACAACCTAAAAACCCAACTAGAGCAAGGCTTTTTGCCCTCAGATGGCCTCAGTCTGGGTCAGTTTGAGACCAGTACTTGAAGACCTTGGCAAAAGGACAAGTCATCACTCCTAAAATCAGGATAAACCTTTGGCTCATCCCGTTCCTCTCCTGTGAGTAGGGTGACCACTCTGGGTGCCACAGAGCAGCAATGCCCCAGAGCAGCAGAGGTGTGACCCCAAAACCCAGAGCAGCAGAGGTGTGACCCCAAACCCAGAACATCAGAGGTGTGACCCCAAACCCAGAACATCAGAGGTGAGACCCCAAAACCCAGAGCAGCAGAGGTGTGACCCCCAAAACCCAGAGCAGCAGAGGTGTGACCCCAAACCCAGAGCAGCTGAGGTGTGACCCCAAACCCAGAGCAGCTGAGGTGTGACCCCCAAAACCCAGAACAGCAGAGGTGTGACCCCAAACCCAGAGCAGCTGAGATGTGACCCCAAAACCAAGAGCAGTAGAGGTGTGACCCCAAAACCCAGAGCAGCTGAGGTGTGACCCCAAACCCAGAGCAGCTGAGATGTGACCCCAAAACCAAGAGCAGTAGAGGTGTGACCCCAAAACCCAGAGCAGCTGAGGTGTGACCCCAAAACCCAGAACATCAGAGGTGTGACCCCAAACCCAGAGCAGCTGATGTGTGACCCCCAAAACCCAGAGCATCAGAGGTGTGACCCCAAAACCCAGAACATCAGAGGTGTGACCCCAAACCCAGAGCAGCTGATGTGTGACCCCAAAACCCAGAGCAGCTGAGGTGTGACCCCAAACCCAGAGCAGCTGATGTGTGACCCCAAAACCCAGAGCAGCTGAGGTGTGACCCCAAACCCAGAGCAGCAGAGGTGAGACCCCAAAACCCAGAACATCAGAGGTGTGACCCCAAAACCCAGAACAGCTGAGGTGAGACCCCAAAACCCAGCTCACCCTCTGTGCCATGGAGGTGTCCTTGCCTTGGGCTCCCCAGGAGTTAAATCCTTTGGAGCAGAGCCCGAGGACGCTGAGCTGAGGGGACAGGTCACTGTGCTGTGCCTCACCCCAGAGGTCAGGAATCCCTGCCCCAGGAGCAGCTGGGAGCAGAGCTGTGTTAACATCTGCAGATGTTGGGGAAATCTGCCTGAAGTGCCAAGTCTGGGACCCCTTTGTGATGCTTCAGGCTGGGATTGCAGCTCTCCACTGAGGGGCTGGGCACTGAACTGGAGAAATCTGTGCAGGAGCTTCCCTGGCCGCTGAAGTGTGGGATAAACTTATATATATATATTTTTGTTTAATTATGTTTCTTGCATCCTTGTAATGATCTATGCACAACAGCCTGGAGCTTGATAATTCCAATGGTCAGAGCATTTACCAAACTTCTCTGCTGCTTTTGGTTACTGGACTGGGCAGAGCAAGAAGTTGGTGGAATCATAAAGATACCTTGAGGTTATTTATGAAATCCCAGCCTTGGTTGATGAGGCTTAGTTGTTTCGGGTTTTTTTTTTTTTATTAAATCCTTTTGGATCCTGGGATTGAAAGTACAAAACATTTCCTGGGATTGGAACTGCAGAACATGTTCAGAGCATTTTAATGCTGAAGTTGATGGCCAAGTGGGGACTCCACATCAAAAAGTAGATTCTGGAAAGAAATGGATGATGGAGAGCATACAGTGACAAACCCACAACAGAAAAGGGGCAAAATGATGCTGGTTTTTGCCAGATGAACCACAATTGTTGTTTGATTCCTGTTACAGTTTCTAGGATTCTGTTAAATCCCTGAATTAACACCAAAATTTCATTAGCAAAGCATGGTTGGAAGATGACATATTTCAACACTTTGTATGTCAGCCAACTTATGATCAGATTAATTCTGTTAATAAATAAGACTTAAAAGATTTCTAGGAAAGAATGGCCTATAATAATGTTCCCCTTCATGTGAAAAATTTTGAAACAGTTGTTTTTCTTTGTTATGTTTAAAAATGTTGAGAGGGAGAAAAAAAGTCAAAGTGTTTTATAGCCATAGCAGAACAAAGGGAAATATTTTGGGGTTTAAATTGTCTGGGCCTTTGTGGGCATGGAGTATTCCTGACATCCTATATTTGTTAAATGCTGCTGTATCTTGGAGCCAAAGGATCTTTTCCTCTCTAAAGTACTGGGGATTTTATCAACACAGTGAATTCTCTTCATGCAAGTATAAAAAAAATACCAAATTTCTCTGTCAGAAAACCTGTGTTTTTAAAAATTTGATCCACATGCTGATTTTACTTGTATTTCTATTTCATCGTCAGCCATGTTTATTAGCAAATTCCACTGGTAACTATGAATAATATTCTTTATTAAAAGGAAAAGCACATTAGGGGGACATTAACTGAGTGACTGCAGCCCTGCAGAGGTGTTTAGTTTTTTGTCCTCAAAACACCTTTTGGAACACCAGCATTGCACACTGCCAGAGCCAGAGCTGGAGTTGGTAAGAAATAAATAATTCTAATTTATTGGTTTAAAAATCCCAAGCAAAGGGAAATCTAAGTGGATTAAATGCCCTTAATTAGTGCTTATTAAGGGAGGAGAGGCATCTGAGAGCATCCAGCCGAAGGTGCCCTGATGTGGAGAAGAAGCGTTTTTAGTCCTGTTTTAGAAGTGAGGCAGAGGAGGGCAAAGCCTTGGCTTCACCCAAGGCTTTTGTGGCCAAGGTGGGAATTCAGGCTGTGATGACTGGTGGCTCAGAAGGCTGTGGCCTTGTGTGAGTGATAGCACAGAGGGCATTAATGAGGGGGAAAAAAACCCTGAAAGCTTCTGTAAACTCTAAATGAAAATCTCAAACTTAAGGTGAAGATGTATATTGTGTCAAGGGCTTTTTGGTAAAGGAGTCTTGATTTGATTTATCCCCCAGGATAAACTGAGGTGGCAGAATTGACCGCTACAACCTCAACCACTCACTCAGAACAAATTTTATCAGCAGACTCACATTATGGCTAAGATTTTTTTGAAGTGTTTTGTTGCCTTTTCTATTCTGACTTAGATAAAGGAGGGGTGTTTTTTGTGGTGTGGTTTTTTTGGGGGGGAGGGTTTTTTGAGCCAGCAGTGCCTTTCAAAAGGAGGTCAGCATTTCACTGTTGGCACTGGCTGGTGTCTTGTAAGACATCTGGTCAGAACATGCCCCACTGTTGGTGGTGGTTGTGTGGCCACAGCCGTGCCAAATGCTGTCAGTCACCACGGAGCCTGGGAGATGTGCGTGTCACAAACCTCTCCAGAGGGACTTCAAATCCTTCTAATTGCCTTTGTGCCTAAACATTACCATGATAAACCATTTGGCATGGTGCAAGAAAGACTTGTAAGGGACCAACTTGATGTTAAATACACGGAGTGCTTTTTCATGGATCTTTATTTCTTTGTCACTGACTTCAGCCTGTAATAACACTCGTAACTCTGTCTTTTATTAGCAGGGAATTACAAGGCACCACCACTTTAGCATTGCAAAGCAGACCTTAAAATTTACCAGGCAAATGACTTCATCTTGTTCATAACTTCCTATATTCTGTTTGAGCAGAAGAGGAAGTCATGTCTTCCAAAAGAATAGGTAAATTAAATCTGCAGGTCTTTAAAATGGCTTTGCTTTTTCTGTTCCGTGGGGTCCAAACTCTGAGGCACCTGTTTTTCACAGTCTTTGCTATGTAAATAGTTTCACCCAAGTTCTGTCTGTTACGAGGAATGAGGATTTAGCCCTGAGGTTTCCATCTTTTGCTTCTGCTCTCTGTCATGATTCCATTACCTGCTTATCTTTAAAAGCCTGTATTGACACATTCATTATTAATTATAATTAAAATAGGCTGACTTTCGTGTTAAGCTTAGATAGCTATTGATCACACCTGAAATTCTGATTTTAAAAAACTCTTCCTTTCAAAACCATCTCTCTTTTTCTGCTGCCACAGAAATGATTTCATTGTCTGAAGCATAGTACCTTCTCTTCAAAATTACAGGGTTTCAGATGTTTGGCCAGCCAGGCAATCCGAGTGGCTGAGCATCTGTAAGTACTTTATAATATCTTTGACATGCTTTGTGAGACAAAGAATTGAGTCATCTTTTTCTTTTTTTTTTTCCTGCAGCAAACTTTGCACTCTGGTATTTTTCTTGACTTTTCATGTCTCAACACATTGAAGAACTTACCACAGCCAACAGCAAAATCAGACTTACAAGTTTTATAAAAGACTAGAGCTAGTGCCTGCCTTTTCCTCTGAACTGCAGTCCAGATTTTTCTGACAGGTTTAAAAGTTGGTATTTTTACTTTTTCCTACATTACCATTGTTGTCCTCAATGTTTTATTTTCCCTCCAGAAGGCACTTTGCTGCCTGAAGTCCTTTTAATTCCTTGTTAGCCCCAGAAGGGCTGCCACCTGTCTTCAAATTATGGAGTTAAAAATTCCATAAATGAAGGATAAAATATAAAGTCATATACAGCTAAACTGTCTTGCTTTAAATAATGTGGACTGCACTAGTTTTGTTCTGGAAAAATGGGGGGAAAAAATTCAAAACCAGCCATAAAATTCACTGCTTTTAATTGACAAGACAGGAGTAAGAACACTGAGAGGGGTCCTGGGCAATTAAGAAGGTGCAGGCAAAACACTCCACTAATAAGTGTTAAGTAATACTGATATAAGCCCACACAGTTTGTAAAGAAGGGCAGACAAGGTTTAGAACTACGTTATAAGAAAATGGAAATCAGCTTTTTCAAGGCTGCTGTGATGCTCGGAGTTTACTGCTGCATTTCAAAGACGTTTTTTCTGTCCAAAGAGCAGAAGGACTTTTATGTGGAGGAGAAAGTGGTGCTTAAAAAAGACAGAGCTGGGGAGATACCCAGGAGTTTGGAGGCAGAATGCCCGGGAGGAAAAGCCTGTGCTCCAAAGTCTAGGACTTTACTGGAGAGGGAAAAAAAAAAAAAAAAAAAAAAAAAAAAAAAAAAAAAAAAAAAAAAAAAAAAGATAAAGATAAAAACAAGTGTCTAACGCTGTCCAAAGACGGGGCATCTGTAAAACAGTCTGTGCACAGGGCTGTGTAGGCTTTCCAAGGGCTGTGCTTTGTTCCAGTTCCAGTGAGTTCCTGGAACGCAGCCTCCTTTCCCTGCTCCTGGAACAGCCTTGACTGCAGGGCTCCTCCAGCCGTGGAGGTGGAAACACAATCTGTGTGAACCACGGATCCCACCAACAAAAGGGTGCCGGGGAAAGCGACGCCTTCAAAGCAAACCTTCCCCGGGCCACAGACATTTATAACTCTGCTCTGGAGGCTTTGAAAGCCTGGCACAGCCAGGAGAGTTGCAGGGTTTGGCAAGCAGGGGTTTGGGGATGTGGATCTGCTTTGTTATCAACATCTCTTTTCCCTGAGAGATCTCTCTCTTACAAGCGTGGCTCATCCCAGAGGGGAGCTGGAGCAGCACCAGGTTGTCCTGGCTGATCCCGTTGTGCCCACACCACTTCCAGCATTTGTGTCCACATGCTTTTTTTTTTTTTTTTTTCCCTATGTTCTGCTGTAGGTTGCTTTTGGTTTTGTGCTAATTGTGGTGCTGGCTGCTCCAGGGATATCAGCAGGAGAGAGTCACTGAGGATTTCAGCTTTGTGCATTAAAATGCTCCTGCCAAAATGAGTGTTGACTTTAGAAATCTTCAGATTCCACTTAGAATTTTTCTGCTGGCTCTCCAGCTTCATATGTAACTAAAACTCAAGAAGATCAAATATCAGGAGTGTTTTTTAAAAAATGGCTGGCTAACACTTTTGAATGGCAGATCAGAGGGAAATAGAAATATCTTTGTTAAACTTCACCATTTTCATAATAGTTGGGCTTTTCTTAAGTGTAACAAGAGAAACCTGGAGAATCTGATACCTGTGCATGGTAACTATTTACCACTATTTAAAGGCAGGGTAGGAGAAGAATCAAGTGGTCAGTAGCACTCTTAGGCTTTTTGAAAGGCATTGCCTTAATTTTCTGTAACTGGAATGTTTTTTTCCATCCAAAATGAAAATACCTATTGTTTTGTTAGCATTAAAAGATTACTTACAAAGAGCTACAAAAGGAAAGCAGCCAAAGCTGCCATATTCCTGCCACTTTCTTGCGTCAGCGGAGCTGCGAATAAAAGAACTTTCCAAGTTACAGTGCTGCACTTGAAAAGGGAAAAAAGTCTGCGGCGACTTTTATCTGTGTATCCAGCAGATCAGATGGCAAAGTCACCCCCAGAGCCGAGCAGGGGAGCAGCTCCTGCCTTTCTCTGGAGCCTCAGTGGTGTGAAACAGCACCAGGTACGACATCAAAAAGTCCAAATACGCGCCGAGCGTAAAGTTTGGGGTTTTTCAAAGCACCTGTCTAATTAGCTCAGCTCGGTGTTTGCCAGCCCTCGCTCTGACTTTCTCACAGTTGTGTGCTCAGCAGAAGTGGCTTTTTCATCTGGGAGATTTGGGTAAGAGGTTAAAGCTACAAACACTGTCACCAAACCTGACCCGTCGGCTCCTGGGGACAAACCTATCCCGTTTCCTTGCAGCGTCAATCGCCCCATTGTGCCCAGCTAGAGAAGGTGAGGTGGAGCTGTTAGCCAGTTTTTTTCTAGAGGGGTGAAATCATTTTAATTGAATGTTATTATCAGCCAGTCCTTGTGGTTTGACATGGATTCAAAGTGAAGCTGCTCATCCGCTTAGAGAATGCGTAGGCACTAATGGAATAACCTCAGCGAGTTTTCGGATGCCTCCATCCTCAGGGAAATTGGTTTGACTTGCCCTTCAGTGGAAATTTTGTGTACTGTTGGCAGCCAAAATAGCTCTGGAGTCCAGAAGCAGGAGAAGGTCTATTCTGTGTGTTGTACTCTGCTCCTTTTCCCACTAAAATTTATGTAGTGAATATTTTCTATTTGTGCACCTCATTGCCTTTCAGCCCAAGGAACTTCTGTGTGTTCATACAGCACATGTCTGTATAATAAGAAGGAAAAGTAGATTAGTTTTATGGAAAATGCACTTTATTATTCAAGCCTGTTGCGTGTGGATTTCATGTCCATTCTCCAACCTGCATTGGAGAGTGGGATCCCTTTCCTGGGAGCAGTTCATTGTTGCTGATTCTTGCATCATGTCTTGATTCACTGATGAACAGGATCTCAGACAGTAAATATCTGATTTGTTGACCCTTGAAAATATGCAGGAGGAAGACTGAGGGCTTGAGGCTTATGGAGAAGACTGTGAACCTCAAGGCTGAAGTTTTTCTGAAGTGTTTCTGTGCAGGCATCTGTAGTTTTGTATCTTTGGCCTCTTCAGGAAGCTTCACTGATTTATGGGGCAAAGAATTCACCTGTTTTCTTCTTCAGGGGTCTGTCTATGGAATTTCTTCTATGGAATAAATAAGTGTTGCCTACAGGGTAAAATTTAGGACTTTAAATGAACTTCTTGGCAGCATCCCCTCCAAAACTGCCAGATAACAGAGGAGTGGAAGAGAAGTAAAGCAGGGATGAGTCAAGCACAACCAAAACCTTACTACTCCGAGTAAGGAGGAGGGCACAACCAGTTTTTAACTTCTTCTGTTACTAAAACTGTCTCTGCTTATTTCTAGTTTAAGCCTTCACCGCACTGAAGTCAATAACTTCAGTTAAATCAACGTGTTTTAATTACTACGAAACCAAATTCTTCAGCACTGATGCACCTTCATGTACAAATCTAATTCCTGATACAGCTCAAAGAGTGACCTGCACTGGTGTTGGAACTGCCTTCACTGGCCTGGACAGTCAGCTGAGAGACCCAAAATGTGTATTTCCAATGTTGAATTTGTCTCCTGCGTTTATTTCCAGAGAAATAAATCATCAGTGAAAACCCCGGATTGCCAGTTATGAAGAGTTCATTAAGATTTGCTGAAGTTCAAAGCAAAAACACCAGTTCCTCACAGGTCAGGGCAGCTCTTCTAATAGTTCCTGCTTTGCCTCCAGCAGCAGCTCATCCCCAGAACCTGTTTATTTTTCTGCCAGGGCTGTTGGCAGGTGAATAGAGTCACATCAGATCACCTCACTTGTATTTTCTGCTGGAAACCCATGCCCTGGATGTGCCATTTTCCTGGCCCAGAATGGCATGAGATCATGGATTTCATACCACACCGTGTTGGCCTTAGAAGACAAAACATGCAATGCCCTGTTCACTTCCCTCTTGAGATTTGCCAAGTCCCAGCTCAGTTTTGCCCTGGGGTTTGCTGTCTCACAGTTCAGATCATCCCAAAGGAGCAAAGCCTGGTGTGGGGAGGAAGGAGAGCATCACTCATCATGTCCTGAAAACATTCGTGACACGCAAAAAGGAGTGGATGCAAGTTCTTCTAGAAGCAGCTCAGGGGAAAACAAACCAGTCCCTTTCCTAGGGAGTTATTTAGGGCATGGTAGCACTAAAACTTCCTGCAGATCTCCCGTGGTTTAGGAAAACACATCATTTGTGTGCTTGCCAGGTGGGCAGTGGTGCTGGTCCAGACTCACAGAATCATTAAGGTTGGAAAAACCCTCTGAGATCTTTGAGTCCCTCCAGGCTCCTGAGAGTTGCTGTCTGGGCATCACACAACATTTTCATTTCAGCAGAAGGTTGTGCTCTCTCTCTTTTCAATTAAAATGGTCGAAAATAGTGTTAAACCTTAAAGTGCTGTAACATTTTCCTTTCCATTTTCCACGTGAGTGCCCAGGGACTGTCATGAGCTCCTCCTGCCTCTGGTACCATGGTCCTCCTGGGCTTTTTCATTCCTGCTGCCAGCGTGACTCCCTTGCCACCCTGCACCCACCTTTCCACACCAGGATCTCACCTGGAGGAGACCCAGGAAGAGGATGTGCTCACTCAAGGAGTGATGATGCCCACAAGGAGTGTCCTGGAGTCCCTGCTCTGCTCTGTGCTGGGGTTCTTATGTAAGAAAGGGTAAAAGGACAAGCAAGAACACTGAACATGAAAAGTCAGTTTGTTTGCTTGCTGAGAAGCCTGGCAGAGGCAGAATGGAACTGGATAAATAAAAATTCAGGCTGGCAAATGTTAGGTACCTGCAGGAACACCTGCACCACCTGACCAAGGCAGGATTCTGCAGGCAGCTGGAAGGGGAAATGCAAGGTGGGTGCTGACACTCTCTGGCTCCAGAAAACAGCTCTGTTAAATTCCTCTTACTTTTGTTTTTACTGTCGCTATCATTCAGGTCCTTTCCAGTTTTGCACTTGTAATTCAGCAAGGTAGAACAGCAATTACTGAAGACTATATAACAGTTTGGATATTATCAGTGGATTTTAATTGTCTGCCTGGAAACACCTTTGACCACAGCCGTGCTCAGAACTCCAAGGAGGAACTCCTACCTGATGTGTAGTTTTCTTCCTGCTATTAGCATAACACATCACTTCTCTTCAATGTCCGTGGCTATTCATAATCCTTGTACAGAAATGTGAGTTTGCAAATCAAGTTTGGTGTTGCTGAGCACTCATTGGTGTTTTTAACTCAGCCTTGGTGGTGAGTGTGAAGAGCTGATGTCCCTTCTCCATCTCAGCCGAGGACAAGCTCCTTTGTGCTTCCCTATCACATCGTGAACCAGATTGAGATTTATGCAACTCTACCAACACAGGAATTCTTAAATCTTTCACACTGTGCCATATAATGTTTTTCCTGCAGCTTTTGTCTCAGTTGTGGTAATGGAAAGGTTTTGGCATGCATGAAGATTGGCTGAGAGATGTGAATATGTAACTGCACAAATGAGGAACTCGTGGTGCTTCAGAGTATGATCTGTTTTCTGTTATTCTTAGTTCTTTCGCATTTTAAAAATGTCATCCATATAGGAATGTTTGGAACTATCTACATATATTTTTTAAAAATCAAGATGATCTTCACACTGAAACAGAAGAGTTTCAGCTCAAAACTGGGCTGAAACAGACTTAACAAAAAAAAAAAAAAAAACAACAAAAAAAACCCCCACAAACAAAACCCAAAAGCTCTCAATGGAAATCAATCTGCTTTGTCACTGTGATAAGAGCTTTTGACACCCCACTAAGATTATTTCTGAGGCACAGCAATAGCTTTGGCGAGTGTTTTTCCCCTCATCCTCTTCCTAGCTTGCCTCTTACACCTTGTTCTTACCTGTACTGGAGAAATCTATTAGCACCAAAAAATGCAGCATGGGCTTGAAGGTTTAAATAGTTGCTTTTAGGGGAAACAAACACAGTAAATTGAAACTAGACAAATTTTGATTTTTTATCGATTATTCCAGTCCAGCTGTAAAGAATACAGCAGAGTTAAAGAAATACGGTGATGAGGACTCCCAGAAATTAGTTATGCAGGAATTAGATATAAAAAAATACATAAAAAGCTATCAGAATATTTGTATAAAAAGCTATCAGAAATATTTAAATAGGTCATGGAGCCTGACATTGTTCCTTGCTATGTGTGTATGTGTCTGTCTATCTAAAATATTCGGCACTACTTTTGTAGAGCTCTAAAATGGATGGAAAAAACTTCTGAAGAAACTGAACTAGATCTTCCCCATGTCTAATTTGGAAAAAAAAAAAAAAAGGAACTTAAAGGATTTTAGAAATGTTTAGAAACATTGGCATTATGACAGCAAGAATCTCTGTCATAACGTCATATGATTAACTAGATCAGAAACGTTCTGGGATGTTCTGATCAGTTATGTTAATGCCTCTTTTAAAAAAGTATAAAGCTAATGCTCTATAAAATAGATACTTGAAAAACAGTTTTGGTTTTCCTCGGGCTACTGAGATTAGAGTTTCGTAATCTGTTTGACCAGCTGCAGAGGACGTTCTGTTTCATTTTTTTTCTTTTTAAGTAAATGAGCTTCATCTCAACATGATTAAAAAGTAAAAAAAAAAAAAAAGAATCAGGCTTCAAAAATACTCCATTTTCACTCATAATTTTAAATAGGAGCAACTGCATTGTCATGTCTTGTTGCAAATGTAATTGGGTTGGAGGTCATTAAAGACTTTGAATAAAAGAATTTCCAAGTTTCCAAGTGTGCATCCTCCCCTGTCAAGAATCACCCCATTTTTGGCTTCCAGACATAATTTTAGCAGATATTACTTTGCTGCCTCTCACATCTCACATGTGTTGAGTCAAGCTCGCTCTTGTTCAGTTCAAAAAGCAGTGGTTTGCCTTGCGAGTTAATTTTTTTGATTAAGGTTACTTTGAAAGGTAAAAAGACATTATTACATTTCTTTGTGTGTGCCTATGTGCAAGAAAATGTGTGTTATTTTGTGTAATGAGAGAATTGCAGCAATACTGAGCACTTGATTGCACCAAATAAATAGCTTTTCTTTCATTCTTACTGGGAATCAGATTGGCCTATTGATTAGAAATATCTGAGCTTTTCATATTTGTGCTTTAAAAGAGCAGAACGAAATAAGAGGCTTTGTAAGGCCCTGTTAGAAATGTTTATATTTCCAGATGAGGAGCAATGCATTTTAAAGAGACATTTGCAGAGCACCAGGGGTCTGCTGGAGCCTCTGGGCTGGCTCCAGGTGTGAAGTATCCAAACACCTCCTTCAAGTGGCATTTTGGTGATGAACTTGGTTGGGAATGAAGCCCCGGGCAGCAGAAGATTACCTCGTTCAGCCAGTGATTGATAAATCCACTTTATCTCTGCCTCGTTCAGCCAGTGATTGATAAATCTACATTTTCCTTCTCCAAGTCATTGCAGGAAATTCTGCCCGAACCCCCTGATGTTTGTTTTTGCAGAACTGTTGTTAAAGAGTGCAGCAAGCAGCAGAACCAGATGTTTTGCTGGTTCATTTGTATTCACGACAGGAGTTTTTCACTGGCACGGTGTTGACGGGATGTTTTAGTCGTTCTTGCGACAGAGCATCAAAAATCCAAGAAGTTGCCTGAAAATGTTGAAGCCGACATCAGGTCTTCACAGGAAACCTGCTCGGAGAATGGCAGACTCCTTTCTGTTCCCTTTGACTGCAAAGTGTTTAATGAAAAGCAAATTAGGGAATGAAAATTGTCTCGTGGATCAATGGGGCACAGCGGTTCCACCCGCTCAGCATTATCTGTCAGACGTTAACCTGATTGGGAATGTTGTATTTTGTGTGATAGTCTCAAAATCAGACTGAAAGGTTGACTGAAAAAATACCTGATGTATTTTGTGTGTGCTCCGAGGCTGATAACAAACTCTGCAGTTCAAGTTTTAATAACTCGGGGGGAGCTGAGAAACTTCAAAAGCTTCGTGATAAATGTTTTTGACAAAGCGTCAGCTGAACATTAGGCAGAATCTTGGTAAATCCTCTCATAAGTGGTTTAAAATGGAGTTCAGAACTTTTCCTTCATAAGTGGATGCTTAAGATGTCATGGTATCTTTGGGTTTAAAAGATTCATTTTATCTGGTAAATGTGCACCATTGGTGTTTCTGCCTAAACCTCGGCGAGCGCAAAGGAAAAACAGTTCCAGGCTTTTCTCCTTTTGGCAGCCTCTGCTCTGCTCTTAACCATGACACTCCTGCAGGCTGGGGAAAGGTGGAAGCAGTGTTAAAGCAAACTACAAAATACTCCAGGTAAATTTTACAGTAAATCTTCCAGGTTTTGATGGACTTCCAGCTTTTGATTGACTTCATCGCAGCAGCCCCGAAGTGTCCTGGTCATAGGCAAAGCTGTGCTTGGACATGGCAAGTGCTTGTTGGGTTTTGTGGCCCGTCGAGAAAAGCAGATGAAAGCCAGTTTATTACAGCCTTTGAACCTTGCCTCTCTTTCCCTCCCGTCACCTGAGCCACTAAAACAAAGCAAAAACAATTCCCTCCTTGGCTCCCCCTGACAAAAAAAATGCCCGACTTCACAATT
Source organism: Sylvia atricapilla (assembly GCF_009819655.1). Lineage (NCBI taxonomy): Eukaryota > Metazoa > Chordata > Aves > Passeriformes > Sylviidae > Sylvia > Sylvia atricapilla. The sequence goes on along the minus strand of NC_089157.1, from coordinate 10,449,872 downwards.
TATGCTGCTGTTTTCTTTGAACTGTTATCTCTGCAGGACCTTATGGCATCCTTTGCCTTTCAAAAGAATTGAGTTTATAATGTCCTGCAGTGAAGCCCTGACTCAGCAAAATGCTTAAGCTCCTGCCTAATTTTACATCTACAAATAGCCCTGCTGGTGCCTTCAAGGTATTTTAGGGATGTATCTTAGAATCGTGGAGTCTTGAAAAGATTTGGGTTGGAAGAGAGCTTAAAGTCCATCTTAATGTCCAGCCTGTCCTGGGACACTTCCAGGGATCCAGGGGCAGCCACAGCTGCTCTGGGCACCCTGTGCCAGGGCTTCACCTTCCTCACAGGGAATAATTCCTTCTAAAGACTCCGCAGGAAAATTATCTTAAAACTTCGGTCAGCTCTGCTTGCTATGTACAGAAAATGCTGAAAACACTTCAATATCTCACAGGAGCAAAGCAGAAAAGAGCAGGCATATTGACAATCCTACCAGTGCTCAGGTGCTCTCCAAAAGACACCAGATGAAGTCTGATGTGGAAGTGTTACAGGACTGCTCAGGAGCTAATGCTGATGATCCCAAGTTTGTAATGTGCTGCCAGTCAGTCTCTTGCCTGTGAATTGTCAAAAATGAAAATACCTTGTGTGAGAGCCTGCCACACTTGCAAAATGTTTGCATATATTTTTCTTTTATGTTAAATGACCTACTTTAAATTTTTTTCTCCTACTGCTGGAGAGACTTGATTCTGTTCCTAGAGTCGAATTATTCCTTTTTCTTCTTGAGCCCCTTTCTTTCTTTCTTCCCACAGTCCCTCAAGGGAAGGATTTGTTAGACTTCCCAGGGGCATCTCCTGCTGGCAAATCTCTGCAGCCATTGCCTGCTGCAACAGGGAGCTCCTTGGCTGCTGGGGTGGGCAAAGCCCCCAGCTTGGAGGATTTTCTAAGATCTCCATTCCCATTTTGAAATCTCAGCGAAGTGAGCCGAACTTCCAAACGTCCTGTGGTGTGTATGGGAGCTCATGTTATTCCAAGTGGGAAATGCTGAATTCTGTGCCTTTGGAAATTATGCCTTTTATCTGATTCCTGACCAAGGAAACTTTTTTTTTTTTTTTCTTCCTATAATAGCAGCAGAAAATGGGCAACCAACTCTTGTAGGGACACATTTACCAAGGTATTACCAATTTGCATTTTCATTCCGTGTTGTAATTCGTGTTCACTCTTCATGAATTAGTGTTTAGTGGTTAGAATTAAATATGAGGCATGAAGAGTCACAGATTTGCTGTCACTGCATAGTGTAGGACACTGTGAAGAGCAGCCTTTGCAGGTCTTCCTTTTTCCTCTACCCATCCATAGCTGTTCTCAGCTTCCCTGAAGCTGGGCTGATGGTAACAGACTTGGAGGTCAGTGAAAGTAAAATAGGAAAAAGGTATGTCAAATATCCCTTAAGGCCTTTTAATTTCTCTTCCTGAGGAGCAATAAAGCCTGAATTTTCTGTACAGTCATAATAGCAATTGCAGTGTACCTACAGGATAGAGAAATAATTCGTGTTGTTAAACACCGTGACTATTTTCTGTGTAAAATAATAGATTTTCTTTTCTCTTGCAGTAATGTTGGCCCCTACATATAGGTTGTGGAGAACTTTGTTTGCAAAAAAACAAAGCCATTGTTTTAACAGAAACCGCAGAAATTTTGCCTTTCATATTGAATCAGTAGCATAATGAGTCGTGGAGCAATAGTTCAACATCAAAGGAAACTTTTTGGATATATAGTGTGTTGCAACAACAGCGAAAAAGTTCCCACCAGAAAGGAATTTTGCCATATGTGAACAGCAAACATATGTATTAGGTTAAAAACCAGAAGATTTCCTTTGCTTTGCACCAAAACCAAGAGAGAACTCCAAGTACAGAGGATTTTGTTTGCAGTGTCATGGGCAAGAGCTCAGTGAAAACCCAAAAAGCCTTGAGGATGCCCCAACAATTTGGCTCAAACATCAATATTTTTCACTTTTAGAAACACCCTTGTTTTGCTCTGACTCATGGCATTACATCAATGGTCTTCACAGATATACTTGCCCAATTTATTTATAGTAGTAATAAACCCAGATAAATCTATTTATCTCCATGAAATATTTGAGCGAAATTAATGATTGTTTTTTAAAATCTCGATGGGATTCTTGGCTGCTTCCTTTGGATAGAGTTGTATTTGATTCTAAATTGTGAGACCACTTAATGTAAAGAAGTTTTTTGCCCAGACACCCCATAATTCTGGCTTCATGGAGAGATAAAAATTCTGAAAATGAAATGTTTTAATGACGAAATTTTAAAGCATCTCCATGTGTATTTCTGGAAGAAAATTCTCTTTAATTTTTATTATCATTCACATGGGGCTTTTTTTCCCCTCAAAGTTCCAGAGATTTTTCTTCTCATGAACGAGGAGAGAAAACACATCAATGGATGTAATTTGAATTTAGAAGGCACTTGAAGAGAGGCCTGTATTCAGAATTATTGTTGGCACATGTTTTGAGGATGTAAAGTGGAAGCCTTCTTCTGTGGGCATTAGTAAGGAGATAATTAAGACTACAGTAGGTAATTAGGGTAGCTTTTATTACTGCATCTTTCATTAACTAATTATATTAATTTGGTAACATTTGAAAAATTCTTTGAAGATGAAAAGTGCTAACTCTCACTACCTTTGGTGGTAGCTTTTCTCTGCACTGGTCATAAATTTCAAGGGCTTTTCTTGATACAGATGCACATCCATATGTGCAGAGTTGCTAATAAAAATTACATATTTCTAATAAAAAAAAGACAGACATTATCTGGCATAATCTGATCAGGATGAGCAGCAACTTTTCTGCTGACGCTTTCTTTTTCAAAGTCAAAATACGTTGGTACTTAATGTTTTTTATTGGGATAAAAATATTTCCCAAAAAAAAAAAAAAAAAAGAAATTTTCCTTGTTTTGGAAGTGTCACTTATTTATTCAAGCCTCAGAGCAGAGAGGTAAATGTGATCCATCACTTCCCATTGATGTGATGGGATCAGGAATCAAACCTTGTCTGCTCTCAGGAACATACAAAAAACAGGAAATTATTTCAGGTTAAAGAAGGAAAACATCTCACGTTTGTTAATAATTTCTTCACAGTTGTAATCAAACCAAAGGAATTAGAAATTGTAATTGTTTCTGTAATTCTTCAGAACTGAACTTTCTTTCAGGGAATCCAACACTTTTGAAAAGTATTCTGTGATTAAAGGATAATCAAATCAGATTTCATATATTAAAGACCAAATCCTTCCTACATTCCCATTCCATATTTGTTCCCGGGATTCTTCAAACTCTTCATCTTACCAGCTTTTAGTTGATTTAGATTAAGCCCTGCAACTAACACCAAAAATTAATTCCTGCCTTGACAAGGGATTTTGGAATGCTGGCACTGCACCTTTTTGTCTCTTTGGGGCTCCTTGTTAAAACTCTCTGCTTTACAAGCTGGGGTTTTTTTTTTAAAAAACAACATTTTTTCCCAGCCTCAGTCTGCCCCTCAGGTATCCCACAGAATTCCTCTGATCCTGTGCATCATCCTGGAGCCTCACAGGCCCAAACCCCACTGAGCTGCTCCCTTGGGTCTGAAACAAACTCCATTTGGGTCCAAAATAAACTCCATTGGGGTCAGGAATAAACTCCATTGGGGTCAGGAATAAACTCCTATTGGGTCTGAAATAAACTCCATTTGGGTCTGAAATAAACTCCATTGGGGTCTGAAATAAACTCCATTTGGGTCTGAAATAACCTCCATTCAGCGTTTTGCTGGAGATAATCCATCCACAGAGGGATAATAGGGGGAATAAAAGGTTCCTACCCCGACATGCAGCTCAGAGGATCCTTTCTCCTTCCACATCAGTGTCCAGTGGCTCTGGAGCACGGATGGATCCATCCACAAACTCCACTGCAGCTCTCCAAAATCTGCCTGGAATATTCCTTCTCAGCGCCGTTACTTTTCCCTTCCATCCTTCCCGGGCCTCTGGATGCCGTGTGAGACCCAAACAATATGATTTTATTTTAGGAACCTTCCCATTTTTTAGAAATAAATCAAATGAGTTTTTCCCCTTTCTCCAGCTGTAATTCACCCACATTGTTGCAATGGAGCTTATTATCTCATTTACATTTTTAAAGAGGCTTTCAAAGTGTAGGATATCTGGGCTGGAAAGCAAAACATTTGATTTCTTTGTTCTCTGGCCAACACAAAGCACTTCCAAGGTCAGGTATGGTGTAGACATTCAACAGCAAACATGTTTACATGGCATTTGAAAGCCCGTTTAACTGAAAACAAAAAAAAATATTGTCTTTATAAGAGTGATGCAAGTCAGCTTTGCGCAGCTGAGGGATGGGAATTCATCTGAACCAGGGAAAATTTAACTAAATAAGTGAAGTTTTGTTTTCTGTTCGGGGGGGGGAAGAAAGCCTCTGACGCTTAAAAAATTGGCCCGGATTTTTATTTTTAATCCCTTTTTCTTCATCTCAGCAGTTATTAATCATAAGCTCTGCTGCTCTTTGGGCAAAATGCAACACTTTGAAGCTGTAGAATAGAAACTGCTTTTCTAAACAAAACCAAACATTGTTTAATTTTACAAAAGCGATGTTCTGGGGTGTACCTGGGGTGAGTCCTCTGCTGTTTTTATAAGAGTATTCTACATGGCAAAAGCTTCTCTGTCTGATTCAGAGAAAGATTTGAGGGTTCTGGTAGCTTCAGGAATTGCCATCAGCATTCAGGCTCTGGCCACTGCACGTGAGGCTTTTTGACTACAGAGGGAATTTTCAAAAAGTGTGATCTTCAAAAAGGTGCATTATTCATTCACAATCCCTCCTGGAAAATTAAAATCACGGGCAACAAACAAACTTACATATTCCTAATTGCTATTTGCAGAGCTGATCACGTGCAGGAGTCTACAGCAACCATGAGATTTTGATGTTACTTTTTCATTTTGGCGTGGCTTTGATCAAATGCTGAACGTTTTGGTTTTACTTATTTTTTTGCTATAGCGCTGATAGAATAGCTGGAGTACTCAAATGAACATTAATTACTCATGGAATTTATGCAGCACACGAATAGTCCAAAAAGGGTGCAGTTAAAGGTATTTGTGATTGATCCAGGGAGTTTGCTGTGGTTTTTTTTTGGTTTGTTTGTTTTTTTTTTTTTTTTTTTTTTTTGCCATCCCAATACAAAACCTGCCAACAGTTGTGATGTGATTGGAAAAAATCTGTGAGTTCATACAGTAAATTCCAGTTTGGACAAATGGTGAGGGGATAACTGGAAGAGTTGTTAGTTTGCTCTACTTACATGCTATAGTAAAAATACCTTATTTCTAAATTTAAATTTAAGACATTTTCTGCTCTCCTAATGAAATAAAACATGTGTGCTCCGTGCTGGCAAACACTATCTAGAGTAGGTGAACCTAACAAAGGCTGTGTTATCTGAATTTCCCAAATTAAATGACTTTCAGATGCTTTGCAAGTGCTCAGATTTAAAGGAACCTCTCATTTTATCCTCTGCAGAAGAAGTTTGTTGTAAAGAGGAGAAAAATGGAGAAGTGAAGGAAGGAAGGAGCAGGATCCCAGTTTTCTTTGCCACCTCAGGGTGTGGTGTCTTGTGCAGGAACAGTTTGAGATCCAGTTTTGTGCTCAGGATCTGCAGATGGGGCTGATACAAATCTCTTCTCTGGCACAAACACAAAAAACCCCAAAAACTATATGGACTCACATGTATTTATACAATTAAATGCTGTCTCTTGGCCAGCTTCAAAGTCCAGTGGAAGACTCAAACTTGCTCTTGAGCACAAGGGAAAGATGAGTGATGTGTGATGAGGTTTCTTCCCTCCTTATTTTTCACCGCTGGGGCTGGAAAAGCTGATCCTGAAAGAGCAGGAGAGGATGGGTCATACTTTGTAGTTTATCCAAAATGTGCTCCAGGAATGTTCCTGAGAGTCATCCTGGGCTGGTTATGAATGGACATTTTGGGGTTATGGCAGGATTTTTGCCTAATTAATTGGGCTTTTGGTGATCTTCCTGATTTGTGGGATGACCTTTCTCCTTCTTGCAGTTCTGCATTGCTCGTTTTAGCTTTTGTGCTTGTTTGTGTTTTACCTCACGAGGTAGCTGTACAAAAAGCAAACAAAAAGTCTGCAATTCACACATAATTCCCACATACATTTCATTATATTAATGCAAATTCCTGGTACTGCAAGACTTGTTGAGTACTGAAGATGGGTTGTGTATTCAAAGCCTGGATTTCAACATTTCTCAGAAGCTGTGATAGCATAAAAGTCCCTGGGCAGATTTGAAGTTCATGCTTGGGTCTGGTTACAATTTTTGGCATCAGAACATGTAACAGTCTTACAGCTATAAGACTTTAAAGTTAATGCCTGGCATCACTTCAAAACATCGTGCAAGATCTATCATAAGTAGTCCTCTTATCTTATCTCAATAGCAGTTTTATCCTGTAAATTATTGGAGAGTGCAGGATTTCGGTGCTGTGGAAAAGAGCAAGGCATTTTTGCTGTTAAATCTTTGCACCACGAGGATTTTTAATGGTCCTGAGTTGTGCACAGGTAGCCTGGGCTGCTGGAAGCAAACATTCACCATATGGCAGGTCCTGCATCTGTGGGGTTGTTGGTCTCTCCTCTCAAGGGAAAGGCAGGAGCACCAAGGGAGGTTTAGGCTGGATAGTAAGAAAAATTTCTTCACTGAAAGTGTGATCAAGACCTGGAGCTGCTCAGGCAAGTGGTGGAGTCACTGTCCCTGAAATGTTCAAAAAAAACAAGTCAATGTGGCATTCCTTGATACGATTGAGTGCCCATTGTAGGGTTGATCAGAGTGCCCATTGTAGGGTTGATCAAAGGTTGGACTCGATGATCTGGGAGGTCTTTTCCAGCCCTAAGGATTCTGTCATTCCAGGATGCTCTGCAGAAAGCTCTCTGTGCAGCTCAGCTTTTTTCAAAGCAGCACCAGAGGCTCCTTCGGTGACATTTGCAGCACGAGCCCCTTCCCAGGTCCAGCCCCGTGCTGCTTTTCACTGATGGGTATCAATGCCCCGATTTCCTGCCATACAAAAGATAACTCAAAATATTCCCTTTCTGCAGCTACAGCCGCCTCTGTGTTGGTGTCAATCCCCCAGCCACAATTGTGCACTTTGCTTGGAGTCAGCACTTGCAGTTAACAATGCCTTTATTCAAGCTGACAACATCACTAAGCTTTTAGTAAATGTGTAAGTAAATGTTAAGCGTGTATTCAAACATCCAACAATGAGGAGGAAACTTTCAAAACAAACAACAACAACAAAAAAATCTTTGAAACTTTGTATTGTTTGTTTGGTGTGTATCTGTTAGAAATAACACAGACTATCAGTTCCTTGGGGCACGCTGTTCCTTTGTTAAGCATGTAACAAAAAGATCAAGGCTCTTGAGTGAGTGCTGGAATAAAAATAAATATATAAGGAGAACAATCATGACAAAATAAATTTGTCTATGCATTTTATGAGCTTGGTTTAGGAGTGATTGCTTCTGAGCTAAATAAAGATTGGGTAGTTGTGGTAAAGTGACATCATAATATTCCTTTTATTTATTGCCATTTATACTTCGTTTATAGATCCCATGCTAGATTTGACTACAGGGCAGGAGGGGAGTCCCTCATCTCAGCCAGCATCCCACTCCAGTAATATGGAATACATTTCCACTCCAAATTCCAGACATTGTTTTCCAGAGAGAGGATTATTCTTGCTTAAAGAAAAAAACAAAACAAAACCTGTTGGTACACTGCAAAACTGCTCCTAGGAAACTCAGGTTGTGCAGAGAGGATGACAACAAAAACCTGGGACATTTGCAAATGCAAATGTTGCAATATTTCCATTTGCCTTCCAACCTTTGAGGGTATTTCTTCCATTTTTAGGATGAATAGTGTAGAAGAAGATATAAAAATAATATATTTTAAGGATTAGTAGCCTGTAATAAGATACAACTTTAAAGATGTAACTACTCTTGTTCAGTCAATGGTCCCACCAGTGCAAAGTCACTTTTTTGAGTGGCCAAACTGCCTCTGTCATGTCTTAGCACCAAGTTCAGCTGGACTCCCAGTGCTCCACTCCCTTCCCCAGCTCCTTGGAGGACGTCACCTGGAAGTTTTGCTGCCCTCCCATGTTTCTCACGTGTGTTTTGCATCCCTTGCTGTTGTTCCAGGCCTTGCAGGAGGAGGTGGAGAATTACCGTGGGCAGCTTTATGATGCTCAGAGGAGGCTCCAGCACAGCGAGCTGAAATCCCAGGAGCAGGTACTGGGTGCTGTCCCCATCCCTTGAGCAAGGAGGTGCAATAGTTAAAAATAATCCCTTCCTTCAAAGCGAAAAAGAATTTTCCTGCAAAATTCTCAGCTAGCGCTTTCTTTTCTGTTTTGTTGGTAATGAAAGAGAATTAAACTGTCTGAACCCTTCAGGCAAATACTTATCTGCTGCTCTCTATTGCAAGTTGGTATTTCAGCTATTCTAGCTGTTAAATGATGCATTTATTTTGAACTGACTGTTTGCAACTGACTGTAGAGTTTTAATAGAGGTTTCTGAGACTATTCGAACCTGTTCTTTAATGGTTTGTATGAAGAGAAATATAATTGGACAATAACAGCTAAAAATAATCTTTAGTCCTGATCTTCTGCATTCATTGTCCAAACATGTCTGTAAACAGTTTCAGATGATTAATAGTGCTAAATTTTTTCTGGACACTTCCAGTGAAGTCAGAGATTATTTAGTGTGCTTTGAGCGAAATAGAGTGTGGTGTTTACAGGCAGTGTTGGAACAGAAAATCAATCATCTGCATTCAAACCAGATTAAATTGAAATATTCAGGAGAATATGCAGGTGATGAATGCCTGAATCAGAGAGGAATTTATGTATTTCTAATACAAATCAGGTTTTGAAGCATTTGAGAACTTTATTTGGTGCTGAGTAAACAGTATCTACATCATATATCCTGCATAAAGCATTCCTAATTTACCTGCAGGAATAATTGGTTGGGGTGGATATAGAAGATTAATAGTCATTAACTTCACATATTTTTTCCTCAGCTTTGTCATCCTACTGGCACATGGGAATTCTCTGTCACCCTTGGTGTTTAATTGATGTGTTTCCTCTCTGGAGTGTCAGTGATGGGCTGTTCCCTTCTGTCCCCCCTCTGCCTCCCAAATCCAGATGTTGGGCCAGGCTCATCCTTAGCTGCAGGGCTGCAGGGCTTTGGTGTAGTGACTGAGCTGGCCTACAAGCATTGCATTTTGCATTTTGGCTTCAGAGTCTCCTGGAAAAGAAGGAGGAAAATCAGCTCTTTAGAGCATGGTTGTCCCTCCCAGGGAACAGCACTGGCTGCACGCTGTGAGGGATGTCCTCTTCCAAATATTTTCCTTTTTTATGTTTTTCTTTAGCCACTGCCAGTTTGCCTTTTTTTTTTCGTTTTCTTTTTTTTTTCTTTTTTTTTTTTCCCTGTCCCATTTTGAGATGGATCCAGAAGAAGAAATAAAAAGTGACTCATGAAGTAGAGAGGTAGAAGGTTGCACATTTGCACATGCAGATTCACAGGGTGCCTTCAGGGTTTCCTCCTACATGAGCATCTGCTCCAAACCAATCTACAGAACTCTCCTGTCCAGACTTTAATTAATGAAGGACTAGTTCAGATGGTAACATCCTGTTCCCCAGCATAACGGAACAGGAATGTTATTTAAATTACACTGGGCTGTCCATCTTTGAGCTCGGTGTGTTGGCAGATCTGGTAGAGCTCATATCCAAGTTCCTCAATGGTCTTGTCTCTGCCTTTCATCCACTGGGACTTTCTGAAGCAGCTGGAGCCACTGAAGCTGGTTTGCTTTAGGTGGCTTTGGTCTATTTTGCAGACAAACATTTTGGAAGTTGTTACTCGTCTCCTCTGTGACCGGTTAATTCATTAGTTCTGCTTATCTCTCCAGAAGAAAAAGGCAAAAGTGACAGCTCTGACATGTTTCCAGTTACTGGGTTTGGCCAGGCTACCTGTAAATGTGTTCATCAAGTGTTAACAGTAGTTAACAACTCATCAGCTGATCAGGGACTTGAAATATTCAGGGCAGCGACTTGCTTTCTGCTTTTACCAAATACTGTGTGAATCAGAATTGCATAAAACGTGGAGATTTGTGCTGGCACCATTACAAAAGCCACTTTTCCAAGCTTTTACATGTCTATAAATAAGGAGGAGAGAGGGTTAAAGAGTTTCTGTTTTTCATTAAAAGGAAAAATCTTGTGTTTTGATTCTATAACAACAACAAACAAATGAATGAGACATGAAAAAACATTTTGTTGTGCTTTTAATTAAAACTAAAAAGCTGTTTCTCGTTATGGCTTGTTGGGTGGTATCTTAGTGCTCCATGTTGGCCGTTTTTTCAGTGCAATGTCCTCATAACTCTTCAGCCTTTAAGAGTGACTGACAGAGCCACAAAGTTTAACTCTTTGTCGCAGTGACCCTCTGGTGATCACACAGGCTTAACCTTTCGTTATTATAATCATCCAGAGAGACAAACTATCCTATAAATAAAGGGGAGGAAATACACTGGGCTGTCAGCAAGCCCTGAGCTCTTCTGGAGGCCAGCGTGGCGCTGCAGTTGGAGAGGAGCTGTTTTTGTGGAGCTTTTCCATTCCCATACTTTGTGTTCTTGGATGAATTCGTGTTTACTCCTGTTTTCTTTGTCTCTCCCATTTTATAGTGTGCAGTCACTTCGTGTCTGTGTTGTCTCACCAGTGGTGCCATATGGCAACGATCTCTGGGTGATGGGTTCCAATGACGTTTTTCAAAAGTAAATAATTTTATCTTTTCCGTAAAGGTTGTCCTGTCTCTGTCCTTGTTTTCCAGTGTAATGCTGCTCTTCAAGAGCGGAGTCCCAAAGCTGTGCCATCCTTCTTCAGGTCAAAATGTTGGATGTTTCCTTTAAAAAGTAGATGTCCAGCTTCTTGAGACATAAATAGAAGTTGTATTCATGGAAAGAGATACACTGGCAGTTAATGTGAAAACTTTAATATATAGTTTTATATATATTGTTGTTGAATATATATGGTCACAGGACTGTTAATGCAGTCTGGGAAGGTTTCTGGCAAATTTGGGTGTGTCCTAAGCATTTCCTTGCAAAGCAGCAGTGAAGTTTCTTATATCTCAGTCCTACATAACTGTGGGATCAGCTTCCTGTCCAGTGATCCCATTGTGTTCCTGTATCGTGTGCTTTTGGAGTGAATGTATCCCTTGGTTGTCTCTGGATCTAATGAGAGACAAGATTTCCTACTAAACATCACTTTTTAAGTCCTGTGGCTTTTGTACATTTGTCAGTCATCGTTAAAAAATCTCCATTGTTCATGCAGGAGACTCTACATCCTGTGAATGTGTAATTAAGAATGACACACATCACTGAGAGCTTAATGAATCCAGGAATTTAGGCAACAAGTTTTGCTAAATTGAGACCTGTATAAAAATTCATGGTAGTTATTTTTTTCTTTTTTTCTTTTTTTCTTTTTTTCTTTTTTTTTTTCCCTATACTACCTAGATTTCTTTGGCATTCATTTAATTTCAAATTCCTTTATGAAGGGTAATCACCCCAACTCAGTTTACTAAAAAGCTCCAAGAATCTGTCTTTTGGGAATTACACACAAGGATTTTCTCAGAAAAAAAATAAATCCTATTCTTTTCATTCCATGTTCTAATGTTTCTAGCCATAGATTTGGGGTGACTATGATATAAAATTTGGGATAACAGAAGAGAAGAAAGTTCCTCATGTTTGCAAACAACTGAAGTAGCAACAACACTATAGATACTCAAACCATAGGGATACCTCCAAACAGTCAAGTCATAAATAGAGTTTTAAAGGAGATCCTGAGACAGAAAATCAATTATGTTCAATTCATTAATATTGCTGAGGAAAATAAAGGAGAATGGCAATGGAGGTTTTCAGCCCTTTAATTTCTTTTTCCTAAAAAAAGATTATAAAAGAAGGAGAAAGGAGTTATCAGAATGAGGATGTTACAGAAGTATTTGGCATAAAGTGCAGCAGCTTAGTTTAAGTGGATTTCACTCATGTTCAAATGAAAACAGGAGTGATAATTGTAAAAGAGCCATGATTCAAAAGCATTCAGCCAGTTTTCATTTCTAATGTTTATTATCCTGACTTGCTCGATTTTTTTTTTTTTTTTAATGACTGCTGGATATTTACCACATTCAGCCCAACTTACTGTTTCCATGCCAACTAAATATATTTGTTCTCAGATGAGTGCTGTGATGCATCCTTCTGAAATTTCAGTTGCTGTGTAGCACAGAGGAACTTCTAAGGTTTGCCACACCTTCTCCTTGGTGGGAACAGTGCTGCTGCCAGTGGATTTGTGGAGCTGGGAGCAAGGAATCAGTGAGACACAGATGAGCAATAGGCTTTGATGTCCACGGTATGAGTCCCAAGTCATTCTTAATCTGATGGCTGGAACACTTGAGTAATATTAGCTCTTTAGTTTAGGGCTTTTTTTGGGCCGTATTTCTCCTTAGAAATTATCCAGTGGAAGTTGTCCCTGCCCATGGCAGAGGGATTGAAATGAGATGATCTTTAAGGTCCTTTCCAACACCAACCATTCCATGATTCTGTGATTTTTTTAAAGGTCTCAGAGAGTCTTTAATACCATCAGATGGCAGCCTGAGGTGCTTGCCTCAAGTTCCCAGACTTCCTCAAAGTGTTGTCATCCTCAGAACATGTTACAGTCACCCAGAATCAGACAAATTAGGATATTTAAATAACCCGGATTAGGATATTTGAAAGCCCTGGTTGGCTTTGTGGCCAGCTGCAGGTGAGGAGGTTGGAGGGAGCCTTTGTGTCACCAGGGGACACTTTGGAAACTGAAATCCAACCAAGTCAGCACAGGCTGGAGGTGGTGATGAAATTCTGCTGTTTGCTCCACTAGCTTCAACCCACGTCACTGAAACGCTTCCAGAACTTCTCCCCCAGAGACCCATTTGTGCTCCCACAGAAATGGGAAGCCCAGGCTGGATGTGGATGGTCTTAATCACAGCAGTGATTCACTGAGAGCAGCCCTTGCTGGGGCTCAGCAGCCTCTGGAGCCGTGGGGAAAAGTGTGAGAACCTGAAAGGAATTTCCAATGTGACTTTCAGGAACTGCACCACCAAATACTGTCACGTTAAAATAGTTCTTGCAGTTTCTGCCTGTGACCAGCAGGGATGGATGGATTTGAAGAGTGGTTTTGGGCAGTTCTCTGTGGCTGAGGAGAGACCTTGTGTTATCTCCTCCATCCTCTGCTCTGCTGACACCCCCAGCACTGGATCAGGAGGGACCTCTGTGTTTCAGCTGTTTTCCTACCAAAAAAACCTTGTGAAAAATGCAGGGGACCAACAGGCAAAGGGACATAGCTCCCCAAAGGCTGAAAATCTGATGATTCCACATCTGCACAATAGAGGATTTCTTTTCTAACTACTCGTGGTGAGAAAATTTCAAATTTAAAGTCTTTTTTTATTGAAAAGAAGATGTTGGAGAGCTGCAGAGAAGCAATGAAGGATCCAGTGGCAGTTTGGCACACAGACCACAGCATCCAGTTCTGAGGGAGTTCTGGGTCTCTTTTCAGTAGAGACTGGTGGGCAGGAATCACTCTGATCCTGGTTCTGGCTCTATCAGGCACCTTTCATGGATATAGGTGCCCCACTGGAGTATGGCAATGTTGATTTCATAAAGTTTTGTTTGGGTTGGAAAGGACCTTAGAGATTACCCAGTGTCACCCCCTGCCCTGGGCAGGGACACCTACCATAGACCAGGTTGCTCCAACCCTAATCTTGAACACTTCCTGGGATGGAAGTGGACTTTAGGTACCATAAATTACCACAAACATCATTTGGAGCCCAATTCTACCGCTTTTTATCTTAGTAGGTGTCTATCTTATGCTCAAATCCATTGATATATTCATTAATCACTTTGCTAAACAGCACCCCTCAGTTTTTAATTAAGACTGAGATTGTCAGGATAAATCACCATTTTGCATTTGCCACATTTTATATTTGTGTATCATTTCCTTTAATGGCGAGCTGTGAAAGGAAAGAGAATTACAAGGAATATAGTAAATTATTCTGTGTAGCACGAGGTTTCAGATTAGCAGGAGGAGATAGAACCTGAGATTCAAGCACAGAAAAACAGCTTTGCAGGTGGGATTTGAAAGGAGCTGGAAATCAATGGAGTTAAAAGTTCCCAGGAGCTCCATATGGCAGGAACTGCAGGAGAAGAGGCTCTCACCAACTGTGCAACTGTCAAAGGGAAAAGAGTCGAGGAGAGTGGTGCATGTGTGGAAGTCAGTGATCAAATGTTAGCCTTGGTAATCAGGCACAACTGGAAAACACACAAATATACACCTCCTGAACAGAACAGAATGAATTATTGGAGCTTGGTGGCCAGCTGGAGGAAGACAGCAAACAGAAAGTGTAGGACAAATAGTTTAAAAAGGGAAAAGGGAATTGTTACCAAAAGAGAATAGAAGCATATGGCAGTGTGCAAGAATTAGTGTTTTAAAATGTCACTTTTCTTGCTCTTTGTCTTAAATAGCAGTGAATGAGAGAGATTGTCCTTTTAAGAGGGCATGTTAGAGCATCTGTGGTTAGATTATAGATTATCTGTGAAGGGAACTTTGCTCTTTCAGAAGCTGTTAAAGTAGGGCTACAAGGAGCAGTGATACTGGTGCTTAATGCAGGGAATTGAAATGGAATGGAATGTCTGGAGGAGCCAGTGGATGACAGAAGAACAGAGCAGCAAAACCTCATCTCCAGTTGTGCTCACAGCAATGCCTGCTCAAGTAGGGAACTGTCCCAGTCTCTTTTTCTAGGAGATGGAGCTAAAAAGGACTGGGAAAGACCAACTTTATGGGGATCTTTACCTTCACGTAAATTCTGAGGTACTATTTTGCTGTCAGCTTAATCAGCACCGAATGCCATCCATGGGAATTCCATCCTGCTGCCATGCTTCTCCTGCACTGCCCATCCTTGCCCAGCCCTGAGGCTCTGCAAGCCTGGCAGCTGCTTTTCCACTTGAGACCCTGCTTGGATTTTTTGTTCTTGGAAATGGTGGTCGTGAAAGTAGCTTCTGATTATTATCTACAGAGCTTTGCTTGTTCACACGGCGGGTGTGAAAATGCAGATCCTGATCCTGCTGCTGCTGAGTTCTGTCAGCCCTTGCTGGCCTTGGAGAGCACCAGGCACCTCCTGAATCAGGCACTGAGACCTCTCCGTGCTGGGCCAGCAGGGATGGGAGGGATTGTGTGGAAGGTGACACATGCTGGAATGTAGAACTAAAGCCCATAAATGTGTTCCAGCAGCGGTGTCAGAGATGCTCAGAGCTTCATTTCAGACTCCGTTATCCTGAGAGCGCGTTCGGAATGGCCAGAGGCAGAAATTAACCCCATGTGTTGGACCTGATGGTCCTCGTGGGTCCCTTCCAGCCCGGAATATTCTGTCATTCCATGTGCTCAGCTTTGGCCCAGCAGCACTGGGGAGCAGCTGGGCTGGTTTGGGTCTGGTTCCTCTGGATCAGGGGGACACCCCGTGTAGGGGACAGCCCTCCTGCTGCAATCCCAACCTCCTGGACCAGCAGGGACAGGAGCTGAGGGGAAGAGAGTGCTGGGGGAACAAAGATGGCATCTGCCACGAGTCATCTGGAAGGAGAAGAAAATAAATCCGGGATCCTCCAAATCCCAGCTGGAACAATAGCAGAGCCCTGGAGAGGGGGAGGCTGAGAGAACAGCGTGAATTTTCTAGCCACAACATTCCTGGTTGTTCCCTGGTGTTGACAGTGAAAGCGTTTATTCCTCTCCAAGCTGTGTAGTCCCAGGAATGCTGTTCTTGCCATATGCAGCCCACTGGTGGGTGTTTTTTGTTGGGGTTTTTTTTTTTTTTTCAAAAAGCTTCTTTTGCAGCTATGAATTATAAGGACTCAGATTGCTTAACTACAGCCAGAAGATTTTCCAGGTGGGAGATCTTGTTCGAGAAAAGAGAGATGGAAACACAAGCCACTGAAGTAATAAGGCCACTTGGATGCAGGTTGGGAAAAGAAACAAAAATGACCTGGATCAGCAAACTCAGTGCCCAGCGAGGAGCTCAGCAGGGCTGGAGTCCCTGTGGGTCAGTAAAAACAACAAGGCAGAAATGTCTCGGCTGCTGGGATGGGTTACTGGCTACAGACAGACACACAGAGGGGACGGCTGTGCCACCAATTTATCTTTTATTGGAGCTGTCAGGACAGGGGAGGTGCCCCAGCAAGATTTTCTCAGTGGAGAACAACATGGTGTTCACTTGACAAAACAACTTTTTGCTCAGCTGATCTCGCCCGTTTTCAGCTGAGCCAAATCCGTGGGATTTATGGCCTTCATTACTTTCCTTAAGAACTCGAGAACATTTGTATCGAGTTGCACGCTGTTCCTCTGAATCCGGGAGACCCATATTTCAATGGCCCTTGCACAGTGAGAGTCAAAATTATTCCCTCTGCCTGAACCCAGAGAGCGTGTGGACTCGAAGGCGGCCGATGTTCGCGTTTGGTGATTCTCTGAGAAGACAAATGTGCAGACCTTGATCTTCACTGAAACAATTGATACATCATCAGAATCTTCGTTAGGAAAAATCATTTCAGGAGATTTCGAGCTCCAGTTAAATGTTCCCTTTCAACAGAGGCCGGAGGGATCTGAGATTTAAGGGAATTGCCAGTTTTGGTTGGTTTGTTGCTGGGTTGGGGACGTTGCTCAGGGTGCCCCAGGCCAGCTGAGGGAGGAAAGGGGCACATCTGGACCCACAGAGGTTTTGTAGGAGTGGGGCTGTGCTCACTGAGACTTCAGGAGTGCTGAGAGGCAAAGGAGTTGTCCTTGCAATTAGGGAGGACACAAACAACAAGTGATTAATCATTCTTTGTGTGTTTGTTTGGTTTTCTGCTTGCATTTTGGTTTTTTTTTTTTTTGGTGTGTCCTTTTGATTGTTTTCTTCTGTTGATTAAGGGGTGTTTTTTTAATTGGAATGGCATTGTAATATTTTGTCCTTCACTTGCCCTTTTCACAGTGCTTTCAGAAAATTCCTGCAGCAGTCTTCACCTGAATGAAGCTGACCTATGCAGTATTATTAATACTATTATTATTATTATTGTTATTGTCATTATTGCTATTATTATTACCACCTTCATTTAGAAGGAGGAGACTTTATTCTGAGGTTAAATTATCTCCCTAAAACTGAAGGGTTATTTTTTACCTTTTTGGAACCCTCACCTGTCTTCAGATTTATTGCAGCAGATCTTTCCTGTCTCCATTCAGAGATGTTGCAGAACAGATCCATAACCTTTTAAAAGACTTTTTTCTTTTAAATGGCATTACAGCACATAACTGTTGGATAGGAAAGGATTTAAGAGAGACAGGAAATTACTTTTCTCATGTTGTTCACCCTGAAACATGGAGAAAATCTGATAACAACTAAAAGATCCTAATTATGCCTTTTGGTCACTATCCTAGTATTTCCTGGCACACATTATCCTGCATAAATATTATAGACAGGCAGAAATTAAGATACTAAAAAAGCCACAACACCCTGGTTAAGGCAACTATCTTTTGATTCTTATCTGACAGAAATACAAAATTAACTTCATGCCCTTCAAGACAAGATTTTATTTTTTTTAAGGAACTTGAACAACTTTCTGTGGTCCCTTCATTCACTTGAGAGTTTCTTTTGCAGTTTCCTTATGCTCCCCTGGTTCAGATAAAGTCATTTACAGCTGCAAGGTCTGGAGAGGATTGTGTTTGTTTGGGGTTTGTGAATTTTGGATTTTTTGGGGTTTTATGAGATGGGTATTTTGCACCGGGGGTGAACTCAGCATCACAGAGCTGTGGGATGTGAGGAGGGAAGAGCTGGGTGTGGAGAACCTGAGCAGGATCTGGTGGAGGGCATGGAAGGGACCCAGAACAACCTGTGCCTTGCAGGCTGGTGGTAGCACGTGGCTGAAATTCATCTGGTCATCTTGAAGACCCCACGTTTCTCCTGGATGTGCTGGGGTTGTTCCCTTCAGAAAGGAAGGGGAGGGACTGGAGCACAGTGAGGAGCCAGTGGAGCGTGTTCCTGTGCTCCCACCTGCTCCTAATGCAGCCCCCAAACATCCCTCTGAGGTTTGTGGAGAAGATGAGTGCTGCAGAACTGAGCTGTGCCAGCAGAAGACTCCTGGCAGGGGTAAAACTGAAGCAGATTTTGCAGTAGAGCTCAGGGAAGTTGTCGCCACCATCCCCGGAGGGATTGCAGAGGTGTGTGGACATGGTGTGAGGGACCCTGGCAGGGCTGGATCGTGGCTGGACTTGATCTTAAAGGCTTTTTCCAACCCTAATGATTCTCTGGTTCTGCTGATCAGCACTGAGTTGGTTGTTGGGAAGCTCAGGTTTGGATATTTCTCTTCTGGCCAACAAAACCAACTTCTCCCTCTTTGAGAATGGTCAACACAAATTCAGTGTAGTCTGTGGAATTCCAAGTCCCCTGCTTTTTGCATCACTTTATAGAATTGTGTCACTATTTATCTCCTTTTTTTTACTGATTCATCACATGACCAAGCACACATGAGCTATGTGTGGCAATTTCAGCTTTCTGCTGACACCAAAGATGATTGATGGTCAAACTCCAAACCTCATATATTAGCCACCAACCTGAATAAACAAAGACCAGTGTGGCAGCTTAATATTAAAAGCTATAAAACCTTCCTGGGGGTTCGTGGATTAAATCAGCTCACCAAAATGAATTTTTTAAATAAAAAAGCTTTCTCAGGACCGAAGAAAAACGAACACAAGTAAATGAAATAGAGCCATCCTCATCCAGCTGACTAAAGCCCTCCTGAGGGATGAAGAATTGCAATTTTAAACATCCCTCAAGTGTGCAAGAGGAGACAGAGTATTTGTGGATCCTAGGGAGGCAGCTTGAGGCTATAAAAGAACAAAAAAGCCTTTAAGGCACAAAAACCCCCTATCCCTGCAGACATAGCTTTCGTTGGTGAAAAATAAGTGTTAAAAAAATAAAAACCTTCTGCCGTTAAAATGTGTACCCATTAGGCCACTAGATGTTGTTTTTCAGTTTTCAGAAGTGATTTAGATTTTTTGCCGTGCCCTATTTTAATCTCTTGGGTCAATAAACCTTGATAGTGACTTCAGCCAAAAGTACCAGCAGGTTGTTTACCATAACAGGGCAGGAAACAGCTGGGCATTTATTTTCATCTCATTGTGATGCAATTAGCAGTGAGCAGAGCTGAAAGTAGGCATGTTTTGTCTGCTCAAACAAATCAGAATTGTATCCAAAAGAACGGGTTTCATTGCAAAAAAAAAAGTGGATGTTTTGTTGTAAACAGAGATGGGGATCACCCCCAAGCCAACCTGCAGCCACCAGGGCTTGTTTCTCATTTTCTCTTTCCCTTCTCAGCTGACCCTGTGAGATATCTCCATACTTTAAAGCACAATACAATATTTTCTTCCTGGCTTCCTGAGAAACACCTTTGTCAAAAGGCAATGATCCTCTGCTGCTCTGCAAAGTTCATAACAAATGTTCCCAGCATTGTGAAAGCATTTATTTAGAGGACAAGTGCAGATTAAACTGTTAAAACCAGTGACCTGGTTGCAAGAAAACTCTTGCACAATTAGAAAATTATTATTTCCCTCGCAGAGCTGTATTAAAACTTCTGTTGCATCTGCATATTGGCCAGGTGATCATCCAGATCCTCTTGCCCATTAAATAGATTGTTATTAATCAAAATTTAGGAAAGAAAAGCCTTTTGCTGCTCTGGCTGCCTGTTTCTGGTCTCGACTCACCAAGAATAAATGGAACATGTTGAATCAACTGAAATATATGTTTCTGCTCTATCAAGGTCCCCACCCAAATGAGCTGTTGGCTCAGAAAATATTTATCCTGGCAGACCACTTATGCATAACTTTGGAAGCCTTGATAGAAATAGTAGCATGAATTTATTGGTGTAGCTCTCAAAAACATAAATTTTGATCGTTGGCTTATACACAAGCGGAGTTCAAACGAGGTTTCCTGTCTCACCTCTCTCTTTTTTTTTTTTTTTTCCTTCTTCAGATTTGCATAATGGCATCACTTCCTTGTAGTTCCCAAGGAAAGCCTCTAATTGCCCATTTGCATAGAGATTTGGCGATTCCTCCTGCCTGTCGGGGTGACTCAGAGGGAGAATTTTCCTAACGTTTTCATCAGATTGTTTTTATTCCTTTTGTATTGATAATTGCATGCTGCATAATGCAGATTCTGGCCAGAGCTGCTTTTCCCATGGGATGGTGCTGGGATCAACTCGGGTTCTCACACGTGGAACCTCTGGGAGCTGGGATTTGGAGCTCGTGGCTTCTTCAGGTGTGAGGCTGAGGGTTGGGTTTGTGGTTGCAGTGGTGGATTTCGGCCATTTGGGAAGGAAAGGCCAGCACCAAACAGTGTTGGGGAAAATTAAAAATAAAAATAAATATTCGATTTTAAAGTTTCGAGATATTTTATGAGTTAATTTGATATCGAAGCCCTTTGATCCTTTATTTACATATTCAGCTGCTAATCCAGAAAAACACCAAAGTCCTTGTTTAATTGGAATTAAGCAGTTAATCCTTTTGGGAGTTAAGTACAAGATGTGAGGCCCTGATTCAGCTGAGTAGGAACGTGATGGGCTGACCTGAACCACACTCCCCAAATTATCCCAGGTCAAAACTCATCAAATCCAACCACTCTGGAAAGATAATAAGCACAACCCTTCCATCTGATCTCTCTTCATGTAACTCTGCTCTGGAACTCCTGTTTACTCAGCATCTGTTAAATAAAGTTGCAGATGAAAATTTTTCCCTGTTCAAACTCCTTGTTTTGGGGTCTAAGGTGCTCAAATCTACTCATTGGAAGTTCTGTAGTCTCCATGAGGACGACACAAAGTGCAATGAAAAATAGTTGCAGGATGAAGAATAATAATTAAAAGTCCACAAAAGCGCCTACAAGTTGAGAAATTTTTGTAAAATATATCTTGGAAAGCAGTAACTCACCTTGTCCAAGGGAGCAAGGGACAAATGTCACCCCAATGACCTGGTTCAGATCCCACCAGAAATAAACAGAAAACTTCTCACTGTCCATTTTCAATGTGTGTCTGTGCAAATGCTCAGTTCAGATGGATTTAAGCATGATTGTTGCTTCTTCAGACCATGTTTTCTCATTTTTTTTCCTCTCCATATGTATTTTTATTCTTATGTTTTCTTTTGCCTTTCTTCTCTCTCCTTTACCTCTTTTGTTCTTTAAAGATCTTCGCTGATCTTTCTTCTTTCTCCTTCCCGCTCCCTTTTGATAGCACAATTAATTCTGTGTTTATTTGACCTCAAATTTGGGCAAAAGAAGCAAAAAAAACTCAGAGCATCTTAAGAGCAGCCATCTCTACATAAATTTCTCTTTGTTCTGTTACAGTTGATTACTATACGAGAAGAATATGAAAAAATACTCAGCGGGCTGATGCCAGCATCTGCCAAAAAGGAGCTTGAAGACACAATTTCATCTTTAAAATCTCAGGTAAATTCTTACTCTTCAGCATTTTGGGCTGGATAAAAGCCATCTCTTCTTGACAGGAGGTTATGACCATCTGAAATTTGGCCAAAAATACTGAGTAAGTGTCAAAACCAAATTGTGGCAGCACTCACATGCTTCTCACTGAGTGTCAGATTTCACAAAATTTTCTCCTCCAGTTTGAGAGCTGCCATTTTGTATTTTTTGATCCCAGTCTTTTCCTCCAGGAAAAACTGTGCTTTATTTAGTATTAGGGTTTTTTCCTCAGCCTTTCAGATACAGCTCACAGTTATCTTTCATCTTCCTTACCCTCTTTCTCCTGAAGCAATCATTTAAAGGTGCCTATAAAGGGCAAAGAAGAGGATTAGAAATAATTTTATTTTCTTTCCAGCCTATGTAATAAAGCAAGTTGGATAATTTTTAAAGATACTTGTCTCAATGACCATTGTGATATTTTTACATTTTCCTATATAAAGAGACTCTGTAATGTTTTGTCTTGAATATTGCTAACCACCCGTTCTTCTAGATTAATGTAGAATCAGTATGATTTCTGTGAACTGTTGAATTTCCTAATAGAAATATCCAACTGTCATTGGAAACAGGGAACTGCTGATTAACTGGGTGCATTTCTCACTCATGGCTCCCACAGAAATTATTTGGGGCTTTTCTATTCATTGTATTGGGAGCTGGAAGAAAAACAAATGTCATCAATGCCTGAACTCCAATGAGGAAGAATAAATAGCCATAAAGAAGGGTGATCATAGCTGTGGAATAATGGGGATCTGAGGAAAATGCCACCAGTGTTTGCAGGACTGTGCACGTAGCTGAGCTGGGAAGGACTGGGATCTGGGATCTGTCCTGGCTGAAGGGAACAGCTGGGACAAGGACAGTGCCAGGCTGGTGGCTCAGAGCTGCCCTGAGCTGTGGGAAGAGCAGAAATTTGGAGCACAAGTTTAGGCCCAATTATCATCATGTCCTTATGCCAATTTTCAGGACCATTTTTGAAGAAATTCTTGACCTACAACATCTCATTTCTCTTTCTTACTCAACCTTCTCTAGGGAGATCATTGGTAATTTCATGTATTTGGCTTTTTCACCCTTTTTTTCTCTTTGCAAGTTGTAAGAGTTATTCCATAGCATATTTTGCTCTGCTTGAGACACCTCCTCTGGCAGAGGCCACCTTCGATGGGAGTAGGAAATTTTCACAGTGGAAACCCAACATTTCTATGTGCAAGGAGTGGCACAGCTTCGATACTCTGGTTGTAAACATTCTGCTTCCCCCTCAAGAGATCCCTAATGGAAGTGATGTTCTTTCTCATTTAAATAGCTGTGGGAAATAAAGAGTTAAGGGTCTACTGGGGAAATCTATTTCCAGTTGATAGTAAAAAACTATTTTTAAAGACTCTTAAAAAGACTCTCAGCACTGCCTGGTAGGAAAGCATCACTCCAAGCTAAAACAAGAATACCACACCTTTTAATGAGTTGCAAAAAAACCCCAAAATAGCAGAATCTGATATCCACCTGCAGAGCTTCTGTAAGCAGCAGCAGCATTTCAAAAGGAGTAAAAGTAACTCCACAGATGAGAACCTGGGTGCTCTCCCAGAAATCCATTGCTGCTGGCTGCGTTTCCGCACGCGCTGGCGTCGGAGACCGCTCGGGGAGCTGGGCTCTCTCTGAAGCACAGGTGTCCTGCTCTTTGAAAATTGTTGAAATTCCTGTTCAAAAACATCAGACAAGAAGGGCACACTGGAATCCCTGCACCTGTCAGGATTATTTATTGCTGGAGGAGGATGAAGAGGATAGGCTGGGTGAAAGCACCGCACGGAGATAAAAATAAACAGCAGGAAAAGAAGATACTTGAGGCTTGGGTGAAGTTTTCTGAACACGTTGCTAAATATAAAGGATTTGCTGCCCGATTGTCTGCTCCTGGTGAGATGGCCAACAGGGGATGCAGTGTGTTAATGAGCATTAATTCTCATGCACTTGGGGAACAGGTGAGTACCTTCATCACAAGAGCAAAAAGTGCAGGGATCAGAGCACAGGAATCCCATGGGAGCTGCCAGGAGAACGGGAGCTCCCGAGCCCTTGCACAACCCAGATGGTGCCACCAGCTGGGTGTAACAACAGGTTTGACTCTGTTCCTGAAGGAGTAGAGAATGCACAGGCAGAGCAGAGCCAGGGAAGCCAAGAGAATCGTCTTCTATTAAATAGTAATTCTTCCACGCAGCTGAAAGTGTCACTGCATTTTATTTAGCCAGGAGAGACCAGAAAAATTCCTTGTGTGAAATGAGCTCAAACATCTTAATTGGAATTTTGTACCCTGTTTTTTCATGTGGGATGTGTTTTGCAGGTAAGTTTCCTGCAGAAAAGACTCCTCCGGGAAGACCTGAGCGCCCAGCACGCCAAAAAAGTACGGGATTATCTTTGCTCAACTTGTACCATTTCACACCTGTGGGTCCCACTTCTTGAAGTTTTACGGCTTCATTCAAACCCTCCAACGTGGGTGCCGTTTTAAAAGCTCCCTTTTCTCAGTAAACAAGCATCTGAGAAGTTTTCCCCAGTGCTTAGTCAGTGCTACTAGAGCAAGATTAGAGGAGCTGCAGGTGCTTTGCAAGTCTGGGCTTTGCCTGCACAGCTGCGGCTCTGCGGTGATGCCACCTCCTTTAAAGATAGAAAACAATGATGCAAGGCAGAATATTACAGATCACATCTTCAAAGGACCGGATCTCCACGAGCCTGAGATTTTTTTTAATTTTTTTTTCCCCCTTTTGAGACGTTTACACCCTCCAATATAAATTATGGCAAGTGCCGCAGCCATAAAAAGCCTGGCTGTGCCTTTAGAGTAAGTGATTCACGTGGAGAGGTGAGTACAAGGAAACTTCCTAGGAAAGCCACTCCATCTTTACTGTATTTATAGACATTGATGGTGTTTCATATCTCACATGAGGGTTTCTGCAGCTAAGAATGCGTGCTCGTAAAAACAGTGTCAGCACTTGTGAGAGATTTAAGCAACTGTGAGAGAGTTGGTAGTGTGAGAGTTGGGTGAAAATATTAATCCTAAATTCTTTGTTAACAGGAATTAGCTAAAACTAACTGGAAACTGAAAATGTCATAGGTCCTTTGTAATAAGTCCAGTGTAAGTAACTTTGTTAGATAAATAGAAAGCTCCAGACCCACTGCCCACTGGACCCGGCCCTGCTTTCAGTCTGTTGTGTTTTTTATAATAAAAATTATGAGGTATAACTGACAACAATCTCTTCCTTTTCAGGTAACCAGTGGATCAGCGGGATCTCTGTGATTGCCAAATGGACTGCTTTGAATAGGTTTGAAGATTTAGCTCTTGTAAATTATAATGCAAAGATGAGTGGTTCTTTTGTTAGCACAAAAAAATGAACTTCATGAAAACATATTCATAGCTCATGCAGCATGGATTTTGTTGTATCTTCCTTCCATTATTTTTTTATCATTATTTTATTACAGATTTATGCTTTTGATACACGGTTTGGCGCCACGCTGAGCTTGCTTACCGAGCAAGTAGACTTTGCTCTACTAATATTTTTGTTACTCCTTCCCAATACCATTTTTTTCACTTCTAATCATGAAAAAAACACCCATTTTCTATTATTATTATTATTATCGTTGTCCAAGATATTTTAACATATTTTGACATTGTTCTGCGTCCATGTGTTTACATAATATTAAAATATTATTATTTTCTTATCTTTTTGTTTTGACACATTATTGTCCTGCTTGAGCATCTCACTCACCTCAGCAGCCAGGAGAGTTTTGTGCGGATTTATAAAGCGGGAATGTGCGCTGCGTTTCCAGGGATTCTTTGGCACAAAGGATAATAAGAGCACCGTGGTGGCACTGCAGGCAGCTCTGGCTGTCAGTGGGGTTGGATACTCTGGGCACAGGGAACTCCTTCCTCATGGCTGATAACACAGCCCTGGGTGTTGTTGGAGAAGTCATCAGTGATACGGCCTCGGCGCCACGTGGGCGTGTGCCGGCTCTCCGCCGCAATCCCGGGAAGCCTGAGCAGATTCCAGAGGGTTTTCTGGAATTGAGGGGCAATGGGAAGCTGAAGGACCTGGTCAGCCCTCAGAGCTGTCTCTCCTTCCCAGCCACGGGCAGTGCTGGTGTCTCCACGGCCGTCCATTGGGACGTTTGGAATGTGTGCTTTTAGATCTGCCGAGCGCGGGAATGGCTTTGGTTTTCCTGGGCACCGTCCTGCAGGTGGTGTTGGGATCAAGGCACAGTGCTTGAGAAAGGGCCAGAAATTCCTGCTCCAAGTCCAGCTGTGGCCCTGGCAGCACCAGTGAGACCCTGCTGGTGGGGATGGCCACCTCTCCTGCCTCACCACGGTGTCACCAGCTCTCCTGTGCCACATCTTGGGCGGAATTTGGCGGCTCCCGCTCCCTGGAGTTGCGTGGTGGAGGAGGCTGTGCCACCAAATCCCAGCTCACCAGCTGGGCTCTTATCTGCTCCTGGCACCGAGATCAAGGAGGAGAGGCTTTGGCAGGCTGGCTCCATCCACCCCTCCTCCTGGCAGCGCCGGTGCTCTCCGTGCCAAACGCCGGCTCCGGCTCTGGCTGCTTTGGTTGTCAGCCCAGTCAGGGCCTGGGCAGGTTTTCCACCTTCCTTGAATCAACAAGTGATTCTTCTAATTACAGATAAGGCTCCTGTGATAAAGGAGGAGGTGCTGTGGCAGGTGCCACAAAGCCTGGCCTGGGGGAACGGGAGATGCAGGAGCGGGAATTGTTGGGATGCGTTGAGCCGATTGTGGGCAGTCAAATGTTTTTACCCTGGAAGGTGCAGGGCAGTGCTGGCTGTGCTCTGCAGCAGGAACAGGCTGTGGGCACTGGGAGGGGCTCACTGGGCATGGCCCCAAATGGCAGAGGTGGGGACAGTGACAACTCCTCTCATGCCGTAGGGAAATGAGGCGTTCTTTGATTCTGCTTCTCTGCTTGTGTTTTTCCATTAAACCCGAGTGGGTTGAGTGCTTTTGACAGCAGGAAAGGGTGTACATCCATAAAGAAACACGTGGACACTCTTCTCACTACTTGAACTCCTCCTGAATTTCCTTCTTTTTGGTGGAATTTGGGTTGCTGGTGTCACTGATGGTCATAAAGCAATTTCAGAAAAGTAGATGTTGGTCAATCAGGGGTTTCAAAACTCTTGTGAAACTCTGTCCAGTATCAGCTGCAGCTTGAGGACCACTTTGAAGTTGCTTATGAACCTTGTAAGAAATTAAATGTGAGTTTGGGTGCAATTCTCTTGTAGTTTTAACATTGCTCTGATAATTTTTCTACCAACTAAGAATTAGGATCCAAACTGAAGGATTAGAAAGATTTTCATAGTTATTTCTTGCTCTCTGCCTCTCTTTCCCCCATTTGGTAATGAATTTCCTGCTGCCAGGAGTTAGCCTGGTTGTCCCTGAACAAGCTCTGGTCAAACCAGCCTTAGTGTGGTTACAACCTTGTTTCTGTTTTATATTTAATTTAATTCACTGATTTTGCTCCGTGAAAGAAGATTGCTTCACCCTCTATAAACCCCCCTGGCAAAAGTCACTGTAACATTTTTCACCAGTACCAAGGGAGTATCAAGGTGACACTTTTATTTCAGTGCCACTCGCAGTTCTTGTGTTACATGGAACAAAAATGCTCCTTCTTGGCCCAGCTGGAGGAAAAGGGATACAAGGTCCCTCCTTCTGCTTGGGTCTGCAACAGAGCTGTAATTGTGCTGGGGAGAGCAGGTACTCCTGCTGCTTCCCCAAATCCCTCCTGACCGTGGTGGTTTCAAACTGAGAAATGATTTTGCTGCTCAGAAAAAAAAAAAAAATAGATAGATAGATAGATAGATAGATTAGAAGAAAATATTTATTGAATTTTTCTGGAAAACACGCACAACTTTGATCCTGATGCTGAGGGGTCTTGATAGAAAATCTCTATAGGATCTGACTTTTTTTTTTAAATTCTTCTAATGCTCTGCAAGTCCTCCCCCAAATCACAGAATGGACTGGAGGCACCACACTGCTGAATTATGCTTGGTCCTATTTGGAGGGTACAAAGGAAAAGTAAGACGTCAGATATTGTATGAAGAAGTTTCAGAACACAAGGTCATTTTAATTCAGCCTTTTTTATTCCAAGGAGCTGTCTTTTCCAAGCTTTGATATTTTCTTCAGAAAGGTCATTTCCTTTAAGCCTTTGTCATTAAAGACTTGTTCTTTAAAGTGCACTATCAAAGCGTGCAGAAATTGCAAGTTACTGAAACTAAAACGCATGATCAATTTTAAGTCTGCCTACTAAAGCCCTCTTAAAATTAGATGTGCTCTGGTACTGGTGGCTTCTTTGATAAAGCCAGGGGAAGATATGCAGTTGGTCAATTCAAACCACAAAAAAAAAAAAAAAAAAAAAAAAAAAAAAGAAAGAAAAAAAAAAGATGATAATTAAATAAAACTTTTCCTCCCTAAACTGGAAAAAAAATTGTGAAAAAAAGCATTGAAAGAATTGAAGGAGGGTCTGATCCTGCAAAAATGTGTCTTGTGTGAGAGAAGGAGGGAGTGTGCTGCATGTGGGAGCAGTTTGTAGCACTCTTACACAGCGATTGAGCAGCTCTGTGGTGTTATCTGGCATTGGTCATAATGTAAATAACCAAACCCCTGGATAAAATATCATTTATTTACCATTGGCTGCCACAATTGGTCTCTCCTGCACTGACAGAGAACCAGGGAACAAAAGGAGTGGAGACTGTGTCGTGCCCTTGTTCTGCCATCCCTAATCCCAATTTCTTTTCATCCCTTTGTCTCATAAACTGTGGGATAGTTCATCCCATGAGTTTATGGTTACAGAGCTTTGCTTCCTTTCAGGCATCCTTGGGACAAGAAATGATTTTTTTTCCTGGTAGTGCTTCATCTTCTAATAGGAAACCTTAATTTTCCTTTCAGAAATGTCCAATATTCAGGGCAGTATTTTCAGCAGACCCTTGGGAAGGTGGACACAGAGCTCACCTTCACATGAGGAGGATTTAGAGCTGAGGCCTCCTTTGGGCACATCTCTAAAACAATTTTATCTGCAAAACTGGGTCCAAAAAAGCCTGTTTGTTTCAAATGCTCCATGGACACACAGCTTAGTGGGAATGGAGATGGATTTAAATATGGCAGCACATGATTCAGACTCAGTACTCGGGGCTGAAAACAAGAAAATGTGGAGGAATGAGCAGAGGAAATGGTAGAATGAATAAAGTAAAGGAACACTTTTATCTCAGCTGGGCAGTGAAGTTGTAACAATACTTCCACCTTTATAAAATCTATTCAACTGATCTATACTTTAGGAATCTTGTTCTTCTCCCACTGAAACCTCGTATCAAAGTTTAATGCCAGGCAGAGCTCAGCATCTTCCCAAAAGGTTGTGAGTCGTAATTCTCTTGTTGTCTCAAGCTTACACTGAAGTTAACTTTGTCCAGTTTTGCCCAAATAAAGGATTCAAGGACTTCACTAAAAACTCTAGCCTTAGAATCCGTAAGAAATCTGTTGGTGGAAGTGATCCTGGGTGTAAGACCACGCTTGGCTCTTCACTGAGGAGTGCTGGGAAGTGCTGGAGGGTGCAGGACTTGTTCAGTGAGGTGTAGCTGGCACAGGCTCAGCTGTGTCACACGGCACTGAAGATGTGGCAGTCACACTCAGGACCAAAGCTGAACACTCTTCTCCCAGAGCAAGTGTTTCCTGAAAGGGATTTCTCATTTTGACTGATCCTTAAAATTCAGAGCCCGTCTGAATCTCTCACCTAAATTTTATAGTCAGTTTTCATACAGATTCTCATTGAGCATCTGAGGGTGGTGGAAAAACAGACCTAAGAAGGCAAATGAGCCCATATGGATTTCATGATCAGTCAGAGGCTGGATGTTTGCAAGGCTGTGTTTAATTGTGCTCGGGAATGATGTTACATCTGAGACTTAGCGACACTTGCTTGTCATCTTCTTGTTTGCTCATCCTTGCTGGATGAGCTCACTGGCTGATTTCAGTGTAGATTGAATCTGCAGTGAAAGCTCTGCATGGGAACTCTGCTGCTCTGCTCAGGAGGAGAAGCACCCCCTGGAAGCAGCCCCACAATCTGAGGTTTGCTCCAGCACAGGTTGGTGCTGCTCCAGTGCCTTCAGACCTTTGGTGTGGTTCTTCCTGCACCACTGGGCTGCTTTGCTGCAGTTTGAAATACAAATACTGGGCATGCTAAAATGGAACCAGGCACCTGCACCAGGGGCCAGCTCCTGCCCCACATCCTGCCCCAGCACCAGCAGGGCCAGAGATTATGGACAGAAAGCTGCAGGACAAACCAGCCACTTGCCAGAGGGGCATTTCCCACCTGAACCTTTGGCCAAATTCAACAAAGCCCATCTGCAAACACTTAACCTGAGCCTGCATTCACTTCAGGCCTATCCCCATCCTTGGATGTGCTGATAAATAAGGACCTTCTGGGGTTTCAGCTCCACAGCCAGGAGGGATGGTTGACTCCTGCCTTTAGTGCAGATCGTACCTGAGCTGGTTCATGCTCCCAAACGTACAAACA
This sequence comes from Sylvia atricapilla, assembly GCF_009819655.1. Lineage (NCBI taxonomy): Eukaryota > Metazoa > Chordata > Aves > Passeriformes > Sylviidae > Sylvia > Sylvia atricapilla. Next base: position 10,419,723 of record NC_089157.1, on the reverse strand, counting down.
TTTAATATGAACATGATTCTAAACATAGAATCATTTAATTTGGAGATGAACTTTAGGATCCCTGAGTCCCACTGTATCTCCACCATTTTCCTGCCTGAAAAATCCTTCAGCCCCCTGTGAGCTGCCTGTGGAGTGACTGTAGAAAAGCTGGTGCAAAGATCTGTTCCACAAAGGATGTGAAGTTCTCATCCGTGGTAAGTTGGTGGAGCAGCAGCAGCTTTCTGTGTGGAGTGGGCTTGGTTTTTGGTTTTTCATCGGGATCTGCTGGTGGAATCAGCATATTTAACCTCTCTGGTGGATGCAGCAAGGGCTGTAAATAATCTCCTTTGACATATTTCTAGTGGGGGCTGATCCTTTCTCTCCAGGCAGTGCAAACCCGTATTTTAGGATAGGTGCAGGAGTTCTGCTCTCAGGAGCTGTTGTGGCTGTGCTCAGCTGGCCTGTGATGCTGAGGTGACTTGGTGTGGTGGCACCTCAGCAGGTGTCACCTTGGGGTGTCAGGTGAGCACCAGGTGCCCCTCAGGGAGGCTCTTCCTCCCCAGTCACTGCACTTTTATCCTCCCAGTGGAAGGGCAGGGCTTTGCTGGCCTCGAGCTTTGTGATATGAATGTGGTTTTTTGGTGTCTCTTTGGAAAATAAATGCTGTTGTGGAAATCCTGTAGGAGAATGGGATGGGAAGTGCTTAGAGGTGCTGTGCTGGCAGAAGATGCTGGGTTTGGCCCACGGGGTTGTTTTCAGGAGCATGGCCAGTGTAAGGTGCAGGGTTGTGAGCAAGAGAGTGAGAAATGCCAAGTATAAACTCAAATAATATTTTTTAATTTGTGCAACTCGCAGAAGCTTTCTCATGGATATGAGCAAATCTCTCTGGATCTTTATTTTTCTTTTTTTTTTCATATAACAGCCATTTCCAAGTAAATGTCCATGTGTCCATATGAGAGCAAAGCTGTGAAATAGCTGCGTGGATGCTCAGAAACTTCTATTTAGCAATCTGAAGACTAAAAAAGACTTGGAAGTGGCCTAGGGACACTGTTCTTAAAACTTCCCTGAATTAATTTTCTGCTTCAAATCCGGTGGGTTTGGCTGAAAAAGATCATCTCTATTAGAAAAAGAGCCACTACCCAAATATTACTGAAATCCTCTTTTACATTGTTCCTGACTGCTGTCAGAAATTCCCCCCCCCCCCCCCGAATTTGATGTTATTAATTACCTTCTCTTTTTAATTTGTGATTATTACTTCTTGATGTCACTTTTTGCTGTTTTTGCTCTCAGTTTGCACACCTCACCTGCAATACTGTTCCATCATTATTTGGATGGATAACTCTCCAAAAGCAGAGTTATATTTTATACAAAGGTTGGTGTCACTAAAAATATTTCCAGAGGTTGCAGTTATCAGTCCCAATTTTTTTGTTTGTTTTAATAGAAGTTTCTCTCTAAGCTGATTCTTTTCCTAATTGTTCCCAGGCTGGTGGAAACCAGTTCTGTGCAGGAGCAAACTCAGAGCTGCCCTGCTTGGGCACAAAAAATAAAAAAGGTTGGGCTTGGGAGGGAAGATCCAGCGGAGGAAACACCTCTGTGAGTTCAAGCCTGTGGTTCAAGCCTTGCTGGAATCACCCCGGGAGCAGTGCTGGGAGTCTCCAGAGGCTCCTGCAGATGTTGTACCCCGAGGTCACAGCCTTTGCCCTCGTGTGCCATCGGTTTGGGAGGCAGGAGCTGTCCCGGGCTGTTCTGTGCCAGGCAGGGGAAAGCTTTGCCTGCCCCCAGCCCGCGTTTGAAGCTGTGTTTGCAAAACAGGGCTTGGGGTTTGATGCTTTGCCTTGATTTGAATGCCCCAAGGGCCCTTTGATTGAGCGTCTTCACAACCTAATGTTCTCCAAGAAACCCAAATGCCCTCGGTAATTAACGATGTGCAATTATGGCTGGGTTTATTTGCAGCCTGACCTGTCATCTGGGCTGTGCTGGAGATTGGGATGGGGATGGGACTTTGGAGGGGGGCCTCAGCTCACAGCTGAGCAGGGGGAGAAGGTGTGAGCCTCAATCAAATCCACACTTCGCATCCGCAGTCACCTCTGGGTTTAACCTTTTCGTGCCCGTGGAGAGGTGAAGACGTGGCTGGTCCCTCTTTAAGCACTCGGCTCTGGTATTTTACAGAGCAGTGTCAGGGCACAGCAGCTCCAGGGAAAGCAGTGACAAGGCAGAGCATCATAGGGGGGACAGAGGAGTGATGTATTTGCAGCAGTGCAGCCTCCTGCATGCTCCTGAGCACAGATGAGAGCCGTGCTGGCAGCCTGTGCTCTGGGTGCAGCCTCAGCCCGCGGAGCTGTGCCGTGTTTAACGCCGTTTTCCTCGCTGTGTGCCTTGACAGAACATCGTGTTTAACCTCAGAGTAGACAGGATAAAACAAGGTTCTCTGTCAGGACTACAAATTCATGTTTCTGTCTGCTCCCGAGCTCTGTCTTCCACTCCCAGCTGTGGCTGCTTCCATCGTGTGGAGAGGTGGGATGTTTTCGAGGGGACACAGCAGCCTAAAACCTTGATCTTTTTAATCTGAATTAGGTGTCCTTCCAATTTGTGCACCCAAACCACTTAACCCCCTGGAAAAAGTCCCTGAAGAAAAGCCCTTGTGGTGATTTGCTCACCAGCTTGGCCCACATCTGCTCGTACCCAGATGTTGCCCCAACTAAAAGCAGCCTCCATTTAGTCCCAAGTGTTACATACGTGTTCAAAACATCTTGTCGAGCCCTGCATGGGAGTTAATGTGTAGCAGGGCTCTCAGCTCAGCATCTCTGAAAGCTGTCCAAGGCAAACCCATCCCCAGCACGTGGCATTCCCATCTGGAGCAGGAGAACAGGGACCCAGCTCCATCCTGCACGGTCCATGTATGGAAAAGCTCGAGTGCTGATGGTGTCTAGCACAGCTCCCCAAGATAATGGTGTAATAATTAACAACAGCATCTGAGTCTCACAGCTCCTCACGGCCTGTTCCCCCCAGGGCTGATGCTGGGTCCAACAGCCCCATCTCGATTGTTGATCTCCTTGGGGTGGATTTGAGGCATGGAAGATTTGTTGCTCGTGCTTTGGCACATCTGTTTGAGAAATCAGATTGGCATTTCTGCTGGGTGCCAAGAGCTGGGAGCTGTGGAGGGGGCTGCTGCAGACCTCCCTGCACGGACCAAGGCTTTGAGGGATGATTTGTCGGCATCTCTTTGTTGTTGGCTGAAAATCTTGCCCCGCTCAGTGGTGTGGGAGGGAGCCTGTGATGGATAACAGCATCTCCCTGCTCCCACTCTGACGGATGGAGACTGTTCATACATGATGCCTTCTCCTGGGAGTGGTGTGATTCCAGGGCTCTTCCAGGACAGCTCAGAGCACCCCCTGAGTGTCCTAAGGAGCCCCCTAATGAGCTTTGTTCGGGGGCTGCAAGCACAGCTGCCGTGGGGACAGCTGGGAGATGCACGGAGCTCCTGGGCCCTCCATATGGATGCTCTTGACCTCTGAGGCCTCAGAAACTCCATGTGGCTGCTGAGGACACTGGAAAGGGTCAACCCTCTCTCCACACCCCCGACAAAAGGAGGGTTTGGCAGACACAGCCAGGACCAAGCAGTGAAAAGGTCCTGGAGGGAGGTGGGGGAAGCGCTGGTTTTCCAGGGACACGGCTTTGCAGCACAGCAGAATTCCCTTGTAAACACAGGTCGGAAAAGCAGCTCCCACATGCACAAACCTCACTGGGTGCCCGGTAACTGGGGCCAGACGGGTCTAACGGGGCTGGGATCCAGCCCCTGCCATGGAGAGGCTGCTGCAGCTCAGCCGGGGTGACTTTGAACCCCCTCCCCGTCCCCACAGCTTTGTTATGGGGGCTATTGTGGGGCTGCTGGAGCCAATCCCCGCCAGCCCCGATTCAAAGTCCAGGTGCCAACCAACTTGAACTCTCCAGCATCCCCGCCGTGAAGCAATTATTCCCTCAGACACGTTCATTGTTCTCATTACACCATAAATTGTGAATGAATTAAACATGCACTTACCACTATGCAGCACAGCTGTCAAGGAAAATAACACACCAATATCGCGCGGGGCTGGATCCCGCTCCTCTCCCAGGAAGGTTTGCTGCTCACAGGGAAGGAGGCAGCAGCCAAGCTCGCTGGGGCTGGTATTTTCTTTATGGAGAGGCCAAATCTCTGTTCCCACTTACAGCAGCTCCAGGCAGGACTGTCTCCCTTGGATTTGATGTTTTAATTACGGCTTTTCTCCCCTTTTGGCCACATCAGTATCACTGCTGAGCAGAGGGAAGGCTGGTCCTGAGCTTCCAGACATTCCATGTTTTACTTGGGGCACAAAATCCTGCCGTGGGTGTGAGAGGAGAAACCCAGCCTTGCTTTGGGCTGGTGGGATAAAGGCACTGGAGCCCCAGCCCGGGCACAGGAGTGCTGGGCTCACTCCCACCAGCATCCCAGTCCCTGCTGGGAATTTCACTATGTGACTGAGGGCTGGCAAGGGAAGCTGTAAAGGAAAGGTGGTTCAGAGGGAGGCTGTAAAAAGGTAATTCAGCTGCCTGACTTGACTTCAGGGTGCTGGATGCACACACACACACAGACACTTTCCCAAGAAGCAGCGTGGGCATTTATTTATTTTCTAATCTCTGTTCCACGTCCACGGAGTTTATAGAGCTGGAGCAATCTCCTGGCGTGTCCAGATAAATTCCCTGATTGTTCCTGCTCCAAAGAGAGGACCTGGAGCTGGCGGTTACCTTGGGGTACAATGTTGGGATACACCAGACAGGATTACAGAGGGGGCTTTTCTTCTGAGTGCGGGAGCTGGAAGTTTGTCTGCATTTCTCTCCTTGCACCGCATCTCCAAGGAGGTTTTCACTTTCTAAGAAGGATGTTACCCACTGAGCTATTCATAGCAGTTAAATGAGAAAAGGGGTTAATAAAATACACGCTAGAAAAAAGAAAATAAGATTAGAAGGACTGATGTTTTGGCTGTGAGGCCTTCAGTGGGCTGCAGAGAGACGGGGGGAGAAAAAAAAGGAACAAGATTATTATTTCTTTTCTCTGGCTCAAAGAACTTCATGGCCAGAATGGCACCACTAATCCAATTTTCTTTCTAACAAGTATTTTATCAACACCTCTCTCTCTTTTTTCTCCCCTCTATTCTCCTTCCTTCAGTCTCTACACTGACATCTGATTAGCTGCATTAAAATTGAAGTTTCAGCTCCAGGCTGGCTCTGCTCAGGGAAGCATTTTGTGGGGCTCTCAGGAGCTGGGGACCCCTGGGACTGTGCCCATCTTCCCCCTGCTCACGTGTGCCTGTGCACACACAGTCCCTGCACTTTCTGGGCACCTGGTTTTCCCTGGCTGACCACAGCAAAGTCTCTTTTCCAGGCTTGGCAGAGGATCAGATGCAGCTCCACTGAAAGCAAACAGCCGCCTTTCCGAGGGAGTAAACATTTCGCAACGTGTTACTTCAGTCTTATTTATTACGAGCATATTTTTCCCCTTTTATCCGGGGATTTGCCGACTCTCCAGAGTCACAAAACCTCGTGGTGCCTCTCCTCTCCCTCTGTCACTCCGGGGGGAATCCAGGGGGGCTTCACCCAGCCCTGCTCCCCTCTGCCACAGGGGGATGTGGCAGAGGGTCTGACATTGTCCCCTGCTCATTCCCAGGGACACCTGAGGTGGGAGATTTGGGGTGAGCAGCTGTGTTGGGTCGTGGATCAGAGTGAAGAGAAGTTCCTGTTAGGAGCAGTCTGCCCCAGTGTGTCCTGGAGGGGTTTTGGGGCAAGACGTTACAGGAATGGGTAAAACATGAGGAAAGGAGTTGCTCTGCTGTTATCTGCCTTCTCTCCTAAACCTGCTGGAGGGGGAAAAAGGGAAGATCTGGTTTGAGGGATGGTGCTCACGGAGGAGTGGCTGGGGGAGAAGATAAAGAGGAGACCCTGGAGAGGACCTTTTATCTTGGGCAGAGGAGAAAATGAATTAAAGCCTTAAAAGAACCTGATTCATCTTTCATCATGACTCCTGTCTGGCTGGGGGAAACTGCTGCTACACTGACCTCCCTTCCTGGAGGTGTGATGGGGCTGTGAGGGGTCCACTGCTCCTCTGAGTGGGTGGACTTTTGGTAGTGCTGTTTTTTCCTGCTCTCAAGGATTAGGAAAGCACATCCCATCCCAGGAAGGTTTGCCTGCGTCTGGGGCAGTCTGAGGTGGAAACAGGGAAAAAATTGTCCACCTCTGAGCACAGCAGCAGCTCTGGGGCTGCTGGCACTGTGGGGTGCAGCCTTTACCTGGGTCACCCCATGAGATAAAAATCCCCCTGTGTGTGTGTCAGGAGCAGAGGTCACAGGAGAGTGTCCTTGGCCACCCTGCTGCTTTCAGAGGGATTGGGATCGTGTAGAGACAAGACGTTCTCTCTGCTGTGTTTGACTCTGTTCCTCCATAGAATGAGCTGGGAAAAAAAAAAAAAAGGTTGAGTAATAATCAGTGCAAGAAAGGGTGTCACTGCAGCCAGCCCTCGATGGGATGAGCCTGTTCTCCCAAGGGCTGGGGTTTCCAGCAGCTGAAGAGGCTCCCCAGGAGCTGGGCTGTGCCCTGCCCCATCTCAGGGAACCTGTCCAGCAGCAGCATTTTCACAGGAACAAGGAGAATTTTATTCCTTTGTTACCTCCTTGGATCACCTCCCTCTTGCCTGAGCATCCAGGTGCTGATAACTGGCCAGAGATCAGAGCAGCTGGAGCAGGAGCTGAGTTGCTGAGGCCTGGCTTTGCTGCCACAATTTGGGATTACTGTTTAGCCAGGAATTAGCGGGCACAGGGGCCCCTCCTGATCCTCTGGGTTGGTGCAGGGAGGGCTCCGAGCTGGAGAAGCAATGACCTGCCGTGGCTCAGGGTGTGAGGAAGCATCTCGGGCTGCTCCCATTTGTTCTTAATCCTCCTTGGCTCTTCCCTTCACTGGAAAATGAGGCTGTGTTGGAACACGACCTTGGTTCAGCATATTAATTAGTGGGATGTTTAAGATAGGTCAGCAGTTAAGTGTGGGCAGGCACGGTCTTGCTCAGCGTAACGTCAGGGGATGGGAGTGAATCCTGCAGCTCCAGTGGGGTTCACCCAGCCCCAGCTGGGGAAAATGACAATCAACTGCATCTTTTCAAATTTGAGTTGGGATGGGAAGTCGAAGTTTTCTACAAGCAAAGAGGAATTTCTAATTGATGCTTTTTTTTCCTCCCCTCTGTAGCAGAGGTGAAGTTCCAGGGCCGGTTTCAGCCAAACCCCAGAATGTGGGAATTCTGGGGTGCAGCAGCCGTCTGTAGGGGACATGGTGGTGTGACATGGATGGGTGACAGTGCCATGGCCCCGCCACTGTGTGCTCCTCCACTGCCCCATGCTCTCCCTGCCCAGATGGCAGATTCCCTCTGGCTCTGTGAAACGCACGGGGTGAAAACTACACCTCCCGTGTTGTGCTGAGTTTTAAAAAGTAGTTTATTTAGTTGCAATATAGCGTTTGCCAGGACTTTCTTTAAGCTGGCTCCGTTTTCTTTGGAAAACCTTTCCTGTCAGCACATTTTCCACTGATTTGATGGACAAGACCAGCAGGTCCCCACTGATCCAGCAAGTGACCCCCTGGCCTGGGCAGTGGCAGCACGAGCACCTTGGGGTGCTCCGGCCACCAGCCGTGACCTCCCTCCCTCCCAGATGTGTTTGATGATTTCTTCATCCCAGATGTGGTGTTTGATGTCCCTGCCTGGTGTCACCTCTCTCAGCAGCCCTGCTCTGGACCCCCAGTGCCACGTGCCTGCTCCACAGCCGTGTCTGTGCAGCCTTCGTTAGCGTTTCTCAATCAACGCTTTCTCATTAGTGGCTGGGGCCACTGGGAGCTTTGAATGAAGGTGGAGGCAGGCCAGAAAAAGATCCTCTCCTGAAAAATTATAATGAAAGCAATAATGGCTGGGTCCTTGAGCAATGCCTGCCTATGACAATTGTTGTCTGGAGGCTACTTAATTACGAAACTCTCTTCTCAGCCTCGGGCTTCACGGTCCTGTGCCTTTACTCTCTCTTGAGCAATGGTTTATTGCTATTGTCCTCAACCTACTTCGTATCAAGTTCAGAGTGTCTGAAAGTTACGTGAAATATATGTTGGTTTTCTGTTTTATTCGCACAAATTTCTTGTATTGTGAGGTTTGTTTGGTGTTGTTTTTTTTTTTTATCGGTATCTGAAAGCCCAAAGCTGGGATTATCTAAAGGATTATAGGAGAATTAGGCACCCAAAGCCAATTGATTTTTCGCTGTGAATTAGCCAAGTGCATTTGGAAGGCTGGAGGTTTTGGTGTGTGCTCATGGTTTCAGGTCCACCTTGTAGCATCTCAGCAGAGCTCGGCACAACTCGGGTGGCCTCGGAAAGGTGCTGAAGCAGGAGCAGTCAGTAGGAAGGTGCAGGTAGGAAGAGGGAGACATGGCCCCGAGACATTAAACCGCCTTTGAAAATCTCCTTCTGACTCCCTGAGGCTCTCCCGAAAACGCCACTCTAAGTTACCATCAATTTTGATAATTAAGCACTGATTTAATTTTAGAGTAACAATAATTGTCAACATTTTCCAACCCAAGCACCTTCAATTAGACACGCAGCTCCGGAGGCTGGCGCGGGATCAAAGCGCCGCGGCGGAGCGAGATTTTTGGGAGATGCTGAGCACACACCGAGGTTGTGCTCAGGACTTCACAAACCCCGGCCATGTGGGGCTTGGGCCCCTGCCAAACGAGGTGCACTCAACATGAGTTTCAACACCTCGCTTTAGGCACCTCGGATTTAAAAAAAAAAAAAAAAAAAAAAAAATTAAAGGAAAAGAATTGGCTGGGAGTGTTAGTGTGATATTTTTCCCTGGATGGGGAAAGTGCAGCTTTGGCTGTGGTTCTGTGGGGACAGGGCTGGGTCACACAAGGATGTCACCAGGACAGCAGGAGGGTTCTCTGAGCCTCCTTCCCCGAGCTTTGCCATCCTCCAAGGAGGGACTCCAGCGTCCCAGGGTGGCTTTGTGGTGGGTGCTGGCAGCAGGGAGGGGTGGCCAAGGGACCCTGGGTGACAGCAGGTGACAGGGATGCTGCTGCTGCCAGGACAGGGCAGGAAGGATTCCTTCTGGAGCATCCCACCTGTGATGGAATCCTTACAGAGAAGGAATCGCCCGTGTCCTGTTGGGATCTCCGGGTGCCAACCCTTGGGGACCCCTTATTTAGGGGACATTGCTGGGGTCACTGTCCCCAGCGCGGGGCACCCATCCCGTGTCCCGTCCCTGCAGGGGCGAGGTGCCCTGACCGACATCAAAGGGTGATTAAGGCAATTCTTTAATCGGATCTCTGCACGCCTTTGATGAGGCTTCACCTCGCCGTGCTCCCCACGCCCAGCCCCACCCCGGCTCCGTGCTTCGCCTGTATTTTTAGCAGTGATTTGGAAAATTGCTGGGGCTCCTCTTGGTTTTTGGTGGTGTTTTTTTCTTGTTTCTTTTTTTCTTTTTTTTTTTTTTTTTCTTTTTTTTGTTTGTTTGTTTTGGGTTTTTTTGGTTTTTTGGGGTTTTTTGTGTGTGTGTGGGAGGGTGGGGTTTGTTTTGTTTTGTTTTGTTTTGGGGTTTTTTTGGTTGGTTGTTTTTTGTTTTGGTTTTTTGTTTGTTTGTTTTTTGGTTTTTTTTTGTTTTTTTTTGTTTTTTGGGGTTTTTTTTGTTTGGGTTTTGGGTTTTGAGTTGGGTTTTTTTGGTTTGTTTTTTTTTTTTTTTTCATTACCCCAGGTTTTTTTTTTCGCCTCATTTTTCCTTTTCTTTCCCCCTTTTCTTTCTCTTCTGGAGGCTCCAGGCAGAGGCCGTGTCCCCCAGCCAGCAGTTAAGGGCACATTCACACCTCTTCTCCTTGCCTTGTCTCCCCTTTATTCTTATGAAGCTCTCATTGATTATTGCCCTTAAATTCCTCAGTCCGGTCATAGATAAAAGGATAACCACTTCAAAGCAAAGTGTTAAGAGTTTAACCTCGAGCTAAAAGAGTGGACAACAAGGTAATTGAGGGTAATAACTGATCACAGGCCTACTTTCAAAGGCACATGCAAGCCTCACTTTCAGATGGCTTTAATTTTATTAACATTTGTAGCAGCTCTAGATGCTTTTGAATCATTACAAACTTCAAAGCTTGAGGTAACACTCCAAATGGAGAACCTGACACCAGGTTTTTTGTTCAGGCCCACATCATATTGATAGTCTCTCTTGCAAGCATGTAACATCTCTTCTCAAACTATAAAAACCTAGATGAAGAAAATATTGCCAATAGAGAAGATCAAAGCCTGAACCTCCCTTTGAATGATCCCAAAGAAGTCAAAACAGAAAACAACAAGGGGGAAAAAAATGCATCTATATTACTCCAACTGTCTTTATCCATATTTAAACTTGTCTGCTGAAGCAGATGAGGATGGATCATTCTCCCTGAGTTTTATCGAACTATTTGGCTGATCCTCTGTTCCTCTGGGAATTTGGAGCTGACCCTTTGGCTTTTCTGTGCCATTTCAACCCAAGAATTTGGGAACCTAAAATATATATATATATATATTTACAAACTGAAAACAAAGAGACTAAACTGAAAATCGTAGAGATTTTCATCCCCAGCCCCTGCTAATCCCGGGAATAAAGGTCGTGTGTGGATGTGGAGCTGGTTTACAGCCAAATGGGGTCAGTCCCCCCGTGCCCAGGGATGTGCCCGTGGTCCTTGTGTCTGAGCCCAGTGCAGCCAGCCCAGGGGCCACACGGTGAATGAGCCCAGGAATTGATCCAGGGTATAAATAGCCGTTTTCTTTGTCTATTTTTTGTGCGGGGAAAGGTTATTTTTAGCTGGGTGAGTTCCCTGAGCTAATGCCTGAAGCATTCACAATGAAGGGGGTGGCCCAAGGAAACGGCCCTGCTGCCAAAAAAACACATCCCTGCTCCCCTCTGCAGAGGGGCTGCTGCCACTTCAGCTGGTGCCCAGGCTTCAGTGGCCAGGGAGAGCCTCCCCAGCCTCTGTAAAGTCAGCAAGAGAAGAAAAATTACTTGGATTTTTTTTTTTTTAACTTACTGGTGTGTAACAGGTTTTATAGTGGTGTAATCCCTTCCTCCTGATTTGCATGGGTGTAATAGCAGTATTAGGCAGGTTATTATTTTAGTGCACTCCAGGACAAAGGGCTGGGTTTGGCTCCAGGGTGTTTAACAGTGTGGCTGCAGCTGGCCCAGTGGTCACAGAATCGTGGAAGGGTTTGGATGGGAAGAGACCTTAAAGCTCATCTTGTCCTACCCTGGCCTTGGACGCTGCCAGGGCTGGGGTGATCCTCCTGGGACAGCTCCAAAGTCCCCCTGCTGCAGTCTGGAGATGTGGAGCCATCCCAGCAGGAGCATGGGGGGTTTATCCAGGCTGAAGGCCAGGGCTTGGTGACCCACCCCAGGTCCCTGACCAGGGGTTTTGTCACCTCACTAGAGGCCACGAGTGACAGATCCACATCCCCAGTGCTGGCTGGTGTCAGGTGTATCGCAGGAGAGCCTCATTATCCCTGTTCACTTCAAGAGCAGATGTCAACGTGTCTGAGCTTGTGGAAACCACATCCTTTTAAATGTATTAAATAGCTCTGTCTTGAGCCTGCTCCGATATTACATTCTCCATGAACTGAAATCAATTTAATATGAGCTGTTCTCTCTGTTCTTGGGTTGGGCATGTGCCTGTGTAATGAAAGGACAATGGTGTATTGCTTAAATCTATGGAATTTATCTAATTTTATTGTCCGAAGTAATGGCTGGAAGAATACTCAGCTATTTCAGCATGTCTTTAATGGAGGCCATTAGCACACAGGGTGGATAACTGGAACCCAGCACTGAAACGTGTGGCCAAGGCAAAGCCCTTGCAGACCTGGACCTGCCCAAGATGTGCTCAGAAATCCCTGCCCCTGTGGCCAGTTTGTTCCACTGGAGCTGCTGCCCTCCTGTGCCACCCCTCAGGCCAGCGTGGAGCAGGGGGTGTCCCATTCCCTGGGAGCTGATCACCATTCCCATGACCCTCAGGGAGAGAGCTGCACCATGGCAGTGCTCCTGGTCACCGGGAGCAGCCAGGCTTCCATCGGGATGGGGATCATAAGCCAAGTGTTATTTCCATCATTTCCCAAGTTTTATTTTCCATTTCCAAGCAAAACCCTTCATCCATGATTGAGGTGAGGTAAGTGTTCTCCTTCCAGCCTGCAAGGGGCTTGTGTGGAAGCTGTTATTTCCATTCCATGCCCGGAGGTGAACAGACCCTAAATGCATCTCTGACAAACCCCTCACTCAGAACCGGTGTTTTTTGGAGGTGTGAAACACCCCAGCAGTGTGGTTGTCCTGAGGCCGGCCTGACTCTGCATTACCCGCAGCAGGATTTCAGCTTTTACTGCTTTCCAGGAGTTTTTAGGGCTTCCCCCAGGTGGAAATGTTCCCTTTACAAACTAAACTTATCTCAGGAAGCAGCAGCTGGGCCTCAGGAGGTGACAGCAGCCTCCTGCTCCCCTCAGTGCTTCCTGTCCCCATCCCCTGACAGGGAATCTCACTGCATCACCCTTAATGAGCTGATCTGCATGTTTGATTAGAAGGGCTTTGATTAATGTGTGGAGGGGAGGTGCTGGCCTTTTCCAGGGGAATGACAGCAAGGTAGGAACTGCCTCAGTGCCAGAGGATCCTCTTGGGGATGAGGTTTGTTCCCTGGAAGGGCTCCTGGAGGAACAGGAGTGCTGAGGAAATGATTATCCAGACACTTGTGAATGCTACAAAAAAAAAAAAAAAAAAGAGAGGGGGAATTCTCAGCTGTGATGTGAAAGGGCCTGGATATTCTCTCAGGATAACAGGAGATTTGAGATAGATTTGTTTTCAAATATTAAAAAAAAAAAACAACACCAAAATGTTTTAATTTCAGGCCTGCTGGGAAAAGAGGGAAAAGCCCAGAAGCTGGTTTGGGACTAGGGGTGCAGAAATGGTCTGATAACAGTTCATGTTTCATGAAACTTCAGTTTCTCCTGAGTTTCAGCAGTAGGAGGTTCTCAGTCCCCCCAGTTTCTTATGGGGAGAAAGGATACTGGGTAATTTCCAAGCTTCTGTGAAAGGATCAGAAAGCAAAAGGAGAAAAAATTAAAATAGTATTTTGATGGTCTCTCCCCTAGCATGACGATTTTTAGAAAAAAGAAAAAAAAAATTAATGAAATGCATGTCCAAACAGCCTTTTTTGGGTCTGCTCAGGAGTGAGACTGACCTCACACTCACCAAGTTTCCCTTCCTTTTAATGAAAAGGGAAAACAAAGCTGCCACTATTAATTATTTAAGGATTATGGTGGAGGTTCCCACAGTGGAAGAAAACACCTTTTCATACAATCAATAGAGCTTTGGCAGAGGAAGATACAATCTACTAAAAAGAAATGTAGATAAACCGAGAGAAGGGGGAGCAGGAAAATGTGACTTTAGATGAAATGATGCAATAATTTGGAGCTGCTTTGGACACAGGTGCTCAGGAGGCGTGAGCAGAGGATGTGGAGGTGAGGCTTTCTCCATGCAAAGCCTCCTCTCTGCAGCCTGCATTTCACACCTGGAAATAGAGGCACCCTTAAGAAAATTAATATTTCTTTTGTGGCTTCAGGACTGGTCCAGCTTTTGAGAGGCATCACCCAGTTCCTGACAGCACCACGGGGGCTGGGATCTCACACCCTTCACTGTCCTTAATTCCGAGAATTGAATGGACAGGCAGAAACAAACCAAAGCAGGTAGAATTTTAGGGTACTCAACTTTGACAGTACACCTAAAAATAACCGTGCACAAAGGGCTTGGGTTTGGTTTTGGGCTTTTTTTTTTTTTTTTTTACCCCTGGAAGTGAAAAGTTTTATTTGACTTTATGATCTGAAAGTTTTCCACTGGTGAGAAAAGCCTGTTCTCTCCGTACCGTTGTCTCTCCTCCTGCTTTTCCCATTACCATCCTGCTTTCAGGGCTGTGTGGATCAGGATATTGGGGTCCAGGAAGTTTTTTGGGGATGCCCAAGAGGAGGCAGGGTGGGAGTGGGCTGTGGCAGCCCAGCAAGCACCGAGCTGCAGGGGAAAGGGTTAAACTTCATGCTGCAGCTGCAAAGCCCAATTTCTTTATTTCCTGTTAATGACATTATTGCCTACATAAAACCATTGAAACATGTTTCTTTCATTTGTTTAATTTCAAATTCTGAGCACACTAGCTGGAAACTATGTTTAATAGTTAAACTCAAAACATTTGGATTTCCTTCCCTCGCCGAGATTTGCAGGGAGTGCACTTCATCCTTAGTTGGGTTTGCAAGGAGCCATTTTTACACAGCCACAGGAGCCAGCCAGAAAACAAACCAGATTAAATTGCAGAATCAAATCGCATCAGTTCAGGCTGGTAACACATCATATATTTCCCTTCCTCTGCAGTCAGGCCAAGATACCATCAGCCCCACGTTGTGTTCTCCTCCAGGAGCATCCAGAGCCAGGACAGCCCTCTGTGCACGCAGGAGAAGGGCTTTCCTCAGCATGCCTGGAAATAATGTTCCTGTTTCCATGAAAAAAAAAAAAAATGGAATCTTCTTCAGGCCCTGCTGGCAGTGATGCTCCTGTCACCTCCCCACGTTCCTCCTGCTGCACCTCTGGAGGAGGGTGGCGTGGGATGCAGGGTGGGAAGGAGGAGGGCACAGGTAGGTGCATCTGAGCCACCTCAGACTGGAAGGGAACTCCTTCAGTCTGAGCCTGTTTGGCAGATAAAGCTCCAGGCTGCCACAGACACGGTGTCTGCTGATGAGTTTTAGTAAAACCTCCAGGAGGGTTTGTCTGGTTTGTCCCCTCAGTGGGATGGACACTCACAAGTTGTTGTGTAAAGCTGATTGCTTTCGTGGTGGAGTGTCTAAAAGTCACTTCACAAACACTCCCAGGATTAGAGCACAGAGAAACTGGGCTTTGAACCACTTCAGGTCCAGCTTCTCCTTGGCACTGTGTGCTAGTGAAGCCAGAATCACCATTGTTTAGCAGAAGCAGTGAGTAGAGGTAGAAAAAAGAGAAATATGGTCCTGGACAGGACTTTAAGGAGTCATCACTGACATGACAGGAGAACCACACTCATTGTTGTGCCATGGCATCATGGGCACATCCCTGGCAGCCACAGCAACGCTCAATTTCCCAGCCAAAATCCATTTTTGAGTCAAAAAAAATCAGTGGGATTTAGATGTTACATTCAAGGGCCATGTGCAGGGACACTTTCCATTAGTCCAGGTTGCTCCCAGCCCTGCACATTTCCAGGGATGGGGAACCTTGCAGCCCTGCTGTCCTTGTTACTCCAACAGGAAGGTGGCAGACAGAGAGATGCCTCATTTGTGCATGGTGAGGAAGGGATGGTGGAAAAAAAAAAAAAAAACAAATCATGGGAAGTTGGTCATAAATATCCTCATTTACCTTTTTTGCCCCCACCTTCTCTTCAATCACTTCGCTGTGCAGGTGATGGAAGGAGTTCAGAAATGTTAATAGATAGCAAAGTGCTCGTGTGTGTTTTATCAGCTCTCCTGGAACGGTTAATGCTGATACGGTGCCCCTTTCAAGTCTAAAAAATCTGGGCAAGCGTGTGCAGATAGCAGGGAGTGCACTGAACAAAACATCAAGGCAAAGAGTCTGTAGGGAGGAATGGAAACGGTGAAAGGATTATAGGAGAGAAAATGTATCGGACTTATCTGGCGATACTCGGTGACAAAAGTGTGTCAGTTTATGGAATGAACTTCAAATCCCGTAAAACTAATTGTGTGTTTTCTTGTCTTATTTGTGAGTATCTCTGGCAGTGCTTTTCCCCCCCCCCCCCCACTGGAAAAGCGTGTCTTTGTGTGGATAATGCCCTGTGCCTGCAGTATGTCAGGAGATTACACAGCCCATCGGGTTCATACCTCTAAACTAATGACATTAAACTAGTTTATTAAAAAAAAAAAAAAAAAAAAAAAAAAAAAAGAGAGAGAGAGAGAGAGAGAATAACTTCAAAGGTTCACATGTGGGTTGCAAACCTCTCATGTCTTCTGTATACAGGGCCTTCCTCTTATTTTGATCAAGACTGTTCCCAGCACTTCTGTTGAAATAGTCTCAAGCCTTTGATCTTGTTATCAACGTGACCACCAGAGCGAGCGCGGTGACAGAGGGTGACATCAGCCACACTCGTGGGGCTGGACCCTCCCCTCCGTGGGTCCTGCCTGGGCTGGGCCTGTCACTGGGGAGTTTTCCTGCTGGGAAAGTGATTTTTAGACCCCCAGCCCCTGGGCTGCTCTGGCTCAGGGTCAGAATCACCGAGGTGGTGGGAGCAGTAAATAGGGCCAGGGCACAGGGGTGGATGGGGAGCAGCAGGGGAGGGTCTTGGAGGGGGTTTGACCCCCAGTGAGGGCTGTGCATGGAGAGGAGGGATGCTTGTGTCACGTCTCCTCCTTGTTTTCCATCAATGTCTTTGTGACCCTCTGGAAGTGCCCAAGGCCAGGTTGGACAGGACTTGGAGCAACCTTGGGACAGTGGAAGGTGTCCCTGCCATGGCAGGGCTGTGGAACAGGATGAGTTTTAAGGTCCCTTCCAACCCAAACCAGGCTGGGATTCTATGACTCAGTGATCCTGCCGTGGTTTTAGCAGAGGTGCATCAGCAGAGTTGATGTCAGGCAGCAGCACCGTGCTGGTGGGGACAGCTGGACAGGCTGTGGGGACATCTCATGGTGGGTACAGCTGGACAAACTGTGGTGGCATCTCATGGTGGGGACAGCTGGACAGGCTGTGGGGACATCTCATGGTGGGGACAGCTGGACAAACTGTGGTGGCATCTCATGGTGGGGACAGCTGGACAGGCTGTGGTGGCATCTCATGGTGAGGGCTGTGGTGGCATCTCTTTGGTTTCTCGAGGTTCCCCATGAGGAAGGCAGTTCCCTGGCCCAGGTGTCTCCCTGTGCAAGGGAAGGACTGTGACTGTGTCCCCTGGTTTAGGACTTGTGGCAGGCACAGCGTGGGCTTTGCTCTGATGTGCTGGGGCTGCTGGGTTGGGTTTGGTTGAGCTCCTGGCCCCCTGTCACCTCCACAAAGCCCTTTTCAGGGACCAAGAGCACAGCCCTGGTGCAGCCCTCAGAGCCTGCACACTGCTGCAGTCTGAGCTGCTGCTCTGCAGGAGGACAACAACCTGGAGCCATCCCTTTTGGAGCAGAGCAGCTGCCTTGTGGGCACACAGGAGCCAGGGTGCAGTCAGGAGGAGCCCAGCGAGTGGGAACTGGCACATCTACAATGCTCCCGGAGCACTCCAGGCCTTAAAGACCCCTCTGCCTTCTTCTTTCCCTCTTTTTTTTTTTTTTTTTTTTCCTTTTACTACCTGCTCTAAAAAAAAGCTCAAAGAAAAAAAAATATATATTTAATTTCTCTTTATTGTGTAGGTTCACTGCAAACTGATTCTTTTAATCTAAAATTATTCTTTTTTGGTGCCACAATCTGACTTCAAGCTTCTTTGCTGCCTGTGAACATGACACACAGCAGCAGCCAGAGAGGAGGGGACAGGCTGTGTCTGGCCTTTGCTGGGCACCAGGAGGGCTGAGCACGGCTGGAGGACACTGCTTTAAACAGCTTTTTGCAGTCCTTTTCTCCCTCATTTAACTGAGTTTGTAGCTCATGCAGATGCAGAAAGGCTAACAAATAAAACATAAATAGTTAATTTTCCCCTCTGTTCAACCTGGGAATTCAGATTCAAGTTTAGACAGGAAAATCAGAAGGAAATTCAAAGATACTCTGCTTTCTTGATGACTGCAGCTGCTACCTGAACACAGAGATTCCCTGTAGATCTACGAACAAGGACTTCCAGAAGCTGAGAAAGATGAAGAAAACTCTGGAAGACCTTCCTGTACCTGCCACCGCCTGCCTAGTTCATGGGATTGCTTTCAAATCCCAGGCACTACGTGACTCTTCCCTGTTGGCAGGAGGAGAAAATAGACTCCCTGACTGGACATGCAGAGCATGAACGGGGCCACCGCAGCTCTGGGCAGGACAAGCTGCTCCCTGGACACCTCCACACAAAGGCACGGCCCCAGGGGCTGGCCCTCCCCTCGTTTTGTTCCCTGAGTGTCCCTTTCTGGTGGCTGGCATGAAGGGGATGGCGAGTTTTCGGCAGGTGTTCGGGTGGGCTGCTCCTCATCCCCAGGATTATTTGGTAAATGAAGTCGCTGTCTGAGTTTTTGGGTTGCTCTCCCAGGGCAGCGTTATTGCACAAACGGGATTCGGAGAGAACCGGTCGGTTTAAATGGCATTTTTTATGAAATGGGATGAATGGGCCTTAATGAGATTTTTCTTCCTAAAGGGGATGAGTCGGAGGCTTTCGGCCTCCATTATAATGGCCTAATTTTCTGTGCTGTAGCAGTAAATGGTACCAGGAGAGGATTTCATCCAACGTTGTTTCAAAGAAAGTTGTGAGGAAAAAGAGGTGGTCAAGTCACCTTCTGATGGTTGGAGGTCCTGGGCTGGAGTGACACCGCTGTTACCACCCCAAGGGGCTCAGAGGGACACAGGCTGTTCATTCCCCCAGGAAAGGACCATGTTGTATGGCTCAGTAGCATCTGGCATCGTGGCACGTCGTTATTTGGCACTATGAGCAGCAAAAACCATTAATAATCCTAATAATTCCTAACTGCTTGTTGTGCCTCGAAAGGGCTTTTCCTGTGCAGCTCGTGGGCTCGGCAGGACATTTGCTTTCCATGTCCAGTGGTGGCCATTCCCAGGCCTGGGAAATGTGTGATTGGGCAGTAAGAACAATTTCACTTGTGTTAATTCATTATTAGCTCAGGCTGCCCAGTCTGGGCACGGTCAGGTCCGTGAGGCTCCCAGATGGATTCAGCCATTGGATGGGTGACAAAATTGTGGCATTAAAGGACATCACATCCAGGGCCACCACAACACTCAGCCTCACCAATGGGGTGTTTGTGTCTCGTTCTGGTGCAGAGGGGTTGAGCAGGGCCTGGAGCAGGAGGAGTGGGAGCTCTGAGCTGTGGGGTCAATCCAAGCTCTGGGTTTAGGGATGGTGCAAAGCAGCAGCTCTTCCACACAGGGAAAGGTGGGAAGGAGGAGGGACAGGTGTGTGGTTGTGATCCTGGTTTCTGAACTCACATTTAGGATCAGGTTTATGTCCCTTGAATGGCACTGGAGCATCCCTGGGGTGCCCACTGCTGTTGTCCCTTGTTCCCCATTATTCCTTTGGGATTTCCTTTGGCAGGGCAGGAGGGAGAGGCCCTGGCACCAGCCGTGGTGCTGGCAGCAGGGTCCATCTGGGCTCCAGCTCCTGGGGCTCTGGGTGTCTTTGCTGGCTGGAACGGGCAGCTCTGCAGGGTGGCCCAGACGTGGGGCTGGGCAGTCCTGTCCCTGTCCCCTGTCACAGCCTGGGGACAGTGAGGGGCTTCACTGTGTATGCACATTTCCCAGGAGGTGCCCTAAGGATGTTCAGGCACAGCAAGCGTGGAAGGTGACATTTCACCAAAGGTTTTGCCACCTGCCCTTCCTGGAGTGACAAGGGGCAGTGGCTGCACTCTGACAAAGGGCACAGTTATGTTGATTATTAGGAAGAAATTCTTCCATGTGAGGGTGGGCAGGGATGGCACAGGGTGCCCAGAGCAGCTGGGGCTGCCCCTGGATCCCTGGAGTGTCCAGGGCCAGGTGGGACAGGGCTTGGAGCCACCTGGGACAGTGGGAGGTGTCCCTGCCATGGCAGGGGTGGGATGGGCTGGGCTTTAAGGTCCCCTCCAACCCAAACCAGTCTGGGATTCTATAATAATGATAAAAATCAAGTCAAGCTGGAGCCCATCAGCTCTGCCAGCCTGACCAAGGTGGGCTCCGGACACAGGGACAGCTCCTGGTGGGGGAAGTGGGGAGCCCCTGGGTCCAGCCTGGGAGCAGGCTGAGCAGGAGGAGGGCAGGAGGCTCCTTGGATCTGGAGGGCAGGTTTGGGGGCCAAGCCCTAATTAAAACCTTTTGTATGAAGTTCCAAACCCTCCATTCCGTGCCTGGTTAATATTTAACAGCTGGGGCCGGAGATGGGAATGCAACTTTTCGGCCAGGCTTTGGCTGCTGTGCCGGTTCTATTGCAATCAGGGATTGTTTAATTAGCCTGCAGAGCGAAAACAGGCCCGCGGATCATTTATATATATATATATAAATAAAATAATAATAATATATGGACCCGCCTCATTTCCCTCTACATGAAAACTTTTAGGGAAGTTTTTAAGGCCGGGGAGCAGCGCCCGCCCCGCAGCGCTGGGGATGGGCTCGGGGGATGCGCGGGGGATGCGCGGGGGATCATTTCTATATAAATATATATAAATAATAATAATATGTGGACCCGCCTCGTTCCTCCCCTCTACATGAAAACTTTTAGGGAAGTTTTTAACGCCGGGGAGCAGCGCTGGGGATGGGCTCGGGGGATGCGCGGGGGATGCGCGGGGGATGCGCGGGGCGGCGCAGGAAAAGGGGCGCCTGCGCCTTTAAGGCGGCGGAGCGGCGGCTGCGATCGCTTCCCTTTGATAAGGTCCTGGCAACTCTGTAGCCGCCGCGGGATGCCGAGAGAAGGGCGCAAAAAATATAATAAAATCCTGACCCCCACCCCTCCAAAAAGATAATAATTGAATTTTCCTCCGCAGCGCTGATGTGCGCACCCCTCCGCCCGCGCTGGGCCGCGGCCGCGCACCGGGGATGCCCCGGGAGTGGGAGCGCCGGGAGGGCTCCCCTGGCTTCTCCCTCTTTCTCTTTTTATTTATTTTTTAAATTCTTTGCGGCCTGTTTTTTAGCCTTTTTAAAAAAATTATTTTTTAATTTTATTTTTTTTAATTTTTTTATTTTTTCGGCTCGCTACCGCCCTTGCAGGACCGCTCCGGCGGGCTGCGCTTTGATGCTGCGGGGGGAGCCCGGGGCGGGGGGCGGAGGGACGGGGGGGGGCGGGACCTGCGCTTTTGTATTTCAAATAAATAAACTAAATAAGCGGGGAGGGAGGCGCGGATCGCAGTGGGCTCCTTCCCTCGCACCCCCCCTCTCCCTTGACCCCCCTCTTTCCCCATGCTCTCCGATGCGGTTGCACCGCCGGGGAGGAGAGGAGGAGGAGGAGGAAGGCGAGGAGGAGGAGGAGGAGGAGGAGGAGGAGGAGGAAGGCCGGCGGGGGGAGCGGCTGCAGCCTGCGCGCTGCCGGCGGCGGGGAGCGGCGGGGCCGCGGGCGCGCAGCGAGCTCCGGCTCGGCGGTGAGTGGCAACTTCGGGGGGCGGCGGCCGCCGCTTCTTTCTGCTTCACGTACGGATTTCTCTCTCCTCCTTTCGGTTATTTGCTTAAAATTTATTTTTCTATTTATTTTATTTTTTATTTTTTCTCTCCCGTGGGGGTGGCCGCGCTGCCGCCCTCCGCGGGCGCGGAGCCTCGGCGCTGCCCGAGCCTCTTGCTCCGAGCCTCGGAGGCTCCAAGTCGCTCCGGACTTTTTCCCCCCTTTTCCTCCCCCTCCGACCTCCCTCCTCCTAGCCCGTCGCCATTTCTGGAGCAGGTTTTTATTATTATTATTATTATTATTATTATTATTATTATTGTTATTGTTTTACACGCCGGGGCTGGGGCTCGGAGCCCCCGTTCCCATGCCGTGCCCCGGGGTTGCTGTGCTGGGCTCCGGGGGAGATGCCCCGCAGCGCCCAGGTACGGCCGCCTCGCCTTAACCCAGCCCCGGGGCTGTATTTTTATATTTTTGGGGTGAGGGGGCTCCCTGCTGCAGCCCGATTCCCGCACAGAGGCGCCCCAAAACGGGCTGCGGCGGAGCGGGGGACACGCGGGACACACGGGACACCCGCGGCTCGGGGGCAGCGGGGCCGGGCCGAGGGGCAGATGGGAAGCAGATGCCGAGATGCCGGCGCAGGGACGGCCCGAGGTGGCCGGGGGTCGCGCTGACACCCCCGGGCCGGCCCCGCGCAGAGTGCGCCCGGAGTTGAGCGGAGCGGAGCTGAGAGTGGCGATGGGGCTGGCGATAGAGCCCCGCTCCCTCTGCCCTGCCGCCCTCCCTCTCCCTCTCTCGCTCTCCTTTTCTTTCTTCCTGTTTTTTTTTTTTTTTTTTTTGGACTGTGAGGAGTTGAAAAGCCTGTTTACTTTTTGCCTTTGATGTTGGGAGGATCTGGTTTTGATTAGATCAATACTCCTTTTTTCTTTTCCCTCCCCCCCCCCCCTTTTTTTTTTTTTTCCTTTTTTTTTTTTTTCCCCTCCCTTCCCCTTTGCAGAGAGGAGGCTCCGAGGATCCCCTGCTGACTCCAGGCAGAGGCAGGCAGAGGCACAAGGCAGCTCCTGAAGCAGCCGGGAGCCGCTCTCCCCGGCGAGCTCCGGAGCCATGAGCAGCGCCGTGCTCCTCGCCCACCTCCCGGACCCCAGCAGCAGCTTCAGGGAAGACGCCCCCCGACCCCCTGTCCCGGGGGAGGAAGGAGAAACGCCATGCCCTCAACTCGGCGGCTCGTTTCTCCCCAAAAGCCAAAGCTTCAAGGCCGTGCCGGTGCCTGCTGCCCCGCGGAGGAATGAGAACGGGCTCGGGGAACCGGAGGGCAGCGCGTCCCCGGACTCGCCTCTGGCCAGATGGACCAAATCCTTGCATTCCCTCTTGGGAGATCAAGATGGTGCCTATCTTTTTCGGACCTTTCTGGAAAGGGAGAAATGTGTGGATACCTTAGATTTCTGGTTTGCCTGCAATGGCTTCAGGCAGATGGACCTTAAGGATACCAAAACTTTACGAGTAGCCAAAGCTATTTACAAAAGGTACATCGAGAACAACAGCATCGTCTCCAAGCAGCTGAAACCTGCTACCAAGACCTACATAAGGGACAGCATCAAGAAGCAGCAGATAGATTCCATCATGTTTGATCAGGCACAGACTGAGATTCAGACTGTGATGGAGGAAAATGCTTACCAGATGTTTTTAACTTCTGATATATACCTCGAATATGTACGGAGTGGAGGAGAGAATCCTGCTTACATGAACAGCAACGGACTGGGGAGCTTAAAAGTTGTCTGTGGCTATCTCCCGACCTTGAATGAAGAAGAGGAATGGAGCTGTGCAGACTTTAAAAACAAAATCTTGCCTTCGGTAGTTGGGCTATCCAGCAAGACGCTGAGGGTTACAGCGAATGTCAGAGCCACAGAAACGATGGAGAACGGCTACAGGTAAGGGAACCCCAGGAAACTGTGCTTTGTTTTAAGGACTTTGAGAGTGTTTTTCAGCAGGCTGCTGGGGTGGGAGTCGAGGGGAGGCAGGGCTGGGAGCCCACTGCTTCCCCACACCCCCAAAGGCTGCAATTTGTGGGGTGTTGTCTGAGTGTGGGGGTTTTTCCCCCCTTCTGCAGAGGGAAAACAAGATCCTGTGCTCTGCGGCCCTATTGGCTCTTTCAGTTCTTTTATAGATCAAAAACTTCATGGCAACTATGTCCTCCGGACACGCGTTAATTATTGGTTCAACTTTGAAACCTATTAAGAGCAGTCGTGGAGTGGATCATAGAGACACATGAATAATGTAACCTCCCAGTTCCCCAGCTCCACCATCCGCCGCTGTTTAACCATGTTGGTTATGTGGGAAGCAATTGTGCGGTCGTGGGAGAGGAAATGTGTGCACTGACTGCATCAAACTCTGCAACTTGGGCACAATCTGCTTTTATTTTGACTCTCTGTGTGTGTGTGTGTGTGATGTGCAGTTTCTCCGCGGCGTGGGATGTTGGTGTCGTGTCATTGCCATCTAGGGTGGCTTTCAGCCAGTGCATACAGGAGGATGCCTAAAATCCGAGTGTTTCAGGTGGTGGAGGCATTCCAGGTGTGGAGTAAGAGATCTTTGGTTGGTGTGTGGTGCTCTCGTGTTGGCCGTGAGCTCAGAGTTCAGCTCGCTAAGAGGTGGTTGTCTCCAGAGGGATGTGGGGACATTGTGCGGTGACAAGGTGTCCTTGTGCCCGGGTCCAGGGTGCATCTGCATCGCCAGACCCTTCTCTTTTGCTGGAAATGTTGGTGGCAGAGCGATGTGAGGCTGAGGAAAGTGTCAGAGCCCTCTCGAAGTGCAGGAGGAGGGGGATGGGAAAGAGATGAGCAAATGATGAGTTGTATAATCCTCTGAAAATGTATTCTTTCCTCTCCCCACCCTTGCCATAAATGTGGGTTGTTGAAGCAGGGCTGAGAGGAGAGGGCTCTGCGGCAGATGTGCGCTCTCCTCCGCCGGCCCGGGGCTTGGTCTGGTGAGTGTTTGACATCTCGTTTACAGGAATTTTGAGAGTGTGTCTGTGATTCATGGACATCAAAGGGCATCAGGCTTCTCGCGGGGAGGCTTCGCTGGAGCTCTCCTCTCCTGGCCCCGGAGAGTTTCCAGCTGTGCCGGGCTGGCTGATGCCATGGGGTGCTTTTGGGGTCCCCCCGTGCCCTGGAGGGTTCTCCAGAGCCTCTCTGGTGCTGTGTCCCCGTGCCGGAGGCTGTCCTGCCGCCGGGATGGGATGGGATGCTGGGCGTGGGGACAGAAGGGATGCGCTCCATCACATGGTGACCTCTGGACCCCTCCTGCCGGGGGGGGACAGCGCTGGCAGCTGCTCCGTGCAGGACTCGGGCTTTGGGATGCTCATCTGGTGCCTGAGCCTTTCTGCCTGAGCATCTGCTGTTCTCCAGAAACTTGGTTTGAACTGCTGCCCTTCGCTGGCTTTCCAGGAGGGGGATGTTTGATGCTTTTATCTCTGAGCCTTTGTTGGGATTCAGAGCTGGAAGGGTTTGGCTGGATGTTCTACCAGAGCTGCAGGCCCTGCTAAACCCACATGTGCCTTGTCCAGGAGAGCTCTTGCAGCGCTGTGGCTGCTTGCCTGATTAGTGCTGGGCTTTTTTTGCCTTTCCTTTTTTTTTTTTTTTTTTCCCTCCTCTTTTCTTTTCTTTTTTGTCCGGGGATTAATGCAGCTTGCTCCTCACATGTCAGATCTACCCTCCTAGGACATTAGGTAGTGCGTTTTGCTTTGATCACCTTCTGTTGAATTTCCAGGAGCTTTTGCTCTCCACGGGGCCAAGAGATCTCAATGCAAAGAGAAGGGAGGTCAAGCTGAGATGCTGCTCAGTTCCTCCCGTTTGTGAAGCCACTTGTGCGTGCATGTGCTCGAAGCTGATGAGCATATGGATGGGTTATCTCTCATCACTCAGCGTTTAGGATCGCGGCTAGGATTGGAGCTGAAGCTCGCACAAAGTCTTTCCTGGTGAGTGGCCAAACCACACCTCCCTCATGTGTGTGTGCTGGAATTAAGGAATTTCTGCTCGGCGTGCTCAGGGCTCTGCAGGCTCCGGTGGGTTTCAGTGTGATCATCCCAGTGAGCTCAGGGCTGAGCCCAGCTGATGGTGGGAGCACAGGGATCTCAGCCAGCCTGGTGTGCGCAGGGGACACCACCTGGGAATCCCGGGGCACGGAGTCACAGCCAAACCCAGGAGAACCAGAGACCGCAGGAACCCGACGAGTTGAAAGACTTTTGTTTGGCCCCAGCGGCGGTGATGGACAGGAACAGGAGAAGTGCAGTGAAAACACCCAGTTTGCACCTGGCTGGGGAACAGGCGCTTACAAACTGCTGGCTGTGCGTTTGGAGCCCTAATGGCAGGGAATATCTGAAAAGCAGGACCTCCCTCTTGTCCTCCCAGGAGGACTCCCCTCCCCTCTGGGCTTGTGGTGTGGTTAAAAGTGGCCTCCCCACGCTGCTGTGCTGGACCTGGCCCCACGCTCCAGGAATTCCAGCTATTATTTATACGCGCTTCTAAATTTATCGCGCGCGACTTTTGTGTACACAGAGAGCTCCTCTCCCTTTGCCGCGCCGCCGGGGCAGCGTGGCTTGGTGCAGCCCAAGGTGGACTCCTCTGCCTCCCATTAGGCTCCAGCATCAGTGGGATTGGCCTTGCAGGTGGCCTTCTGCCTGCTCCCAGTGCTTCCTGGCCTTTGAAAGGACCCCGCTGGTGCAGCTCCTTGTGCGTGAAGTTATTGGAACCGAGTTTGGCTTCAATTATTGAAGTAAATGATGCCATTGGGAAGCTATGCTCCAAGCAGTGTTCTGCAATTAGAGTATGGAAGCTGTGATTAACGTAGTTGTGTTAAAAAATATATATATATATTTTTTCCCCCAGGTTTGTGCATGTGTGGTTTTGTGCCTGGTTTTTGTTGTTGTTGTTGTTGTTGTTAAACCCATGGTTGCCCAGTGATGTTTGTCCCAAGAAAATACTTCATGAGATTCAGTGTTGCCTCCAACTGCTCCTTGTACAGTTTTTCTTACTCTGTGTAAGTCTGGGGTTTGACCTGCCCCAAATGCTTTTATTTCTAAAAGCAATCTGACAGTAAAAACCCCACTCCCCACACTCTGAAACTGCACCCTCATAACAGGGGACGTGAACCAGTAGCACCCCCTGAAATTTTCGTGGCATTATAATACCTCTGATATGGCCATTGCCTAACATAGCAGAGAGAGAGAGTTCCATGCTGTGTGTCATTGCATCAAGATAAGAATAGGCTGAGAAACATCAGACATTCTCCTTGAAGCTCCAGAGCAACTGCTACCTGACAGCTGAAAACACTTTGCATGTTGAGTTTGGAGCTGGGCTGTGTTTGTGTGTGCAGCATCTGTGGCAGGAGACCACCGCTTTCCCTGGAATTTAAAACCCTCGCAGGCAACTTGATGCATCTGGGTGCAATTACTGGAGTAAGGTGGTCACATTAAAAAGGGGAGAGAGAAAAAAAAAAAAAAACACAACCCAAAAATCCAAAAGCATTAAATGCAGCAAAACAGCCCTCGCCGTTTTTCTGAAAGGATGGGGAGATTTCTGTGTTGGACGTGGAGCAGGGATGAGGGATATTGAAAAATGTGTCAGCTTTAGGGGTTATTATTTTTATTTTTTTTTTGTCCACGAGGCGTTGGTAGGTGGATGATGCTGCAGTGAAGATGAGTTAGTTCCGGCCACTTTCTCTAATTCTATGTTTGGACACACCTCCCTCTCCCTGTGCCATGCCCACAGCTGCCTCCGCCCCCAGCTCAGGCTCTGCAGGAATCCTCCTGGGACTGCAGCCTGCAAACCCACCCCCTGCGTGTGCCAGGGGTGACAGACACCTCCCAGCAAGGTGCTGGTGCTGTGCTGGGGGAGCATCTGCAGCCCTGAGCCTCCTGGAGCATCCTGAGCCCTGCGGTCCTCAGGTGCCGCTCTCAGGAGCTGAGATGGTTTCAAATCAAATAGTGGGAAGAGCTGCATCCCTTCACACGTTGACCCAAAAAGCCCAGCAGGGCTCTAGGAAAGGTCTCTGGGGCTGCACATCCCCCTGAGCCAGAGAAAGACTGGTTTTTAGAGGGACTTTGTTGTAGTAGCAGCAGGATAACTTTGCTTTCACCCACATGTGGAATTAATTTATCTTTGAAGATTTAACTTCTTTCCTGTGGCATTCCTTACTATCTCTCTTTTTTTTTTTTTTCTTATTTTTTTTTCCCTTCTTCTTCCCAGATATGTATTTTTTAACATCTTGATCTCCCCATCAGAAATGCCTTGGCCTCCTTGGAAAGGAATGCAGCCCCAGCTGGGCTGAATACCTGCCTGCAGCCAGCCCCACGCTGCTCCTACCAGAGAGGCCCATCTTCCCCCTCCTTTTTCATTCTTTTTTTTTTTCCTTCCCTTTACTTTTTAAAAACTTAAGGCTTGCTGAGGCTCCTGCTTTTGTTGCTGGGGGAGGTGGGATGGGGTGATGGGGCCACAGGGATGAGGATGGAGACTGAGAGCGGGGCAGTGGGAGGATGTTGCTGTCACCTAAACCCAGCTGGTCCCTCTAGCCCCAGGGGGGCAGAGAGATGGAAAACCCATTTAAAAAAAAAAAAAAAACCAAACCTGCCGAGCCTGCTGGCACATTCCTTAGGCCCCCAAGTTGTGGGTAAGTGGCTCTAATTATTAAAATCAGCAGTCCTTATCAGATGACAAGGCCTTTTGCTTTGATATACAAAGGCAGAAGCTTAACAACCCCATCTTGCCCTGGAAGAGGAACAAAATGTGCACCTTAACATGCAGCTTCCAAACCTCCCTGCATAATCCCCTTATCACCTGCCAGGATGTGTATATTGATGCTGGCTGGGAAGTTGGAGTGCTGGAGGCAGGAGGATGCTCAGGGGGCCCCTCTGTGCACTGACCCTGCCACAGTGACCTGCCCCTGCTCCATCACAGCTTGTGTCACTGCCCGTGACTTCTTCACAGGGCTGCTCCTGGGTGCTCAGCTCAAACATCCAGGCTGAGCTTTGGGTTTGCTTCTCCGAGTGAAGCCAGAGGTGTTGGGGTCAGTGCTGACCTCTCCTCACGTCCCCCTTCCACCCTCCTCTTCCCCACCCAACTCTATGCAAAAAAAAAAGCCACGAGTAGGAGGTTCTCCTAAAAGCTGGGCAGTTTTGTTGTGTGTCTTTATAGTGCCAGGAAGGTGGCATCTGTCCTTGGGGGGCCAAGCCTGGGACAGCAGATCTCAGCCCTGTGCCTCTGACACCTGGGGTCCTGCCCCTGTGGTTCCAGGCAGTTCTCCTGCTTCAGGCAACAGAGACACCAATAAATTCTCTTTCCAAAGGGATCCTAACCCTGGTCTTCAGAGTAGAGCTAAGCATTGTTGGCTGGTTCCTTGTGACTTTCAGTGGCACTTGAGCCGTGAACTTCTTGGACTTTTCCCTGCTGGTGCCAACAGCAAAACTCCTGCTGAATTCCTTAAGGACTGAGTTTTTTCAGGGCATCAAAGGATGCAGAGGCGCTTCCTGGGATTTTCTAGAGCACTTTAGAAGATGCAGAAAGTCTTGAAGGTTGTGCTCTGGGTGTGTTCAGACAGAGTGTCCTGGTTTAGGCTCACGTCTGAGCAGCGGATGGTTGGTTGCTTCTGAAGGGGTTGAACGTGCAGCGAGTGTGGTTCCCACAAGCACAGTGCTGCCCTGAAGCCCAGGACTGTGTGGTAACTGCCTTCCTGTTCTGCCTGTGCCCAGGTCCTTCAAGAGGAACGACCCTGTTAACCCCTACCACGTGAACTCGGGCTATGTCTTCGCGCCGGCCACCAGCGCCAACGACAGCGAGATCTCCAGCGATGCCCTGACAGACGACTCCATGTCCATGACAGACAGCAGCGTGTGAGTACCTTTGGGCTGGGACACCTGCCAGCCAGCTGTGCTGGTGCTGCTGGTGTGGGCCATCACCCTGCTGGACCCAAAGAGGGGCTGTGCCCCAGCCAGGGCACGGCAGCCTCTCTCACACCGTGGCCGCGGGTTTGGGATGCAGGGAAATCCTGAATCCTTCTCTTGCCATTTTGCAGCTGAGCAAACATGTTCTGCCCTGGCTCTTGGTGCTGCCTTGACTAACCCAAGGAGAGAACGAATCTCCCTGAGCCTTTGTCTTAAGGCCAGGCTTCCTTAACTAGTTATCAGTCATCAAAGAGGAGATTACTTCCTGTAGGAAGTGCTTTCTGTAATTAACGTTCGTCATTAATGTCAGAGTGTACATTAATAGGGGCAGTGACCTGAAGGGGCAAATAGCTGCTCGTCTGGTGTGGCTGGGGCAGTCTTCAAAGAGCCATTTGGATGGAGCTGCATGGATCAGGTGTGGGTGTTTCAGGAGCATACAGAGAGGAGAGATGATGCGGTGGCTGAGCCCAGGAATTGCAGGATCTGTCCTCTCCCGGCTGCTGAGCAGTGTGCAGCTGGGAGCAGGGTTTGACTGTCAGTTTGCTTTCCCCAGCAGGACACAAATGGTGATTTGTTTCTGTAGAAGGGACAGTGAGGTTCACTTAGTGCTCCTAAGGACCATTTTCTTCAGCTGGGCAGAAGGCAGATATTGCTGTTTGTGTTTCATGATCTTCACTTAAGTGGTCTAGAAGAGCCCACCTGTAAGCAGAGTGTTGCATTGCTGGTCTTTCCTCTTGAAACTTCTGCAGTGTCTGTATCAGACGTGTCCAGTGGTCCCTGTGTGCCCCTCAGAGAGATTTTCATGCTGAATTTTTGATGTCAACACGTGTGAAGATGCACAACGGAAAAGGGGATTTACCAAAAATCCTCGATGCATAAACAAAAAGCCCTTTTTAATTTTAATTTTAATTTATTTTTTTTAATGCACATGTGTGTTTTGAACTGATATTACGGGGAAAAAAAAAATAGTTTGTTGTCCCGGCAGATTCCCTTATTGAACAATATTGGCATTAAATAAAAGAGCTGAATCATAGGGTGACTTCTTTATTTCTTCTTACTGGCTCTGGTTGTATGTGATCATGTGTCAACAGAGCATTCATTGGGTTAGTCATTTCTGGACCAGTGTAGGGTCACTTGGGATTCACAGGGCTAGGATTATACCCTCTCTTCACAGCAATGCCAATTGTAGGCCTTATACAGATGAGAGCACTGAGTGAGAAATAAAGTGCATGGTGGATGAAAGGCTTAACTGAATCGCTTTCAGCCCATTGTTAGTCCAGGGGAGCTTAGCGGGGATGAGAGGGCAGCAGCCCGCTTTGAAATTTGCTTGAACAAGTGAATAGGAGCTCCCCATAAAGCAGCGCCTGAAAGGAGCTGCCTGTTTTTTCCTGCTGTAACAATGGCCCGAGCAGGCTGTGAGAGTTTGGGGAAGCTTGGCTGATTAAACTGCCCGCAGCTCCAGGCTGGGGGGCGGCACACAGGGACAATTCCTGCTGCCCAGGGGTGGCACACAGGGACAATTCCTGCTGCCTGGCTCCCCTGATGCCCAGGGGTGGCACAGGGAGACAATTCCTGCTGCCTGGCTCCCCTCATGTCCAGGGGTGGCACACAGGGACAATTCCTGCTGCCCAGGGGTGGCACAGGGAGACAATTCCTGCTGCCTGGCTCCCCTGATGTCCAGGGGTGGCACACAGGGACAATTCCTGCTGCCTGGCTCTCCTGATGTCCAGGGGTGGCACAGAGGGACAATTCCTGCTGCCCAGGCGTGGCAGAGAGAGACAATTCCTGCTGCCTGGCTCTCCTGATGTCCAGGGGTGGCACACAGGGACAATTCCTGCTGCCCAGGGGTGGCACACAGGGACAATTCCTGCTGCCTGGCTCCCCTGATGTCCAGGGGTGGCAGAGAGGGACAATTCCTGCTGCCCAAGGGTGGCAGAAAGGGAGAAATTCCTGCTGCCCAAGGGTGGCACAGAGGGACAATTCCTGCAGCCCAGGGGTGGCACACAGGGACAGTTCCTGCTGCCTGGCTCCCCTCATGTCCAGGGGTGGCAGAGAGGGACAATTCCTGCTGCCCAGGGGTGGCAGAGAGGGACAATTCCTGCTGCCTGGTTCCCTTGATGTTCAGGGGTGGCAGAGAGGGACAATTCCTGCTGCCCAAGGGTGGCAGAGAGGGACAATTCCTGCTGCCCAGGGGTGGCACAGGGGGACAATTCCTGCTGCCTGGCTCTCCTGATGTCCAGGGGTGGCACAGAGGGACAATTCCTGCTGCCCAGGGATGGCAGAGAGGGACAATTCCTGCTGCCCAAGGGTGGCACAGAGGGACAATTCCTGCTGCCTGGTTCCCCTGATGTCCAGGGGTGGCAGAGAGGGACAATTCTGCTGCCCAAGGGTGGCAGAAAGGGAGAAATTCCTGCTGCCCAAGGGTGGCACAGAGGGACAATTCCTGTTGCCCAGGGGTGGCAGAGAGGGACAGTTCCTGCAGAATGGCACCCCTGTTGCCTGGGTGTAGCAGAGAGGGACAATTCCTGCTGTCCAGGGGTGGCACAGAGGGACAATTCCTGCTGCCTGGCACCCCTGCTGCCCCCTGTGCCATGCTCCAGCCATAGGGCTGGTGTACTGGGCATTTTTGGAACTGGGAGAGGTAAACTGCCAGTTCTGGAGGCTGGGCTTAAAGTTAAGGCTGATGTCAAACTTCCTGTGCAGAGGAGAAGGGGCTGCTGGCAGCATCCCTTGTGGAGCAGGGAACAGCATCCCTTGTGGAACAGTTGGGGTCTGTGGGTGCTGCTGGCACTGGAGGTGTTGGGATGTGCTGGGGGCACAGACCCACCCTGGCTGAGCACAGGGGCTCACTCAGACTGTCAGGTTTTATCCTCCTGGGATGGGGGCCCTTGCTCTGTTCCAGCAGCAGGAATGCAAATTAGTTCTCTTGGCTCATGTTGGTATCAACTGAAGAGGAAAAACTTGTTCTGGAAAAGTCTGTCAGACATAGCAGCGAAGTGAGTTTGGAGCTTTTTTTTTTTTTTTTTTTTTTTTTTTTAATAAATCTGAGTCTGAACTGCACTGGGATTAGGAGAAATCTCCAAATAATGCATAATCTGCCTTTTTTTATTTTATTCCAGAAGCCAGGGATCAGTCTGTCCCTATATATTTTGCAATAGCCACAAAGCATCATGCAAATTTCTATTTCCATTTCTTGATTGGGGAGGGGGAGGAAAGGGGATTTTTTTTTTTTATTTGCTTATATCTTATTTATGGATTTACTTTGGACACAGGGGAATGCTGCTGAGCAAACTTCAAATATTACCTTATCTTACAAACCAGGCTTTTGATGTTGGCAAGATCAGAGGCTTGTTTCAGAGCCGTTGCCAAATGAAGATGGGAGTGAATGCATATGCGCATGAGTCTGATATTTCAAAGCAGCAGTAAAACTACATTCAGGTTAGGTCAGGCACATCTGAGTCAAAAGGCTAAGATAATTGGCTCAGCTTAAATGGCAGCTGACTGGGTAGAAGACTTCAAACTAGTGTTTCCCCCCAGAAACAGATTGGCTTAGCCCCAGCCTGGTTAGCTGAAATGTTTATAATTAAACTCTACTATTTAGTGCCTCAACTCTTGCAGCTCTTCAGCCCGCAGCTTTTAGTAGCCAGGAAAAGTGAGTGCAAGTGTTGGCTGTTGGAGCAGGGGGAGAGGTGGCACCTGGAGAGCCAGGCAGCAGGAATTGTCCCTCTGTGCCACCCCTGGACAGCAGGAATTGTCCCTCTGTGCCACCCCTGGACAGCAGGAGATGTTCCCTTCGGAGATGTTCCCTTTGGAGATGTTCCCTTTGGCCTGCCCCAAAACCTCAGGCCAAGTTCAGCCCTTTCATTTCAAAGGTTCTTTCCCCTGCTTGGGGCATCTGCTGCAGCATCAGGGTTCTCTCTGCCCCTCATATCTCTTGCTGGTGGTTCCAGCTCCCTCCATCTGTCCCTCCTGCACTCAGGGGTCACTCTTTGGTGACCCCTCCAACCCTGGCCTTGACCATTTCCCCCCCTTTTCTAGGGAAGGGTGTAGACAGCACTCAGCAAAGTGGCTGCTAAAGTCCCTGCCCATTCTCCAGGTTAACTTTCCCTAGCTGCTCCACAGCCTTCCCATCCTAGAGAAATACCTCTGGGGTTTTTTTTTTTTAATTTTTTTATTTTTATTTTTTTTTTTTTAATTCTGCACGTTGTTACAAGTTGCAGCACTCTTCTGACAAGGCAGGGCTGTGGAAGCAGGAGCTGGAGGTTTGGTGTGGGGCTCTCTGCTGTAACCAGAGGAATTTTAGGGGGAAGGAGCAGTTCTTGTATCGACCTGAATGAGGGCAAATCTTAAAAGTGAGGAACCCAGGCTGCTGGGTCAGCATTGCTTTTCCTCCTCCTCCTTCACAGCAAGTCCCCACTCCTGCTCCATAGTCTGTCCCTTTGGGCAGAGGTGGTCCCTGTGGAGCTGGGAACTTGGGGATACCCCACAAGGAGCTGTGGAGCTCCTGGGGGCTCCCTGGTTTTGTCCTTGTGGTGGACACACAGCCCTTCAGCTGCTTCCCTGCTCCTCCCATCTGCCTCTTGGGCTTCATGGATAGAGGACAGCTCCTTTTCCACTGACTGTGGTGATGGGCTTCATCCCACGGGTTCATCCCACAGGTTCATGTGTTTGTGCATTTTCACTGACATTTGAAATGCCTGTTTGACTGGGCATTCCCTGTGCTCATTCCCTAAGAGACCCTTGACTCAGGAAGCCCCAGTTAATAAACCAGACTCAAGGTACAGGTGGTTTTGTCTTCACCTTAGATTTGCTTTTCCCCCATCCTGCCCCAAAACTAAGACATGTCATGTGCCCCAAACCTCGTTGCCACGTGGGTGTGTGGAGAACTGCTTCATGGAGCAGTGGAGAGGTGCTTGGTGGCCACCAGTGGCTGTGTTGGCTGTTCTGTGCTGGGCTGCTCCTCCAGAAAGCTCCTGGAGCCCCGTGTTGTGTGGTGGGGACACAGGGACAATCAGCTCCTTTCACTTTCCATGTCACGTGTGCTCAAAAACTGAGAGGAGGTGCTCATCTTGTGGCATCCAGAGCCTCCCAGCGTGCTTTTTTTTATGATAAAGATTTTTCCAAGTTTATTGAGATAGGATTGTTGTGATCCTTCACTCCAGGTTTAGCAGCTTAGTCGTGCTCATTAATGGCAGGTGAAGGCTGAAGATCTTCACAAAGCTCTGCCATCGCCTGCTTCAAGCTTTGAGTGGTGGCATCTGATCATCCTCCTCCAGGGGAGGGCCATGGTGTCTCTGGGGAGGTGTTGTGGAGTGTGGCCACCATCCCCACGGCCACAGGAGGGGACACACAGGGACACTGTGCCACGCTGGCTCCTCTGGCAGCAGCGTGGGGCCGGAGCTGTCTGCTCCTCCTTGGGCTGGAGTTATTTTCTCCTCTCTCAGGAGATGAGTCAGGTGTGGGGGCAGGTGGATGAAAGGGACGGCACTGGAGATCAAGGTTCTTCAGGCAGTCTGAGGGAAGTGGTGGAATGAGACATTCAGGATCTCCAGGCGTGCTCCTCCGGCTGGCCCCGCTGTCTGTGCGAGGCCCTTTCATCCTCACTGGGGGAATTTTTTTGTGTGGATGGGTGAAGACGCCCTGTGGGGCCTGGAGTGGGATGTGCAGGGGGCTGTTCCCACTGGAGAGCCTTCAGCTCCTGGCCTGGTCTCTCCTTGTGGCCTCCTGGCAGGAGCCGGGGTGGCTGTGGGCAGCAGTGTCCTGTCCAGAGGACAGACCATGACCATGTTCACACCTCGAGGTGTCCTGTGCTGGCCAGCCTCAGGGCAGGAGAGACATCCTGGATCTGAAATGGGACTAGAGATGGGGCAGCAGCTTTTGGATGGCCATCCATCCTCAGCCTCCTCCTTGTTTCCACTGTGCCGGCAGTTCATGGGGTGTTCCAGAGCTTGAGGAACGCTGTGGTCCTAGAGAGCGTAACTGGATGGGGAAAAACCTAAAATTAAAGGTCAGAAGCAGAAACTTGGTGTTGGAAGGGCCTTGGGAGTGCAGCTGATGGGATCTTTGGACGTGTGCCCGTGTGGAGTTGCCTTCAGCTTCTCAGCTTTTGCTTAATTACTGCACATCCATGTGCATCCTTCGGTGACACAGGCACTTCCCACACCGCCGGATATTTGAGGCTTCGGGTGCCATCCAGAGGGCACAGCACCTCTGGGAACGAGGGCTGCGCCTGCCTGGGTGGCTCCAGAGGGGATGGAGAAGTGTCTCAGAGCATGGGGACAGCCCCAGCTGACGGTGGCCTCTCTTCCATGTGCAGAGATGGGATCCCCCCGTACAGAATTGGGAGCAAGAAGCAGCTCCAGCGGGAAATGCACCGCAGCGTCAAGGCCAACGGCCAAGTCTCTCTACCTCATTTTCCGGTGAGTCCAGGTGGGAGCTGCAGGGTCTGGGTGGGCCGTGGGGAACGTTTGGGCTGGGGACAGGCACAGGTGGAGGGGAGGGAGAGCATTTCCATCCCGGGGTGATGCCAAAGGCGAGGTGCTGGGCAGGAGCCGTGTGCTCTCAGCGTCATTCCAAAACCTTGCTTGTGCACGGTCACGTCTTGGTCCTTCCTGAAACCAGCTGCTAATTAGGAGTTTTCAGGGGCACCGAATTTGTCCTGTTGGCTAAACCTCAATTGGAGATGTCCCAGTTGGGTCTAGTGGGTGCCTTAGGTCTGGCCAGCACCCTGAGACTCCTGTGGTGCCAAGCAGGGCTTGGCCTTGTGTGCATCACTGCAAGAGCTGGGTGTCAGTGAGCTGGGGGCCAGCAGGAGCTCCCAGAAGAGAGAACTGGCAGCAGATCCCTGCCTGGCTTTGAGGGGATCCGATGCACGGTGCTGCCCTGCTCTTCAAAATTAACTCGCTGACTTGCTAATTCAGTTGACTTGCAGCCTCTCGATTCCTGCAGTGAATAAACTGTTTACACAGACAAGTATAAACTTATCTTGTCTTGAGATTAATATGCTAAAATTCCTCTTTCTGCTGTCTTAAGCAGCAAGAAGTCGTAGATGATATTTCTGGTGGAAGGTTGGGGGGGGTGGTTTATGTGGTTTTTCTTTTTGGTATTTTTTTTTTCCCCTTCCTTCCTAAAGAAAGTTCTATAGCCTGAGCTTGTAAATTAGATTATTTTGTCCCAGGGCGTGCAAATCGACTTTCTCTGTAAGGCAGTGCTTTGATCAGGGACTGAATAGAGCCAGCTTGTGTAAGAGTGACAATTTCCAGCAGAGTGGCCTTTTTCTACCCTCACATCATTTCTGGAGCTAAGTGGTTGCCGGAGAGAGGCCCCACCTCATCTGGTGGGTAGTATGTGAAAGAGTTGGCAGTTCAGCTTTCTGCTTTCAGGGGGGAAAAGAGGGAGAGTGGGGGCGAGGAGTGGGGTGTGTGGGGATGGCAGGAAGGAGGGCAGAGTCAAGTGGGTGGTTTCTTTTTCCTCCTTTTTTTTTTCTTCTTTTTTTTTTTTTTTTCCCTTTTCCTCCCCTTTTCCTGCCATGTTTGCTTCTTTTGGCAGAAATTCGCGTTTTGCCTTTTTATATTCTGCACTTGATTTGGAGATGTTCCCTTTTTCCCTTGATAGATCTGCTTGAGGCAGCCAAGCTCAGCAGTGTAGCACCGCTAGCCTGCAGCAGCTTTCTTCATTTTCTGTACAAAGAGATGGAGGGGGGGGGAAGAGATCTAGGACACTGTTGAGACAACACTACCTCAAAGGTGCCCAGTGTGTAGCCAGGAAATAAATTACCAGCACTTCTCTGATCTGCAACCGTTTGACTTCTTTTTTTTTTTTTTTTTCTTCTTTTTTTTTTTTTTCCCTCCTTTCCCATTTTCTCCCCCATCTTTTTTCTTTTTTTTTTTTTTTTTTTTTTTTTTAATTTCCAACTCCTTTCTGTTTATACTCACTTTATTCCTTTAGTTAAAGTCTCTCTCCCTCCCACCTCAGAGGGGTTTTTTTTTTTTTTTGGTTGTTTTTTTTGGCTTTTTTTTTTTTTTTTTTTTTTTTTTGATGTTTGACAACAGTCTTTGAAGATTTTCTACTTCAGAGTAGCTACTGATGGGCTGGTTGTACTACAGAGAGAACAAGCGGGGTTCCTCAGAGTGCGACCAACTGCTCCTGCCGAAGGCAAACGCTGGTGGGGAGGATGTCACTCCATGAGGCCACAGCACTAGCTCATAAAAATCCCGAGCAGACCATGCCTAGTTGCGGTCGTCTTTTCATCCAAACATGGAGACACAACAAGCGTAGAGCGGGGCCGGCGATGCCGCAGCGCCCCGTGCTAAACGTGTCCTTGTGCCTTCTGTCCCCGCTCCTTGTAGAGGACCCACCGGCTTCCCAAGGAGATGACCCCGGTGGAGCCCGCCGCCTTCGCCGCAGAGCTCATTTCCCGCCTGGAGAAGCTGAAGCAGGAGCAGGAAACCATGGACTGTCTGGAGGAGAGGCTGCAGCAGATCAAGGAGGTAAGGATTAGCGTTCCCCCAAAGCTCCGTGTACCCGCCCCGCTGTTCCCTGTCCCCGGGGTGGCAGAGGGGGGGACATCCCTGTGCATGGCTCGCCAGCTCCCGGCCCCTTTCCATTCATTCCCTGCCATCCCTTGTGTGGCAGGACGAGGAGAAGGAGGGCGCCGAGCTCCCTGCCAGCCTGCAGAGCGGTCGGGACGTGGCCAACTCCCAGCACCCGCTGTCCCTCCTGCCCTCGGGCAGCTACGAGGAGGACCCCCAGGCCATCCTGGACGAGCACCTCTCCCGCGTGCTGAAGACCCCTGGCTGCCAGTCTCCCGGCGTGGGCCGGCACAGCCCCCGTGCCCGCTCTCCTGAGCGCCTGCCCACGGGCAAGCTGCCCCCTGGCACGGCCTCGCTGGCCGCCTGCGCCCTGCTGGGCAAGGGCTTCGTCACCAAGCAGACCACCAAGCACGTCCACCACCACTACATCCACCACCACACCGTGCCCAAGAGCAAGGAGCAGATCGAGGCCGAGGCGGCGCAGAGGGTGCAGTGCTGCTGCCCGGCGGGCGGCGACTACTACTGCTACCCCAAGTGCAAGGGTCACCCCAAAAACACTGACCCCCCTCTCTCTCCGCTGGAGCCCTTCGGGTAAGTCACCGGCATCTCCGTGACGCCCACCCCAAACCGTCACCCATCCCGCTGCGATGGGGATGGAGCTGACCGTGGGCTCATGTCCCTTTTTGCCACCAGCAGGACGGGGACGCTGCTGAAGAGGCCGGGCCGAGGAGGGGACAGCGTGGCCCTGGTGGCCGGGGACGGGGGGCTGCCTGGCCCTGGTGGGGTGCAGCTCCCGGGGGGAGAAGCGGATCGGGCACAGAACGTCTGGCAGTGGATGCTGGAGAGCGAGAGACAAAATAAGCACAAGACCCATAGGTAAATACGCAGCTGTCTGCAGCAATATCGCCTCCCGGTAAATATTTATATATTACACGGGCTGTCTATTTTTACAATCGCTAAAAACAAATGAGACTCTTTGCTCCTCCGGTTTAATATAAAAGCTGTTCCGCAGAACCAGAAAAACCACAAAAATGTCATGTTTTTGGCAATAAACCTCCTTTCATGTTATGACAGACTTTTGAGAGGGAGCGAGCAGAATAGGAGCTGCTATTAAAGTCATATTTTCCAGCTTTTCTAACCCGACTTCTTCCCTTTCCCCAAAGCACACAAAGCACAAAGAAGGCCTACAGCTCCGACTGTGCCAAAGGGGCCCCCGGCCGCCACCACCCCTGGGGGACAGGCGGCCACCCCCGCGGGGCACAGCCCGCCCACCCCTTCGTGCAGGACCCCGCCATGCCCCCGCTGACACCCCCCAACACCCTGGCCCAGCTGGAGGAAGCGTGTCGCCGCCTGGCCGAGGTCTCCAAGCCGCAGAAACCACGGTAATGGTCGCAGCAGGGATGGTCCTTGTCCCACCCTGGGGACAAACTGGGCTGGGGGAGGTTTGCTGTGGGTGGATGTGTCCTGCCTGTCCCAGCAGAGGGACAGCCATGGGGACGTGTGACAGAGATTTGCTATGGGTAGATCTGGATGTGTCCTGTCTGTCCAGGCAGAGGGACAGCCATGGGGACATGTGACAGAGATTTGCAGTGGGTGGATGGGGATGTGTCC
Source organism: Sylvia atricapilla (assembly GCF_009819655.1). Classification (NCBI taxonomy): domain Eukaryota; kingdom Metazoa; phylum Chordata; class Aves; order Passeriformes; family Sylviidae; genus Sylvia; species Sylvia atricapilla. The sequence continues at coordinate 10,380,385 of NC_089157.1, read as the reverse complement.
TGTCTGTCCAGGCAGAAGGACAGCCGTGGGGACATGTGACAGAGGTTTGCAGTGGATGGGTGTGGATGTGTCCTGTCCAGGCAGAGGGACAGCCATGGGGACATGTGACAGAGGTTTGCTATGGGTAGATGTGAATGTGTCCTGTCCAGGCAGAGGGACAGCCGTGGGGACGTGTGACAGAGGTTTGCTATGGGTAGATGTGAATGTGTCCTGTCCAGGCAGAGGGACAGCCGTGGGGACGTGTGACAGAGGTTTGCAGTGGGTGTGTGGGGATGTGTCCTGTCTGTCCAGGCACAGGGACAGCCATGGGGACATGTGACAGAGGTTTGCTGTGGGTGGATGTGTCCTGTCCAGGCACAGGGACAGCCATGGGGACATGTGACAGAGATTTGCAGTGGGTGGATGGGGATGTGTCCTGTCTGTCCAGGCAGAAGGACAGCCGTGGGGACGTGTGACAGAGGTTTGCTGTGGGTAGATGTGGATGTGGATGTGTCCTGTCCAGGCAGAGGGACAGCCGTGGGGACGTGTGACAGAGATTTGCAGTGGGTAGATGTAGATGTGGATGTGGATGTGTCCTGTCCAGGCAGAGGGACAGCCATGGGGACGTGTGACAGCCTCTGTGTTCCAGCCCTGCCCTGCACCGGCACAAATAGTTGGAATCCGAGGCTATTACTTCCACTCTTTTGATGGCTGTAATTTGCCCGTTTTTCCTCTGGGACAGGCTCCAGCTACATACCAAGTGGGGAATTGGACTGGTTATCGTTCATTTGGGTATGGGAGGATAAATTAGCCCACAGCATTTTTAATTCTTCCTTTGATTGTTTACAACATGTGAGGCTTGATACAAAGAGCGAACTTAACGACCCACAGGAGACTTCAATTAAGAAGACTGTATTTCAACAAATTTTTTTTTTCTTAAAGTTGTTTTTTCTCTGTTTTTTTTTCCCCCCCTTCCTTCTTCCCTGCTTGCTTTCCCCCTCCCCACTTCAGATGTTCAACCTCAAATCAGCAGAGGGACCGAAACCACTCGGCTGCCATTCAGGGGGGAAGTTCCCCTTTCTGCAATGCAAGTCTAACGACAGAAGAGTGAGTATTGCACATGCAGAAAAGGATTGGGAAATAAATATATATATATATGTATATATATCTCATAATTATATTTTCATTAAATGGATTGCGCTTTTGAAAGGAGAGGAAATTCTTATATCTGAAATTTCATCTTTCAAACATCCTTCTTAAAGAAAGAACAAAACATTTTCAAATCTTGTCTCTGGCTCTTTTTAACTTGCATTCCTGTAAAGTGGACAAAGATTGGATTAGTCTAATTACAGGATGGTTCTTTTAACAAGAAATCTGCTACAGAGAGGTCTAAAATGGCCTAAATAATTAAAGTTTTCTTTCTTACCCTCTTCATCTTAAGCAATGAGTAATGTTTGAAGTCCAGACTGAGCCACCTGACTAGAGCCTTTCATTTTTAATTGGTTGACCTTAAGTCCACCAGCTGTCTTTGCTAGCAGCTTTTTTTTCTGAAACCACTCTACAAAGACTTAGAACAAATTAGGAAGACTAAATTACTGCGGACTAACACTTTGTGACCTTTTGACATGCCGAGTGTACATTGCCTCAGAAGCAGTTGTAGATTTGGCTGCATGGTATTCACTAGAGTGTTGCCATTTTGCTGGGTAATATTGTTTTAATTATTCTTTAAGAAGCGTTGCTTGGGTGCAAATGGCAGAATCCAGTTAATTTTATTCTCACTGGGGAAAAAATAAGATTACCTGGGTGCTTGAGGTGAAGCATCTGGCAGGGGAGGGGGGTTTGCTTTGGGGGCTGGTGGTTGCAGGTGGGTTTGGGCATGAGGAGGAAGCTTGGGAGATGTTTTGTGTGAGGGCAGATGAAAAGAGCCTTTAAAATCCTGGAGGTGCAGTCCTGGGGCTCGCTGGGGAGGGTGAGCCCAACTTCCATCCCCATGGCCCCAAGGGAGAATGGCTTCAAGCTGGAGGAGGGTGGATTTAGGTTGGATATTAGGAAAAAATAGTTCCCTGGGAGGGTGGGGAGGCCCTGAGGTTATCCAAGAAGCTGTGGCTGCCCCTGGATCCCTGACAGTGTCCAAGGCCAGGTTGGAGCACCCTGGGATAGTGGAAGGTGTCCCTTTCAACCCACAGCAGGGTTGAAACTGGATAAACTTTAAGGTCCCTTCCAACCCAAACCCTTCCATGATTCCCACGGTGGAAATCCAGCAAAGGGCTGTGCAAACACATCCCAGCAAATTCCCAGGCAGTGCAGGAATATCTGATTTTCAGGTTACACCCAGGGTATTTCTGACAGCTTCCACCAACTCCACTGCTGGTTGGAGTGAGGCGAGGCAGCCTGTTCTCAAATGGAAAAATAGAGGGGTTTTGTGTGTGTGTTTTCTGTTTTGCAGTCACAAAGAGCCAAAGAAACTGCCAGTTGTTCACACCTCTCAGTCTGGTGAGCTGGTTGTCACCTATTTTTTTTGCGGAGAAGAAATTCCCTACAGGAGGATGTTAAAGGCCCAGAGCCTGACACTTGGGCACTTTAAAGAACAGCTGAGCAAAAAGGGAAATTACAGGTGAGAATGTGTGATTTGTCTGTTCTTTAGTGTGTTACAACAAGTCAAAAGAACTGGCAGATATTTTTTCAGGGCTGCTGCAGTGACACTTTGGATTTTCAGAGGCTGTGGATCTTCTTAGTCCCTTCCCACTCAAAGCAGGAGCAACGTGGAGATGGAGAGAGGTGCCTTGGCTGCAGGGGCACCTCCTCCCTTCCTCCCCAGCCTTTTCCCATTGCATTAGGACCTGTGCTCCAGCCCTTCTCCAAAAAAGCTTTAAGTCTGGGATGGCTTTGTGGCAAAGGCATGGAGCAGTGGGATTCAGATTCCAAACTGGGGTCAGTGTTCATCTGGGTGCTGGCCTCCTGCTTTGCCTACTGTTCAGTTATTTAATTTATTTTGGATTATTTTTTTGGCCATAAATGGGGTGAGCGATGGGCTGGGATGGTGCTGCTGAGGGACATGGAGATGGAGCTCCGTTTTCCCTTCATTAGAGGGGGAAAACAACCTCTGCCCTGCAGGGAAAGCTCCACCAGCAATACCCAGTTCCTCCTCAGAAACACCAACAAACCCTGCTGGGCTGGTTTCTAATTCCCATCTCCCAGTTTAACCAGTTTGCTGCTGCCTCTGCTCAACTATGGCCATATCTTCACAGTGGCTCTTTTTGGCTAGTCTTTCCCAGTGGATCTGGGCACTCTTGGGGTGCTCTGTCAGCCACTTCTCCTGCAGGGTGAGCAGGAGAGGGACATTCCAGCTGTTTTTTTTTAATTATTATTATTATTTACACTGAATTTGGTGGTGCTTCAGAGAGCTGGGTGTTTTGCCCTGTCACTGGCAGCCTCTGATTTAACCTGCAAATGGTCATTTTGGCGTGGTACAAGGAATTCCCAGCTTGCTGCCCCATCACTGGCCTCTCTCTAGGTGTGGAAAATCCACCTGTACAGGACAGGGGTTGGTGACCCTGGGCACTCTCAGGCTGGGGGATGCCAAACCGGGATCCTTCCATGGCTCAGTGGGGCTGAAATATTCCAGTTCTTCTCCAAACCATCTTTGCAGCCCACCCAGCTGCCATTGGATGGCACCAACCTGCAAGTGCACCCAGCCTGGACACCCTGCAGGACAGCCCCTGGGCTTCTGGCCCCCCTGTGCCATTTTCCAGCCCCTAAAGCCTGTCCCACTGTATTCCTCCTCATTTGCATTTCCTTGGCCTCACCACTGCTCTGCCACTGCCCAGTGGCTGTGTAGTCCCATCCCCTCCAAAAAAAAATCCAACTTTTTTTAATGTTTGTTGGTTTTCTGTGACATTTTTCATGTGATGCCCAAGTGCAGGACTAGGCTCCTAAAACCTCTGTGGCCCAAAAGCCCCTCCAGGTGCAATTATTTGTGCCTTGTCGGACTGTAATTACTTTAGAAAATGTTTTTAAGTGACTGACAAGGATGAAACAACGTTTTGCTTAGATCTCACCCCTTTACACCTGGGTAAAGACAATACAGAAATTTATAAAAGGAACTTGGGTACGTGCCCAGTATTTTATCTTGCACAGACACAAGGTGAAACTAATTACACAAATGTGTGTACCTCCAGGGAATCATTTTGATCTAAGCTTTGACTTTTGGCTGGACTTTGAGAGAAACTGCGGGTGACCTTCAGGGGAGAGGTCCGCAGTGCCCGGAGTAGCGTGTGTGTTACGGGGAGGCACTAACTAGGCTGCTTTGGTCACATCTGGCATTGATTTCTTTTTAAGGCACATTTAATAAGCATGTCTTTGAAGCCCTTTGCCTTTCATTTAATGCACAAAGACATGCAGAAATGCTCCACTCTCCCAAATTCTTTATTGATTGGATCAGTTTGCGAGGCGGGTACCTCGGGCTCCCGCGATGCCAGAGCGCTGCCTTGGCTTTCCATCCATCCCCCCCCCTAAAAAAATTTAAAAAAAAGGAATTAAGCAGTGATTTAATACTGATGGCGTTAACAAAAAACAAACATACACGCACAGAGAAAAAAAGTGGGTGGTGTCGGGTAATCTTGGGGATGGCAGGGGTTCAAAACAGAGCTGCAAGGCCGGGCCCGCGTGCCTCGATTGGTGCCAGATGTCCCAAAAATAAAATTTAAAAAAAAAAATTAAAAAAAAAAAAAGGAGCAAAGCTTGCCACATAAAATATGTTTCAATGGAAAGCCCATTGCTGAGCAAATAAGAGCAGAGTGACTTGTTTGAAGATGTTGTGGGGGTGGATTTTTTTTTTCTTCTTCTTCTTTCTGCTTTGCCTCCCCCTTTTCATATTTTTCCCCGTTTCTCTGCGAAATAAGGTTGTAATTATGTAAAAGGTCATAGCGTGTTTTCTCAAATAAAAATTTTGTAAACACAGCCAGGGCTTGGGCTTGGGGAGGAAGTTCTTGGTAAGAGCAGCTGTTATCTGGACAAGGGAGAAGGAAGAGAAAGTTCTTTGTAATTCATTCAAACTTTCCTTGGGTGTTTTGGGTTTATTTCAAAGCTGCTGTCCTGGGGGAATTCTGGCCTTGACCTGCAGCATGGAACTTGGGTTCCATGACTTCCCTGTATGCAGGCTCTGAAGGACTCAAATAATACATTTTTCCTTGCTGAGCCATTAAAGATGCAACATGTGTCAATTCTCCTTGGAATGACTTCACAAAAATACACCCTGATTGTACCTGGACTAATTGGAGGTGGTTTCATCTCTTTGACTGAAAAGAGAAATCTTTTATCCCGCTACCAAAATAATCTGAATGTCCCTGAAAATAAAGAGATTTGCAGGGCAATGTGACTATTTCAAAGATGCATCATGAGGCAAGTCACTAAATAAAAATGTCAAATTCCAAGGCCCTCCTGTGGCTCTTCCAGTTTTAGTAGTGAAAGTGAGCTTCATTTGATCTCCTTTGCAATCCTAAAGAAAATCATAATTACAAACCCCTTTCGCCCTGACAAACATCTGCCAACCCAAGTTGCCTGGGAACTCCAGGGGAGGAGTTAATTTTTATTTTTTGATATCTATCTATATATATTTTTTTAATATCTAGATATATATATTTTTTTTTCTTTGTGATCCATCTGCTGGGATATTTTCCCTCGCTGGCAATCAGATGGCAAAGGCCTTTTCCAAGGGAAGGCAGGCATCTCCAAGGAGGTGTTCGGCGGCAGACGGACAGACTCCCTAAATGCTACCCCTCTGAATGGAAGCCCTTCATTTGTGCATATGCAATTAAGCAGCCTTAGAAGGAAGAAAGCTCCAAACAGGGATAAAAGGAACCTTTAATCAAGAAGCTGAACGGTCTAATTCAGGATAATAGAGGGGTCCTTACTGTTTGACACAGGAGGGGTGGGGGTGCTTTTTGTCTCTGGGAGCCTTGGCTTCATGATCTAACGACCCGGAGCAAAAGAGCAGGAATGCAGGACACTGCTACTTGACCTCCCCGTGTCACGGCCCAGGGGCTGGACCAGGCTCTCTCAGAACTGCTCCTGAGCCTCGGGAAGCAGAGGCAGGAGTTTGTGTCCTTACCCTGGACCCAGTGAATGGGGTTGTTCCAAGTCCAGGATGTTTTTTTCCAGTGGGAACACCGCAGAGTTTCAGCGCCTGCGTTGCTGAAAGGAAGCTGGGATGGTTTTGCTTTTCATCCATCCTTTTAATAACAGTTGCTAATTTTAATGTTGGGCTTCAGCTTTGAAACAAGAAAACACATGAAAGAAAGAAGGTGGGGAGAGAGGGGAACCTTAAGAATGCTTGGCTTTGAAATCCTATTTATTTATTTTTTAAATGAGAGATTTGACCAGAAATCACCGCGCTTTCTAATTTTCTTTACGGCTGGGGATACCCACTGCCAGTTGTGTGTAATCTGCTCCCTGGAGAAGCTGTTGTCACCCCTGAGGGGACATTCACAGCCCTGCTCCTGCCATCCCACCACATCCCTGTGGCTCTGGGGATGCTTTTCAGATCACCAGACCTGAGCCACCCCTTGAGGTGTTCCTAAAGGAGCATCCTTCAGGAAGGAGAAACTTGAAACGCTGCGGTTATAAAAGAGCCAGCAAAGCATCCTTGGCTGTTTTACCTTTGCATTTTTATTTTTTTTTTTTTTTAACCTGGGTTTTAATTCTGTTTGCCACAGATACTACTTCAAGAAGGCCAGTGATGAGTTCGACTGTGGTGCAGTGTTTGAGGAGGTCTGGGAAGATGAGACTGTCCTGCCCATGTACGAAGGGAGGATCCTCGGGAAGGTGGAAAGGATCGATTGATGCCGTCTGTGTTTCCCAAGAAAACTCAACCTAGGAAAGTCTGTGGACACACAACAGTAGTGATGACAAGGAAAAAGAGGGGGGAAAAAAACAAAAAAAAACACAACAAAAAAAAACCCAAACGCTCTGAAGGAAAAGTTTTGAACCAATGAAGAAAAAAAAAAAAAAAAAAGTGAAGTCTATGAAGACTTTGCTGAATTAGCCTTAGAGGAGAAAAATGGCATTTATTATTCATGAGTTGGGTACTGAGATGATAAAAACCCTGGACTATTTATTAGAAACATGACCACTGTTGGCTATTGGAGATGCAGACCGTGTTGGAGAGACTTCCATACATAATATATGATTTCCTGGGGATCTGAAATCTATGGACTAAGAGAAACTGTGTATAGCTTACCTTAACAGTAATCCTTATTGATATTTATTGAACAGTCTGTTTTCCCTTAAGTCCAGTTTTTGGATATGCTGCTTTAACAATGGAGAAGAGAGGGGCTGGGAAGTGGGGTGAGGGGAGGAAGGATTATTTTATTTTTTTACGTTTTTCCCGCTATCTAAAATTTAGGACTTTGGCAATGAGCTCATTCGTGGCGATTTTTTTTTTTTTTTTTTGGTTTGGTTTTTTTTTGAAGGGGAAGGAGGAGGGAAGGAGTAAGGTCATGCCCAGTATTTCTCCAAGTGAAGATAAAACTTTCCTAAAGAAATAATATTAATAATAATAGTAATAATAATAAAAGCCGAAATAAAAATCCGTTCATCTAGAGACCGGTGCATTTTAATCTATGCTGCTCTAATTTGAAATAAAAGGTCTTAAGCATTAACTCTTATTTAAATGCAATATAACAACAACAAAAAAACCAACAGGTTATTTTGTCCATGGATTTCGATGGGGCAAGGTGTTTTTTTTTTTTTTTGCTTTGCTGCTCTCAGTGGTGAGAGCAAAACCCCGAGCCTGGGAGAGCTGTAGAAGGAGCCATCCCATGTCCATATTTTAGCACACCACGAGGTCAAAAACTCGTGTGGATTCCACAGAGCTAAAGGTTTTTTTAGCTGTTCAATGTTAGCACTACTTGTGTTTGGAGTAACTGCGACGGGGCGCGTTCAGCTCGGTGTGAGTCCTTGTGTGGTGGGGTTTGGTTTGGGGTTTTTTTTTGGGTTGGGTTTTTCTCTGAACACCCACAGGCCACGGGAGATGTGGGTGAAGGCTCTGGAGCTCTGTGGGGTGGGTTTTTTGGTGGTTTTTTTTTGGGGGGGGGAGGCAGAACGACCCTTTCCCGAGAAAAAGACCTTGCATTTCAACAGTTGGGTTTTGTGTTGATTAAGTTAATCTGTGCATTCTGTTTGCCATTGCTACTTTGTGTAAGTCTGTATATATTGTAGAAAAATGTATGGTGGAAATATTAATACACTATCTCTAGTGTTTTTAAATTTAATCAGTACAGTACCTGTGCCTGCATGGTTACAGACCATGCTTCGCCCTATATTCAGGGTTCAAGCTTTCCCTTGCTTGTTTAAGGGGTTTATGTATAAATATATTTTATGCCTTTTATTACAAGTCCTGTACTCATGACTTTTGCCATGGCATTTTTGTTCTACTTATACTGTAAATTATGCATTATAAAGAGTTTCATTTAAAAAAAAAATTACTTGGTACAATAATTATTGTAATTAAGAGATGTAGCCTTTATTAAAATTTTATATTTTTCAAATTAATATTGTCTTGACTTTTTCTTCACCCTTAATATGCCTTAAAAGGGGTTTTTTTTTTCTCTCATCTGTGGTGGTAACTGGAAAGAGCTGGTGAGGGGCTGTTCCTGCTGGGAAGGAGGCAAGGCAAAGGCTGGAGCTGCTCTTCAGGGTGAAGATTAAATCATTTACAGCTCTTTCAGGTAACTCACCTGCAAATTTAACCTGGTCTTGCTTCCTGATGGAGTGCTGAGCTCACCTGATGGAGCCAGGCACCAGGTGGATGGAGCCAACCTGATGGAACCATCCACAGGGATGTGGTGGTCCCCAGGCTGGAGCTCCTCCTGTGGCACAGGTGGTGGGCTTGGTGTTGGGTTTTGGGGATGGTCACATCCCTTCTGCAGGTGTGACTGACCTGGGACTGCTCACTTTCATCCCAGGCCAGAGCAAACTCAGCTTTGTGAGGTTCAGGGCAGCCCCCAGCTCTGTAAAGCCCCAGTTGGTCACACTGGCCAGGGTGAGGTTTGCTGGGAGCTGCTGGGCAGGACAAGCACAGGGATCTCCTCCCCTTTCACCCTTATTTATGGTGCAAACACCCTTATTTATGGGTGTTCTGATTTGTTCCTCAGAGGAGCTGCCCATACCAGGGGTGGGTTTGTCTCCCAGCTGTTGCCCAGACCTTCCCCAACTCGAGTGAGAAAAGCTGGGGAGGAATTGTGGAGCTGCTTTTGGTCTGTCCTGTTGGTAACCGGAGCCAGCCCTTTGCTTCTGCCTCACCAATGGCACTGACTAGGGCTTTTTTTATTATTTTTTTTTCTCCTTCCTCCCCTCTCTCCACCCTATTTTTTTTTTTTCTGTGAGGTTTTAAATTATCTGGGTTATTTTGTGTGTTTGAGAAGACTTCATTTAAAACATCAGTAAAACTTGTATCAAAGGGCTCAACTTCACACTGAGTACACAGAGCTGGGGACTGAATCCTGCAGTTCAAGGGAGCTGCAGGCAGTTTTACACATTTAAATGGATGGTGCCTTGTTTTAAAAAAAAACCATCTGAAGTTCATGGGGTTCATCTTAATTGATAAGCTGGACATAACGGATGGGTGTAGGGAGACTTCAACAACATAAGGGAAGAAAGATTTTTTTTTTCTTTCCCCCCTCTCTCTCTTTTTTTAGTCTACCATCAAAGGTGGGGAACTTAGCACTACATCGTAGTATTATTTTTCTTCTGCTATTAAAATGAATCACACTGTGCCTAATTCTTCTTGGGAAGATGAATGTGTTTGAGGCAGCTTGAAGCCATTCAGTGCCTCACAAGCCTTTGCATCTTTCTATCAATGTTCCAAAATACTCACCTCTGTTTTTTTGGATGTCTGTAGAAACAATATATAAAATGGCTTCAAATACATGGCAGGCTGTTTAGTGGAGATGAAAGGGTATTTGAATAGTCTTTTTAAAATGAATGAAAAGTGAATACTCTCTTCTGTTTCAATTATAAGTGGGACATGGAGCTCGTTAGACACCACCTTAATATGTGACACTCTGAAAAATGTTCACCTGCCTTCAGCAGTTCAGAAACATTTTGTTTTTTAGCTTGTCTCGGGATACAGATCGTGATTACAGGTCTGGCATGTTCCCTGCTAAATGGAGAGGCAGCGTGGGAAAGTTCTGCTCTTGCAGCTTGAAAGTAACATTCAACCAAATTTTTTTTTTTTTTCACAGTACAGAAGATTGAGAGGGAGTAAGAACCATATTTTTGACCCGAGTGGGTTTGTTTTTTTTTTTTTTAAGTTTAGCTGAAGTTTATCAGGTTTAACAAAAAATATGTAAATTCACACAGAAAAGAGGTGCCCACGGGGCTGGCTGTGGTATCCAAATATCCTGTGTTAGGTCTTTTCAGAGGAGGGACCCAAAATGCTCCAGTTTGGGTCCTTTTTCAGAGGAGGCACCCAAAATATCCTGTCACGGGTCGTTTTTCCAGAGAAAATATGCGAAATATCCTTGTTTGGGTCTTTTTTCCAGGAGAAGGACCCTAAATATTCTGGCATGGATCCTTTTCTAGAGGTAGGACCCAAAATGTCCTGATTTGGATCCTTCCATAGGAAAGAAACAGAATGTCCCAGTTTGGGTCCTTAACCAGAGGAGAGACCCCAAAATGCCCCAAATTTGTGTCCTTTTCCAGAGATAGGACCCCCAAATGTCCTGATTTGGGTCTTTCCAGAGAAGCGTCAGTAATGAGCTCTGCTCTGCAGGAGCCAACCTGAGCAGGGATCCCCAACAATTCCACAAGCTCAAATCCCACTGATTCTTTAACACTTAGCACTTTTTTTTTGGTCTTCAAAGCAGCCTGGAAAGGCTCCTGAAGCCCCACAGCACCCACAGAGGTCGGTGGTGGTGGATAATTGCTGGGGTAAGTGGTGGCCAGAGGAGCTTCAAAGCCCTGGGTCACCATCCAACAAAAACACCAGCCCCAGGTTACTGCCCAATTCAAACGTGTTGATGGACCTTCAACAGTCCTTGGGAGCATTTGGGATGTGAAGCCTGGAGGCTGGGAATCATAAGCCAGCCCTGAGGCGCTTTTTTTTTTTTTTTTTGGGAAAAAGAAACACTTTCCCAAGTGTTTTTCACAGCTGGAATTTGTTGGGGCGTGTGGCCATCAGCCACAATGGTCTTGCTCCATCCCAAATCAAGGCTGGAAGCAGTGGGGAGGGACAGCTGCAGGGCTGGTTCTCCTCTCTGAGCAGGGACAAGGACACTGGAAGGCTGCATTTGGTTTTCTTCAGCAAAAACCAGGCTGCATTTGGACGAACGAAACGTCTCAGCCCTTGCTCTTGGGTCTCTCCACTGGTCTGGAGTGGTCACAGCAGGTACAGTGACAGATTTGTTCTCTCTCTATCCTGAATGTTTGACATCCCCTGGCCCAAAGGGTGCAAAACATCCAAAAAGTGCCCCTGAAAATATGAGCTGAAAAAAGCATGAAATAATAATAATAATAATAAAAAATAAAATCCCTCCTCCCTTCATGACCAGAGACACGGTACCTTTGAAAGGCACCAGTACTGGGAGGAGGCTTTGCATTGGGGAAATGCCACAAAAACTCCCTCCTTTCCCCATTCTTGGATCAGGAGCATGTCCAGTTGACCCCAGCCTTTCCCACAGCTCTCTGAGGTTGGTTTGTCCCCCCTTCCCTGGGAGTTTATTCCCTCCAAAGCCGTGAGTCAGCCACCAGTGAGCTGGAGCATCTGCTGCTTCACACTCTGCCTGCCTCATATTGGCAGCTGTATTCCCTTCCTCTTTCACCTTCCATTAACCTCATGTCCCTCAAACACCTTCATCCAACTACTCCATTCCGGTAGCAACCTCAGATTAATTAAAAAGGAGAAAGAAAAAAAAAATAGAAAGGAGCACGCTGTCTTTAAATGAGGTTCCTATCCCATTGCTTTCAAATGCTCCGTCTTAATCACAGAGCCCAGAAAACACCCACACGCTGGAGGCTGGAGAATTATTTAAGGCAAATCATCTTCCTTCCTCTTCTGAAAAAAGATCAGACTAGTTCTGGATGGTGAGAGCAGCTCTGGTTCAGGTCCTTTCCATTCTTCCCCAGTTCCTGGCCGCAGCCTCCCCACAGCCCTGCACACACTCCTTCCCCCTCACCCTCATTAACATGTTACTAATCACAACGAAGAGTCCCACGATGAATTTTTTTTAACACTTAAAACCATGGCCTGCCATATGTTTTAGCCTCTCTTTTAAATTAAATGAGTGTTTGTGGTGCGTTTAATCTTCAGGGAGCGCTGAACCCGCAGAGTGAGAGAGGAGGCTAATTTTGGACATCAAATCTAGGTGATAGCATAATTTCAGACAATTTTGGCTGACCTCCCTGGGCAATGCCCTTCATCTCTTTCATGAGAAGATCTATTTTTAGGGAAGAAAGCCCATTAAGTCTTGCCTTCCTTAATTCAGCTCTTCACATGATAAGATTTGACAGGTAGATATATTTATTTTTTTTTTTACTATTATTATTATTTAAAAAAAAAAAAAAAAGAAAACAGAAAGACCCTCTGGGAATTCTGGCTTTCAACATTTGTCTTGGGCCCTGCAGGAGTCTGGAACATCTCTGAACCCTACAGTTGGTCCTGCTTTGAAACCACCGCCTCGTCATTGCTCATGCACGGCGCCCGCGCTGCCTCCTCATCTGCAGTCGCAGCACTCCTGGCTCCCTGCTCCCTCTCCCACTGCCCTGGCAGCTCTCCTCACCTTCCCTCCCCTCCTGCTTCTGCTGTGTTGGCTCAAAACGAGCTCTCATTCTCCCCAAATCCTTCCAAAAGTCGAAGGATAAACGGGAGGCGTGGTGCTCCTACCTGGGCTCTTCCCTTTCCCTGCACTCTCAGCATCGTCCCAGCAAGGGCGGCCAGCTGCCCCTCAAGGGCTCATCCAGCCCTAAAACAAGGACAGCACAGAGCCCACCAAAAATCCCTCCACCCCTTCAAAGTGTTCACAGGTGGAGCTGGAAAGGAAAGGTTTGTGCCTTTTCCAAAGCTCTTCTTTCCTGCAATCCTCATGTCCCTAAAGGTTTCTGGGATCTCTCCAAAAGAACCATCCTTTTCCAAAACACTCCACAGCAAATGTCTCTCCTCTCCAGGTACAAGGGTTAAAGGGTCACACAGCAGCTGAGGGTCTTCACCTCCAGGCACCAACCCACCAGCAGCCCCAGCAGGACAGAGGCAAAGGCCAGGTTTGGGACTGGACACTGCTCCAGGGAATGATGCTGTGTCCAAAGGTGCTTGAGGAACCACGAGGAGACAGCTGATGACACGGTCAGTGAAGGGGCTGCTCTGGCTGGAGCAGCTGTGGAGGGGTTAAACCCTCCCCGTGGTGCTGCCCTGCAGAAACCAGGCAAAGCTCTGGGGGTTTTTGCATTGAGATTCAAATGCCCAGATCAAAGCAGAGCTCCAGGAAGGAAGAGCCAATTTAGGTTGGAAGCAGACAAAACTTTCTCAGCTAAACTTCTGGGAAGTGGAACAAGCAGGTTTCAGAGAGCTGCCGTCCCAAGGGAGCAGAGGAGGTGGCCCTCTCCCTGTCCTCCCAGACACGGAATTATTCCTGGCCACCAGCTCCCACACGCCCATTGCCACCCCTGCCCTGCTCTTTGGAAGCTGTCACCAAGCTGTTCTCGGCCCAGCCTTGCAGAGGAGGATGAGCTGCAGTGGTGCTCTGGTGTCCCCGTGGCAGTGGGCAGAGCCTGCAGACACAGCTCCTGCCCCAACTGGGCTCCATGGCCCTGGGGATGGCTGCTGGCCTGGCAGCCAACATTTGATGGAGCAGCCAAAATACTATTTCCAGCCTTTTTTTTTTTTTTTTTTTCTTGCTGTTTTTTTTCCAAACCAAACAAACAAATGAAAAAAAAAAAAAAAAAAAAAAAAAAAAAAAAAAAAAAAAAAAAAAAAGAAGAAAAAGAAATGTTCGAGTGTTTAGCTTTGCTAATTTATGACTCTGTGCTCTCTGCTCCTTCTCCTTGGGGATTCACTGCCCTGACCTTGGACACGAGGGGAAGAGGAAGCAGAGCTCTCACCTTGCCAGTGTGAAAGGTTGCCAAAGCAGGGAGAAAACGTCCACTCACTTATTCTAGGAGCATGTAGTACTTTTGTGTTTCAAGGCTTTGTAGATTTGCCATGCCTTCAAAACCCCTCGCAACTGTCCGGTGTGGGGTGTTTAATTACCAGGTAAAACAAATTTTTTTAGACTCCATTTAATTATTTGATTGCAGAGTAACCAAAGAGTGTAAGAGGGCTGTAGCCAGAAGGCACTTCAAAGCAATGCCTTGATGTTTCTTAGTGGGCATTAATGGTTTCTGAAGGCAGGAGATTGTTCTAAAAAAATATTAAAACCCTCCTCATGATCCCGCCAGCAATCTCAAAAAAATGCATAAACACTGGAATCCTCTGCCAGGGAAGAAAAAAAAGAGTTCAAAGGGATCTGAGAGTTTTCATGTAAAGTTTAGAGTTTAAGGCGTGACTGTTGGCTACGGAGCCCCACTGTTTGAACTCTTGTTTATTAAAAACAGTTTCCCAGCATTTCACAGGGTTCAGAAAGACAACAGCGAAGTGCAGCCTTTTTCACAGCACAGCCTTTAAAGGCTCCATTGATTTCTACCTATGTGTTTTATCTTCTTTTTTTTCCTTTTTTTTTTTTTTTTCTTTTTTTATCAGATGTTGAAGTTTAGCACAATATCCGAGGCTGAGCTGGGGCTGTGGCGGAGAGAACTACTCTGGAATAAGAGTTTGCCACAGTTTTTAAAACACTTTTTTAACAGTTCACTCCAGACTCTGCAGTGTCCCAGAAGGCTGGATGACAGCAGCAGCAGAATTAGGAAATGACAACTTGGCTGGCCCCAGACTCCGACTGCCTTTTTGATATTATCACCAACCCTCCAGTCTTTATCTGAGCCTCAGCTCTCAATCAATGTCCAGCCAAACAATTGGCCACTGGGAAACCAAAAGTCTTTTATTTTTTTCCCCCTCAGGACGGGAGATAATCCTTCACCCTGCCCTGTCTGGGCACGCATCTTATTTTTGATGAGCCCACCACCACACCTAGAGCAGGCCCATTCTTTTCTGTGCTTGCACTTCTCTTTCTCCTTCAACCAGCCTCATTTGTCCAAAAAAACCCCTCCTGCTTTTTAAAGTGAAGGGTTTTTACCCAGGAGAGGAGTGAAGGGGGATCTGCAGCGTGGTGCAGCCCGATGCTCTTGGCTGTGGTTGTGCTTTGAAGGGGCAGCTGGACTCAGCAAGATGCCACAATTCCTGCGAGGGCAAGGAGAACAGGAGCACTGGGAAAATCCTGTGCCGTCCTGGGAAAAAGCAAAGCTTGCAGCTGAGTGTTTTAGCAAGTTCTTGAAGTCTAACTGCAGAGATCTGAAGATAACCCAGCTCAGAGCCGCCCAAGCTCTGCCTTGAACAACAGAGGGGTCTAGAAGCACTGCCAGAAGATGTTATAAAAGGCACATTAGGAGCAGAATTAAAGTCAACACCAACCAAAACAAACAGAAACATCTGCTGAGCAGGTAGCCTGAGAATCAAGCCCTTATTAAAGCTGCTCTGCAGGCTGAGAGCTCAGCTCTGAGTCACGGGGGTGCTGCCAGGTGACATCGGCTGCGCCTCTGACGCAGGAGAGCAAGAGCTAAAAATAGAGTCACGTCAAAGCCCCGACACAAACACATCAGAGGGGAGGGAAAATGAGAATATCAGACAACAAACAGGGGGTTCTTTGAGTTTCTGGCTGAGTCCTGCTCTGCAAACGTGGCTGGGAGCTTGGGGGAGATGCTCCAGAGGACGTCTCCGCTCTTTGGATGGGGAGAGGATTTCTAGGAGTCCCTCCAGGGAAGAGGGGGTGTGTCAGGGAGGAGGGCAGGTTGAGGTGAGATCAGGCCCTGAGCATTTAAATCACACTCAGGGTTTTGCACTGGAGTCGCCCTGTTCAAACCTGAGGACGAGGAGCAGCACCCTCTGGACCGAAGAGATGCTTGTGAAGGATGGTGTGAAAATGTGCCACCTGCTTTGTCCTTACAGAGATGAGCTCAGATCTTAAATGCAGTGGGGAAAGGAACTCAAGAAGAAAAAGAAAAACCCAAAAAAAATCTAAAAAAAGAGCAGAAAAATTCTTCCTGTGCACAGCTGATGGCAAAGTGCTGCTCTAAGGATGCTCCTGGAACCAGGCACAGCCCAGAGCTGAAGTCATCCTGCTGCCATCCCCATTCCCAGCAAAAATCTCCTCCTTCCCAACTCCAGGGACTGATGGAAAATATGAACTTAATTTTGGGCTCTGTTAGCCTTAAATCGGCGCAGTTCCAGTAAAATCAGATTAAAATACCTCCAGTTCCTGATGTTTGGGGATATTTAAAGTCAGATCAAAGCACTTTTAACCAGTCCTTTTGGTAGCAGGTTTGATGAGAAACACAGGTGCAGGAACACATGAAGCTGGGCTGATTTAAATGCTGCCTTGCAATGCTGCTTCTGATCCCTTAAATATCAGCTGGGGGCAGGCAGGAGGAATGGAGGGATGATGTTCTCATAGAAGAATATATTTTTTCTTTTTTTCTTTTTTTTTTTTTTTCTGGATGCAATTTGAGCTGCTTCCCTTTCTGCATGAAAATTTTAACTTGCTTTTTTAATTTTTTTTCCCCTTTAATAATTACCTGGAGAAAGAGACTCTCAGGCAAGGGAGAGCCACAGAGAAGTGGAGAGTAAAGTGATTTCCAGGCCATAATTCTTCAAGCACAAGATGCTGATGTGCTTGTGAGGGAGCCAGCACAAGCTCTATGGCTGGTTCACAGAGGCCTGAAGGTCTAAACTCAGAGAGAGAGATGAATTTTGGGTTGTTTTCTGCAGAATTAACTGGTTCTGCTGGGACTGTGGGGTGGAATCCTGATGTGTGGGTGAGGAGCCAGGCTCAGGGTGGGCTCAGCCCCTGGGGGAATTCTCTCCAATCCCCCCAGAGCTTCACAGGGGAGATTTGCAGGGATTTACCCAGAAGAATTTAGCCGGGAATTTTGGGGTGTGGAGATCAGAGACAAACCCAGCTGTACTGGGTGAATGTGAAAGGGTTTTAGACAATTCTCTGCTGGTGCAGAGTGGAGCTGGTACAGGATCCTCCCTTGGCACAAGGGTGTCAGCATTTATCAGGGATTTGGGGATGATACATTTCACCAAGATCAGGGATTTGGGATGATACATTTCACCAGGATCAGGGATTTTGAGTTGACACATTTCACCAAATGAGGGATTTGGGATGATACATTTCACCAGGATCAGGTATTTTGGGATAACACATTTCACCAAGATCAAGAATTTAGGATGATACATTTCACCAAGATCAGGGATTTTGAGATGACACCTTTCACCAAGATCAGGGATTTTTGGGTTAACACATTTCACCAAGATCAGAGATTTTGGAATAACGCATTCCACCAAGATCAAGAATTTAGGATTATACATTTCACCAAGATCAGGGATTTTGGAATGATACATTTCACCAAGATCAGGGATTTTTGGGATGACACACTTCACCAAGAACTCTTGGTGCTCTTGGTCCCTCTCATCCTGCCTCCAGACAATACCAGCCCCCTTCCAAACACCCCAAAATGAAGGCAAGTTAAATCTAAGCATTCGACAACACCAATTAAAAGTCATCAGTTTTATAGTTCAGGAAAATCAGTGTTTCTTAGGAAGGATTCAGCCCTGTTTGTTGACAAACGATGTGACCCCAGCAATTCATCCCCAGTGGGACAGGATGGGAAGGGCTATAGGATTTTCTTTGCTGGGAGCTTTCAAGTTTTATTGCATGCAATTAAAATGCAGATGAATAACACAGTAAAATAATAAAAAAAAGCTCCTCATAAAAGTGCCCCAGTGAAACAAAACTGTCAAAACACAAGAAGGAAAAAAAAAAAAAAAAAAAAAAAGAAAACACCCAACAAAAGCGAAAATATTGCTTCCTCTCAAAATATCATGGAAGTTTAAACAAACTCTGTTATCAGGAGACCCCAAAGCCAGTGGTTCAATTCCAGCTTCCTGCCTGCTCATCCACAGCTCCTCCAGAAAATCCTGTGCCCCACAGGCCCCTAAAAGTTGGGCTGCCATGGAAATCCCAACCCCACATCCCATCCCATCACCACCACAGCCACCCACTGCTGTCACCTGGGGCTGGAGGGACACACAGACACGTCCTGCCCCACATCAACACCCTGCTGGGGCTGGCTGCTTTTGCTGACGTGCCCAAAGGTTCATATTTGTCAACTTTTTGCCTTTTTCATGTGATTTTTGCTGCAAAAGGGACAATGGGAGCCCTGCCAGCCCTGGCTAACTGGGGAATTGCTGCATTTGTGTGCTATATATAAACAGCTTTTAACAAAGTTCCTCTCAAGTTATTTAATAGGAGGCATAAAATAAGCCAGGCTTAGGCTGTCAATCCAGCACTGGGAAGACACCAGATGCCAGTTTTATGATTCTCACTTAAACTGAATGTGCACAGAGAGGAGAATAAAGCCAGGACACTGTCTATGATACAGCCTGGGCTGGTGTGGCCACAGGGTGGATGCAATGCCTGGCACAGGCTGGGGACACGTTGGGGACACGCTGGGGACACGTTGGGGACACGCTCCTGACAGCATCACCAAGCAGACCCTGCTCCCCAGCCTGGCAAATCCTCTCCTACAGATCCAGCCAGCGTTCCTCAAAACCCCACCTGGACTTTGCCATGAGCAGCAAAAGCACAGGAAAATAATAACAATAACAATAATAATAATAATAATAATAATAATAATTCTAAAAAGGGAGCAATATTTCTTTTGGGGTAACTGAGGGAGCTGGACAGAAAACAGTAACAGAGATGAAAAATAAGCAAGACACAGAGGCCAGAGTGCCAGAGGGACATCAGACAGGAAAACTGAGGGAGAGCAGCTCTCTGCAGGGCTGGAGAGAACCTCCTCTCCTGGAGGCTTTGAGCCTCACAGCTGGGCACTCCCTGAGGACAAAGCAAGGGGCAGTTTTTTGGGTGGGTTTCTAAGATGAGATGATTGTTATTACCAGACCTCACCTCACACTGGCTTCATCCTGGGGCTTGGAGCACCCTTAGTGCAGCAGGTCCTGGCTCTGCACATAATTAACCATTAATTAACTCTTAATGTGGGGCACTGGCAGAGTCCCAGCCTTGTACTGACTCCTGGGGCTGCTGATTGCTCTCGTACAGCACAAGGGGAGCTGTAAACCTGAATCCTGAGCAGTAACTTGGGGTCAGGTCACGGCTGAGTCAAGAGACACCCCGTAAAGTTGATCCCTTTGGCTGACACGACCAATTTGCAGCCCCTGCTTTCTCCTGGATGTCCCCTGTCACATCAGCCACTGTGCCCTGCACTTCCCAAAGGCCAGATGCAGCTCTCCAGATTTACAACAGCAGAGTTTGTTCAGTGTGGAGCATCTCAGAGCTGCTCCTGTCTTCGTCCTGCTCTTACAGTTGTGATTTCTCCGCTCTTTCATGCGGCCATCCAGCTCCTGTTATCTCCCTGAATTAATATTAATGGCTTTCTTTAAGCTTCTCCTTTAGCTCTCCCTTCTTCCAACAACTTTTTGATGATTTTGATTCCTCCAGACTCCTTTCTGCCCCTGTCCTTGTGCTGCTTGTCTGCTCTGATCCCCAGCCTTGCCCTGAGATGGCACTGGTGACACTCGCCCTGTGCAGGGGACACGGGCTCCGGGGGTTTGGGTGATGTCCCCAGGGCTGCAGGTGGGATGAGGGGCTGGGAGTGATGCTGGGGCAGCTTTGGGGATGTCAGGGCACTCACTGAAGAGGCCAAGAGCTGATCTGGAGCCTCTTGGCCAAGTCACACTTGCCCAGGAGCTGCTGCCCCAGCAGTGAGTGATCAAAGTTGTTCCCTTTCCTACTGTCCTTCCAAATTTACAGCCAAAATACTTAAATCTGTGGGGAAATTCTGTTACACAGGTGCTTCTGCCCCATAAAAGTCTGTAGAGGCCTTTCCCAATACCAGGGGGTCTCTCTTGCTGCTGGCACTTCTCAGCAGCCCCTGAGGTGTGTGGAGACAGATCCTGTGGTGAGCTGCTCCTGACTTCAGCCCTTCTCATCTCCACCAAAATCAGCTCATCCCATGGGGCATCCCCCAGAGAGCAGCCAGCACCCAGATCCCTGTTTGGGGCTGTCCCTGGGCTCCCTCACTGCTGGAGATGGAGCTCACACTGGGCACTGCTGAGCCCTCACCTGACCAAGCTGGGCTCTGAATTTTGTCCAGGATGACACAGAAACAGATTTATTATCATTATTATTATTATTTAAAACATTGATTAACACCCAAGCATGTGCAAATCAGGACTTTTGCGAACAGCAGTGCTCTGGGATGGAGATGGAGCATGCCAATGGGTTTGGTCCCAATTTGCAGGTTTAGCAATGTCTTTAACCCCTGCAGCCTGCTCAGCCTCTCACCCTGCCTCTGCCCAGATGTTGCTGCACAAAACCACCAAAACAGGGGCACAGGAGCAGTCTCTGGGAGGTTTTTGTCCTTGTGCAGCCTAGGAGATGCTGATCCCAGTGACTGCCTCAGCCTAAACCCATCCTTTCACTGCTCTAAAGCGTTTGCTTAAGGCAGAGCCTTCTCTGGGGTCCAGGATCTCTTTCTTGCATTTTATGAGGTTTTTTCCCTAATTATGGAATCTCTTTCAATCGAGCCCTCCTTTGATCACAGCTGGCCCCAGAGAGAACTCGTCTTGTCTGGATCGACTGAGAGGAGAAAGAGATGAGAGGCAGAAGTGACCTGCCCGGGATGACTAAGAAAATATACTCAGCAAAGCAAAGATTTGAACACCAGCTTTGCGCAGCCACGGCTTTAGAGAAACCTCAGGACAAACCTTCCTGTGTGATCAGCCCACCACATCCTTCCAGGTAAACCACTTTTCCAGCAGGACCCAGGGGTGAGCCACCAGTCAGCGCTTCCTGAGGCTGTTCTGCTCCCAGATGGGAGGAGGAT
Organism: Sylvia atricapilla; assembly: GCF_009819655.1. Lineage (NCBI taxonomy): Eukaryota > Metazoa > Chordata > Aves > Passeriformes > Sylviidae > Sylvia > Sylvia atricapilla. Next base: position 10,359,355 of record NC_089157.1, on the reverse strand, counting down.
GGACCATTCCTGAGGATCCAAAGGGACTTTCTGTGCCAGGACACCTTACTGGTGCAGCAGAAAACCATCCCAGTTCACCAGCCCAGAGGATTCACCCCGCTCTGATTCAGCTCACAAAGGATCCTATATAACCCTTCCTATAAAACCCAGCTAAAACGGGATTTCTTCAGAAAAAAAGGGCTATTTTCAGGGCCACTCTGATCATTTGCCCTCTGTTGTCCTCCATAAAGGATACTGGGAAGTTAATGATCCAGCCGTGGAATTTTAAATAGCTGCTTCATGACTAACAACATGTGCTCCGGATCAGCTCCAGCCTGTATTTACATATTTCCCATGATAAGTCAACATATGGTTCTTGTTTGTAACGTGGAGTCGCTCTCTTCATATTATTACCTTTTTCTTTTTCTCTCCCCCCCTCCCTTTGCTTCTTTTTGCAATTACAGGGGGAAAAAACCTTTTTCTCTTAATAATTGTTAGCCAAGACCCTGTGAAAATAAGAAGCCATTTGGGTGACTGGGAGCCTCTTGATGGCTTTATTCGGGAGGCTCAGGGAGGACCAGGTCACTCCTTCCCCCATCGTGCCACGGGATGGGATTTCACAACCCTTCCCTGGCAGTGGCACCCTCTGGGAAGCTCACACTAATGGTTTGAATTTCTTCCCTTTTGAATTCGCAGTTTTAAGTAAGTAGAAAATTTGTACAGTTTTGGTTGGATTGGTTGGGGTGGTTTTTTTTCCCCTCCCTCTGCCCCCTCTCTTTTCTTGCCCACATCAAAGCGTCGGCTGATGGCTGGATGTAAATGCCCTAAACTGCTCTCATGGCACAGCTGGGATCACAGGAATTGGCATTTCCACCTCACTGTGTTGTTTTCCCTGGTGCTCTGCTCCCTGAACTCCCCTCTAACAATTACAAGTCCTGAGGCTTCACCTTTTTCCTTAGGGAGATTATTCCACATGGGAACTGGGCTCTAACTTGGGAAAAAAAAAATTCCCTTCTACCCAGTCACAAAGATTATTTCCTTTATTTAATCTTATTACTCCCCTTTGAACCAGGCTAAACAATTGCCATCCTCCCGGGCTGTTTACACCCCTCTCACACTTGCAGGCAGACACCGTATCCCACCCTTAGTCATCATTTTGCCAAGCTAAACATATGTAACTCTTTTAATCCTTCCTCATAAATCAGCCCAGCCCTTTCATCATTTTTATTGCTCTTCTCCGAATCCTGCCCCAATTTGTTGACATTGTTCTGCTCTTTGGGTGCTCAGGGGATGGATATTCCAGGTGAAATTTCCCTGGTCCCACGTTCGGGGGTTATTTAACACAACTTTCCTCTCTGATTACCTGCACACGGGGCTGAGGCTTGATGCTGCAGCCTCTGCTGAGGGGAAAATGGACCCACTGATATCCCTTGGGATAATGACCGTGGGATCCCAGGACTGGGAGCCTGCAAACCTCAGTTATGGCCTCTTTGAGGAGGACTGGAGCTCCCGTCACCCCACAGAGGCTGATCCTGCACATGGGGCTGCATTAGGGGAGGGATTTGCCTCAGTGACATTTGATGCTTCAGAAAGGCCAGGCAAAAATTTGAACCCCACATTGAAAACTCACCTAAACCTCACTTTGAGCAGGAGCAGGTCTGGGACAAAGCCCCTCCAGCCCCAGGTTCCTGGGGAGGTCTTGTTCTGTGCTCAGCCCTTAGAGCCAGCACACCTCAAGGTGACCTCAGCTGAAGCTCCTTTGTGGTGAGAGGATTAGTGTGGTGGCTCCAAGTGAAACCAGAGAACAGGAGAAGATCTCTTCTGGCACCAAAACTTAATTTGCTGATCAGAGCTTTGCCTTCAGCTCGGACAGAGCCCTGTCCTGGGGAGCCCCATCCCATTGCCACACCACCAGGAGTGAGATCCCACACCACTCCTGGTCCTTCACCTCTGATGGGGGTCTGCACCCTCCTCTCTCACACCAAAACCCCCAGGGTCCTGCAGCACAAAGGGAATTCTCTTTGGATCTCAGTGAGGTCACCATTCATAGACTCACAAAAACATTTAGGCTGGGAAAAACCCTCCAGGATCACCAGTCCTACCTTGGACCAAATACCACCATGGCCACTAAACCAGATCACAGTGTGCCAGGTCTGCTTGATTTTTGAACCCTTCCGGAGTGGTGACTCCACAGTTTCCCTGGGGAGCTGTTGCAGCACTTACCCACTCATCCAGTGGAGGAATTTTTCCTCAAATCCAAGCTGAACCTCACCTGCTCCCACCTGGCTTAGCCTTTGACTATTTGCAGACAAATAGTCCACGATAATAAATACCTGGGTGAGATCAAAAGAGACCCTTAAACAGCCTCGATGAAAAAAAAATAAAAAAATAATAAAATAAAAGATCAGAGCAGTGCAATTTGGTTCTGTTCTTCACCATTTCTCTCCTCTTTGGGAAGGTAACTTTTGCATTTCAAAGCCCCACGTCCCATTGTACGGAGGGAGCCAGGCTGAGCGCTTTGTGCGTCCTTGGTTTTGTCCAGCGGTTGTCCCACTAACCAGCCTCCTGCCAGGGGAAAGGGATTTCTCCCTTCTCCTGCTGACAGCAGCTTCGCTTTGAAAAGGGAGAGTTGTCTGCTTCTTAATTAGTGCAGTCATGAGCTGGTCACTCCGGGCTGGGAGTGCAGCAGAGGAGCTCAGCTATTCGCTCTCCGCGCATCCTGGGGAAGCGCTTCCAGCCCTGCCTCAGCTCCAGCTGCCAGGAGCTCCTGGGGATTCTCCTAATGGCCTCATTCCAGCCATGAAACACCTCTCAGAAGCCTTGCAAATAAACTCAGGGTACTTTAGGGGAAGCCAGAGATTGATTTGTTATAAAAGGGTTTCCTTTCAGACCCCAGATATCCCGAGGTGCCGCACGCAATAACGTGTGGATCCTGCTCTGCTCGGGAGTTCAGAGGATGCTCAGCCACACACACAAAAGTCATTCAGCTCTGGAGACCTCCCAGCACCTGTTTACAGAGGGACACGTGCTGGTTTTACCCTCCCCAGTGTTTGTGTTCCTTACAACAGCACCTGAGCAGAGTCCTGGGCATGGAGTTGTGTTTGTGGGATGTGCCACAAACCAGCACAAAGTGGTGGGACCACAAAACAACCCCAGCCCCGAGCTCCATCACCCTCCTGTCTCACCCATGAAGTCCAATAAAAGCCATTCCATCAGCCTGAACACCTTTCACAACCAGACAAGTGCTCCACAAAATTCCTACCTTTTCTTTTTTTTTTTTTTTTTTTTTTTTTAACTTAAATAATATTTGATCTTGAAAATATTAGCAGCAAATCAAGCTGGAGACTTTTTGACCCAACTCTGATGCAGTCAGCATCTCTCCATCTGCCTCAGAGCAGATTTCCAGCTGATTGCTGGGCTCAGAAACATGCATATTTTCCTTTGTGTGTTGATTTGAATCCACACAAAATACAGGATAACTTTCCTTTGAAGAAAGTGGGAAAGCAGCATGGCAAGGAGCCATCGAGTTACTTTCTGTAATTCATATTTTCTCTAATGAGAGCCTTCCCAGAAAGATATTCCCCCTGGTTGCTCTGCAAGTCAGACAGGTACAACAACAAGTAGAGGAGACTTGTAATCCAGAGGTGGCTTTGAACCCTCTCCCAGGACACAGAGCACTCCTGAACTTTAAAGGCATTTAGATCCCAATCTGCATCTGGCCATTGTGGTTGACCATTTACTCCACTCCCCCATCGCATTACATATCTATCTTTATTTTTTCAGCAATGACCCAGATGAAAACACGAGATGGGAACAACTTTTGACCTTGAGGCAATTTGTTGGCATCTCAGTTTTTCGACTTATGTCTGTAAAAATCAGAGGGCTTCCACAAACGTGCCTAGCATATGACTCACAGCATTTTCCTGAAAAATGTCGCTCCATTTTGCAGATCAGAACAGTTAGAAAATAAAATAAAGCACAGTAGGAACACGTGTAGCTTGTGTGCTTCCCATGCCAGAGCACTTTATCAAATCCTACATTTTTCCTGCTAGGATCAGCACAGTAACTTCCTCAGGCCTGAGACTGGAGATGAGACAGGATCCTGGACAAAGACGGGATTCCCTGACATTACTGTGATTCCTTCATGGGAAAATCAGAATTTCAGTGAATTTATCAAGAGGTTTCCAGGCCAGAAGGGAAAGTAACAGAGATCCATAACTCAGGCCAGAGCAGCTCCCCGAGTGCAGTCCAATAACTTACAGATCTCAGATGAGAACAACCCTTTTACTCTTCTAATGGCATTTCAAATTCACTGCTCTGTGGAGAGATTCCAGATTCTTTGGCTGAGTTCTGCCCTGTGGCTCCACCTGCCTGTGCTACCCACAGCCCTGGGCTCCTGCTCCTGGCCTGAATACACTTGCAAATGTCCCGCCCTCGACATTTCGATGAATTAAAACAATTAGTTCCCATGAATTCATCACGGGTACGACTTTGAAGTGCTCCTTTTGTGAGCATCGGGGTCATTCAGAGTCACTCCTTGCAGAGACTGAGGAAAGGAGTCAGGATTTGGATGGGTGGGGACAGCCAAAGGGGTCAAGGTGTAATTTCAGAGTGTCCCTCAGCATTTCCTGGCATCACTTGCGCTGTCGGGATGTGGGGCAACAGCACCTCCAAAAATCTTTTATCTCCACAATTACATTTTCAATAGGCTTGAAAAACGCAAGACCTTCCAATAATTTCCTCCCTCAATGGCAGAAGCACCCATGAAACTCCAAGCTCAGTTTGGCCCTCGAGCCAAACCCGGTGGCTCTCTCAACCTGGAAAGCCTAGGCTGTGCTAACAGGGAGGAAAAAAAAATGTCTTGGAAGAAGAACTTTTCCTTCTTTTGAAGTCAGAATGGATTTGCAAGGGTCTTAAGTGATGAGGGGACAGTTTTAAGTAGAGGGGATATGTGTATAATTTTAACCATGTAAATAGTCCTTTGCAGCCTGGGAATCTTCAGACTTTTCAAAGCTTTAGAAGTTGGCACTGCATACTTGTTAAAATCAGTTTAACCACTTGCCAAGAGGTTTAAAGAAAGACGACACCTATTTTGCATGAATAGTAATATTACTCTGATGAATTTAGTTATACTAATGGGAGAGCTTAAAGAATATGCTCCTGCCCCTGATGGAATTTTTAAGGCAAATAATAAGCTTCTGGAGGGTGTAACCTAAAACAGACATTTCATAAAAGATTCATCCTTGAACAAAAATGTCATGAAAGCATGAAATGAAAACTAGACGACAATCAGAATTCCTCTTGAAGTGCTTTGTAGTAATTATTTTTAAAAATCCTCACAAAAGGCCCTATTCAATTGCAGAATAGCAAGTGAGGTCTGGATGGTTCAAGGCCAAATAATTTCTGCAATGGAAAAAACAGGCTTCAGTTCTTCAGTTCTGATGTAAGGTATTTTAAATGGGCATGAGCTCCAATTATTGCTGTCCTTTCCCCAGCTTCTGTGGGACATGAATTGCCCACAGATAAACCCCCTGCTCTGCAAAGTGATGACCAACACCATTTGCAGCTCTGATGCTCCTGGTTCCATGGCTACACTGAGCATCAGTGTCCCCAGATAAGGGGCTTGTGGCACCATCCTTCCATCTTTATTCTCCCTTCCCTGTCTCATGCAGGAAAAGGCATTTCTCCAGCTGCCAAACCCCAGCCTTGCTCTCTCAGCCTCCTGCCCCGTGGGGACCAGGCACAGACTGGGTCCAGCCAGGATTTCCCAGCTCCTCGTTAGGGAAAAGCCCTTTACACACCCCTGGCATGGCCAGTTCCCATCCCAGGGATGTGCTGGACACGTGTGCTCATGTCCATGGTGTGCTCATGGCCATTCCCCTCCTTTGGGGGGTCCCAGGGTGGATCCTTGGGGAGAGCAGGAGCAGCCAGAGCAAGGCCAAGGGTTGACATTGCTCACTGCAGGTACAGCTGATGGAATTCCCAATCCTCTCCAAGCCCACCCCGTGCCTGCTTTGCCCTGAGGAGCCAGACTTGTGCCCGGCGTCCCCAAAACGTGGGTGACAGCAGCATCATTCTTCACCCAAACAATAGAGGCTTGTTCACAGCTCGGTGGCAGCCCTGTAAAACTCGGAGCTTTCAAGTGTGTTTGAGTTGGGGCTTAGCTAAACAAAGCTGGTTTTCTCAGCCAGGCTGTGGGATTCTCACAGGACATGCGCCTCCCTGTCCCCAGCTCTGACTCGCTCCGGGAATCCTTCCCCTCTCCCTCCTTGTTTGTGCTGCTCACCCCTTTGGCAATTCTAATTTAGCACTGAAAATCCTCCTGCTCCTTCTTAAACCGAGGGCTGACCTGTGTTTAAGACCGTGGTGTTTGAAGCAGAACCCATTCCCCACCAGAAGATTTTAATTTTAAGCTAAGTGCTGCGCTTTGTTTCCAAATGCTTTATTTAAAATTGCTTCAATGTGTAGCGTTCTGAAAAATTATTTCCCCCTATTCTGAGGCTTTTCTGGCTTTGGATTTTTCCATCCTGATTTTTAGGACTCCTCTTTTTTTTTTCTTTCCTGAGGAACTACTACCCCCCAAACCAGATCTCCTGCAAAAATACCTCTGGACTTTCCTACAAACGTGTCCATGCCTCAGTTCACACAGGTGTTAAAACCCAGGGAGCATCATTTCCCTGCCTCAGAGAAGTACAGTGAAACTCAATTAAACCCACTAATGCCTACAAAGGGATCCCGTATCCTCAGGTGGACAATCTATATGGAAAACACGCTGCTGAGAGAGTGCCACGAGCGCTTCGGGATGGAGATAGAGCCACAGGAGATCACACAGGGACTTGGCTGTGCTCCTCCTCCAGCCACTCCTCAGTCTGTGCATCTGTTTTCCCTGAGGGACTTGTTGGGAGCCTGCAAGGGGAGAGCATCGAGGGGAGCTGGATGTCCTCTGGAAGGGGACGGGGACAGAGCAGTGGTGGCAGTGCCCTTGTGCAAGGTTTGTGCTGGGCTTTATGGAGCTCCTGGAGGGCACAAGCAGCTCATGCAGCAGACCCTGAGTGTCCCCTTCATCCTGAGAGCCTTCAAAACCTTGGAGATGGCTGAGCTGCAGAGTTCCTGGGATGTGACAGCCCGAGGAGAAGCTGCTGGTCGAGGAGCAGGAGCCAAGGAACGCACAAGGTGCTCAGCCTGATGCAGCTCCTGTCCTGGGCTGGGAGGAGAAGGTTTGGGGTGGGGCAGGTCCTGGAGAGGGACTGGAAGCTGTGCTGGAGGCTGCTCTCCCAGCTGGAAGTGAGGACACAACACCCCAGGGCTGTACAAGCCTTGCCTGGGGGGCACATCCAGTGCACCCATGGGAGACACCCACCCTGGGCATCACAGCAGGGCTCAGCCCCACCTGGAATCAGAGTGTCGGGGTTTTGTGGGGTTGTTCTTCCCTTGGGGTGGGTTTTTGGGGCAGCCTGCTCCATGGCACCCTGATCTGTTGGGAATTGCTGCCCTCCTCCACTTCCTCCTCCTCCCAAAGCACCAGGAACTCTTCCCAGGGGGAGTGAACTGTGTTAATATGCATGAACACAACGCAAAAGCCAAACCAGAGCTCCATTTTCCAGCAGACAACACGCCTGCCTCTCTCCACAGGCAAACCTGTGCTGCCTGTGTGATGAGCACAAAGCCATGACTCTGCAAGCATGAGGAAATGCATATTTCATCACCATGACATTCCAGCCACCTACAGCCAAAATAATTAATGACTGCTTAATGGCTCCAACAGGGTTTGGTTTGTAAGATGAACTTTATTCCCAGTGAAAAGAAGAAGATATAGATCACTTTGAGCTGGAATAAATCGATATTATGTTATTCACTGTTATGTATTTATCTAGGTCAGTAATTTCTGTATGACCTAAATAACCTTGGCTTTTGTATTTTTTTTTTTAATATTTTGTACAGTGTTTCCAGAAATGCTGATCTGATTCTTTTCAGCCGGAAGGAAACACTGCTTTTAGTTTACAAGAGTTTCAAGGGATGCCAGTGGAAAGGAAGCTCCATCAGCCCCAGTGACAGGACATTGCCCCACGTGAGCTTCAGCATCCATGGCACCTGCAGGAATCCCATTCCTGAGCAGCCAAACCCTTGGAAAGAGGAGTTGGGATGCCTTGGGGTGAAAAGTGTTGTTCTGTAAAAAGCCTGGAGGAATTGAACCTATTTCCTGGGTTCAGGAAGCTCGAGTTTCCCATGCTGGAGCTTTACCCTGCCTTGGTACCCTCCACTGTCCTTGAGGGGCAGCAGAACCCTGGAGCCATGGCTTCTCTCACTGGCATTTTAGGAGAAACAGCCACAAGAGTTTTCCCACTTTCCCTTGCACACTGGCATTTATTTTTTTTTCTTAATTTGTCAGTGTCTCCTGTGATTTAAGCAAGGTCTGGTCCAGCAGCACGGAAATGTTTGGGAAATCCCTGCATCTCTGCCAGGGAGAGCGAGTCCCAGGGATTGGGATCCCAAGTAATTAGGGGGATCCCAGGTAATTAGGGAAATCCAAGGAGCACCAGCTATTGTTAGGTGCTGCAGCTTTAGTGCCAAGTGTCACTACAATATTTATGAAGTGGTTGGCACTCCTGCCCTAGACTGACACATTTTAAACAAATCACCTTTTCAAGTGGAATTTAAAGCTGTTTTGCAGCATTGTGTTTTCTCTAACAACCCCATCACTTTTAAGGCAGAAACATTCAAAATTCAAGTCCTGCAAGTGCACTTACTACTCTTTTACTACTCCTTTACTACCACAAGCATCAGCATTACTCAGCTGGAGACCAGGAGCAGATCCCATCTCACCACCGGATCCACATCCAGCCCTTTCAAAGCTCTGGTTTCAAACCAGGCTGTTTTCCTCCTCACTGGCTCTGTTTGGAAAGATATTTAAGGACTTGGTCTCCCTACAACTCATCCTACATTTGCAAAGGGAATTTGTGCATTTCCCCAACAATTCCTGGAGAATTTCAGAGTCAGAACACATCCCAACTTCTCCCCATCATGATTTTTCATCATGCCTGCTCTTCCAGAGAGCATTTTACCCAATTTACTGCTCTGCCCCAAATTTCACTCTTCCCTCCAGTTCCTGCTGAGCAGGATGGAGACCTGGTGGTGCCTTGATAATTTTCAGCCAACTCCAAAACTGGCCATGAACACACACAGGGATTTGAGCATCGCTGAGCAATCTCAGCACTTAACTCCAAACACAAGGTGAGTCTTGCTGGAAAGTCAAAGCTATCAAGAAGCTCTTAAAAGGCATTTTAAAAAATAAAATACAAACTTCAAACAGTCACCATGGGGACAGAATATCTAAGTGACAGTTTGGGCTGTCAAACATTAACTTTTGATATTTTTATTGCCTTCCATTGGCTACCTTTGGCACATCACCCATCCCACTAATGGCTGTCCTGTTATTAACGATGGATTTCATGGTCATTAACTTGAGTTCAGCAAGTCACAGATGACTTTATTAGGCATGACTTCAATAATCACCATTTTAATTGCACAAGCTGTCCTCTGTGCCCACCCTGAAAACACAAGATATTTTAAAGTTGAAGCAACATTATCCTTTCCACTGGGCATCATCACACAGGGCAGCCCGCCAGAAAAAAAAAAAGAAAACAACAACAACCCCTAAATAAAATGATTCAGGGTAAGAGCTCACCCATTTCTGTGCTGCTTTGAGGTACAAGCCACATCTGATAAGGCAGAAGTGAGGCCACAAGAACCACATTCTGCTCAAGGTTCTAATAAAAAGGCTAAAGGAGAAAGGAGGTGAGATGAGACAGACTGCATCAGCCTCTGTCTGCTTCAAAAATTACCCCCAAAATTCCTTTTACAGCAGTCCTGTAATGAGTGGCTGTGCCCACCCTACACCTGCCCACCCTCCCTGAGTGTGGCACAAGCAGCTTGCACCAGGAGCAAACACCACGTTTCTCTGCTGAAAATTTCCCCATCTTTACATCCCTGTGGGCTCACAAGGTGTTTTCCAGGATGGACAAACCAACCCCCTGGGCTGGGTCTGGCAGGAGAGAAGTGATCCCCTCCTGCCAAAAGAAAGGGGTTTAAAACTAAATCTGAAGCAAGAGAGATTGGAAGGTGGAAGGTGTCCCTGCCCCTGGAATAGGACTGGAATATTTAAGGCTCCTTCCAACATATTTGATGAGTTCATGATGATTCTACACTAGTCCAGCACTTGGCCACCACCTTTGGAGCTGGTTTGTGCCTCAAGGGCAAAGCAACATCTCCCTGTGCATCATCAGCATGAACTGTTCTCAGCCTCTTGGGGTAGGAGTTTCCCTCTCCTGATCCAAACCAATCCTTTCAGACCTGGATTTCCATGGGGATAGGTGTAGGGACAGCCACCCCCCAGCACTCTGCCCTCCCTCCTCATCTAGAAGCAGCATGACCTCTTTCAGACACCAAAATTCCAAACCCCAAATTTAAACAAACAAGAGATCCACCCCCAAACCAACCAGAATAACCCCCCCCACACTTTTAAAGTTTATATTTTTTTCCTACTGCACTGTGACCGACCTGGAATATGATTTCTGTGAAACTTCAAATTTGGAAGTGTAAGGAAAAGTGTATCAATATCCACCAAAGTGGATTCTGTGCCAAGCTGGGCTGTATGGCTGCCATGGACAAATTCATTTTTGCATGAAGTGTGCTAAAGCACATTCACATCCCCAGGGCATGCAAATGTGAGGTTACTCTGTCTGCAGCTGACACCAGCCCTGATATAATCCTCAGCTCTCAAAAAACCCTCCCCAAACACAAACCTGAGAAACCCCCAAGAAGTGAAGCACAGCCATCCCAGGTCAACAGATCCTTCCACAGGCACAGGAAGCCTCCAAGGATATATTCCACAGGATCTCAGCCTCAGAGCTCCCATCCAGTCACAGCTGCATCACTCCTGCCTTTTACTGCACGGTTTAAGGACATAATATAACATGTGATAAATAATTGTGTTAACCCCACATCCATGAAGGGCTTTAACCCGCAGCTTGTGCTCTCTAATGAATGTCAAAGCATGTGTTAATAAAAAATTAACTCAGCAGAGAGCAGTGTCAGGATACACACTTTGGTAACTGAATGCTGCTAAGTTTTTGTGTCATGTGAGCTGCAATGTACAGTAGCAAGGAACAGGCATTCCCATTCCCTTTGAATTGTACAGATGTTTTGTGCTCCCAGAGAATATCCTAAAGAGAGACGTATGCTCTTAGTATGTATCTATTATAACACTATTAGCCACACTCCTAATTAATCCTTAGGAATTCCAGGCATTTTTCATTTAGTTCTGAAGACGAGGAAAAGGGAAAAAAAAAAAAAAAAAAAAAAGGTGCCTGAACAACTATTTGTGTCGTAGAGTTCATAAATGAGCCCATCACCCTATACCAGAACTGCTATAATTTTATCGGAATGAAAACCATTCTCTTTGATCTCCTTTAGTTCTTAAATCCAGCAGTTGTGTATTCAAACATCAATGGAAATGTGGTTTCAAGCTTCCTCTTTCATTATCTTTCTCAAAGATAAAAAAGAGCAAAAGAAAAAAAAAAAAAAAGTTCTGAGCTTTAGAGATGAGGCAATATTTTTACAGTAATTTCTTTATCTGATTTCATCCTGTTTACAGAAGCTGCTGTTTGGAAGATCTCATCCTCCCCCCCCCTCCCCGTTTTCGAGATGGCTTTTCTTTAAATAAATGTATACTAAAAAATAGAACAGACAACAAAGTCGGCTTCCTGCTTGCTCTTTATTGTAAAGGAGATAAGGTTGCTAAATGCTGCGTTATCTGACTTTGGTTCGGTGCGTGACCTACATGGATCAAGATGGAGATTTAATGATTAAACTTAACTCCTTTATCTTCAGCAAAGGGGGAGGGGAGGGGGAGGAAAGAGTACCCAAACAAACTACTTATGTTCTGGCGTGATAGAATTACAGTTCAACACAATAATTAACTATCTGACACATTCCTGCGAGGCTGCAGATGTCAGTAATGGCTCTGAAATGGCCCCTCTCTGTTGTCATAACCCAGCAGCCAAAACATGCACGTACTCTGCAGGATCAGGGTTGGCAAAAATGCATTTCATCCCTCCTCAGCTGATTCACACCCACCACAGGTGTGTTTCATGCTTCAGGTACCACTGAGAGACAAATTTAGGAGCAAATTCGATTTTAAAAAAATGCATCCTTAACCTACCAAACCCACAAGAGCGTTTTAATCTCTTCCATCCAAGGCTCTGGACTCAAATCTTCCTGTAAGGTTCTTTACAGCTCTTGAAATGTATTTCAGCCTCTCAGCCCCAGATAACACAGCTCATTTCACCAACCACTGCACACCCAGTGTCTCTGAACAACCCAGGGGATGATTCCCAGTCTCCTCCTCCTGCACTCTATCAAGCTCCTCACAAGTAGATCCTAAAAATCTTGAATTAATCTGCTACACTACAAACTTCAAAAGGTTCTGGCACTTCAGTTTGGATGGCTTGTAAAAACTACACCTACCTATGCGTGCAACACTTGGGAAAAAAAAAAAAATTCATGGCTGGCAAAGAAACCCAAAAAAAATTCTCCAAGCCCAACATGAGTTCACCACAGAGGCCCTGGGTTTTGTACAGCTCAGACTGTGGATGCTGACACTGGGGTTTATTTTTGCATGAAGGCCACATGACACGCAGAGAGTTTAATGAAGTTTGTTCTTAGCATTATTTCAAAGCTCCAGGGCTGCTGTCACCCACGTGGATCAGAACAGCAGGATTTATTTGCATCAACTCCCACTGGAAACAACCAGCAGCAGCCCATGAGCCCCAGCTCCTGCAGGATCCAGGAAAGCCACCAGCTCCCTCCAAATCCAGCAGCCAAGAGACGAGGACATCAAGGGCACAGCTCACTCCCCACCTCGAAGCACCAAATTTCATTAAAGCAGAGAACAAATCGAGGCTCTTACCTTCTAGAAAATCCCCAGGGAGCTGCAGGACCAGCTGTTTCAGGTGCCAGAGGAGTTTCCCTGCCACAAGTCCCCAGCAGCACTCACTGCCTCCCCTCTGGGAGTATTTAACTTAATTAACAAACCCACACGGGGCTGAGAGAGGCATTTCTGCCCCCTGCTCCTCCTGAAGGCTTGACACCAAACCTGCCTGCCCCTACCCAGGGGGAGCTGATCAGTATTAAGAGGTTCACAGCAGAGCTGGTTTTTCCCTGCCACCTCCTCCCATGCTGGAATGGAGTGGGAAGAGTGAGGTTGTTGTGCTGCTTGGTGGCACTTCCATTCTCTGATAAGCAGCTTGAGTGAAGACTGGGGTTATTTCATCACTTCCCAGAGCCTTTTTCTCCTATCTTTAATGTTCTCCACCTCTCCCTGACCATCTAATGTGCTCAACATCCCAAAAATTCTGACTGGGAAATCAAATGCCAGCTTAATCCTATGGACTGTTCCCAAATAAAAGTGCTGGAAGGAAGCAGCCTGCAAACACAATGCTGAGCCCTTGTCAGGGGAGAGAATTTCATCCTGGAATGCTGAAACTGAATCCCATGGATGCTGTCACAGCCAGGAACCGAGCTGCCTCCAGAAGATGCTCTGGAGCTTGAGGGGAGATGCTCAGGGAGGTTTTGTTGGCCTCTGCATCACCTGGTATTGATCATTGTCTTCCTCATGAGCAGATTTAGATTCCTGTGGACCACAGCCTGACACTGGAGTGCTGAGGAATCCATCGGCTGCTGATGGGAAAGCAAATTCTGGTATAAAAATAAAAAGAGAAAAGAAACAGGGGATAACACTCACAGATCACTCTCTTGCTCCCATGTCTTTATAAGGAAGGAGAGTGGATTTAGGGGGATAGCCCTGGATGGAGAGATGCTGTGATGAGCTAAAGCCACCTTGGACTGGCAGATGGGAAATTAGGAAGATGCTCAAGCAAAACATGGGGGACTTGAATCACACATGGAGTAACAAACACAAACTACCTTGGTATTTGGGGACATCTGGCCTCAAAGCTGATGCAATTCCTAAACTTTTCCATAAGCTTCCTAAAACTTGCAGCGTGAGGCATTTGGCAGGGGAAAGCCAGAGATGGAAAGCAAACCAGAAGGATTTCCATGCTGCCACACGAGCCATGTTGCTTGGCAGGCTGATGGATTGGGGCCGTTCTCTGAAATAAAATGCAAAACAATTAAATGGCACGTGACTGCAGGAGGGGGGTAGGTTTACTTCGCAGGATTTGCATCAACATTTTCTTTGGCTCCCATCCAGGTGGCTCAGCACCCCTTGGAGTCACTTAAACAAACCCGACTTTGAAAGCAAAACTCTGTCAGAAGTTCTGAGTCTCGCCCTGTTCCGAGTTCTCATCGAGGGGTGAATCCCACACGAGGCGGTTGCAAGGGCCACAAATCTCCCCCGAAGGTCTCTGCTTTCCTCACACACCCTGCTCTCCTCACAGGAGTCCTCGTGTGGTTCTGAAGCCTCGTGATGAAGACTCAGCCTCGTACCGCCCAGGAGGAAGGTCCCTGGGCAGGGCTGTAATGCAGAGGTGACACCCAGCTCCACCTCCTGTCCTTTGGGAGGTTCAGAGGAGATGGTCAGAGCAGGGATTTGGGGCAGCACACTCCGGAAGAAGGACTATGGGGGACCTTTCCCTGATGCTGAGCAGTCAATGGATCTGGGGCTTGACTTCAGACTCGTGAGTGACAGGAGTTTTGGTGCACAGATAACAACAACCTGGTGCACATCAAAACCCAGCTCCATCTTTGTTCCAGCAGATACTTGTGATTTATCTATTTGATGGCATGGTTTGCAAGTGCAGAGCGAACTTTTTGTTCCGTAAATTTCAGAGCAAGCTGCTGGCTCACCCTAATAACAACATTTGGGGCCTTTTGATTATTTTATTTAGAGCTATTTTTGCAATTAACCTCATCCCTAAAAGCCTTTCTGTTTTGATGAGGTTATTTTCATATGGTGCAAGTTGAAAGGGGGGGGGTTGAGACAGCTACACACATGTATTATAATCATATTTGAGCCGTTTTTGTGCTTCATCTGTTTAATGTCATCTGCACTGCCAAAGTAGCCAAGCTCCTTCAGGGCAAACAGGGTAATGGGAGCCAGCATTCCTGATTTTCTGTCCCTGGAGCAGCTTGGAGAGCACTGCTGGGGCAGGCTCAGCTCTCCTGTGCTCATCCCTCAGTGACTGGTATTTTTACAACCCCGTGGTAACCTCGTAGTAACCTCGTGGTAACCATTAACCACTGCCAGTTGCTGCGTGTGTAGAGCAGCCTCTGCTTGGAGGGAAGCAAATCAGAGCTGGGTTCTGGATTAAAAATCACAGCTTGGGCTTGTGCAGCACTTTGGGGGAGCTACGAGCCCACGGCCAAGGAAGTTTTATCCAGTAAATAATTGCAGTGAGGAAGGGTTTGAATAGAGGCAGGCCCTTCCTTGGGAGGCAAACACCACCCTCAGGCTGCTGCTGCTCCAAGTGGAGTTTCCAAGCCTGGATCCTTTTCACACATATGTGATCAAGCTGTGGATGGGAGTCAGCCCCAGCCTTCTGGAAAAGATGCATGGAGGGGTGTGTGGAGAGGGAGTTGGCATCACATGCTCTGCTTTAGGCTTTTCCCCTTCTCAGTTAATAAATAAATGTGAAATGGTGCCTCCAGAAGCCCCTACAGCCCAAAGTCACAAGCGGTGGATGAGAAGAGGCTGGAGTTATGGGATGGGTCTGCCCTTGCTGTCCTCCTTCAGGAAGCCAGTCAGAAATTTGCTTCATCCTGAAGCTCCTTGGGGAAAAAAATAATTCTGTAGAGAGAGGGGACAGAATTTAATTTTGCCTCCAGAGCTGTGTGAAGGAGATGTGTTTGTCCCCACAGGCACTGCAAGCTCGTCTCTCATCACCTCCACCTTCCCCCTTTACTGCTAAGGCAGCACTCACAGCTGAGCTGTTGTACTTCAAAACACGTCACCAAAATTCATTTCTCAGGTCCTTCTAATTTTTCTTCATGTTCCCTGAGTACACACAGATATTTAACGACCTAAAACTGCAGTTGAATCAATTACTTTAACGCTGAGGCAAACACAGGTGTTAGCACCCTTCCAGAGCAGCCCTTGGTGCATTTGCTTAATGCTTTTAATTACAGTTGTTAATATGACAGACTGATTAAATGTTTGACAGCTCCTGTTTAGGTTGGGATGTTCTGGTACCCAGAAAATGCTTGGAAGCAGCATCCTGCCCAGGACTCAATGTTACTCACTCAAGCCATATCCTAGGGCATTGCAGATTCAAATGACTTTTTTCTTCTCTTTTCAACGGGGAGTTTTTCCTCCTTCACCTCCCAGTGTGAATGTGGATGTACGAGCAACAAACAGCAATGGGAAAGGAAATGCAGAGAAACCACACAAAGATTTACTGGGGCTTTAGCAAAATATTATCATTCTTAATGTTTGTCGACATGTGGCAATTTTCTTTGAACCGGGGATAGTTCAAATTCCTGCTTGCTTTGAAGACTTCATTTTCTCCCATAAAAATTATGGAGACTGTCTTGGATAATTTTAGGACTTAGGCACACTCTTTGCTGAGCTCAGGCTTGTTTTGCTCTGTGTATATTTTATTTGCCACCTGCCAGCTCGTGTCCACATTCCCCCAAAGTCCTGGGAAGAGGTTCTGGACAAATCCTGGGCAAAACCTTGAGCTCTGACCCACCCCTGGTGCTGGAGGTGCACAGCTCAGATCAGACACAGCTCCTTAAATAACATTTCCAGGGACAGTGAAAGCCCCAGCCCTGCACACAGGGACACCTGTGAGTAACTTTGCACGGGCCACGTGCCAGGTAGATGGCTGTGTGACAAAGTGTCTGTCTGGTGACACAGAACCCCTCCAGGCTCAGCGCATTGACAGGCAAGCAAGGGGTGAACCTAAAGAATCAGAAGCATGGAATCGTTAGGGGTGGAAAACAACTCCCAAAATCATCAAGTCCAACTTCCAACATCTCTGATACTCTGATTAAAGCTGGGCCAGGACTTCAGCCACTCTCTGGTTTGGCCACGGCAGAATGGACAGGAAAGGTTTGGAGGTGACACAAGGAACCGTGTGCACCTCTGGGGATTATTACAAGGTAGAAGATGGGGATGAGGTGAGAAAAATCATGTCAGTGTAAATCACAGCTCTCTGCCCAGGAGGGGAACACACTGAAAAGGACCAGCAGATGAAACCCCAGGCAGACAAAGTCAAAATAAAACCTGTAGACACAGCAGTCATCGTGGAGTGTTTGTGAACGACCCTTGTGCCTGTGCTTGTGTCTGCAGACGGTTAAGTAGAAAGGGATTGTTTTCTTTACTCACACACATTCCCTCGCCCTGAGTTAACTTCCTCGGGCAGAAGAGTGCCCAGAAATAAACTGTCATAACCACCAAACTAAACTGCCAAGGGGTGGTGAAGTGTCCAGCTCCAATGTCTTCAATCAAGGCCGGTTTCCTCCTTTGAAGATACGCTCCTGCCAAGCACAAGTTGTACCTCTGTCAGACGCCAGTTATTGCACTTGATACGGCTCAAATCTAATGGCCCACGAAATAAAGGTCAGCAGAAAAAAAAAAAAAAAAAAAAGATTATTGAGTGGTTTCTTCTGGTCCCGAGTTTATGAGTCTGCAGAAGGTTGGCAACTCGTAGCCACCGTCATGGTGTTTTTTTCATGGTGTCCTTTGATAACGGGATTAGGAAGCACCAATATTAGTTCAAAAAAAGCTGCTGAAAAGTCCCTGACATTTGGTCATTACCAGCCTTCAGTCACTATTGATTGGTGTCTGTGCTGGAGGCAGTAATCCAGCACAGGGAGGGATCCAGGGTGGCAGCAGATAGGTCAGGGATCGATATGGGGCTGACAATGGGATACTGCTCTCTCTGCTGCCCGTGGTGGGACCTACACTTTCTGGGGGTATTTTAACAAACCAGCCCTGATTTATTTTTTGTTTTGTTTTGTTGGTTTTTTTTTTAGCAGACTATCCTGCCAAGCAGTTTGGCAGCATCCTCATTTCTGCAAGCAGAGGAATCACCATTTCTCTTCTCCCAAAGCTGTCGGAAGCAACCTCCCTGCCTGGACTGGAGCTCCCAGAGCATGAATATTTCATGGGACTGGTTTTGGGGAGATTACTTATGGTTGAGTTTTCATGGCCAATAACTAGATTTTTGTGACTATCAGCACTTCTTTGGTAATTTAAAAATTTACTTGAAAGGGAAAAGAAGCAAACTGAGGATGGATGGGTACAACCAAGGTCTTGTGCTCCTACAAATACCACGATAAAAGTGTATTGGTTCATAAGGATACTTTGAAATATTTAGGAGAGCATCAGCAGGAAGTATAAACACATGTATATAAATAAAACTAGCATTTTGTGAAGTATGTGGGAAGGAGAAGGTTTGGGAGTCAGCACATTTTTTACCAACCCCATTAAGCGCACCCAAGGGTGAATTTTTTATTTATTCGGATTTTTCTTTAGAGCTCCCCTCTACAGAGCTTTAGATTTCTGAACATGAAAAAATAACAACAAACTTTACAAACATACAAGTTGTAAACCACCACGCAGTGATGCAAAGAAGGTGCTGAGTCTGCCCAGCCCCTGCATCTGGACACAGCTGAGGAAGGCATGTCCCAAAAAGCTGAGATTTCTCCCCAAAACAGTCAGAGCTGCCTGCACCTGATAACTGGGATGGCTGTAAGCTTTTCCTGCTCTTCCATGAGCCATCCCACCATAACTCTCCCATGGCAGGGAGATGTTTCTTTTCAAGGCCAGCATTCCTATTTAATGGGAAACATCTTCTTCGTGTGGAAATCAGTTTGAAACATCCCTGGGCTTGAGTGGTGCAGAAAGCTTGGACCAAGTATTAGAAGTATGCTCAGTTCCTTGGATCTATCAGCCTTGCCAGAAATAAAACCATTTTGATAAGCTCTCATTTGGAGAAATTTCTCATCTCCCTCTTTGCTCCCCAAACAGAATAATTAATAAAGCAGGAATACAGAAGACTCTACTGGCATCCCAAAGAAACCTCTCCCTTGCTACAAGAGGGTGGATTCTCTCAGTCTCTCCTGGTGGGATTACTCCACTTTCAGAAATCAGCAAACAGCCCCTTATTTTTTCCAGGAACTTGAATCAGATTTGGCCTGAAAGTGCAATCCAGGAATGGGTCACAAAACACAAGGCAAAACCTCTGCAGGCTTTGTCCTAGGGCAGGACAGTCAAATTGGCATTTTTTCCTTCCTCAGCGGTGTGTGGATGGTGCCAGTGGAGCTTCTCCTGCTGGCCAAGGATGAGAAGTGTCACAAAAAGAGCCTGCTTGGCTCCTCCTGCCTTTCCCCAGCAACCAGACAAGACCAAACTACTCTTTTTTCCCCCTCAGTCTCTCATTTCCAGGGTGTTTTGCCTTCTCGTTAACTAGTCAATGGCCTGGCCCAGCCTTGTCCAGGTTTGTCTCCTCTCCTTGCATCCTGTTTGGGATGGAACCCCTGTCTGGGCATCAAGGTCCACGGAGAGCTCACAAAAGTGACCCTGAGATCTTCCTGACTCTCGCTGTGTTTGCTCATTTCCTTCTCAGCTCTCCTTCTATTGCTTTTCAAATTAAGGTGCACAGGAAACCAGAGCAGTTTCTGATCTCTCCTCCACCTAAAAAATTAGAACATCAAAACCAGTTTTACCAGCAATAAACGAAGCTACTTTGAAAAGTGAGGCAAAGGGATCTATCTGGAGTCAGTAAGACATTGTTAGGATCTCTTTGATCGGGAGCCTTAAATGAAAATTATCAAATGGCGCTTTAAAACATACACCCTTTTGTTTGATTAGCCTGCTGCAGATAACCTTTATTAAACCTGATCTAAAATTACAGCCATGCACTGGTGGTTCTTTGATGCCTTGGCTGTTTCATTTCCTGTTTATACTATGATACACGTTGCACTAGGAGATAAAGCACTTCTGAAGGATATTAAGACATGAAAGTCCCTTGGCTATTTGCTGGCACTGTTTTGATGTTTTCTTGCTCTCTAGAAATTAGCATATCCTTTTCAAAGACTGCCTCTGATGAGAGTAATCCTTTGCCATGATGTATTTGCTAAAAGTCATAAATGATAGTATATTGTGTAAAGAAATGACACATAAAAGGGACGATGCTAGATTATTGATAATGAGGCAACTTGTGCAACTCTGCTTTTGGCTTTTATAAAACACATTTTTGACACCATAAATACATTGAGCTTATATTAATGAGGATTTAATACTTCTGAGATTTTAGAAACTTGCTTAGAACAACTTTTCAAAAGAAGGTTTTTTTGGGAAGTTTAATGTTTTCACTAATTTTGATAAGATATTCTGTTAAGCACGTTTTGCTGCCTTCATAATGAGGAATGATGGAAAGGTTTTTAGCATGGCTTAGCCAGAATTAAACTGTGCTGGAATATTTATTTTATTAATTTGTATAGTGTCTCTTGCCATAGAAATGAGGTTGATTAATTATAGGAATTTGCAACAAAACATTACCTTTCGGGAGGGGGAAAAAAAAAAGAACTTATAACACATAAAAGCAAAACATAAGGATCTGATATCTGAAGGTGTAAATAAGTATCGCTCCATTGAAGCTTTGAAGTGACATTGATTTACATCAACAAAAGATCCGTCTCCTGTTGTCACTAACAAATGACCTGAGCATTTTCACAGGAGAGAAAGCCATGCCTGGATGACCTAGAAAATAAGGACCGGGGTGTTGGGATGATAGAGGAGTGAGGAAGAGCAACAAGGGCGTGGGGGTCGTCACCAGCCTCTTTTCAAAAGCACTTTTTGGGGACTTTTCAGAGCGCTTTGCATGACAAGGTCTAAGTTAAACTATAAAATTTCTGTACCTGTATTTTGATGAAAAGCATCATAATATTCCTTTGAGTAAAACACTCTTCCATCCCTCACATGGCACAAGATCTGGGCTCTGATGGAGGTGGCATGTGCCAGGTGTGGAGTGGTGACTTTGCAGAAGTGTGACAAAGATTTACATTTTTCCTTACAGAAGGTGCTTTCTGCAGACAGACACAGAGAGAATAATTTTGTGTTTCCCAAACCGAGGGACCCAAGCTACACACCCGAGGCCAGTGTGTGACACCTGTGGATGAGGATTTCCCTACCTGAATTTGTAAACAGGAATTTGCAGCAACTCTGAATACCTGAACTCACCCTGCCAAAAATCCAGTCCCTTATCTATGCACCTTTCTGTGGAGCCCAGCCCTCACCTCAGATATCCCAGGTTGATAATCCTGCCCTCAGGAACCAAAGATCTCATCTGATAATCACTGAAATCAATGGAACAATTGACTGTGGGTGGCTGCCCCAAGGAGCCCCGAAGGCACAAAGGTCGAAGCTCTGCTGCCACCAGCACCTCCCAGTAGGCACCAGCATGGACCATTTAGAGTTGACTCCAAGCTGACCAAGCACAAAGCACTGCTCCTCTTCTCTGTGCACCTCACCAGCTTGGGGCAAGAGCTGGAGTTTTATGAGTTCAGGTAAACTGGAGCAAAGGAGATGAGAGGAAGGAGCAGTTGGAAAGGCAGAGACAAATTATACCTCCAGTGATGAAAGCCACCTCGACTGCAGCAGGGCTAAGACACTGCCAAGATGATTGCCAGTTAAGCATGTATTAAGCAAATAGCTCTCCTTCCTTCCAGCTAGGCCTCCAGTGGAATTGCCTTCTCCTACAATTTACTGGATTGAAAGTGCATTGAGTGACAAAATTACTTTTCTAACGGCTGAAAAAAAAAAAAAAAAAGGGGGGAAAGAAAAAAAGAGAAAGAAAATCACAAACAGTTGACAATTCAAGAGAAAAAGACTTTTAAAAAATTGATGGTGTTTTTTTCTGTATCCTTGTCAGAAAGGCTTTCAACTTCCCTCTTGGAAAGCAAAGACATGAAGGAGGTGCCGGGAAAAGGATTTCTGCACGGGCACCTGCTGTTATTACTGCAAGCAGTTGACAGGGAGCGGAGGCATTTAGGATTAGTCCCTAAGAAATGGCGATTATCAGGACTTCTTTCTGCAGGACCTTTGCTCATTGGTCTTCATGCCAGCCAGTAACAGGATTTGCACGACTCCAGCCAGCTGCTTGGGGAATGTGTCCCATCCCAGTGCTTTACCATATGCCATGGAGCATTCACGGCAATGAGCATGACTCATGAGATCAGCTCACGCCTCTATAAGGTTTTCCGCAAATTTGGGGATGATTTAACTAAAATACGTGCAAGGCTCACGCTGAGCTCATATTCTAACCCAAATAAAAAGGAGCGGAGAAAAGGCAACGAGCAGAAATCGCGTGGTGTCCTCAAAGCCAAAGGGCTTGGTCTTTCTTGGAGGTGCTTGACATCGCCCTGCTGCTGTCCTTGGGACCATCCATAGGTCTCCAGGGGTGCAAGGCAGAGGAATCCATCCCTGCCCGGCTCAAGGGGCCCAAGAGGCAGCTGTAATCCAGGCCAGACACTCCCTGCAATAGCGGCTCCTTCCAAGAGCCTTGGCCAAGGGTTCCTCCTGCCAGCATGTCACAAGACCAGTGAGTCACGGGAGGATCACAAAGTGTTGTTCTCATAATGGAGCTTAATAACTGCCAGTGTCAAGGTGAAAACACCTGTAAATGAGGCGGTTCAGAGTTTTGCAGCCTGGCAGTGGCACTGCTCCGGGTGGCTGGGCTCTGCTCTTTCTCCATCTGTGCTCTGTCTTGCTTTCAGAGCAGCTTTTTGGTCTGTCATTGCATTGACGGGTTGTCTGCAGAGCAGTGCTGATAACGAGTGAGATAAGCAGCTCCTTCCTCTCCTCAGAGTGCAGCTTGACCCATGGGTGACCACCGGTGGGGACAGTGAGGAAGGCCACCTTTGCTGCCAGGCCACCTGCAGCGAGCCCGCTGTAAACCAGGGCAATGTGTCCTTGGGATCCACCTGGAGCTCCAGAGCTGGACCACAGCTGGCACTTCTGAACAGACCGTCATGTTCAGCCCTGGCGGATGGGCAGGGAGCCCTCGGTGAGCCCTGGTGTGCCGTGTTTGGCGGGGTGAGGAAGAGGATGTCACCCACCGATGGTCCCCTCTTAGCCTGACAGTGGTGGTGATTCTAAAATGTCACCTCCTGCTTTCCACCGGTGGCCTCAGTGACCGTGGGCTTTTCCTGATCTCCAGCGATTCTTTAGCTGCTCTCCCAGACTGCTGTGTGCACTCCAGATCCCGTGAGGGATATCCTCTGCCCCTCTGTGTTTTACACAGCTTAACTCCTCCTTCCATCAGCACATCCCTCTGTCCTCCCCATCCTTCCACTTTACAGCTTCAGGGAGACTCCCCAGGACTTTCCTGACATCCAGGTGACATACCCAGGTGCTGCCACATTCACCTGGAGCCTTCCAGCCAGGCAGGATGTCCATGAGCAGCAAAAAGGCATCACCAGACAACCGTGGCTAAAACTGCCTGCTCCTGCACCTGGGTGAAGACATCTCCTCATTTTCCTGCCCGTTTCTTGGAGCTGAGCCTGCCCTTCACTTCTCTCTGGCATGTTCAGGTTTGGGTCCCAAGCATCCAGACACTACCCAGGAGATTCGGTGCAAAAGGTGACCTTTCCCTTTGGAGTTCCTCTGGAAACCCACCCAGCGCACACCTCTGCCTTTGTTTGTCTCCTGAGCATCGTTAGGGTTTGATAATGATCTCAGAGGTGCTAAGCTGATAATCACCTATCTCAGCTACTCCCAACACTTTGTCAGGCAGCGGGTAATGAAAACACCAAGTGTAAAGATATCCCCTTCCCAAGGTAATGGAAAACCTGCGTGGAGATTGACATTAGAAACAAGATAGGCGGAGGGAGAAGCCAAGTCAAAAGGAGGAACATCTGGTTCCGTTTTTCTTTGTGAAATTATCTCACACTGACCAAGCAGTACCTTCTCTGAAGTATATAAACACTGAAGACACACACACATGGTTGTTATCAAATGGTATTGTGCAAAATTAAATTGGCTACTTTATGGTGAAATGGAGAAGGAAAGCAGGCATTTCAAACACATGCGTGTCTCTCAGCGAGGTCTGGAAGCGATCACCATGCAAGGATGGCTACTTTAAAATATCTACAAATAGTTAAGGCCATTCTGCGAGATGAATAAGCTGGGGCTGAATTTAATAAAGTTATCAAGGCCATAATAACACAGGGGCCAGTGCCTGAAACTAATAAGTGGTTTGGTGAGCATGAGATAGTTCATATGTGCAAAGCATTCCTCCAGCGCTGACTTGCAGAGGTAAAACACCAGGCCAAATTCCTCTAACCTCGCCCAGATGTGCTGAACGTCTGCCCTTTGGCCAGCTGGGCTGGAGGGGACACTCAGCACGTTTTTGGGACAGTCACAAGCCCTTTGCTGAGCAGAGCTGGTGGGTGCCCGCCCTCAGCACATGTGCTCCCCCATGCCAGGCAGTAGCACTTTTGTGGTTTAAGGAGAGAATTAAAAAAAAAAACCCTTCCACCAGAAACAATCTGTTAGGGCAAATTTTTATCTGATGTTTTTCATCAGTAGCTTCAGGGCAGGTTCCTTAGGGATCCAGACTGGGTGATCCATCTGAATGCCCGTTCTTTCATCAATATCTTCTAATTAATATCCTCTAGTTTCCAATCCCATGTTTCAACTATCCACAGCAAGGGGACCTCACTGGTCCCTGGAGCTGGGAGGGACATGGGGACACATCTGAACGCTGGGTGTGGAGAAATGTTCTCCTTTGTGTTCTCCAAAAATTATAATTTCCATTCACGGAAAATTCCACATCTCTGATTTTATTTTTACTTTTTTTTTTTTTTTTTTTTTTTTTTTCTGACTCAGAGGAATATTTGAGATATGAGAAATTTTCTCTGGATGAGAAATTCCTGTTGCTGTCCATGTTGGGAGAAAAGTGTTCAGTTTTTCCATCAGACAGGTGGTAGAATAGGAGAGAGGGTTTGATTTTCCTGGAGAGTGGAGTTCACCAAACCACACAGTGACTATGACTCTTCAGTTTAGATAAACTCACCTTTCCCACAGAGCTGGAAACCTGGGCAAAGGCTGAAGTAAGAACCCTACTTATTTAATTTTTTTTTTTTAATTTTTGATTTCAGTTTCAGAAGCAGAGACCCAGGAGCAGTGTTGGGGCTGTGCTTCAGGGAATGCAATTCTCATTCCTTTGAAAATTCTTGTTCTGTTGGTTGAGAATTTTGTTCAGCATTCCCCTTCCCAGCCAGCATCGTGGGGCTGAACTTTCCCAAGGAGCTGATTGTGTGGAAAGAAGAAAAAAGAAGGGCAGATTTCATCTAGCTTGGATTTACCTAGGGAAAGATCTTCTTCCAGAGATCCTAATCTGAAACCGCTTCTTCCCTGTGGAAGTTTACAACCTCTGAAATACATCCACAGGGATGGACTCTGGATCTGGGAGCACCAATGGGGCTGCCCACAGGCTCTGGGGAGAGATGGATTGGCATTTTGGCTCAGGAGATTAAGAACCAACTCTATTCCAGCCATGGCTGTGCCTCAGCACCGTGGAAACCACAGAATTTATGTAAAAAGCAGTTGGGCAGAATTTACTCATCTATCACCAATTTTTCCACAGTAGAGGAGTTCAGCCGAGCTTCTGGACATCTCCCAGGGCTGGTTGTGTTATGATTAATTTTAAAACTCCCCACTACAGCCCTCTGGAAAGGTAGGAGAGGTGGCTGCAGCTACATCCTTTGAAGGCGAGGGTTGCTGAGGAAGCTTTCAAAGTGCCTTGAGAAACATAACTCTGAGCCCCAAGTTTCAATGGAAATGCAGTGAAGAAAACCTCAAAAAGCAAACTACAAGCTCCTCTCCCAGATTTCCTTTTCCTTTCATGGCGCAAATTAGAGAATACAAACTTAGTGGAATTGCAAGCATCTAAGAATAGCTTTGATTTTCCTAAACATTTACAATTCTGTTTTATGTACATCGTCAGAAAAAGAGCAAGGAAATACAAAATGTAAATCTTTAAATGAACCTGAATACCAAGGAGACTTTACATATCTGCTTGGAACAAATGGGATGTTGCAGCTAAATATCAAACAGGGGAATCAGAGAGTTTCAATAGCCGTGGATGTGTGGAGTATAATCAGACATGGGATGGGTTCTTCTCTCCCTCCCTCTCTGCCTTGTAGGTTAAGAAAATTGTTGCAGCTTGCTACAGATTTTGCTGCCTGTTTGGTTTCACAGCTCCCAGAGCCAGAATCCCATCTCCATTTCAGAGAGCAGCAACTCCATGCTAAGCTGGATGTCAAAATCCTGCTGGAAAGGGGCTGGGAAGGTGCTCCATGGATACTGCCCCCATTAAATGAGCACCACGCGAGGTCTAATGAACCCAGCAGCTGTGGATCTGAAACACCTCCAGGCGTGGAAGATTTTCAGGAATTCCAGAGAGCCTGTTGGGTACCTTTGATAAAAAGTCACCTTTACAGCAGCGATATTGTTCTTGGTTGTACCGCTGTGCTGACAGAAAAGTTGAATTTGGGGGAAGATGTCAGCCCTTTCCTCAGCAGGACAGCCCTGATAGAGCAGAAAGCATTAAGAAAGCAATTTAAAAAACATAATGCTCAGGAAACACATAATTTTACCACCAGCTGGGTGTTAAATTAATTGTGTGCAACTCAAATGCAGCACGAGATGGAAAAGTCAGGCTTAAAATGTGTGTCCTTCCCTAAGAGCAATTTTGTGTCTTGGTTGAAAACAAGGGGTGAAGCCCAAGGAAAGCATCAGGTGATCAGTGAGTGATATCCTGATGGATTAGCCCAGCAAATGCTTCCTGGAAATGCTCAGGGGTCAGGAGTGGGTTATAGCTCTCTCCAGCACTGAGTTCTGAGCACCCTCGGTGTGCGTGGAGAGGATTTTTGGGATCAGGAAAAGAGGCTGCCTATGGATGGGCAGAGCCATGACTCACTTGTCCCTGCAGGCTGAGGGAACTGGCATTAGGGAAATCTCAGAGGCTGCAAAGTGTTACAGCTCCCATCTCCTCACTAGGTAAACTGAGGTCAGGGATGCTTTTTGACTTGCCCAAGGTCATGCACAAATTAGTGGCAGAGCCAGAAACAAGACCTAAAAGACCCTGTTTCCTTTCATTGCCGCAGTGTTTTCCATTGCAGATGCAGAAATGTTGTTCAAAAAGAACCCATTACCCGTCTGCAGGGCTCAGATCAACCTCAAGGGAGATCAAATAGCCCCGTGGTGAAAAGGCATCCCAGAACAGCTGCCTGCTGCTCTCTGGTTTTTAGGCTGAGGTTCCCTCAGTAGCATCGTTTCTGGTTCCCACTGAACGCTTAATTCAGATTGATGGAGCCATTCTGCAAAGCAAGAAACTTTCACTTGCTGATATGCAACTTCTCTACTTGTTCAAAACAACCAGAAATGTTATTTATACCAAATTTACAGCTCAAAGCTATCAGCTGCTAAAGCCCCTCCCTGCCTGCTCCTTCCATCCTTTTTTTTTTTTTTTTTTTTTTTTTTTTTTTTTTTTTTTTTTTTTTTTCTTTTTTCTATTTTTTTTTTTCTGGTCAGGCTCTTGTTTTGGAAATACCCCAGATTGTAATAATTTTACTTGTACTGCATTACTTGGCTTTGTTCATCTACTGATGAAGTGCCAGCTCTGAAGTACTGCCAGATGAGAGTAGGCATCTTGCAGCACAGAAGGGAACTTTCCTGGGATTATTTGCTGGTTGAGTCACCCTGCAAGGGCTCTGAACACGCAGCAGGACTCTGCCCACACGGGGTTAAGGTGGGAAGGTGCACAGAAAGTCTCGGGCACTGCACCCATCAAAGCCCAGGGAAGGGGCTGCAGCTTCAGCTTAACCAGCTCTGGCCAAGTGCATGAGAAAAGGAGCAGCAACAAAATTTTAGGGGTGATTCAGGTTTCCCAAGGAAGGAAAATGCTTCATCCATGGTGTGAAGCAGCAATGGGAACGGGGGAAATGCAGAAATCCAGCTGTGGTCCCACTCCAGACTCACCTCACAGCTGCTTTGAACTCCAAACCAGGGTTAGTTCAGTTCTCAGGCCCAGATTCACTACAAAGATCTGAGTCTTGATGAACGTTTTAACTAACTTGGCCCAAACCTCCGGTTCCTAACAGAACACAAATCCAGGCCCTTTGATGTGGTCTGAGGTTTTGTAAAGAAAGGTTCAGCTGGCTCTCGGGTTGATTTTGGGTTTGGCTGCTCCTCCTGGGTCACTCCAGCCTGCGAGGGCTGCTGTGGGCTGGCCCAGGGCTGCTGTCACTGTCACAGCTGGGGACACACCAGCTCTTGCCACTGCCAGTTGTAGAGAAGCAAAAAAATAGCTGGAAAGGATGCCATTAACCCTTTGCAGGCTGCGCCGTCATCTGCCGCCTGGAATTCCATCCCGTGATGGCTCTCTACAAAGGACCCACCCTCTGCAACAACCAAAGTTAAACAAGCAGATCATCTTACGTGCTTTTCTTGGGTTTGAGTGATTTTAACAGCCTAACTTGCCTCTTGGTAATATCTGCTGAACTATTACTGCAAAAATCTGAACGCCGCCGTTTTTTTCTGTCATTATCCTGCCTTGCACGGATTTCAGGGTGTAGGTGCACTGTCTTAGCCAAGAAGAAGGATTTTTTTTTTTTTTTAATTTCTTTTTTTTCCCTGGGAAAATGTGATGGACAGCAAGTGAAAGTGAGCTCCTGGGGAGTGAAGTCCTTTGGGTACTTGTGGATGTCACTGCAGTGGCACCCCAGCTCACTGACCAGTAACTAGCTTGGTTGAAGTCTGGCTCAGCAGATCCAACTACAAAGACTTGCAGTTTTGAAGGACTCCTTTCTTGCAAGAATATATAAGAATCTTTTCTAAGAGCAACTGCTTAAGTCCCTCCTGTGATCTCCCACAGTAGACCTAAAAAGTAGATTAAGAAAAGTAATAAGCTAAAGGAAAAAAACCAGTGCTTTGCTCATTTATTTTATATATTAAGGGGAACACTGACCTTCGAGATCTCTTTTTTCCCTAGAATTCATGGTGATGAATAGAATGTATTCTGACTTTAAATGAAACAGAGTGCTTTGAAAAGACAGAAAATTAGCAACATATGGGCCAAAGGACCCAAAGAGATGAGAAAAAAGGAGGGGGAAGAAAATGAAGGGAAGTTTCAGATGTCGCTGTGATCCTGCAGCAGAATATTTTAATGTTTGTGCTATGAGGGGAGGTCAGGCCCCCTTTGGACATCCCCTGGTGTCGTGATGAGGCCTTTCTGTGTGCAAGGCAAATAGAAATTACACTTAACCCACCACAAATTCTCCTTTAGACTGAAGCAGAGGATGCCACAGAGGAAAAGGACAGCAGGGTCTTACAGACAAGGGGATTTTTCCCTTCCTTATCCCCTCTCTGCTGTCACCCAGACATGGCTGATCATGTGTGACACAAGATCCTCTTCCAGATTCCCCAAAAACCTTGGAGTCTCTGGATTTTGGTCTCTGGTTCTTACCCCCAGGCTCAGTTCTGCTCTGCCCAGAGGAAGACTTGGGCATGAGACAGAACAGTGGATGTCCCTGGGTGTCCCTGGGCATCTCTGGATGTCCCTGGGTGTCCCTGGATGTCCCTGGGTGTCCCTGGATGTCCCTGGGTGTCCCTGGACATCTTCACACTGCAGAACAGCCACCAGCAGCTTCCCCACAGGAAGCTATACTGGTCATGCTCCAAAAGGACACCAGTCCTAGCAGCTGGCCACCAGAACTGCCCACAATCCCATTTTCCACTGCCCCTTTTTCCATAGCCCAGCACTTCCTCAAGGGTTTCCCCCATCCACAACACCCCTGCAACTTGCACCAGACACAGGCCCTGCTTTGAACTCACCACTGACACAAGCATTTGTTTATTTTTATTCAATGAAGTCAATAAAAAAAACTCACATTGCCAATTACTTTCATATTATAACTTCTCCTTAACTTGCTCTTTTTTTTTTTTTTTTTTTTTTTTTTTTTTTTTTTTTTTTGAGGCAGAATTTCTATGTTTTTCTCAGAAGTATATTTGAAATATTCCATTTCTACAGGAGGAGGCAGCACACCGTGTAAGGGGTGGTTGGTTAAAAATAGCTTATGACCCAATCAAATGCTAATTACCTGAGCCTTTTGGATGGCTGGGAATCTTCATCAAATCAGGAATTAGCTAAAGCAGGAGCTGCAGTATCAAACTCTTTGCAATTAACTTTGCCTAATCACTTAAGTGTCTTATTAATTGAGTCAATATTCTTAATTAAATTTTAAAAAAACCCTCCCATTTTAATTAAGATTTGATTCAAGCCAACCAGAGCAAGGGAACTTGGAGTGAAGGCTCCCAGCTTCACCCCTGATGCTGCCACAGCACATGTGCTTGGAGAGGCCACGTGCTGACAGGAAATCTCTCCAGAGGAAGGGAATTAGTGCAGAAAAATCCAACCTGGCTGTTCCTGTCACTGCCCTGGTGACACTGGCAAGGGCCACATTTATACATTATGCAGACAGCTATGAGAGACTGAATGCTATTTCTTTTTCCCCAAGTGAAACCAAATCTGGGGAGAATTAACATTCTCTCCTATGAGTACATTTAGTCCAGATCCAAGTCTGCTTATTTTTTCCATTCTGTCTCTGTCATTTTAGCTCGTTCTTCTCTCAGCTGAGAATAAAAAATAAAAAAAATAAAAAAAAAAATAAAAAAAAGGAGGGGAAATGTGCTCTGCTGTTGCACAAGCATGAAACTGTTCTGTGCTCCCCAAAACACCCCAAAGTCCAGGTTACCCCTTCACATCCAGTAATATAGATGTGTGTGTATATATGTATCTCCACACAACACTTAGGTACCTGCACAGACCTGCCATCATTTTGCTTCCCCCTCTATTTTGGAGCATCTGGTTAAAAATTACTAAATGACTTTGGGCTTTGCTTCTCCTCTTGGCCATTGTGAAGCTTTGCTTTTTGCACAGGATGCACAAATATTTCTATAAAAGTTTTTTTTGTTTTTTTTTTTTTTTTTTTCTTTTGCAAATGCTGCTGCTTCCTTCCAGAGCTGCATGTGCTTAAATCGGCAGAGTGTTAAAGCAGTGCAGTAAATAGGAAGCTTGTGAGTGAAATGCTTGATCCAAGAGCCCTTGCAGTAATAGCATAAACCCCTTTTTGGCATTAACTGTGGCCCACTTTTGGGGAAGGACAGGAGAGAAATTAAGCCCCTCTGGGCTTTGGCTTCTGTGCCAGGCCTGCCTGTTAAGGTCCTGCTTTGTGTGAGGTTGTTAATGGCTCGTGGATTATGGAAATCCTTTAGCAAATGGGCTCTCTGAGCAGGTCTTGGGTGTTTTTCAAAGAGGAAGTCAAAGTCCTGGGATGGGGTTGGAAATTACAGATGCCAGGTCCAGCCCAGCACAAGTTCCTCCAGATGCTGGTGGGACAAATCATGGTTTGATTATTACTGGCTCTTACAGAACTAAAAGTTGCCTCTCCGTGTTTCATCTGGTCCAAGTGATCACCAGCTCCACCTGCCTCCTGCAGTGGGAAAAGGAAACTCCCCTGGGTGTCCATGCCTGGGATAAAACAAGTGAGGGAAACAGCACCCTGAGGTCACATTTTATCCTCAGACCATCCAGATGGAAGACTCCTGGTGCCAGCTGGTTTCAGCAGGGAGCCTGGGGACACGAAGCCATAAACCTGACCACAAAATGACATCCTGAGCCCTGTGACTCGGCCTGTCTGAGCAATGGCAGCCCCTGGGCCACTCCTGGGGTGCTGTTGGACAATTTATTTGCAGATGGGCTCTTCCCACATCCCTCACACAGATCTGCAGGTGAACAGAGAAGAGACTTTAAAGCTCATCCCGTTCCATCCCTCTGCCTTGGGACACCTTCTACTATCCCAGGGTGCTGCAAGCCCCATCCAGCCTGGCCTTGGACACTGTCAGTGATGTGTCACCTTCCCTGGGCATGATTTTCCTCTCAGGGTCACTCACGGAACCCGAGCACTGGTATTTGTGCTCTTCCTGCTCTCCACCAGTTTCTTCTCTGCATGGCCTGGTGGCTCAGGAGGGCTTTGGGACCCACTGTGCCCAAGCCCAATGGTGTCCCCACATGGCTGAGGCTCCTGTGGGACAAATATCCACAGCCAACCCTCATCCTCATCTTCATCCCCCCACCAAGCAATTCCAGGAGCAGTAGACACCAACCCCAGCTGGCCTGAGATGTGGTCATGAGGTGGGAAGTCCACCAGGAGCTTTTGTCCACCTTTCCAACCCTCTCCAGCCTCTCCACACATGGAACACGGAGCCCTAAGGGCCAAGCCCTCAGGTAATGACTTTTAGGGTCAGACAAACTCTGCCCTTTGCCCCCCCTTTGCACCATGAGGACCCCCCAGCCGAGAGCAGGACCCCAGCCAGAATCTCCCCGCCGTGGATTCGGAGTGACATCACGACTTTGTCTGGGTTTTTTTGGTTTTGTGGTGGTTTTTTTATTTTTTTTTCTTTTATTTCTTTTTTCCCCAAATGGATCTTTCACAACTCACCTCTTGTGGTTCCTTGCACTGATGTTGCTGGAAGAGATAAGGCTGGGTTTTGGCCAGCCTCCAGCTCAACTGTTGACGGAGCCGTGCAGTTCAGCGCCGAGCTGCAGGACTCTTCCTCCAGAATAAAGGCCCCTTTTCAGTTTATAGACACAAATACATGAATAAAAGCATATTTCATGTGTGATGTCCAAGTGTATCAATCAGATAACTGGAACTGGTGTGCGTGTGGAGAAGTTTCTGACGTAATACAACTTGTACAAAGAAGAAAGGCGCTTTCATTAATCTGCTGCTAGGAATGTCACTTGTGCACCAACAAGTGATTCAGTAAGAGCTTGGAAAAACAAATGAAGCCATCGCTTTCAAATATGCAGGAGCCTCCCAGATTACAAGAGTGAGTGAGTGTACAGGATCCACAGCAAGGAAGAGACTCCCAGTTGCCAGAAAGGTCCAGAAAAATAACTGGAAAACGCAGGGCAGGTATGCATAAATTATGCTGGTGTGTCCAACAGAAAACAAATCAGTTCACACTGTTGTCTGATTTTTCGGGAAAGGAGGAAATCACCACAAAAAATAAGATCCTGAGGAACAGAGTTTGCAAAAATCCTCACGCAAGTTGCCTTTGTAGTGTGAGTACAGACAGGACTTGCTGACTCCTGCCAAGATTAAGAGTCTGCTGCATTCAGATCCCGTGTCCTGTTGAGATTTACAGCTTGTCTGTAACATGAGGACAGAGTCTTCCATCATGTTCCTGTGGCCCCAAGAATGCACAGCATTCAAAACTCATTGGGATCACACAGATACAAGTGGTGGATCCACACTGCAAAATCCAGCTCTGGATATGGGTTTAAATGATTTGAAGAATGGCAAATTTGGATTTACTAGAAAGCACTGCATTAAAATAAAATGGAAGGGTTTATTTGAATCAAAGAAAGGAAATTAAATTTAGGTGGAAATTCCCCCATCAAAAATTCCCACACTGTGTTTCAGTGTTTTGGCACCTACAGATAGGTACACACTGTTCTGTCCTTGGACATCTCCACTGTATCTTAAATTACTTTTGTGTAGGTGCAAGGTGACATTTAATAATATTATTTAATCTCAAGTGTGAAACCATTTATTTTCTCTGAAAATGAAAGATTTCCTATCTTTTTTTTTATTCCTCACAGATATTTATAAGGTGTCTGTCACACAGGTATCCAAGTGCCAGGTTTTTTTCTTGCAAAGAAAAATTAAGTTCTTTGATTATTTTTTAAAGGTAATTTCATACCAAGAAAATGAAACTTTCATTTAAGAGGAATTAAAAGAATAGCTGTAAAAAAGGAGGAAACATCTCTCCAGGGATAATAAGAAAACTGTATCTGCTTTACACTGTTATGGCCCATTCTCATAGCTCCCCAAATGTGATCTTGCACCATTGATAATCCATGGAATATTTGCTGGAGCTCCACAGAGATCTTGGCTCTGTTCCTCATTTTCAGCTCCTGAAATATATATGTAGAGACAGCTTAAAAATGCACATTATTCTTTCCTAATGCAGCTTTCCACTCCACTGCTTTTGACAGAAGGAAGTCTGTCGGTCCTAGCGGGGCAGGAATGCAGTCAGTACTGCTGCAGGAAAGGAAGGAAGGGGCAGGGAAATTTGAAATTCAAGAGATAACTGGGAGCAATGGAGCTTTCCCCCAGGACAGGTTGCTGTCCATACAGAAGAATGGGGCTGTCCATTGTTGGGGTCTGGTGGCACCATCTCATCACCAGTGATGAGAGAAGGGGACACATCCAAGGTGACCTCAGCCAGGTGTCCCACTGAATAGTGGCATTTCCCCACAAAATGCAGAAGAAACTCTTGAGTGCCTCTCCTTGCAGGGCAGGTGCAGAAAACGGGGCTCCAGCCACCCCAAACCATCCTGGGGGCTCTTAGTGCTCGATCCCACTCCAGGGAGGTGTGACAAGGAACAAGATAAAGGAGCGCCAAAGGAAGCCAGTCAGCAAAGGGTTAATCCCCCAAAGACCAGCACAAGAGATAACAGCACCCTCCTAATGACAGTGCTGGGATGGCAACTGATAACAGTGACACGGGCCACCCAAAAAATGTGTCAAACGTGTGCTTTGGGGTAAAAGAATTGATTTTAGCGGCTGCGCCTCACACGTGGATAATGTTTTGGTGACTTTGCTGCCGTAGAGGAGGGAGCAGAGGAGAGTGGAGCTGGCAGCTTTAGGGCAGCCTTTCTGTCCCCAGGGAGGATGGGAATCTCAGTCTCCCAAGGGGATGGATGGAGCAGCAGCTCCGGAGCCCCCCAGCCTCAACTCTTCCTCAGCCTCAACTCTTCCTCAGATTCTGGTTCAATCCCACCGCAGAGAATTCTGTTTCCAGCCCAATCCTCCTCTATAAAGGTTTAGCTCAAACCACGTGGGGTGTTGATGAACGTCCCAAAGTCACTTGGGGCATCTCCACTGAGGAGGGGACGTTTTCCAGCTGCTGCTGTGGGTTTGCACAGGTTGAGTGTGAGCACACAGTGAGTGCCCAAAGAGCAGCTCAGCATTCCCACAGATTTATCCTGCCCCATCCATGGAGCAGAGACATCCAAAAAAGCTCTGCCCATTCCAAAGGGAAAGGTTAACAATTATGCCCAGCTAATTATATCCCAATAAAATCACCAGCCTCATTTTTCTGTCCCGGTTCCTATTTTCATAGCTAACTTCTGTTTACTCAAAGTAAACACCCTCAAATTGTGATTATAACGCTTTCTTAAAAATACAAGATACCCTCAACTTTATTTCCAGGGATACATGTTCATTAGAGATAAGGTGATTTAAAAATAAAAGTAATTTTATACTGTTAATTGTAAGCAGAAAACAATAAGCTCCCCATGAAAATGCACAAATAAACCAGCACACAGGCCTCGAATGCTAGAAGTTCAGTAATTGCTTTTCTGATAAAATGTTTTCAACTTCTTAATATTATTTTTATAGCTAGAAATCTCGCTTTCAGACAATAGGCTAGGAGCTGGCATTCCCCACATGTTTTAGACAAATAATGCATTTCCAATCGAAAGCAATAGAAGAATTGCTCCTGCCTTGTGGATATTATATTTTTTAATCCACCAATAAGTTCGGTTTGTCTTTCTTTTTTTTTTTTTTTTTTTTTTTTTTTAGTTCTACAGAAAGTAATTCCAAACTGTAAGCCACAACTGACCTAACTACTTATTAAAAATGCTAATATGCTTTTGTGCTTTGATGTCTGGTGAACAATAAAAGGGAGAGAGTTACTCTGGGACACTGTAATCCTTTATTTGTCACTAAGTTATGACACCCAGCAGAGCTGTGTGACAGTCCAAATCAATCATCCCCCGTGCACTGCAGGCCTTCTCTGCCTCCTGCAGAGCCTATGCAGTTTAATTAGCTTTTTTTCACACTAGCATAATGTACATCTGCAGCTTCAGCAAGAAAAAGAAATGGAGGATAGTTCACTGGGATACGGTGCCTTAAAAAAAGTTCATATAAAAAAAAAAAAGTCTGAAAGAAGAAACATCACAATCCTTTGTAGTTTACTTCAGAGGAGTTTGCGGTAGAAATCTACAGGACTGGGTACTCTATATTGTTAAATGTAGATTTTTTTTTTTAAACCTAATAAAGGGCTTTTCAGCTAAAATCTCAGATGGCATTTAAAGCCTTGTTCTTTTCTAATGGTCTATATCTTTTATACCTTCTTCTCGCGGTTGATCATGCAGCAGCTCATTATCTGCTGCTCTCCCCCTCCCCACGGTGGGCTGGCACAATGGAGCCTTCAATCTGATATTTGCTGGTTAGAACTCGCTCTGCCCCATCCCTGGCTGGAGGAGGCAAAGCCTTGCTCCCTCCCACCAGCACTGGCCCCACGGCCAAAGCCCACTGCAAGTCCTGGATCCACAGGAAATAAGAATTCCCTACAACCAGCCAAGAGGGGCAGGAGGGGCAGCCTGGCATCCCCTCAGCCACCCTGCCCGAGAGCCAGCCACGTCAGGGGAGAGAAAACCTTCAGACAAATGGGATTCCGTCATCCCAGGGAAATATTTCTGGCCTTATTTGGCTCGTGGTCAGACCCGATGACACATTCAGAATCAAACGAAACCGACTCAGGCGCTGCCTCGCTGCGGAAGGGGCAATATCCTTCTCCAGCCATTCCAGCTGAGCAGATAGAACTTGTTAAATGATGGTGTGAGTTCTGCTTGGCTTTTATTTGTCGGTTGTGTTTTTTTTTTGTCTTTTATTTGTCTTTTCCCCTCTCCGTGCACGCCGAGGAAGTTTAAACCCTTCCTCGCACCGCTGCTCCGAGCGCGGCCACAAAGGAGTCACCTGCAGGACGCAGCAGTTGCTTTATTCAAATGCTAGATTACATTACCAGAGGCTTGTCACTCCTAATAACCTCCCAACAGAGAAATGCATCTGAGGAGGCGACGGGGTTGGGTTCAAACGGGGGAGCTCCACAAGAGCCAGCGCTTCCCTCTCCGAGGAGCTGGGTCGCGGTGGGAGCGCCGCACAAAGGCTGTGGCTGAGGTCCAGTGGGTCACCCTTGGTGGAGACCATCACAAAGGCTGGGGAGGACAGTCAAAGACGTTTATCAGCCTCTTGATTTTGAAGCAGAACTCTGCCTTCAAATAGCAGCAATTTGCTTAAGATCTGCTCGGGCTGCTGATGTTCCCCTCCAGCGCCTTCGCCGGCGAAATGCAGACGTGATGCACCAGTTCTGGGCTCTAATGAAAGAACAAGAGCACTGGCCAGACCTTCTGTCAAAGACCCTTTCAGAGCTGTACCTGAAACTGTCTTTTAAACAGCACCTCTCTAATCCTTCAGTGCAAAAAATACTTTATCCTCTTGTGGGAATTATACATATTTCCCAGTTCAAAGAGGTATAAAATATAAATGTACTTCTGTACAATTCAGCATTAAGAAGAGTAAATAGTGTACAGTGCCTTTTCATCTTTAGATTTCAAGTTGCTTAAGCATTTAGAGACTACAGTTGGCATTTCTTGCTGTGCTGCTTCTTGGTCTAATGCTATTATTGAAAATACTTTTATCCTGGGCCTTGGTTGGAGTAATTCCTTTGAAAAATCTTATTCCACACTTACGCCAGCAATTCTTCACTGTTTCCCCCTTCTAAAACAGATAATTCATTAAGACCAGAATATGCAGCTCTAACATATTTCCAGTTTAATGTTTAATGGGGTGTTCCAGTTTGGGGTCTGGTGGACAAAAGCACTAAATTTCTTGCTCAGAAATGAAACATTTTGAAATGATGACAATAACCCAGCTGAGCGTCCCTCTGTGAAGAGCAAAGAGCAGCCATGGTCCTCATGAGAGACTTTTTCTCACAGGACCCTCTCCTGGGTGTTTCAGTGCAAGCAACAACTTCCCTCCCAAAGCATCCCAAAGATGGATCTTGAAGGACTTGGTGATAAAGGAGAAGCAGAGGAGAAGCCTGTGTCTCACCAGCCACGCTCACAGGGGAACAGAGCACATTGGTGCCTCAGAAAAACGACCAGAAGGAGATACACAGACTCCTCCTGCTCTTCATCCACACACCAAGGGACTTGCATGGCCACTTCATCAGCCAAAACCTTTCTCCTGGCCCGTGTGCCCAAACCACTGCACTCCCAGTTCCTCTTCCCAGCGAGAACCTGCGGGTTTTTCTTTTCATTTCCACCCCCATCCTTCCTGGCCAGAGGACAACCCTCACCCCAGAACAGGCTCCAAGACAGGTAGTGCAAGGTGCCAGGGAGTGTTGCTTGATTAGAGGAAAGGATGAAAAGTGAGATGAAACCTCACTCCTTCCTGTTTCTTATGCCTTGTTAGAGGAAATCTTTTGGGGATGAGGAAAACTGAGAGCTTTAAGGCTTCTCTGTAAGAGAGAATTTAGAGCAGAAAAGGATTTTTCCTTGTAATTCAGCAGGTTATACATTGAAGTAAAAGAGTGCCCAATCAAATAATAAAAAATAATTTGTGAGCCATCTAATGCCTTGCCTGGTGCAGGAGAAGCATCATTTTGGTGATGAGCAGCCTGAGGAAGAGGAGGAGAGGCTGGTTCTGGGCAGAAGATGAAGTGATTGATTCTCCTTTCTGAGAAAGTCAGGGGAGGGTGGTTGAAAGCATCACACTTCCACTGGAAGATGCCCCAGTTACACATTGAAGACAAATCATGGCATTTCCCTCATTTGTTGCACCATCATCTTCTTCAGGGAGATCCAAAAAGCAGAATTTTCCTTGTTAGGGCTCGGCAGGTGGGATCTGCAAGAGCTTTCAGTGCTGCAAGTGGCCCATTCTCACCTTGCCCTTCCCCTGTGGGATGTTTCTGCTCCTGGGACACAGGGAATCAGGCTCAGCCCTGCAGGGTCTCCCTCTCCATGAAGCTGCTGGGTTTCTCCTGGAGAGCTCATGGTGCCAGCACAGCTTTGCTCTGCAGGGGAGGGGTGAGCAGAGGGGGAAGACAGAGAGAAGGGGAAGTGAGGGTGTGATAACATCTCCAACCAGCCCAGCAGAGCAGCTGGAATTCACCTGCCAGCCCCTGAGTCAGGCAGGAGGTCAGTGGGACCCACCTCTGTGGTTGGGGGGTTGCCTCCAGCAGAGCCAAGACCTGCTGTTCCAGTGAGGGAGCAGCACAGGGATCCCATCCCTGATCTTGGAGCTCTCAGTTTGCTGACACTGGAAAGGCATCAGAGAAGATAGGAGGATACTTATGCAAAGACTTCTATCAATGGGGAGGCCCATCTTCAAAGCTTTGATTTTACCAGGTGCTGGCACCCCTTCTGAGAGCTGCTCTTGCTTGGGGGGATTCCATCTCAAAGCCTTCACATCACAGGAAGGGGAGCCCTGCTTTGAAGAGTCTCACCAGCAACGGGCCAAACCTCTTATTTGCATTTCATTTTTGGCTGCGTGGAGCTCGTTGGCACCAAACAAGCATTTTGCAAACTTTTTAAAGCAACAAGGAGAAGTGTTTGCTGACACAGCTCAACACCAGGACTTGTGCATGTGCGTACAACTGAGAAAGTCACCAGCAGTCTGGGCAGGTGTGGATGTGCAAATTAGAGTTAGAACAAAGCAGTGGTGCATTTGGAGTATGCCCATCAAGTTGCAACAAGCTGGAGTTAATGTTAAATTAAGGGATGTACTTCCAGCATTTGCACTTGGCAGCTGGTTTGATTTCTGAAGTGAAGCCATGAAGAGGACTTGAAGTTGAGCTTATTTTAAGGCTGTCTTGTTTGAGTGGCTTTGCTGATGGTCCTGGGAATCTGTGTCACGTTGGACTCCAGCAGAATTTCTGCTGGATCCTCAGCACAGCCAGTGGGGCCTGCCTGGCCAGGGAGCAGCATCTTGCAGTATTTCAGAAGCACAAAAGGCATTGCCAAAGGCCACTCAAACTTGTTTTTAACTTCAACTTTACAACTTTATCCAACTCAGAGTTTCTTTAATTTCCTAAAGGTTCTTAGAATATAGGGCAGCGCTGACATAATCAAAGCAGCCAAGTCTCCTGGCTCAGACACCATCTTTGACCTTTCCGTGCTTCATTTTCCCTCTGTCACTTACTTTTCAGTGAAATTGAAGAGCTTCACCCTCTAGTGTCTGAGGAGGAGTTTGGAAGGCGTTTAAGAAATGAAGGTCATTAGACATTACCTTTCCTGCTGCAAGCCCTTGCATGATGCACAGAGAGGATTATTATGCCCTTGCCCTTTGGTGTAAACAAACCTTGGAGCTGTTCTCTGCCATGTAACCAGAACAAAGCCCTTTGCATCGTTAAACCTCCGACATGAGAGACTCAAGGAAAGCCTATTTACCATGCAGAACACAAGAAAGGTTCCCGAATAATCCAAGACAAAACGTCTGTGCTGGGAAAGTACAGAGGTGGGACTGCTGGTTTCCCTTTTATGAGGATCCCCATATTCCCCAGCTCCCTGCTGGGCTGGCACAAAGAACCTGGAGCTGCTGGTCCTCCCTGCTCTGCTCCCTGGCCACAGAGGACTTCAAGAGGATGCAGCAAATCTGACATCATGCTCAAAAATTTTTTGTGTAGTGGGTGATCTCTTGGTGCCTGGGGGCAGGTCGACAAAAAAGAGGGTTCCCAGGGAGGCAGAGCTTTACACTGAACCCTTAAGACACAGAGAAACAGCTTTGAACTGTGTGTGACTTGGGTTCTGCTGCAGCACAGATGGTTTGGTTGGGCCGGGGTTGAGGCCAAGGACTTGGTTCAGGTCAACACACCCATGGAGGGGCTCAGAGGCAGCTCAGCCTCCCCCAGAGGAGCCAAGGCCAGAACGTGGCTGCTGTGCCAGCAAGACTCCAGGAACTTTCCATCCTAGTGCCCATCTCAGCACCCTTTCCATGCACAGCACTCGTAGGCAGCACAGGGGTATAAACCAGAGCTCGTTTTGCCATTTCCATCTTTCAATCCTTCTGTTTGACCCTCCAAGCACAGCTTGGCCGTGTGGCAGCGTGAGGAGATGGCTCTGTCCCCGGTGTGGTGGGTGTGGGATGTGGCTGGCAGGGACTTTGCAGGGCTGCTGCTCTCCCCATCAAAGCCTGGCGCTCAAAGCCCCGTGCCTGGCTGAGGTGCTGCCCGGAGGGTCTGCAAGGGCACCTCTCCTGCTTCTTTGTTTAAATGCTGGCCCATTTGTTGACTCGGAGGCACCCACTCCTTAGCAGAGGCAGCAGCACTGAAATCGTGGCTCGCTCTAATGAGCGTCCCTTCAATAACCATTGCCCTGATTTTTGATACCTGGAGAGAAGATGCACCAGCTAGGGAAGGATTTATCAAAAACACGCCACTGACTAGACATCAGAGGGAACCTCAAAGGGACAGTGAACTAGAACAAAGAACAAAAACATTTACAGAAGTGCTACGCTGAAAAAAAGGGAAAGGGAAAAACTGTACTAACAACAGTAACAAGGTCAGCTATAAAACCAGAATTAAAAGGCACTGCTGGGGAAAAGACGACGACTCAAAAAAGCACCAAGAACTAAGAACACAGCTTGCCAATCAGATCTACACAGATTCCCCTTGATATCTTCCCACTAACAGGCTTTCCTGCAGGACAAGTAAAAAGTTTAAGCGGCCGGCTCTGTAAAGGTGGGCTGGAAGCAGGAAAGCAGATTCACAGCTTTTAACACAGATTCAGGTTCTCCATCAATGGGATGGCTCAGAGGCTCAGAGGCTTGGCAAGGGGAGCTGTGCAGCAGCCAGGAACAGGAGCAGCCCTCCAGCAAGGCACATTTAGGGCAGTTGGACAATTTGAATAATTATTAATGGAGGTTGACACCTGAATGGAGTGGCTGGTGCTGCCTCTGCCAGTTGCAGCCTGGGGGGACACTGCTGTAAATCTGTGCAAATAAAAGTCCAGCCCTGAGCTCCACTAAACTGGAACTAAAATTAGGATGGGTTGAAATCTTGCAAAAAAACCCCACACTTCCTGCAGAAATGGAAGTTTTCTACTCCATGGCGAAATAATTTAATTTCTTCTTTAAATTTCAGTCTCTGGCAATATGAAAGTTTTCAAGATTCAAGGAAAATACCCCAGAGGCTTTTCTACACAGAAAGGCCCTGGCACAGCTGCTCTCTTTGTCTCCTGTCTAGATGCACTCATGCCACCTTCTGTGCATCCAGCCAAAGGGAAAGGATTTCTCTTCCTCCAACCCTTATCCATACCCCAGAGAACCTCTGGTTCCCTGTGGGGCATTCCCAGGTATGCCCCACATGAAAACCAGTGGAGGAAAATCAGCTTGAGATTTCAGTCCTGAATTTTCCCATTCCCTCATTGCTGAAGAGATCAAAATCGATTCATGGCCAATAGGGGCACCAAACTGTGAATACTGTGGGCACAGATAACAGAGGAACTTTCAGAGACAGATCAGCTTCTCAGCTTGGGCCTGTACCCCGGGCTCCTGAATGCTGCGACAGAAACTTTAAGAAAACTGAGTGACCTTCCCCCAGAAACAAGAGATTTTCAAGCTTCCAAGCCCTGATGTGACCCATCACACCCTGCCAGTTATGTCCCAGCTGGGCTGGAGCTGTGCTTGCACTGGGATGAGCAGATGGAGCCTTTACCTGCCCTGGGACACCTCCCTGACCTCTGCACACTCCATGTCCCACCAGCCTGGGCAGACCTCCTGAGTGAGGTGAGACTGGCCTCAAACATCTACACTGAGGCCACTGAACAGCTCAGAAAATGTCACAGAGCTTTAACTGCCTTCCACAGGGATATTCACTCTGCACAATCAGGGGAGCTGGTTACCCTGGCTGATCAGTGGGGATGGACAGGTTCCTCTGGAGGAGAATGAGAGCAGGATCTGACCTCCACTGCTCCTAAAGGAGCTCTGAACACCAAGACCAAATACCAGGCACTGTGAACACCCTGTAATCACACGCCTCCCACCAAGAGCTCTCCAAAATCAGGACGGCTTCTATGGGCTGGGCACTAATATTCCATTTTTAAAGCAGGTCCTGGCTGCTTTTTTCCCAGTGCCTTCGCTGTGAAGCTGTGCTTGTTAGTGAAAGTGAAGAGACTTTTGATTTCTAAAGCCAATGTTAGAATGAGCATTTCCCCGTGAGAGCACCTGGTTCTCGTGTTTAATGAGTAAACACAAGGAAACAGAGGCTTGAAGAATGATTGTTCCCAACATCATTACTTCTGAACCCGACATTAAAGCGAAGTAAAAGACAACAGCACAGCAGTTCTT
The DNA here is from genome assembly GCF_009819655.1 of Sylvia atricapilla. Lineage (NCBI taxonomy): Eukaryota > Metazoa > Chordata > Aves > Passeriformes > Sylviidae > Sylvia > Sylvia atricapilla. The sequence goes on along the minus strand of NC_089157.1, from coordinate 10,316,146 downwards.
TGTTTTTCCGCCGCTCTCCCTAAAAAATACCTTTAATGAGACGCATTTGAAGTCTAACATGGGGCCGTTCTCCTAGATTATAATTGATAAATCTTCCAAATTGGTGGGAGAAGGTGGGGGGGGTAAAGCATTGTGTAATAATTACTTGTTCCTTTTGAGGAAATAAATAAAATATGAAAAAAATAAACGTAATTACCGACGGGCGAAATGCGGGTTTCCCGCGGTTCCGCCGACCGAAGAGCGCGGAGCTGGGATTTCAAAAGTCTCTCTGCTGGTGCAGCATGACACACAAGGATGTTGCTGCTGCTCTCGTTTGTTTTCCAAGTGCCAACTCCTCCAGTCGGAGTCACTGGCTCGTTTGAAGTCCCCGCGTTTGCTCCCGTTGCCACAATTAATTTCGCTTTGAAAGGGAACAAATTGCCGCTCTTGTTGGGAGTGCGTCGGGAGGGCTTCTCCTGGCTGCCAAGGAGGGGACAGGGATGGTGTGCCTGGGGTCCCTGGGCATGGGGGGTGTCAGGGCCCTGCTCCCTGGCGTGGTGGGAGATGTGATTCACACTGTGCTCAGCAGACAGGTTTTCCCCAGCACGTCAGCCCCTCCTTATTCCATTCCCTGCACTCTCACCACTCATTATTTCAAATTTTTGTATAAAACCACACTAATCTCCTCTAAAGCCATCTCCAGCACCTCTCAGATGGGACAGTCCCTCAGTCCTGCTCTGCTTTGGGGGTTTAATCCCCGATCCTGCCCTGGGAGAGATGTGCACACCCACCCAAAGCCCAGAACAGCAGATGCCTTAAACCAGTTTTTAGGTCCTTGTTTTTGTGCTTCTCCATGAGGCAGCAAAGACCTGCTGGCCTTGGCAGGGTCACCACCTCCCTCTCCTTTCACTGGAGCATAATTCTTGCTCCAGCTGCTCAGAGAGAGGCAAAACTTACTGCAAGGGTGCCTAAAGACACTTAGACCTGAGAAATTCTCAGTTTCTCATGAGACACAAAGATTTTCTCTGAACTTTCAGCAAAGTGGTTTCACTGCCCTGTCTCTGGCTCAACTGTGTCCAGAATCTTCTGGGAATGACCCTCTTCTTCCCTCTGTAGCCTAGAAAGTTCATGCTCTGCTGCAGTCATTAATCATTTAGAAATTCTCAGCCAACCCACAGATAAAAGTTTTGTTCAGCCCTAAATTAGTTCAAGTTCCAGACTTCTGATTGTCAGATAAAGCTGTCAAATATATATTCAAATATCTATATTCATGCCTTCTAGACCTTTTTCTTTTCTTGCTTTTTTTAACCATTGCTTTGAACAACAACATGAAAATTTAATGGATTTAAAAGATTTCAAGCCAATTCTCCCCTTCCTAATTTTGTAAAATGTTATCATAAATGTTTTATGATGTTTAAAAAAAAAATAAATCGCTCCTTTAAGTAACAATTTGAATTTTTCATGCACAATGAAGACCTTTATCTTATTCACAGTTGTCATTTTCTGTTTAGCATCACAACACAATACTAATAAAAAAAATGCATTTGGAATGCCTTAAGCAGTTTTGCTGGTTTTAATGTATGGTACAGCTTTGTTCATGTTATTTCTTTCTATAGAGCATCCTCAGATCTTTGTTCTCTGAGAACATGATTTATTGGTTTTCAGGGAGGGCAGGTTACCTACAGAGCATGCTTTCCCTACAAAAAAACAATGGTGACTTTTTGATTCAAATACTGAGTGGCAAAATTCTAGCAAAGACAACCATCAGCACATTACTGTAGTTTTCTGAATTATAATAATTCAGTTTGATTCTGACCCTGCAAACTCCAGCCTTGATTAATACCCAAGGGCAATTTTCACTGAAGTGGTAGAAAGTATTTCACTATAAACCCAAAATATTTCACTACAAACCCAAAATACTTCACTGTAGACGCAGTGCTGGCCTGATGTGCTGTCAGCAAAGAAAACCTTTCTTGGTTAATGTCCCTCCTCATCCATTGGTCAAGAGTGTTTTTTCCATGAATAAAGGTGGAAAACCCCTGAAAACTCCTAATTTAAACCTAAACTGCAGGTGAATTAATCCTGGAGTAACGTGGACAGGGGCAGGGTGAGCAGCACCCCTGGGATCAGCCTCAGCATCCCAAATCCTCCAGGACAAAGCTCGCTCCCTGCGGGGCTGAAGAGAAGGAACAGATCTGTTGTGTCTCCCCATTGAACAGATTTGCAGCTTTTCCAGGCTCTGGGCTCAAAAGTGCAGCTCTTTCAAGTTCCCAGGCAGCAGATTTTTTTTTTTCCTCTCCATCTTCTGCTTTTGAGAATTCTAGGAGCATCTTCCATTAAATACGAAGATGTTTAGCCTTTTAACCCTCTAAACGTGATACCACAGGCTCGAGTGATCTATTGTCAGTTAAATTCACCCTCTACACTCTCTACTCCAGCCTCTCTCTTGTATTTTCCTCCCTGCTGTGTGCACTTATCCCTGCATTGAAAATATGCTTTTAAACTAACACACACTATTAGTTATTTTTAGGTATCAAAGACATTTTTCTCAAGATCTTTCTTCATTAATTCACTAATTCACTTTTTTTGTCTTGATCCCTTTTGCCCCATGTTCTTTATTGTCTCTTAACCCCGATGCTCAAAAGGCATCAGCACAGATTAACAGGGAGCCTGAGAGCTTCTGGAGAGCAGCATTTCATGTTCTCCTGCATCCTTTTAATCAGGTTTAAACTCTTGTGGCCTTCTGTTTAAGTTCAGTTTGAAAAGAGCTAGCAAGCCTCAAATGAAAGACCAAATGAAACACATCAGCATCCTCCCTTTTTTTTTTTCTATTTTGACACACATTACAAATACACAGCAACGTAATAGGAGCCAGGAAAAAAAATTAATGAGAAAGTTTTGCCCTTTCTATTAGATCTGTAAACAATTTTGCTTGAGCTGGTCAATAAAAGGGAGGAATCATAATGGTATGACAGAGAAAATCCTCCTGTCTCTTCTTCTGAATGGTGAAATAAGTATTGAGGGCAAGAGATAAGTGCTGCAGAAGATGTGCTGTAGACCTCTGGAACAGACATCTCTGGGAATCCACAGTAATAGATCCCAAACCTCAAACTCAAACGCTTCTCTGCTCAAATGCTTCTCCACTCTGGGGTTTTCAGTATTCAATCCCAGCAGTGCCTCTGAATTTGCAGCCTGAGTCCATCTCAAATGGCAACCCAGTCCTAAATAATACATTATTGTAAAAACTGTAACTCTATCCCCCACAGACTGCCTGCCCCAGTAATAGCTTCTTATTCCCAATTGCTTTTCCCATACCAGAATGAGCAAAGGCTGAGCTGGCAGTTAAAGGAAGAGATTGTGAGCTGGGGGTCTGGGGTCTAATCCCTGCCCAGCTCTTCATATATTTGGGGAAAACACTTTACTTTTTTCTGACCTGAAAAATAAGGTGGCACTTCTCCATGCTGGGACTTAGTTCACCAAACTTTGCAAATGGATTTGAAATCTATAACTGAAAAATACTCTTAAAAGGTCAAAATATAATTAGAAAATAGCTAATAACCTCTTCTTATTTTCTATTGCTGGGCCTGGCATAAGAAAAATAATTTAGACTCAAACCTCAGGGATCTCAGAAGACTCATGAGAAGCCTGAAGTGGCACAAGTCTTTTCCCTATGGATGTCCCAGGGACTGATTTGGACGGGCGCAGCCCTGAAATCCTTTCCTCCTTTGAGAGTTCCAGGATGTTTCCCAAGGCAGGGAGAACGAGGAGGCTGAAAGGGAAGGGAAGTCTCTTTGCCTTTAGCAAAGGGACCAGCAATGGAAGAGATATGCAGCCTTGGGACGAGAGGAAACTTCAAAGGGAGCTCCTGCCATTGTTGCCTGTCTTGAGCAAGGCCCTGGCAGTGACGGTGACAGACCTGAGCAGGGACACTGAAGAGAGGCTGGAGGCACCGGGGTCAGCCTGGGGTCTGTGACTTGGCAGTCAGTGCACAGAGCCAAGGACACACCAGGAGGAAAACGTGTCCTCAGAAAGCACCAGCAGCTCATTTGAGCAATGGAGACCAGCAGGGATTTCCTCCTCAAGCTCAGGGCTTTGGGCAGACCTCACTGCAGGGAGTGAGTGAGGTGAAGACCAGCAGGGATTTCCTCCCCAAGTTCAGGGCTTTGGGCAGACCTCACTGCAGGGAGTGAGTGAGGCCAGGACCTGCTGCAGCCCCACTGTCCTCCCCGAGCCACCGCTCCAGCTGCCCGCCTCGCATCTTCTGCTGCCTTCCAAAAAAACAGAAGAAAAACTCTCTGAGATTATGCTAAGCAGCAGATCCTTGTCACCCCACCTCTGCCAATCACCAGATAAAAGGAGTCATTATTTTAAGACCCCTGCAGATGTCTGTCTGTCTTTGGTAATGAGCCCACGAGCAGCCGCCATCGCCGTGGCACCGTTAATTGGAGCGCCCACGGTGCCGGCTGCCTGTTTGTGTCACACCAGACATTCCTCCTCCAGCAGCTTGGGTTTGCAGGCAGGCAGGCATGTCTGCACACATTTGGATCCAGGTGGCTCCAGAAAAGCCAGACCAGGCTCCTTTGGAAGGGCAGTGTTCTTCCAGAAACCTGCCCTGTGTCTGCTCCGGGGGCTGCGGTAGACAAAGTGTCCTGTTGGCTTTATGGAAACCAAGGCAACTGGCCACCCAAGCACTCCAGCTCCTGATGCCTGCCACCTGCAGCAATCAGCTCCATCAGGTAATTAATACCAGCCTTTCCTACCTGCGCTACTAGAACTGCTACAAAGAAAATGGGTATTGCTGCTTTTTTTAAAGAGTTTTCATGTGGTTACTGGGGCTTGTGGAAAAAAAAAAAAAAGAATAAAAAGAAAAAAAACCCCAACAAAACCAACCTGGCTCCCCCTCCAACAGCAGTCTGTACAAGTTGCTTTGTATTTTTCTCCTCTCATACCCCCTTCCATGAGTTTAGGGCTTTCAAGTCATGTAATGTTTCGACGTGGCACTGGGAGAACACCAAAAGAACAGAATCATCACAAGGATGTTTGAAAACTCTACAAAGCTCTTCAGCAGCAGGGCAAGGTTAGTTAGCAGCTTTGTTTAGCTCAGTTTCATCGTGGAATTTATTTACCAGAGAAAATTGAGCTTCTAGATGCCACATCTGGTTTTCCAGGGAGGGTGTTCCAGCTTTTTTTTTTTTTTTTTTCCAAAAAGCAAGGAAAAGGGAAAAGCCCAAACCTGTGGCTGTCCAGAGGGAGCTTTACATGGCAGCTGGCCCAAGTTACACATCCAGTCAGTGGCTGAGTATTAAATCAGACAAATAAGACATTTCTTCACCCCGTTTCCATCACTGCTTTGCTCCTTCTTTCTGCCACCTCAATCCCTGGGCCATCTAGTGCTCTGCTTGGAGAGCAGCAAGGCAAGAATTTAGAGATTTCCTTTCTGTCTAAGCCATGTGGTCTACTGTTTCCTATCAGCCTTCATGAGACCCTCAGAGATGTCTAATTAACAGATAACTGATAGCTCAGGGGCTTGGGTGACCTTCAAAGACCTAAGACAGCCTACACAGAGAAGATCAGGTCTGGACCAGCACCCTGCAACTTGAAATTTCAGCTTAAAGTAGCCTTCCCTACAGAAATGCAAAGGATGGTGTGATGATAATTATGCTCTGTGCAAAACTTCTCATCCTATTTCTGCCTTGACCCTTGGCAGCTCCATCGTAGTGGATCTTGCTGTTCTCTCCTCCAGAGGTGATTACTGTGAATAAAGGGACCTTCTGCCAACAACACGTTGGTTTCTCAGCTCTGTGATCAAGGGGGACCAGATGTGGCGAGTTGCATCCTGCAGCAGAGCACAGCTGGATCCAAACACACCCCTGCAGATGTGGCACGGCTCCCACAGCATCAGCATGGGCACCAAAACTCCCAAACAGCCAGGAGCTGCCTTCAGCCACTCTGCTTGGTTTTACTGTGGCTGAATTTCAGGTTTCTCAGGCTGCTGCTGACTTATTCCCTCTCCAGCTTTCCACAAAGGATCAGCATTTCCAGGGGCAGCCCAGAAAGTGCAGCCCCTCTCCAGACCTTGGGGAGGGAAGAGCGAGGAAATCAGTGCTACAGCTCCAAAGTGATCAGCCAGCCACAAATTACAGCTCAAGAAGGGACGTCTGGACCTGAGCACACAAGGGATTTTTGTTGAGGGTTTCTTTCTTGTTGTTGTTTTGGAGTTTTTATGAGCTAGCAGGAAGCTGTCTCCTCTCCGAGATCAGGTTTAGCAGCTGAGGGATGTGGTTGAAGTGGAAGTCAAGGCCCACAGTGCCTTTTCCTAGTTCTAGGAATAGAAGGAAATATCTGGTGTCTGTGCAGGAGAGAGGAGAGTTATTCCAGCCCTGCACATCCCAAGGTGAACCTGGATTCAGCCCTTGCTGCCTTCTCCTCCCCACCAAGGCACTGCAAGGTGGAGTGCTGAAGTTGGGACCTCAGTGGGAAGGAACACATGACTCAAAAGCAGTTGGAAAGGCTCTCTTTTCAATTCCTCTGAACAAAGTATTTCTTTTGAAATGGAAGTTTTCTGATTCCTGAGGTTCACATTAAGATGTGATGTATCAAATGCCCATCAGCCACATCTGACCTTACTCCGTGAGAACATTCAGGCACACTTCTGAAGGGCTGAGATGAATACATGAGACACAAGATTTCCCAAAGGTCTGCCCATATCTAAACTAAATTTCTTTTATTTCAGTGAAACTGAAGAACCCTTCTGTAAATCCTGCAAATCACCTCCTGATTAGTTAGGCACATAAATACCTTTAGAACCATGGGCCTGCAGCTGGGATCCATCCTGCCACATGCCAGTCAAGTGTCTGATCTATCCAGTCACACAGGCAGCTCCTACCATCAGGGGAGAGTGGACATCACCACAGGGCATCTCCTCAAACCTCTGCTGAATGTCAGTCTAAGGGCTGAGACCTCTCCCTTGGGGGCACCATCTCTGTCTGTTCACCACAGAGGGAGCCAAGATGTCTAATTCCATCTGCTTAAAAGTTCTGCCTAAGTTAAAAGAGACAGATCCCACCCTTCCCAACCACACTGGTGAGATGAGTCAGTGATGCTGAGAACATTCTGCAAGGCCTTTTCTGAATCTGCCCACAGGACAGCAGCACACAAGGTGCTTTGGGCTGGTGCCTGGCAGGAATGCTCAGAGTTTACCAGCAGGAAAGCTCTCCAGTAATGAAGTTTGAAGTTGAAAGCCTTGAATGTTACCCGAAAGCAAATTTCAGATCAAATGTTTCAAGTATTTTGTTAGTCAATCACCCAAGATAGTCGGGAGGAAAGAGAAGCATTAACCCTAAGACAGAGCTCTTTTGCCAGCAGTGATGGAACGCTGAAGTTTAACTCTTTCAGAATAACCAGAGAGGAGAAATAAGGTACAAAGGCACGGAGAAGTAATTAAAAATAATGAATAAAGGTGGTTTTCTCTTTAACTGACCATCTGCAGCAATGTAAGTTTTGAAAACCTCTCCACTTCAAGGAAAAAGTTCATCATCTTTTCTTCAGACATCAGCATTGGAAACATCAGCTGCAGCCTGAGAGCAACCAGCTCGACTGGGAAGTGAAAGCAGTGGGGAATTGTGGCTCACTCTGAAGCAATGGAGCAGCAGAGGATCACCTCAAGGAACATGCCAGGGAGTTAGCAACACCCCCTAGAAAAGGCCACTCCAAGAGCACAGCCTCATCCATCACGGCCCACTGAGGACAGCTTTACAGCCAGCAGGGCCCAGGCTGGTTATTACAACACAGCAGTGTGGGATTCACAGAGCAAAAGGCACTGGGAGGCACAGCCTGAGGGCTGGGATCTGCATTTCCATCCTCACAGGGAGCAGGGGCTGGTGCTGCTCACCAGGGTGGACACAGCCCCTCTCCTTGCAAGGCAGGAGGGAGCTGAGCACCAAACACATCAAAGGCTCTCCCTGTGGGCTGCTGTGCCACATGGACACAGCTCCTGGACACCTGGATCCCCTGTGGGATGGGGACTGGGGGATCTCTCCCTCGCCCTGCAGCACGAAGCATGCACCAGGCCAGGAAAAACAGATGGAAAGGCTCTGCTGCTGGCTCTGCTGCTGGCCACGCTTTGTCTGCATCCAGCACACTCTGAGCAGTGGCTTTAAACCCAACCCGGGCCCCAGGACACTGTGCTGGGATCTCCCTCCAAGTGCAGGGACCTCAGAGTCTGGGAAAGCCAATGCCTGGGATAGAACTGAGATCTTGAACTAGAATATCCTCATTAATTATGACTTTGCAGGGAGGTTGCCAATGGGAAAGAATTTCACAGATGCAAGAGCTGTATCTTACTCCATCCCTTCCTTTTATGCTTCAAAAGAAAGGCCAAATGATCTAGTAGCATATGAAGCTTCTAATTATTCCCAAAGCCCTTGGTTCTTCCAGCATGAAGGGCCAGAGTTAAATTCTCCCTGGAAAGGTAACAGAGCGTGGATCCCGACATGGAAACAGCCAAGAAGTCAGGATGTTTGCAGTCTGTGAGAAAGGCCTGAGACCCTGTATGTCAATATTTAGAAGTCCATCCAAAGTCCTGAGTTCTAAACTTAGCTCCAAACACAGCACATCCAGATCTGAATCTGTTTTGTCTCTGGCAAAATACACGCCCTGCAAATTTTATTATTTATTCATCTCATTTGTTTTCCTTGGTCATCCTAGACACAGGATGGGAATTATTTTTCAGACAGGATTCTGGGTAGATGCAATTAGGCTTTTATCATTATGGGAAAAGGGTGTTCTGCAAAAGTGAGATTTGGAGAGAGGATATGAAGGCTTCCCAAGGCAGTCATGGCATTTGACACTGGCTGAGCAGCGGCTCCTCAGTGTGAGGGGACAAAGCTCAGGACCTGCCCAGTGCAGTGAGCGTAGGGATTTCTGAGGGGAGACAGGATTTTGGAGCCTGGCAGCTCTGGGATCAGGTCCTTCCCACCTGTACAACACATCTGCTGAGTGGTGGGTGCTGAACAGTCCCCACAGGACACAGTCTACTCCTCTAACATGTGATTCTCACAGGAATTTCCACCTGAACTCTGCTTTTCAGGAAGTTCCATGGTCCTATCCATGGATTTGATCACTGCAGGGATATGCCCAATGGGCTGATGTCTCCCAGGAAGTCTAGGAAGTACAAACCTGTCAAATACCAGCTCAAGACATCATTTCTCAGTTATCCTTTGATTTCTTCAGCACCAGAATCAAGCCAACTTTGACTCCTGGGAGTAAAGAACATCCTCAGAACTCCACTAAAGCTTCCCAAAGAGAGGTTGGGCTGCTCCAAGGGCCTGTTGGAGCAGAGGAAAGGACTAACACTGAATGTTGGTGGCTTCTTGCCCAGGTGCATCCAGAAGAACCCACAGATGGCTGGATGTTCAGCTCAGGGGTGTGATGGAAGGACAGGAGTGACCACAGCAGTCAGAGCACAACCCAGAGCAGACAAGGAAAAGCAATCTGAGTTCTGGAGAAAACCAACAGAGATCCCAGGACACAGCCCAAATATAGACCCTGCAGGGAAGCCCAGCTGTCAGGGAGCAGGGGCTGTGCCACAGAGCACGGCCAGCACCGACAGCCAGGGGCTGGGCAGCCCAGCAGCTCCTGCTCTGCTCCCCACAGGAACGCTGACAGCTTGTCTTTTCCCAGGCCTTTGGTACGAGGAGAGCAACGGCTTGGGTTTGCTTTATAGTTCCCATGATATCAGGAGTTAATTGTAAGCAGCACATTCCCTCTCCCAGTGCCTCCAAGGGCCGGAGCTGGGGTGGGGAACACACTCGCCTCTCTTGGCTCCACGTTCCCAACGTGGCTTTGAAACTATTTGCATTTCAACATTTCTGTGCTCAGGCTGTTTGCTAGCCATGAGCTCAGCTGACAGACACCCTGGGTCCAGGGCAGAGAGAGAGAGAAGGGAAGGAAGTCCTGGTGTGGTCACCAGGAGTTGAGCCCAGCGTGCTCGAAACCACCCAAACCCAGGCTGGGGAGGGAGAGATAAAAGTGTCAACATACATTTGTGTCAGGAGTATGTTTGCATACAACACATAAAACTGATGAGATCCATTCAACAGTCACACATTCAGCATGGAAAATGTGGTTCTTGGAAGAGCTGCTGGTTGAAGCAAGTGGCCCATCCCATCAGATTGCAAGGAGAGCTCTCCCAGCCCTTCAGCTCAAGGGGGAATGGCTACAGCTGATAGAAGGTTGTTGTACTAATATTTGTAATTCCTTTGTGAGCCTCAAATCGTGAGTACCACTAGAGGAGGGCAAAACATTATATCAGCAAGAGCCGGTTGTTATCTCCCCCTCTTGTGGTCTCTTGCAGGTTGTGGCTGCTCCATGGATGGGCTGTTCCTGCTGCTCAGTATTTGGCTTCCTTTTGCTTTCACCCTGACTGAAACCTGGAGACTGGAAATGCCAAGTGCCTGCATCCACTTTCCTGCCCAGGAGAGGCACCCATGACCTTCCCCATATCTCCTCCCTTATCAGTGAGCTCTACCCACTTTAGTACAGGCACAAAAAGGGAAGAGCCTTGAGCTGGAACATGGGTTCAGTCCAACACTTAGATCCTGAGAATGGAAAACTCACAGTCCCTCAAGAGGAGAGAGGCTGGGTTGTGGTTTCTGGAGGGAGAAATTTAATACAAGCTTGTAGAGTAAATAAACTGCAACCTCATCCCTACGTCTGGTGTGTGAGAACCTTTGGACCAGGCAGAGGGAAAGAAATCCTGTCCCTGATGGTGCTGGAGTGAGGAGCAAAGTGGAACCAGATGCAAGGCTGGGATGGGCCCAGGCTGGGGCCATGGAAGGGCACTGCTCCTGCACAGGGACCCGGTGTGCTCCGGTGGCTGTGTCCCCTGCTAACTCTGGGATAGGCAATGGGATGGGAAATAGGGTAGGGAATGGGATGGGCAATGGGAATGGGATGGGCAATAGGGTGGGCAATGGGATGGGGAATGGGATGAGGAATGGGGTAGGCAATAGAGTAGGCAATGGGATGGGCAATGGAATGAGAAAAGGGGTAGGGAATGGGAAGAGTAGTGGGATGGGGAACGGGATATGGAGTAGGATGGGCAATGGGATGGGCAATGGGATATAGAATGGGATAGAGAGTGGGATGGGGAAGGAAATGGACGATGGGATAGAGGTGTGAGCAATGGGATTGGGAATAGGATGGGGAATGAGATGGGCAATGGGATGGGGCAATGGGATGGGGCAGTGGGATGGGCAATGGGATGGGGCAACGGGATGGGCAGTGAGATGGGGCAATGGGATGGGCAATGGGATGGGCAATGGGATGGGCAATGGGATGGGCAATGGGATGGGGCAGTGGGATGGGGCAGTGGGATGGGCAATGGGATGGGCAATGGGATGGGCAATGGGATGGGCAGTGAGATGGGGCAATGGGATGGGCAATGGGATGGGCAGTGGGATGGGCAGTGGGATGGGCAGTGGGATGGGCAGTGGGATGGGGCAGTGGGATGGGCAGTGAGATGGGGCAATGGGATGGGGCAGTGGGATGGGCAATGGGATGGGGCAGTGGGATGGGGCAGTGGGATGGGCAATGGGATGGGCAATGGGATGGGCAATGGGATGGGCAGTGAGATGGGGCAATGGGATGGGCAATGGGATGGGCAGTGGGATGGGCAGTGGGATGGTGCAATGGGATGGGCAATGGGATGGGGGTGACTCTTCCCATGCTGTCCCCTGCCAGCATGGTGATCACTGTGGCTCGGGCAGGAGGCAGCTCTGAGGGGCAGGGACAGGAAATTTCCTAAACCCTCTTTTATCCACAAGGACACTCAAGTGTCACAGAGCAAGAATCAGGCTGCAGAGCATCATTGTTAACTTAAAAAATACTCACCACAAACTTCCCCAGCTACACAGGACTGAGCTGAAGCCATCCCAGTAGATCAGAGTTTAAAGTTGGTGGCCAGTTCTGTCAACTGCTGGTCCTGGGTTTTAATTTCCTGAAGTGTCTCATTTCTCTCCCTCGCCAAAGGGAGCTGGGAAAAAATCCTCTTTCTCCCTTTTTTCCTCCCCTCTTCACAGTTGCTCTTTGAGTAAGGCCATACCTAACAATTATTCAGGAAAACATTATGTTGACATTACTGTTTAGAAAATAAAAAAGAGTTTTTAAAGCTAGAGAGTAACATCATGACCATACAGCACTAGTGAATGATTAAAAATTTAGATGACTGCCTTTGAAACAATAAAAAGCTTTCGAAGCTTCTTAATGAGCAGCTATCAGAAATAAAGCATTTAAAACTTCAGAAAGTGCCTCTGTGGAAATTTCATTGTCTTTGATGCTGTAAAATAACTGCAGGGTGGATTCATTTCAAGTTCTTTTTAGCATACTGGTCGTTTAGAAATATTGGGAGATATCTTTCTTAGCAATATGTGGGGAAAACAATGTCTTGGTCGCTTTCATTTATCTGCAATTTGACAGGAGTGCAGTTTATTAACTTGAAAAGAGACAGATACATTATCTGAAACACAGAGAGTATAGTGGGTATTGCCTCCTTTTTATACCAGTGGGAGTCCATGACACTTTGAACTTGCTCACCATTAAACGCCTTCCTGAGTTGTTGAAGAGGCCTTTAAAAAGGGAGCCTGTGCATTTATGATGTAAATTCGTTATTTTGACAGTCTTTGAAATCTGTCATATTCACGTCCAATTTAATGCACCGCAAAAATTCTTTTCTTTTAAAATACTTTTCTTTTAAGATTTCAAAGCCATTTTCATGTAGAAAACTATTGTTATACCTAATATATCCTGAAAGTGTTTTAGCAAAGGAACTTATATGATTCTGTTTTAAGTCATGTCAGGTTTTAAAACATGTCATTTCTTCAAATAAGCTTTGACCACACCGTCTTTTTTTTTTTTTTTTTTTTTTTTTTTTTCATTAGTTAAAGTGCACTTGATTTCCATGGATACAATTAGTCAGAATATCTGCTATAGGATCATCATTGGATCAAACAGGGTCCTTTCAGGCTGTATTCCACGGAGCAATTGCCCACATATCTGAGATCAATACAGCCCAGCACACGGGTAGGGAGATGCAGGGAGCTGAGGGCTGGTTGGGAAAGTGGAGGATTGTACTGAAGCACAGCACATTTAACGAGAACCCGGGCCAGTGGGAAAATTAAACAGCTCCTTTTAAAATGATGAGCTCTGAGTATTTACTCTGAACGTGGAGTGGGGCGAGGAGGAGCAGGACAGGAGGGGGTCGGGAGGCATCTGATGAAATCCAAGTTCAGTTTATTTCTGGTCAAACCCAAGCCTCACACATTTCAACTCAATCTTCAATCCAAACAAACCTCCTTAGGCTTGCTAATCCTCATTACACAGTGGATTTTAGCTGTACCTGCACTTCTTTATCAGTTTGCAAGATATTTTCAGCCGGTACAGAGGTCTTCATGCAGCTCTGCTTCAAAGCCGTGTACAGAGGAGGTTCTGCGCGGAGTTTCAGAGAGTATTTTCATTTACAGATGCCTTATCACTTTGGGAGAGGGGGTTGATGAGCAGGGGGAACACATTCCTCCAAAGCAGCCCAGAATCATCCTAATCTAGGGAAACGATCAAATAAGAGTTTCAAAGATCTCCCACTACAAAGGAAGGCATTAAGCTCACTCCTTGCCTGCCCAGACTCCAGGGCTGTTTTGGAATACATGGAAATATCTCTGTAGCACGAAGGAACCTTCCACTGATGGTTTAAGCACCATTTCACACGTCCCCAGTGGCTGGGTTTAAAATGCAGTGCACCACGATTGAGATAAACCAGGAGAATCATTACTTCAGTGGCATTTAACCCTATAATTGGGTGGGTTTTTTTGGGCCCTGATTTTATAAGGTCACCCTGTTATTTCCTTTTCTGGCTGGCTTGTGATGGTGCTCTCACATGTTATTACTCCCTTCCATCACAAGGAATGATATTTCGGGACTGAAAGGGCGACAGATTTGTAAGGACTGTCCTTTCCCACACTGTGATTGTCTGAAAGCTTCAAACAGCCAAAGGCTGAGTGCAAATGTGCTTTAGATGGTGTCTCTGGGGCAGAAATCCCACCTGGTCTAGGGGGTAGAAAAGAACTGTAAGGATCTGATTATTTCATGGTTAGATCACCTCATCCCCCTGCGAAGGGAGGATATCCTTTCCTGATAGAGCTTGTATCAGATATTAAACCAATACTACACTTGATCTCAGCAAAAAAAAAGGCCATTAAATCTCACAACTTGAAAAAGGCATCTTGCTCCTTGAAGCAGGGAATCCTGCAGTGCCTGCTGCCTGCTAACCCGACGGCCCGGCTGAATTCATCTCTGCTGTCATTTCCCCCAGTCTCTGGTTTCACTGGCACGAGCAAAACCTTGGGCTGCATGAGAAAATACTTTGAAATGGTGCCTAATTGACTTGGGCCTGGTTCAGGACATAGTACACCACACAAACCACCATAACATCAATCAGAGGCACAGAGGATGTCCCCATGTTTGGCTTAAACTACAGGGTATTTCCTTTGCCAAAAGCATTTTAATCACACTTAAGTATAGGTTTGCCGTGGCGAAAAAGACAGACCTATTCCAGTCGTTGATTTTTCCCACAGAAGGAAACTTCTGTCAGGCATCCCAGGAAACAGCCCCGGGTTCATTGCACCAACTGCACTGACTTCACCAGCCTTATCGTGCCTCTCCTCTTTTTACTCCCACAAAAATGGTGTTTCTGCGGTCTGCAAGAGGAATATTTCCATCCAAGTTTGATGGCATTAAGCTTAGCCTCTGGGATCTACTCTCTCCCACTTTCCTCTTGGGTTTTGTGCCCTTTCCCCTCGCTCCCCCTCCCCAGTCAGTGCTCTGATAGTGCCTCTCTGGTAAAGGAGAAACAGGATATAAAAAAATGTTATTTCAAGGAGGCTGCTGAAAACAGGCAAAACCTGTGGATCTCTTGGGCATGACTGCCCTGAACAACAGAGCTGGTCTGCACCCAAAAATATGGCATTTTCATGTCTCAACACTGTCACAGATGAACTAATCACTTACTTAATGTCATTGTAAAACACCACTGTTGGGTTTAAACATCTCAATTTTCAGTCACGCAAATGTCCTCATTGAATATTTTCACTAAACTTTGAGCAACCTCTGTGAAAACCAAATCTAAGGAATCACAAACTGCATCTGGAAAGCCAAACTCATGGGCTAGAAACCAACCAAGGGCTTGATCCCCTTCAGAGCAACATCTCAGGGGCAGCACCACCTGTTTTTGGGCTGGTTCCAGGAGCAGTGAGGCTGTGGACTGTGCTACCAGTGTGCATTGCCAGAGCTGGAATTAGCAAGAAACTAAAGTCATGCCTGGGCATGCCAGGAACAATCATTAATAGCCCTTTCAGGCATCATCTCCATTGCTCAGTGCACAAAAGGACGTCATTTTTTATCTTTCGCTCGATATAAAACAGGGATGATTTGCTTACAAATATCAGCAAGAGAAAGGGGGGCACAAGCCCATGTTAAACCACTCTGATAAATCAGACATACAGCAGGGGAAAGGATGAGACAGTGGATGAGAATAAAAGCACCACCCTGTAAAAAACCCCTCTGAAATACATTGGTGTGTTGTCTTGCATTGGTGTGCAGGGAGCAGAGCAAACACATAAATGACAATTAACATCCCAGTTGCCACTGGCCTCAATTTCTGACCCACTGAGATGCCACCTCTGGGAATAGTCATGAAATCAGTATTTTATTGGAAAGAGGGTTCAGGGGTAATTCCAGCTGGACAAAGCTGGCCGGTGAAGCACACACACGTGTCAAAGGGGGGAAGGACATTTCCCTGGAGCTTCAGCCATCACTCCTGCTCTGTTGGCACAAGGGGGCTGTGCTCATGGACTCCACAGCATCCAGGACAACAGGAGCTGAGCCTCACGTGCCCAGCTCCAAACTGGCTTGGATTGAGGAGCAAAATCCACTGCTAAATCCAGAGTTTTGGCAAGAAGCCCCACTCAATAGCGCAGGCCACAGAATCCTGCCCTCCATTTCCAAATGGCCTGCAGGCACAGCCAGTGCCCTGCCCTGGAGGGAAAACCAGCTGCTTCCAGGGAAAACCAGAAGGAACAAATGTTCTCCTGTGGCCCTCTGTCCCAGAGTCACAGCCCTGTGTCCTGATCCAGAGCCCTGGACCTCCCACCAGCACCCCTGGGAATGGAAGGAACAACCACTCGGCCAAATTTGGGAAGGAACAACTCGGCTTAATACAAATATTGCCCAACGATGTGAAAGGGCTCAGGGACACATGGCTGCAACTCCTGAGCAAATCCAAGCCAAGGCAAGATCAAGGAATCCTGCTCTGTTGGGCAACATCAGCCAGAGAACAAACCCAAGGAGTCACTGAGGAACACCACGGCACTGGGAGACACGCCAGGACATCCTGGTGGGGCAGATCCGTGCCTAAGGGTAATGGTGACAGAGAGGAAGCTGTGAATGGAGTGGCCTTGCACACACTTCCCACAGCTTCGTGCTCCTCTGTTCCCTGCTCCCCACCTTCACCTGCACAAGGATGCTCATGCCCAACCCAGTGAGGTGCTTTAGGTTCGGCCAGGCTCTCCCAACATCCCTTCTGCTAAAATTCACTTGATATTTTTGCTATTGATTTTTCATCTGGTTTGTTTTTGTTTTTTTTTTTTTTTTGGTTGGTGTTTTTGTTTGTTTTTTTTTTTTTAATGTCCCCTGAAACAGTCTGCAAATGCAAATCCCGCTGTTAGGATTGTTGAAAGAAATCAAAAATTGAAAAAAAAAATAATAATAATAAAGAAAAATCAGAAGGAAAACATAAAAAGTAAGAGGCAATGAAATATCTCCCAGACGGAAAGGGAAAGAGTAAAACTGCAACAGTGGGTTGCAAAAGCAAAATCCATTGAACTTCACAATCCTAGCAACACATCCCTTTGTTTATGAACCATCTGAAGCAAGTTCTACCCTGCAAACTCCATGGGGAACCTTGATTTCTCTAGCCAAATTAACTAATTTTCCTAACACACACTAAAATCTGGCCATTTGATGTGTCGCTCAAAGCCTGTCCTCCAAGTAAATAAAAACACCCCGGAGTTCTGATTCCACAGCAGCCCATAAGGAGAGTGACAGCATCCCCAGAAACTGGGCGGTGTGAGGTGTGCTCCCCACCTCTCATCCAAGAGGGGCACCAAGAGCTCAATTGTGCAGGAAAAAAATATTAAAAATGACAGAAATTAACCCATTTTTTATATAGAAAACAGGTTCTATCTTTACAGCATGTATAAAATGATTGTCATTAAAAGTCACAAGTGGACTGAGGGGATAATAGTGGGACTTCACTTCCTTCACCTTGGAACCCCCGTGGCACCCAAGGTGCTGTTTCTTCCTCTGCCCCCAGGTACTGAGTAACTTCAGCTCCAGCTGGAAAAACCCACCCAGATGTGCATGGACACGGGCTGTGTGAGGGATTTACATGGAGCAAAACCTGGCTGTCAATATGATGGAATCACAGACTCGTTCAGGCTGGAAAAGACCTTTAAGGTCATCGAGTCCAGCTGTAAACCCAACACTGCCAAGCAATGGGCTGAACTTTGGAGGCACAGGAAGCCCACAGCTCTCACAGGATAAGGTCATCCTGAAGATTATTTTTCCACCCCCCATTTTTCCTACCCAAAGTCTATTTACTAACCTTGGAGAATTTCATTTCTTGATTCCAGCTAAGTACTGGGAAGGACTCCAGTGGCTGTGCATCCCTGAGGCAAAGTGCCTGAAATACTCCATGGAATCCACATCAGGGCAATAAGACAGGAGGAGATAAGGTCCATTCTCTGCCCCAAGGGGGAAAACTCTGGCCTATTCCTGCTCCACAGACTCAGAGTAATCTTCATCCAGCTCCTTCCTGGAGGTACACGGGTGTCCTGTCTCCCCTCACTCAGAATTTCAATTTGATGCCCTACTGGGTAGACTCCATCCCATTTGCTTCAGAAAAAAAAAATGAAGGGAAAAAAGGAGAAAGAAGAAATGATGCTTTGAGTGGTCCAATGCAGTAGAAAGACTTGGTGACATGAAAAATATGGTCCAATTTGTGTTTTATGGGATGTGAAATCCAACAGGTTCAGAGCTGCTTTCCCATCTTCACATGAGACTCCCAACAGCTTTGAAGCTGCTGCTGAAGCTGTTTTTTTTTTTTTTCTCTAAGAAAGCTTTTGTCCACCAGGACCAGATGGAGATCTCAAACCTCATTTGCAGTGAAGATAAAATGCCAGAGACAACATGAAGCAATAACCTAAATGGAAACGCTGATGATGGCTTAGGCTTTAAATATTCACAATATCACTGCTGTCACTTCAGTGTCAAAGTCTGCGTGCCCAGACAGACAGACAGGGAGTACACAGAGCTGTAACAGAACCTGGCCCATTTTTTTTCTTTTATGATTTCCAATCTGGTTTATAATTTCCCGATTATTCATGAATTATTTTTATACCGGTGTTCCCCCAGCCCCTGAGACATGACTAACCACAGAAGAGGCCAGACAAAAACTAGACTGTGTTTGAAATTCTTGTTGTAGTAGGTGAATGTGACTGGGCAGTTCAGTCCCCCTGAGCCAGTGACTCAGTGCCTGGTTTGCAGTGTCCAGAGCTGGATGTGACTGTCCTGCAGCCCCAAATGACCCATTTACTGAGGCCCTCCTGCAGACTGGGCTGAGACTGGAGTTATTTGCAGGAGAAAGGCAGAGGGGAGCACAGAGAAGCTGCTTTAGAAATAGGAGCAGGTGTAGAGAGGACAGGGGAAAGAAATGGCTTCACACTGACACATGACAGGGTTTGATATTTGAAAAAAATTCACCCCTGTGAGGGTGTGGGGAGACCCTGGCACAGAGAAGCTGTGGCTGCTCCTGGATCCCTGGAAGTGTCCCAGGTCAGGCTGGAGCACCCTGGGACAGTGGAAGGTGTCCCTGCCCATGGCAGGGGTGTTGAAATCAGGTGATTTTACGGTCCCTTCCACCTCAAACCATTCCATGATTCTGTGCAGACTGGGGAATGCTCTGCTGCATTCCCCCATCTTTGGGTGCTCTTTCTGCTATGTAGATTAAATCCAAAAAACGCACAGAAAGTTCTGCCAGCTTCAAAGAGGAGTTCCCAGTGGCAGCTCTGCCCCTCACAGGGTGCAGCTCAGTTCTCCCCTCCAGAGGCTGGGTGGGAGGCTCCCAATACATTTTACAGCTAAAAAAAATGATTTTTTTATTATTATGATGATTATTTAATGGGCTTTTAGGCAAAGCTGCTGCTGCCCTGTTTGAAAGCCCAGCTCTCACCCCTGCCTCTGACACACCCCAGGTGCACGGGTGGGAGCACATTGCAGCCACTGAGCTGTCACCAGCCCAGAGGATGTCCCCTGCTCCCTGGCAGTGCAGCTGTGCCCTCCTGGCACCACAGTGTGGAAAACCCCCCAGGCACAACGCTGCTCTTGGGAGAGCTGCTCTGCTCTCTGCTTGTGGGCCAAGCCCAGCCCCAGCACAGCAAACACCCAAAACTGGGGATGCTGGCAACTCCAGGGTTCCACTGATGAAAAGGAGCCGTGATCAGCCTCACCTTCTGCATCCTTGCCATGCAAAAAAATTGCATTTCCACTCATTCCCAGCAGAGCTCCAATGAGCCCCTCACAGCAGCACCTGTTTCATTCCAGTGGCACCTCTGAGTCTTATCCCTAATCCCTCTGAGCAAGGTTCAGGCACACAGTGCTCCAGTTTATTCCCCTGCAATGCAATTTCGTCTAAAACCTGCAGATTCTGGTGGTGCCACCATCTCGTGCGTTTCACCTTGCCCTGGAGCAGGCACAAGCTGAGGTTGTGGCCCAGGTGGGTCCCCATCGTTGTCCCCAGCTTTCCCCAGGGGCCATGCACACGCTTCTCCCTCCCCTGGGCAGGGATTTGGGAATTTCGCAGCAGAAATGAAGGTAAACAGAAAAAAAAAATAAAATTAAAACTCGGATTTCCCTGTGCAAGGTCTCCCTCTCACCCTGCCTTTGCCAGGACCTGCTGACATTCAGCCTCTGAGTTTTTCTTGGGCAAGGCAGGAGGAGGGAAGCATTTATTTCCCAGTTCCAGATTTTCCCCTGCACTTACATGTTTGTCCACAAAAACAAAAAAAAAGTCCTCTATTGTAAAACTTGTCAAATGAGACCACCCAAGTGGCCAGAGGGAGGGAATTGGGAAGGAGGAAGAAATGCCTTGAAAACCATTCTCTTTTTGATGGTTTAGAAAGGGAATTGAATGTTATTGTCTCACTTTAAATATGTTCTTTATGAGGAGGTCATGTAGCAGGCACATAATTTTCTAATTACAGCCACGCAGATAACATGGAAACAAAATATATGGAGATTTTCCAAAACAGAGGACGCCTTTTCAAACAATATACTGTACAATTCATCTTCCAGGGCCCAAAATAAAGCAGAGAGCTTTGCTCAGGAGGAACTGGATACAGTTGTAAGCTGCTAATCACTTCCTTTTACCCACTGTTTTATTGTCAGCAGAAAAACCTAAACTCAGTCAGCCACCAGATAATAACTGGGAAATGCTGTCTGAGCTTTGGTGGAGGTTTCTCATGATGTGCTGGTGCCATCCCTGGAAGTAGCCTCCCTAAACCCACTGGCAGGAAAAGAAAAAATCAGCCCCACTGTAACCCCTGCAAATCCAGAGAGTTTTCCCAGAAAAACCTGCTCACTGCATGATCACATATGATTAAATCGACAGCAAATGAGGCTTAAGTGAAAATTACTGCTCCTTTTCCTTGGGAAAGAGGGGACCTGGGGTCTGAGGTGGATCCAGGTGGAATCACCAGCTCCTGCTCCTCTTCCTGCCAATCCCTCCACTCCACCTTCAGGAAAGTCCCCATTTGGCACTGGCAGAGGCAGGATTCTCCCAGGGAATTTGAGATTCCAGTCCCTAGCTTGGGATGATGTGGCTCCCAGCGTCTTCCCAGCTGGAAGAAGGCACGGATGAGGAGGGGTGACAGCAGGAAAACGCTGCCCAGCTCCTTCCACACACACCTCAGGGATGGGAGGCTGCAGCAGCAGCCAGGGGTGCCTGCTTTCCCTCCAGAGTTTTGCTGGGATTGACTTTCCCCACCATCTCTCTGGTGTTTCAGCTGTCCAGACCGGGATTAGTGGATCAGAGAGGTGTCCACCTGCCCTGGGACACCTGCAGGGTCACCAGCAGCCTGGCTGCCAGGGTCAGCCGTGCCCTGGACAGGATCCCATGGACAGGAGCCCATTGCAGCAGCAATTCCTTCATGGAAAACAGGGGGACAAAGGTGGGAACGTGTCCCCTTCTTGGTCTTCTGCAGCTGCTGAGGTTGAAGGAGGGGAGGCATTTGGGTGCAAAACGGGCTCATTAATTATCTCTGGGATTTTAGAAAAAACACCCAGTGAGGGCAGTACTGAACATCCTTGTGTGCAAAGCTCCAGCTCAGGGAGGAACAGCAGAGTCCCAGAAAGCCAGGATGGAGCCAGGATGGAGCAGGATGGAGCAGGATGGAGCAGGATGGAGCAGGGGATGGAGCCAGGATGGAGCAGGATGGAGCCAGGATGGAGCAGGATGGAGCAGGATGGAGCAGGATAGAGCCAGGATGGAGCGGGATGGAGCAGGATGGAGCAGGATGGAGCAGGATGGAGCTGGGATGGAGCAGGATGGAGCAGGATGGGGCAGGATGGAGCAGGATGGAGCAGGATGGAGCAGGAGGGAGCAGGATGGAGCAGGATGGAGTCAGGATGGAGCCAGGATGGAGCAGGAGGGAGCAGGATGGAGCAGGATAGAGCAGGATGGAGCAGGATGGAGCAGGATGGAGCCAGGATGGAGCAGGATGAATCAGGATGGAGCAGGATGGTGCAGGACGATTCCTGAGCAGCCCAGGACCGCAGCATCCTCAGGACCCGGCCCGCTGACATCGGGGGTGTTATTCACAACTCTCCAGCGCACATTTTCCCAGCAGACAAAAACCTTCAAGTGCCACTCTGGCTCCATCCAGCTGGATTTGACCATAATGAGTGAGCAGGGTTTTGCAAAGAGGGTAATTGAAATGTGTTTACACTGCCACTAACCCCCCTGCTTTGTTTGCCCAAGATGCTCGGGATAAGGGGATGTGTCTCCGGGCTCTTTGTAGCTGAAGTGACCCAGTAGCAGATAATTGAGTGGATCATTTCTGGGCTAAACTGTCCTGCCTGCAATCCTGGATGACAATAAACGAGCGTGGAGTGAAAGGGCCATGGTGGCCTGGATTTCCAGCTCCTCGCATTGGAGGAAATCTTATTTTGGGAGATGCCACTCAATTTCTTTACTCATATCCCTCTCTGTAAAAAGCCATCCCATCCTGCTCCTTCCTCACATCTGTTCCTGATGCTCAGGACTGCAAATTTAATATACACAACAGTTTAAGCAGCTGGGGACTTCTGAGCAAGTACAAAATAATCCTTTATGGCCCGTAATAACCAACCGACCTGGTGCAACCAAAACCCCCACGGCTCTTTGCTGGTTCCAGTTTTACCCCTGAATAAAGTTCAAGCAACTCGAGTTTCCTCGTGGCCTTTTCATCAGAAATTTAGACCAAGAATATGATTTCAAAAGTTTGCTCCAGGATAAAAAAAAACAACAACAACACACCCAAACTAACAAAACAAAACAACAAATTAACAAATGAACAACAACAAAAAAAAAATCTAAAAAAGGGGGAAAAAACCCAACCCAAACAAATCCCACAATGAAAGAAGTGAAAGGAACCCACGTGGAATAAGGAAATAAAAAGAGCAGCAAAGGACAGAGGGGGAAAGGCAGGAGTGACCCCAAAGCAAACCACTCCTTTTGTTCAGTTGTTTTCTGTCCCAGCCTGCCCAGCAAGAAATGTTCCTTTTCAAAGGAATTCACACCTGGAAGCTGGACCTGCTGCTCCTGCCTTCGGGAAGGCCACAAAGCCCCGAGTCAGCTCGGATCAGTGTCAGTGCAGCGGGGGAATAAAGGGACCTGAGCCCTTTCCTTTCCACTGCGCTGCTCCAGAAGAAAGCTGTGTTTGTTCGAGGTGGGCTGGATGGGATTTGGGGGGACTGGTTCCTTTGTTTGGGGGGTTTTAGGTTCTTCTGTGGCTTTTTTTTTTTTTTTTAATGTTTGGGGGGATTTTGTTTCTGTTGTGGGTTTTGTTTGTTTTTGTTTTGGGTTTTGTTGGGGGGTTTTGGGTTTTTTGGTTTTTTTGTTTTGTTTTTTTGGGGTTTTTTTTTTACGTATCCACTTTGTATCTATTTCTGTCCCCAAAAGGGCAAGGAATTCTGCAAATCCACAGGAAAGTCTCCCTGGGAAGCTGCGGGGAGCTGTGCTGGGGGAATGCTCAGCCCCCTTGGGCAGGAGCACAACCCACTGCGATGCTCCAGCAAACCACCCATTCCCAAAAATCCCAAAAAATCAGCTTTAACACGGGATCAGCTGCTGCCTGACCAACCCCGAGCTCACTGATCTCTCAGACATCACCAAACCTGCTGGCTGGAATATTCCTAACCTGAGGCTGGGGCCATGCCTGATGCTCCAGGAAAGTTGCTGCTTTTTTAACATTTCATCGCCTCTTTTGGGCTTAATCCTGGTCCCCATCTCAGCTCGGCAGCACAAGTTCAGAGCTGGGCACACAGAGAAAATCGGTGATTTTCAGGGATGCACAAACCTGGAGCCCCTCAAGGGCAAATTATCAGGTGCACCCCCTGCCAGGATGTGCCTCAGGATCCATCATTCCCTCCTGACCCTTTACAGAAAAAAAACAAGTCCCCCCATCCCAAATCCCCTTCAGAGGGTTGACTACAGTCATTCTCCCAGCCCTAATCTGCTGCAGGAATTAATGACCACTGATGCTGTAATGCCTGTCCTTAGCTCAGGACCATGTGAAGCCCAGCATCTTCCTCATTTTGCACATTTCCTTCCACCACCAGCAATTCTAATGAGGTCAAAAATTATTTTCCTTCCTTCGCTCTAATCCCCTCGAAGAACAAAAAGAAGTATGAAAAGAAAACACAATATTTATTGTAAATCAGTGACTTCTGCATTAAAATGATCAAAGTGTGTTTGCTGCACACTTGAAGTTCAGATGCAAAGGGATTTCCAACTTAAATAAATAAAAGATTGTTTTTCTGTAATGCAAATCGTGAGGCTGGGAGTCGTCAGACACGCTCTGCACAAGGCCTGGCCCACTCCTGCACCCCACATATTTTGCATGGATGATGCTCTTCATCTTTTCAAAAGCACCACCACTCCACCAGGGCATGCTAATGCGAGCCGAGGGGGGAACTGGACTCCACTTGATGCCTGATTACAATGTGCAGCTTAATAATATAATTTCTCAGCTCAGATATTGATCCTTGGGAGCGAAGCAGCGTTGGGAATAGAGCGGAGCAGGGGGTGGAGAAACCTCTGCTGCCTGTTTTCTCATCTAACAACTCCCCAAAGAGACAGAGCCTTCCCCACCCCACACAGCCAGGCGTGACAGGAGATCAAAACTCACCGGGGACACGCTCGGTGCCTTTCAGGTGAGTTATACTATTATTAATGATCATAAAAGAAGCTATCAAGGTGTTTTACATTTCTTTCATCTGGCAAGGCTGCGAGCACGTTGATTAATTGAGGAAGCCTCACTTTCCTGTGAGGTAGACTTTAATATTTCTTTGCTGCCAGCAGGAAGTGGTGGCATGGGGCTGGCTCTGCTCCCAGGCAGGGCACAGCAGGGTCACCCCAGGGTGACATCAGCCTCCTGTGCCAGGGACAGGGACTGTCCTGCCCCCCCAAATCAGGGACAACACCCTGCCCTGGGCACCCAAAGCTCAGGCAGGTGAACACACCTGAACTCAGCCTGCTCCGGTGGCAGGCTGGGCTGGTGAGAGCAGAACAGCGCCGCTGAAATTTGGAAAATAATCCCTATTCCTGAATAAAAGGGGCCTTGTGCAGCCTGGCAGTGCCCTCCCTCAGGTGTCACCCTGCTGCACAGCCAGCAGCCGACACAGAGGTGCAGCACACCAGGACTCTTCACTTCACAAGGACAGCCAGCCACAGCTGGGAATATTTTCCCTCGTGGCAGTGGCACTCCAGCCATGGTGATGTTTTCTCCCTTCATGTGCTTCCAGAAGTTGTTCTGGTTAACCCCAGGACCAACACAGCTACTTGTGTGTCAGGAACACTCACTCATCTCCAGGAGACATCTGGACCCCGGGAAAAATCCCCACTGGAGATTAGGGACACTCACAAATCCTTGTGTCCAAAGGGCAAGAAGGGGATTAGAGCATCAAAGTGACTAATTAGGGCAGTTTCTGGAAAAGGACCAGCCCCAGTTCAAGGGAAAGTTGAACCTGAAATATTTGTGGCAGCCTCTTGGATGCAGCTAAAACCAGCACGTGTTTGGCTGTGTGTGAGTGAACACTCCTGGTAAGTGTGGGGAGCAAAACATGTGCTGTAGTGTTTGCAGGATGCAGAACTAAATCTGAAACTGGTGGGTAACAGGGGGATCAAAATCTGAGGGGAGTAAGTTCATTCACCCTGCACAGCTTCATGTAAACCAACTCCCAAGTTCCACCAAGAAAAGGCAAAGTTCAGCCACAACACAGCTCAAGCTCACTTGAACAAGCCCAAACTCTGTCAAAACTACACCAGGTTTTCACTTCCTTGCCAAAACCAGGAGAAGCCCAGCACAGCTCCAGGCCCCAGCCAAGGATCACGCTGCAGAGCTTGGATCCAGACTGAAAACTCCTCCAGATTTCAGGATTCCTCTGTGGTTCACAGCTCCACAACAGCTTTGCACTGACCTGCCCAGTCTGTGACAGCCTCGAGGTGTGTTGTGTGCTCCCCTTTCAGGTGACCACCTCGAGCTGAGCATTTTGAAGTCAGCTACAGCATCACCTGCTGTATTCCAGCACGGACTGGGTTCAGCAGGATGCTGTTTGTTTAGCTGGAAGTCCAGAAGACGTCTTCTACTTATGCATCTGGGTAAATTACTGTATTAAAGTTTTATTTTATTTCTCAAACAGAACAAAAATAGGCACTCACATACCAATTAGCCACTGCTTTGTGTGTATTGTGTACCCCGTAATTAGCAGGTAATATTCGCTCTTGAATTTAAGAAAAAAAAATTGTTATGCTAAATAGGAGGATTTTTGCTTAATTACAGGCTAATCCTATTTCCTCAGAACATGTGATATTTTCTTATCTCCCCAAATGGAAAAGGCACGTTTGAAAGAGAGGTATGCTTGTGTCCCATCCTCTGCCATACAGATCCCGAGGGATGTCCATTTTCTGTGGAGCTGGGAAACAGGAGGGCAAGCTCCAAATCCTGACAGCTCCTGGGGAAAAGAGGCCCCTTGGTTTGGCCACTTGTGTCCCTCGAGGTTCCTCTCTGAGGTACCCAAGGCTGGCAGTCCAGGCACAAACAGAGTCCAGGCAGCCAAAGAGGATTTTCATGGAGCTTTCCACGACACCTTAAATCTACATTTCAAGACGGGTGCTGGTTAAACAGGACATCCTACTCAACATCCTTTACTCCTCCAAAGGCATTGGGAGTGATAACTACACCCAACAAAGTGGCTGAGCGAGTGTTTTGGTGCCAAGTAATCGATGAGAGAAACCAAGGCCCAGAGAAGCAAAGGCACAAACCCTTTTGCAGGATCAGCAGTGGGGCTGAAAACAACGCCCAGGCTCGGCTGCAACCACCGGACTCGGTGGCTTTTGTGTTTCTCTTTCCATTATGCATACCCCTTCCTTTTTTTTTTTTTTTTTTTTTTCCCTTAATGATTTAGTGATGTTTGTTCCCTCACACTGCGTGCAGACCTCGCAGATCAAAATAGCCAGTCATCTAAAAAAAATTCCTCATCCTTTGTTCTTCAAAGAAACCAAATAATCTCAATCCTTTGAGAGAACTCAAAGGGTGAAGGCAAAGCATCAGGACTGATGAGAACAATAGCGGTGCGTCCCCCGACGGACGAGCATCTCCAGTGCTGTGTGGTTATTAAAAAAAATAATAAAAAAAAAAATAAAAAGAAAAAGAAAATTCCTTGTAGTGAAAATTCTTGGGTCAATTACTTGTTGCCACAGGGAGATTCCCCAGGAATTTTATTGTTGTTATCACCGTTGGGTGATTATCTGTAGCAAAACAACGGTGAATTTTGATGCGAGGAGATGCAACGTTTGGTAAATCTTAAACAACAGAAAGTGGAAGGGGGTGGAGTGATGGGAGATCAAAGTCCCTGTGATTCCTGCAAGGTTGTGGAGCCAGTGCTGGACATTCACTGCTGCTTTCAGGGGTCTGAAGTATTTTTTTCATCACTTTGGAAGGTTAAACAGTGGGAAAACAGCACTTGGCCATATAACCACAACATTTTTGCAGCAAGCATTGACAGTGCCAGGGTCTCACTGCCCATCCCTCACTCCTGGAGGTGGTGAAGGAAAACCCTTCAGTCCCCAGAGGACATGAAAATCCCAGTTTTCCAAGGCACACACCAGATTGTCATTTTGAGAAGGACTCAGATCTCTCTGGGCTGAGGACCCCATTTCAATCCATCACTTCCCTCCAGTTTGGCTTTTGCCCACCACAGTTTGAGCCCCTCACACTCCAGTGATGGAAGAGGCTGTGCCCACTCCTCAGAAAAGCAGGAACAAATGCAAAGTGAAGTGGGAGATGCTCCTACAGATCAATTCTCCCTCACAGAAGGAGCCTTTTGGCTCCAAATACAAATCACCTATAATTAATTCCCTTTTCCCACAGGTTTGCACACAGGGAGCAGCTTCCTCCAGGATGTGGCAGGGGCAGAGGCTGATTTGCTTTTTCTTTTGCGAGCAAAGGCAAAAGGAAATATCAGAGGGACAAGGCTAAAACATTTCCCACGCACTGGACCGGTGCCTTCCTTTGACAGAAGTAAAGCAGTAAAAGCAGTTGTCTTTTTTAAAATGAAAAAAAAAATAAAATAAAATACAGTATTTTCCACCCTCTGCTGTGAGCTGCTGTGGACTTTATGAATTGCTGTGGATTTCACATGGGCCAAGATGGAGGATTTTGAATGTTGTCTAAGTCCTTCACCTTCTTCCTCCTTCTTCTTCATGGGTTTAGGTGGTTTTCTGTAAATGGTTGATGGAGTCCACATTGCAGACTTCAAGTAGTTCGTTATTGGGTTTAAAGCGAAAATAATTTAGGTGGCATTTGATAATTGGAGAGATTGTCCTTGAAAAGACCTTTTCACACCAGGTCACCACTGAAATCTGCACGGAGGGCAACGCCTTGACTCGAAGCACTTCCTCAGGCCATGACAACCCAGCTGGAGGATTTGAGGGTCCCAACCCTTTTGGTTTTCTTATCCTCTTTTCTTCGTGTTAGAGCTGGGATTAATACATGGGAGTCACAGCTTTGTGTTTGGAGCTGGTGTTTATTAATTCTTATCCATAGTTCAGTCTTGAGTTATGAGCTCTAAGTAGCAAGGTAGAAAATGAAGGTAAAATGGATGCCTGAAACTCTTCCCAAGGTAACAGTGAGATGACACCTATATCATTTATGTTTTTGACCCAATAATGACCACCCAAAGCCTGCAATGTGGACCTTTTCCACCCAATTAGAAAAAAAAAAAAAAACCCTGAAACCAAGAAGAAGAAGGTGAAGAAGAAGGACTTGGACAATGCCCAAAATCCTCCATCTTGCCCCATCTATGTTACTAGATACTAAAATCTGAAATCCAAGGTTTTTACCCTGTGAGATCACACAATTCTATTGAAACTCCACACTCACAATCCCAGTGCCATCACTCAATTTTGGGAGCCTGTTCCACAGCCTCAAGTCAAATGTAGTGCTTGCTTCAGGGTCAGTGCCTTTTAGAACAGAAAGCCTGAAATTTTCAGCCCCCAGGGCTCCAACACAGCCCCACTGGTCTGATGGACAACCAGCCTGAAGAGCTCCTGGGCTGGGGCTGCACTGCCCCATCACACACAGATGGGATGGACAACTCGTGTTTCCCCCATCCCCTCTCCCACATGGCAGGAGATTGGGACTTTGCTCTGTTCTCTCTCTGCCACCACCACACAGGACTAACACTTTTCCCAGTAACTCCATCCTAAACCCTCCCACTCCTGCTCAGAACAAAATTTGCACATCTGAATCCCATCCCAGGGGATCCTGGGGTGCCTGCAGTTACTGACAGAAGCAAAGGGACTGCCATGGCAAGGCTGGCAGAAGCAGGGCTGGAAGAAGGAATGGCTCCCACTGAACTGGCTGCCTGAAGAGAATTAATCCAGTGAATGCTTGTTCTGGAAAAGAGACCCTGGGATATGAGGGCTGATAGGAAATGCCACCTGGGTATCAAACAGGAAGCTGAAATGTGTCTATCAAGCCCGTGCTCTTTGATCACCAGCAGTCACTTGTCATTTACACATCACAGGAGGATGCTCAACTCCACAAGGTGCAGTCAGCCAAAAAGGAAAGAGGATCAGCTGAGTATTTGTGTCCTAAAGATGTGCAGTGATTAAATAAATACCAAAAAAATAGCCCAGTCAGCCTCCCAAGGGCAGCAGCACCTTACACTCAGACAATTTACACATTTTACACAACTTTCAGCCCCACTGCTCACCAGAGTTGTTTTCATTCCTCATGTCAGAGCAATTTCACTCCCAGTTCCTCTTCCAAACCCGTCCTGCAGGATCTCTCCTGTGCTGTTTACAGCCAGACACCAGGACAGGGCTGGGGAGACACGTTTTGGGTCTAGGGATGCTATTCTCACCATTTATCCCATATTTCAGCAGCACAAGCTCCTGCAGCTCACAGACCCAGGACCCAGACTGGGGGATGTGGGGAGGAGAAGCTTTCCTGCACCTCCCCAGTGCCAGGACAGCCAGGGAAGGATGTGAAATACCGATTTGCTTTGCTTACACAACCAGAACTCAGTGCCACGGGAGGGACTTTTTAGACTATGTGGTTAAAACCACCCTCAGAGCAATATAATTTAAGGTTCAATCAAAGAGCAGGTGACTCAGAGGAGGGCAGAGCCTGGACACAGCACCTGCTCTGGGCACAGAACCATGGAGCAGGCTGGGCTGAAAAGGACCTTTAAAGGTCATTTAGTCCAAGCAGCAGGGACCAAATGTCCCAGGCTGCTCCAAGCCCCATCCAGCCTGGCCTTGGACACTTCCAGGGATCCAGGGGCAGCCACAGCTGCTCTGGGCACCCTGTGCCAGGCCCTGCCCACCCTCAAAGTGAAGGATTTCTCCCCAAAATCCCATCCCATTTTACCCTCTGTCAGTTTGAAGCCATTCCCCTCGTCCTGTCACTCCAGGCCCTTGTCAAAATCCTTCTCCATCTCTCTCAGAGCCCCTGCAGGTGTTGGGAAATGTCCAGCACAAAATCCTGGCTTCTCTTGGATCCTTGCAAGTCCAGAGCTCAGCTGAGCTGTTCCCAAAACTTTTTGCTCAAGTTTTCAACCTCTTTGAGCAAACCTGGTCACAATTTTGAGCAGCTTTGAACTCCATTTAAGCTGATTTGTATTTCAGCATCAAAAAACAACAACAACAACAACTCTTCTTTAAAATGGCAACTTTGGCCATAATTTATGTGAGTCCAGATGGAACTTGTTGTTGTCAATTAAGTTTCAGCTGGATTTTGTAATTTTATGGGGTTTTTTTGTTTGTTTGGAGCAAATAAAAAAAGAAGGAATTGAAATCATCAATTGATTTGCATCAAACTTAATGGGAGGGTAGTTATATAAATAAAAATTAATAATATATATATATTATATAATATATATAATATATATTTATAATATATAATATTATATATTATAAATATATTATATATTTATTATATATATATATATATATATATATATATATATATATATATATATATATATATATATATATATATAAATGTTATATAAATGTCTGGGGGCAGAGCAGTGTCCTTCCAGGTGCAAATGGAAGACAACAGTCCCTGGATTTCTCTCCCAACACCAGACCTGACTCTGTGGCCCCTTGGATTGAGCGTGCCATGCACAATGCTGTCTCCAAGACATTTTGACACCATCTTGTAGCTACTTTCCTTGAGATGCCGGTATTTTAATAGCCAGGATTAGCTCACAGCAAAAGCTGAACCTTTGACATTTCTTCCTCGCAAGCAACTCACAAATTGATGCTAATATTTGGCTGTGCTCAGCGGAGACCGAGTCAATACTTACAAAACTCCCTCCTCCCTGAGGTTCCAAGGCTGGGTATTTTGGTTTGGTTTTTTTTTTATTTTTCTTTCCTTTTTTTTTTTTTTTTACAGGAGGGGACTATCTGGAACCTTTTAATGGATTAAAAATAAGTTGCAGTTGATCATTTGTTTGCGAGACAGAAAAGGCTTCAAAGATGCACAAGCGGATTAAGCGGGAGCGCCGGGATGATTCACAAGCTGATACAGGCCACCAGGCAGGATGCGTCTCAAATGACTTGCTCCTTTGTGCCCGCTTCAAAGCACCCCCGAATGACTGGCAGCCCCTCTCCGGGGACACCGAGGTGGCAGCAGTGACAGTGCCAGCAGCGAGGTGTGCCTGCTTTGGGGAGGAAAAGGGAATTTGCCTCCCCGCTCGCCCCGCTGTGCTGTGCCTGCAGTTTGTGGGGGAAGCTCGTGCCAAAATGTGTTTTATAGCCACAACCTTCTCCTTGTGTTGTTTTCCTGCCTCGCTTTTCTTTCTTTGTCTTCTCATCCCTGCTTTATCTTTTTTTCCTTTTATTTTTGGGCTGGGCAGAGGACGCTCTGGATGTGTGTGTGTGTAAGAGTCTGCAGCCTGACCGAGTGTCCCCTCCTGTCCCTGCCTTGTGCCAAGGCTGCTGAGCCAAGGAATGCCATCCCAGAGGGAACAGGGAATGCCTGGTGCTGAGGGTGAGGGCAGCTGAGGGTCACCTTCAGGATTTATGGCCCTCTAAAGACAATGGGAAGAACATCCCTGACAGAACTGGGCTGTGCATGAAGCCTTGGGCTGACCCACGCAGGAAAATCTGAGTAAAGGCTTGGAGGAGACCATTATGAGTTGCAAAATTGCAGCTGGACCCATGGTTCCTCCCTTTTTCTATCTTTTTACTCTTATTTTGAAGATCCTGGGGGTCAAAAAGAGCTGTCTGCAGTACCAGTCCTCCAAAGCTGGGTGGGATGAGCAACAGTGAAGGTGTGGGATAATCCCAATTGCAGCTGCCCAGGAGCAGGACCAGCCTTGGCAGCCCACGGGGGCTGTGGCTCAGCAGAGGGCTCTGACACTCCAAAGGACACCTGGCCCAGTCCTCTGAGTCCCTGGGAGCTGGCATCTCAAAAACTGAAGGGGGATGTTGGGGGTTAGGTTTGGGTCAATAAGAGTCAAACTTCCCATCACTAGAATTTTCCCAAACACATCACAGCCCTGGGAATATTTAAGGCCAGGCTGGATGGGACTCTGGGCAACTTGTTCTAGTGATGTCCCTGCACGTGGTGGAACAAATGATCTTTCAGGTCCATCCCAACCCAAAGCAGGCTGTAATTCTATGAAACTTCTACTCAAAAGCTGCCAAGGAAAAGTTGGACCACAGGGCAAGAGGCAGAGAGCTCAGCAGATCCTGGAGGCTGAGGATTAAGCCCATTGATCTTCTCAGAAAGGCTGCAGGAGATGAAGGGCTGCCCACATTAATTCCAGGCAGATACACAAGCAGCAGCCACATGCACCATGTGGCAGCAAAACCTCCAGAGTTGGTGGCGAAGGATGGCAAGGATTTAATGGAGTAAACTGTGAAATCAGCTGGGAAAACTCTGCATAAAGGGAGGAGAGGTTTTACATATACACGTGTGGGATCATTATATTACAGAGACTTTCAACACCATCTCATAAGAAACCCTGAAAAAGACCTGACAAGAGACTAAAAAAAAAAATCCCACACCTCTTAACATCCTGCACTTTTAACCAAAGGTTTAACTTGCACAAAGAGCAATGTTTTTCATATTTAAATCCCATCAGCATGATGGCAGGCCAGGAGGAAACGTATCCTGGCTTTGGAGCCCAGCAATGAAGGGGAAACACATGAAAATGTGGAAATATTTTCTATTCCTCTGGGAAAAGAGGCTGACAAGCATCCCTGGGTGGCCAGCAGGTCAGTGTCTGGCTGTGAAAGGCAGCAGCCACTTCTGCTTTACTGGATCTCCTTCACCCTGTGTGGGGCTGGTGCTCCAGACGCTCTGTGAAGGAGCAGGACATCACCAGGAGAGACACACCTCAGAGCTCTGAGCTTTCAGATGGTTTGGTTGGAGCTGTAAAAGTGCTGGGAGGTCCTGGAGGTCTGTGAACGTCGTCTCCTGTGTCATCCAAAGGGATTTCTGCCCCGGGCAGGGAACACCGTGGGGTTGTGGTCCCAGTGCCCACCCCTCCTGCACTCCTGGTGAAGGTGTCTGTGCAAACCCAGCTCAGGAGGCAGCAGGTCCCTGTGCCTGCCCCTCTTGGATCCCTGCTCCCAGTGCCCTCTCCTGTATTTTGGCACTTTATCCCTGCCCCTCTTGAATCCCTGCTCCCAGTGCTCTCTCCTGTATTTTGGCACTTTATCCCTGCCCCTCTTGGATCCTTATCCCAGTGCTCTCTCCTGTATTTTAGCACTTTATCCCTGCTCCTCTTGGATCCCTGCTCCCAGTGCTCTCTCCTGTATTTTGGCACTTTATCCCTGCCCCTCTTGGATCCCTGCTCCCAGTGCCCTCTCCTGTATTTTGGCACTTTATCCCTGCCCCTCTTGGATCCTTATCCCAGTGCTCTCTCCTGTATTTTAGCACTTTATCCCTGCTCCTCTTGGATCCCTGCTCCCAGTGCTCTCTCCTGTATTTTGGCACTTTATCCCTGCCGCTCTTGGATCCTTATCCCAGTGCTCTCTCCTGTATTTTGGCACTCCAGCACACAGGCAGATTCCAGCTACTGGAGCTGTGGCTGCTTTCATTTGCTGCCAGAGAAAACTCTGAGCCCACAGCCCTGACCAACCACCAGGCCTGCAGCTCCCAGCCCTCAGAGCTCTTTCAAAGCAGCTCTTTCTTTTGAGTTCAGGGGAAACCACTGGCTTTGGTGAGGATCTGCTGCTTCCCTTTGGATCCAGGGTGTTTCTTCACGTGTGCAGACCCCTCTGCTCGTGTGGACAGACACACGAGTCACCCTCTTGCAGGGGGCAGGGGAAGGGCTGTGCCACCCCCCAGCCCTGCTCTGGGGCCCTGGCTTGGGTTATAATGCGTAACCAAAAATGGGAATTCTATTTGCCATCCATTGAAACTGGCTGGGGAGGTGTTTTTCTTTATCTCTTGTAAAACCCATTCCTCGTAACTCCAGGGGGATATCTTCTGTCAATGGGCAGCTGTTAAACCAGCTGGGGCAGTGTTCTTTATCCCTTCCAGGACCCATCCTCCCCCAGGGGTATCTGCTGTTCATGGGACATCCAGGCTCACTGCAGGGCTGAGAAAATCCCATCATCCCACTGGGAGAGGCTCCACCCAGGGGGAGGAGCCCAGCATTCCCCCCTGGATCAGCCCTGGGGTTCAGAACCCCAGCACAGCCTGTCTGCACTGGATTCCCAGAGGAGACCAGCCCCAGCTCAGCACCACTGGGCCCTTCTCCAGGATCATCTCTGCTCCCACAGAACCACATCTGTCACTGCAGGACGATTTATTTGGACTGTTTCCATCACCCTGACCAACAGGGGCCAGGCTGTGCTCTGACTCTGTCAGTGTTTCTAGGATTTTTTTTGTTTGCTTTTTTGTACTATTACATTTTTATTTTTAATATTCCTAGTAAAGAACTGTCATTCCTATCCCCATATCTTTGCCTGAGAGCCCCTGAATTGCCAAATTATAATCATTTGGAGGGAGGGGGTTTAAGTTCTCCATTCTAAGGGAAGCTCCAGCTTTCCCTGGCAGACACCTGCCTTCCCAAACCAAGACAGGCCCTCCTCAGCACCTTTATCCCGGGCATCACAGTGAGGAGGGTGGCCAGATGGACACAGATCTGGGCCCATCCTGGGTCAGCTCTCACACACAGACTGACACACACATCCCTCATCCACCCTCGGGGAGCTGCCACCCCCAGCCAGGGTCGGGGAGGGGACCTGTCTCTGACACATCTCAAAAGTTTACCTTTCCTAACAAGGCTAAAAAGATGGCATCTTAATTAGATGGGAAAAGTACATCAAGCTCATTAACTAATTACGAGGGAAAGTCCCTGCAGCAGATGCCTGGATTGCCTAAAGTACTGCTTACTCTTAACTGCTAACTTTGAAAAGGATTCTGCTATTAAAGCATTATTTTCTTCCAAAAGCACAACAAAGTCATTTATTTTTTATTGTGCCTCTCCAAACTAATCCCTTACAGCTTTTACAAAGCCTTGTGTGAGAGAGGCAGGGGCTGGGGGCACGGGGAGTCATCCTTAGAGATTGCTGGGACCCTCCCCAGTGGCACCAGCTGCCTTTGGAGGGACAACCCAGTGCCTGACACACTTCAACTGCCTTCAACTGGTGCCTCCACAGCCCTGCCAGGAGCAAAATATTAAACGACCTGAGGGATGAAGGCTGAAGCGTGGACTTATCAAGCAGCCAAGAATAAACTCAGCCAATAACCTCCCTGTGATCAGCAGGAGACTGTCCTCCTTTCCCTTCTAGTGGGAGCTGATAAAGCAGAAGGAGATGAATCTTGTGGCCACTCCTCATTGCACCAGATAAGAACATGAACTAGAAATGCCATTTCTATCTCTGAGCACCCATCCCTGCTCCTGCACCAGCTGGGGAGGCACTGCTGGGGTGTTGGGGCTGCACTTGGAGATGGGATATTGGGAAGAAGTCCTTCCCTGTGAGGGTGGGCAGGCCCTGGCACAGGGTGCCCAGAGAAGCTGTGGCTGCCCCTGGATCCCTGGAAGTGTCCAGGGCCAGGCTGGAAGGGGCTTGGAGGACCCTGGAACAGTGGAAGGTGTCCCTGCCCACGGATCTTTAAGATCCCCTCCAACCCAAACCCTTCATGCCAATAACATTTCCCCCCCACTAAGTCCCAGTGAGAACTGGGGAAGTTCCAGAGAACTGCAAAAGGGGACACACATCTTGCAACAGCCCAACCAAAGCTTCCCAAAGCCTGAGGAACCCCAACTTCTCCCTGAGAAGCAGCAGCTAGAGCTCACCAGTACCCCTTGGGAAGGAGGCAGTGCCCTCCATCATCATCGTCATCATCATCATCATCATCATCATCATCATCATCATCATCATCATGAGCGCTCTCCGGGTGTCTGCTCCCCAAACTACAGACAGCAAGCCTGAAATATCTTCCCACCACCCCTCTAAATACCTCCCACCTCCCTCTGGGAGGCTGAAGGAATGCCTCAAAACATTTCTAATTGTGTCATCTCAGCTGTCTAAATGGCCTCAGCAACAGAATATGGCCAGATTCAGAGGAAATTCTTTGCCTAAACCTATCACTAACTCCTCCCCGCACACACCCCCCGACCCATTTCAAACCAACAACCAAATGAAAGACCCCAACAGGGGTGTTGCTGCTGTTTTCCTTTCCCTGGGCAGCCTGAGGATTTCAGGGCCAGGAGAGCCAGAGCCCAGCTCTCTGAGGACGCCGTGGAAGCTGCCCTACCCCAGCCACCCATCCCTGTGCTCACGGGAGCATTGTCAGCCAGCAGAGCCATAAATCGCCCTCGGGACAGGAACCTGGAGACCAAAGCCATGTAACCCAAACAGGCTCAAAGCAAAAGAGTCCCTTTAGTGTGAGGGTGGTCTGTGTAAAGTTAGGAGACACCTGCTAGCAAGCCCTGAGACACAAGCATCTGTGTAAACTTGCCCCCTCCCTGCGCCCGCAGCCCTTAGAAGGTGTTGAATGAAGCAGCTTTCATGAAAAAGGCTCTGTTTGGGGCAGCTCTGAGGCTCCCACGTACCTCAGCAAAACAGAGGCAGGGCTGTGCAGCCCTGGGATGGATTACCAGGGACCACAGGGAGGCCTATTAATTATGGTGACACGCTGATCTGCTGCTCGCTGGGGGCTTGGGTTGGGTGTCGGGGAGATAAGAGCCCGCTCTGTGCAAGGGGCTGGGGCAGCACAACAAAACCCAGAGGATCTGGAGAAACCAGAGAGGGACGGGGGAACCCCAGTGAGCTTAAAGGGGGGAGATCAGCCTCAGCCCCCTGCACATCCCTGGGCCAGGAGTGGGTTGGCAGCACAGATTTTGGCCATCCCAGCTGTGGTCCTTCACCGCCTCGGATCAGCAGCCAGCAGGATTTGAGCACTGATTTATTTTTAATTGGGAAGCAAAAGCTAAACAGTGAACCCTCTATACACAAGGCCATCACACCTTCTTATGAATTAAACAGTGGAAATGCTTGAGCACTGGCAAAGCTGAAATCTGGAAATACCAATATTTCACCAAAGCGGTTTTTAATATGCAGAAGTGTCATACACATTGCTCTGAAGTTCCTAGCTGTAGGTGAAATCTTCTCATCATCAACTCTCAATATAATATGTGCTTATCTTAAAGGACATTTACTTTCCTGTGCTTATGGCCTGTATTTGAATTGTCAAATGACACTTTGCTGAAATTATTAAAACCTAGAGGTCACAGGGAGCCCGACTTGAAAGCGGGAACACACATTCTTTCGTCTGAGCAAAAGTGCATATTTGGAATTTTAAATGCAAATTTTTTTTGGAGGAAGAATCGCTTTTCTGGCAGCCAAGCACAGATGGAACATTTGAAAGAAGGTTCTGCTTTAATTTTTGACAAGAGCTGAGAATAGACACCCTGCTCTGCTGGGAGAGAGGAGGGATGGGGCAGAGCCCCGACCCCAGTGGGAGCCTGGTGGGGGTGAGTGGGGGTCTCACCCTCACCCAGCCCTCTCTGGTGGGTGTTCTACAGCAGGTTAGACCACACCAGACTGCAGGGGAGCTGGGAGGGGGTGAGGCAGGACAGGGAGGGCTCTGAGGGTGCTGGGGGCTGTCCCTCACCACCTCCAGCCTCTGGCTCTGGTCACAACCCCAGCAGAGAGCAAGGCTCTGGCTGATGGGATATCCAGGCTCTGGGTTCTGGGATAGCCAGCCTCAGGATTCTGGGATAGTCAGGCTCTGGGTTCTGGGATATTTAGCCCCTTGCTGCTGGGATATCCAGGCTCTGGATTCTGGGATATCCAGGCTCAGGCTGCTGGGATCCCTGCACAGCTCAGGCTGAAGGAAGGCAGGCAGTGTCTGGCTGATACACCCTGACTCCAGGAATGTTTTCTTTCTGAAGGATAAGGCTTATCTGTTCCCTTTGCTCCTATTTCCTTTTAGGGTGTTCAGTGAACAGATAGGAAAGGGAAATAAAGATGTTCAACATCTCTCTCTCAAAAAAAAGAAAAACCCCGAGTCAAACTCCTCATGTGACATTTGCAGATCAGCTGTAACCTTGCTGTTGTGTGGAGGCTCTCCTCAGGATGAGCCATGGTGCAATCCAGGACATGCCTCCCTGTGAGGCCAGACCATGCCAAAAACGCTCAGGCAAAGAGCAGGGAGGCAGCAGCTCCAGAGGGGATGAAAAGCCACTGTGCCCAGGTGCAGAGCCAGGTGGGTGCCTCTGTGGGGACCTCACCCTGTCAGTGAGGATCTGGAAACAAAAACCCCTGGGGCATTGCAGGGCAGAGCTTTCCTGACCACTCTCAGCTACCCCTGGGCTGGTTTTTGGTCCATATTGCACCAAAGCTTCAGGAAATGATTTTATTCTGCATGAGCTGCAGGGAAGAGCAGTAACACAGGGATGATCCTGTTCCTCCACCAGCCTCCTGCCCAGCCAGGAGCTCCCTTTGCACAGAGGGAACACTGGAGTGGGAAGAGCTTCCACAGGGCAGCCCATGCAGGGCTTGATCCGTGGCCACCATCTGTGAGCAGCAAGCCCAAAAACAGCAGGAGCCACCAGCCCTCTGAAGCCTGAACCCAGCCTGTGCTCACCCAGGTGTCCTCTCTTGGGTGAAGGTGGTTGGTATTTTAGCTGTGCTTAGCTAAACATTTGATGGAAAGGATGAAAATTCAGCTTCCTACAGCCCTGAGATGAGTCTGGTGATTCTGGTCCCTCACTGCAGAGCCTCCAGCTCTGCAGCTCTGTCCAGCCAGAACCTCTCTCCTCACTCACAGCACTGATGTGAACAAATCCTGCAGAAACAGCCATGCCAGGGATGAGTTTGCCTGAAGACAGACAGACAGACAGATGGACAGCCAGGCAGACACTGTGCTCTAGCATTTGCTGTTAGCACTTCGCCCTGAAAGTTGTATTCAATACAACCCACCTTGAGCTGATTTCTGGGTGCAAATCTTGGGTGTGGTGTCCAAAAAATTCGGTGACAAAAACCTGCTGCAACCCCAACCCCAGCACCCAGAGGTGAGCAGCAACAAGGCAGAGGTCACCCTGAAGAGGAGGGGATGGAAGAAACCTGCACATGGTGGCAGAGCAAGGATGGGAAGAAATTTCCTACCGTGAAGGGCTCTTCTCTTTTTTCCCCTTCTAGCACAAACAGAGATGAGGTTTGAGGTGTGCAGGCTCACAGCTGGTGACAGGGCAGTGGCACCACCATCACTACACTTCCCAGAGCAAACACAGCCCAGCCTCCAGCCACGCTAAAACCCAAGTTGTTCACCTCTGCCCAGGTGCTTCACCTGCCCAGCCTGAGCCCTTTCACACAGATCTGCTCACAGCCACCCCTTCATGTCCCTGTGAATCCAAACCCTTCTCCCCTAACATGATGTGACCTGACTTAACTATGACACTCTCCATCCCAGTGCCTGCCCAAAGAGGGGGACACTGCCTGTCAGCTCCTCACCCCCCTCTCCATCAGCACAGCTCCTCAGCCCCTTCCCATCCCTCCTGGAGAGCTCCTCAGTGCTGATCTGAAGTTTGGATGCAGTGTTGTTTTTATATATAAATGACATTATGACAAATGATGAAGGATTAAATTACACTTCAATCAAATCATGCCAAACCAGTAGGGATTGAGGTCCCAGTGGAAAGTATACATGGAGTTCCTCAGCTTCCTGATTTGAATGACTTTGTTCTTCTTCCAGAGAAAAGGGGAGGGGGGGGGGGGACGAAGGAGAAGAGAGGGAAAAGGGAGAGGAAGGGGGGATTTGGCCTAAAATGAAACATTTTCCTTTTAAGTTGAACATTTGAAAATGGCTGGGAGGAAAGAGCTGAAACACTGTAATGGCTGATACTGAAGAACAGCCTGGGACTTTTGCTTTTCGAGAACAGAAGCCAGGGAGAGAGCTGTGGTGTGAAAAAGGCAACGCTGTGTGCCTTGAAGGGGAAGGTGTTTGCAGCAGCCCACCTCCTGCAGACACTGAGAGCCCCCTGCAAGGCACTAACCCAATTAGCTTTGCTAGAGCTGTGCCGTGCAAAGGCAAAGGACTGACAGTGGTTTTGGTAAAGGCTAAAGACAGCTTCCCTCTGCCTTGCACTCCATCGGAAGCGCTTTATTATCTTTGTGTTACCACATCTTGCAAAGGTTGGCTCCAGAGCCTCCAGCTCTGCAGCTCTGTCCAGCCAGAACCTCTCTCCTCACTCACAGCACTGTTATGAACAAATCCTGCAGAAACAGCCACGCCAGGGATGAGTTTGCCTGGAGAGGGACAGACAGACAGACGGAGAGCCAGGCAGACACTGTGCTCTAGCATTTGCTTTTAGCACTTTGCCCTGAAAGTTATATTCAATACAACCCACCTTGAGCTGATTTCTGGGTGCAGATCTTGGGTGTGGTGTCCAACGGAGCCCATCAGTGGTCAGGCATTGGGATGAGATGCCCAGGGAGGTGGTGGATCATCATGGAATTGTTCAAGAGGCATCTGGATGTACTTGGGGTTACAGTTGAGGTGCTGGGTGATGGTTGGACTGGGTGACCCTGAAGGTCTCTTCCCACCTTGATTCTGTGATCAGTAGAAACTGAAATAAGTCAAGCAGAAGACACCAGAGACCCCTTTGGCTTGATAGTTGCCACTGAGCTGATTCAGGTGTGACACAGTCCAGGATGGCATCAGTCTGACGAGCTCAGAGCAGCTCAAAGCCTCCCTGGCAGATGAGAACAACATTTCAGTGTGTTCTGAGAGCTGTGGCTCCATGTCTGTGTGTGAACCACAGAGCCAGAGAGGGTACAGGACCTTTTCCCACCTCTCCATTTGATTATTTCTGTCCTCAAACAACACACATCACCTGTATGTGGTATCTGTGATGGACAAGATCCTCTCTGGTCACATTATTACATTATTGTAATAACTTAATCTTGCCAAAATTAAAGGCAAAGAGAGCACTCCAAAAGGTCTAAAACACCACTCTCAGGCAGGGCAAGGGCAATCCTACTCAGAAAAGAGACAAGCCTACAAAAGCACACATATGCACACAAGTTTGCTCAGGCACACACTCCTGCACCTGAGCAGGATAAAATCAGATCATCCCTTTCCCAAAGTCCTTTCGCTGCAATTTTTCTCCTCGTAGTAACAGGCTTTGCAAAGTATTTTAAAGAACAATTCAGCAATAATTCCCAGGAAACCATTTGTTACTGGTGGTTAACGTCCCATCTGCTCACATGGCAGCTCAACTTTCTGACACAGAAATCCAGGAGAACACTCAGAGAAATCAAGACCCAAATTGGTTCAGCCTCTGAGGATAATAACGACTTAGAAATATGTATAAATTTAAGTGGTTTTGAATAAGGACAGCATTTCAAAAAGCACTCGAATTGTTACTTTGAAATAAGCCATTATTTTCTGCTTTTTTAAATTCCAGTCTTTAATAGGGGATGAGACCCAGACTGCCAAGAACCAAGGAGAGTTTTTGATGCAAATGAAAAGCGGCATTTAAGAAGTGCAAGTATCCCATAATAGAGCCCACAGCACATTGCCAGCTCCCAGGCCTGCCTGGAACATCCAGGGATCCATCCAGCCTGGGACACCAGAGCAAGGGGGTCAGAGGCCCCCTGAGCTCATGGCTGACCTGGTTTGTGCTGGTGAGGCCTCGAGGCTCACACCACAGCCCCACATTCAACTGTTTCCAGTCAAAAAAACACAGAAATTCCAACCTGGAGTCAGATCCAGACACACATGGGCAGATGTGGCCATGCAGAGAAGGGATGGATGACAGGGGAGCTCCTGAAGGTTCTTTGGGTTCCTGAAGGTTCTCTGATTTCACTGATCCTACTCCTGCCCAACATCCCAGCAAAAGCTCTGTGTTTCAGTGGGATTGATAAGGGTCATACTTGGAAGAAAAAAAAAAAAAACCTCTGGCAAAGAAGCATCACTGGGATGAACATGGAATCATCAAGGTTGGAGAAAACCTTTAGGATCATCGAGTCCAATCATCCCCCAGAGCCACCACTAACCCAGGTGCCACATCCAGGTGGTTTTTGAACACTTCCAGGGGTGGTGACTCCATCAGTGGCTCTGCCTCCAGGGAGAGTCACAATCTACCTTGGGCAGGCTGTTCCATGCCTTACAACCTTTCCTGTTGGAATTCTGGAA
The DNA here is from genome assembly GCF_009819655.1 of Sylvia atricapilla. NCBI lineage: Eukaryota > Metazoa > Chordata > Aves > Passeriformes > Sylviidae > Sylvia > Sylvia atricapilla. The sequence goes on along the minus strand of NC_089157.1, from coordinate 10,273,622 downwards.
ACAGATTTGGGGATTTTGGTAATGTGTTTGGGACAGGATGGAGGATTTGAGGCATTGTCTAAGTCCTTCTTCACCTTCTTCTTCATGGGTTTAGGTGGTTTTCTGTTGTTGGGTGAAAGAGGCCTGCATTGTGGGCTTGGGTGGTCATTACTGGGTCGAAAACATAAATAATGGGGGTATCACCTTGTTATTGGGTAATTGGCTCTTGGATAACCTTGGAAAGAGTTAGAAACACTCCATTTTACCTCCTTTCTCTGACTTGCTAGTTGGAGCTCACGCTTCATGAGTCTGTAAATAGATAAGAAATAATAAACATCCGAACTCAAAATCTACATTTCCCGTGTATTATTCATTCTGACCTTGGTAGAGAAATGAAACCAGAACTGCAACACCTTTCCGTGAAAACTTTTTAATAATATCTAATCTAAGCCCACCCTGGTGCATCCCCAGAGGATGAGGCTGCCCCTCATGCCAGGGGCAGTGGGAGGAGGGAAGGTGGGAGCAGGGAGGGGCCTGGCACGACAGGGGAGTGACAGAACAGGAGCTGGCCCTGGACAAAAGGCCCAATTAAAGCGTCCTCCCGCAAACAAACATCCCCACAGCCCAACTTTTTCAAAGATGGCTCAGGAAAAGAAAAGGGCCGCGGGATCGGCGGGATCAGCCTAAGTCATGTACATCTATTTAACAAGAAAACTCATTGATAAGCAAACCACCTGATGCTTGCACAGCAGAAAAGAAAACACCTGGTTCTGCCTGTGGGTTGATAAGCCAATATCTTTAATCTTTTTTTTTTTCTCTTGATGACTGAAGTACACACTCTGTGCGGCCCTATGCTCCAGCCACATTGGTAATAGTAACAAAGCTTTGATGTCCCCCTCATTCAACAGAATGTTGTTTAGTTCAAAGCGAAGAACAGAGGCAATTCTTTGCTTTTAAATTATTAGCTCCCTAAGTCTTCTGTAATGATATAGTTTGACTGAAGTGTGCAGTTTATTAACTACATAAAGACGATATTATTAGAGCGGAGAAAGGCAGCCGAAAGTTTTGCCTTTCAGCTCAGCAGCAGGGGTTTTTGATACTTTGATCTCAATCAATGCTAAATGTCTTTGTGAGATAGAGGGAGCAGCAGAAATTACCTTTGGCACCATGACTACATCAATTATTTAGTTCTTTTTCTTATAAATTAAAGTGTTCTTCAACTTTTACCCCATTTTTTTCTTCCTCTTCTTCTTCTTTTTTTTTTTTTTTTTTTTTTTTTTTTTTTTTTTTTTTTTAACCTCCAGTTATTGGTGAGGGGGGTGGGGGGAAGCTGACTGGAAGAAGTCTTGCTGTGAGTATTAATAAAAATTCCACTGACCTTTCCCAGTCCTGGTCTGGGAGGGTCTCCTCTGTGTGAGGAGGTGGATTCATGGGAATAACAGCAAAAGGGGGGCTCGGGGTAATGTGCTGTTTAAACAAATAACTCTGTAGGCTCTTACTCCAATTTTGTCTATATTTAGTCTAATTCCTCTTTTTTTCCTTTTTCCCCTTGGTCTTTTCCAGTATTGATACTATGAATGCAGCTGGAAAAAATGGGACACCTGACAAGAAAGGTGGAGGGAGACTATTTACAAGAGCAAGTAGTAACAGGATAAAGGGGAATGGCTTCCCACTGCCAGAGGGCAGGGTTAGATGGGTATTGGGAAGATATCCTTCCCTGTGAGGGTGGGGAGGCCTTGGTGCAGGTTTTCCAGAGAAGTTGGGGCTCCCTCTGGATCCCTAGAAGTGTCCAAGGCCATGCTGGAGCACCCTGGGGACAATGGGAGGTGTCCCTGTGGGACTGGATGGGCTTTAAGGTCCTTTCCAATCTCAACCATTCCATGACTCCAGGACTCCTGAGGCTGAAAGCTGAGCTTGCAGAGAGCCAGACCTCAGCCCTGGGGCTGCAGCAGCTGCCTGCAGGACGCTGGATGCAGAAATTCTCATTAAAGGCACTGGTGTCAGGTGATCCCACCCAGAGCTGTCACCAAACCCTACCCACACAGAACTCCTGTCCAGCCTGGAGTTCATCCCCTAAAGCCAAAAATAAACCCTTCCCACAGCTGATTCATCCCATCCCAAGGGGGGTGACAGACTCCTTCCCCGGGACAGAGGGAATCCAGCATGATGGCATGAGAGGAGAGCGAGGATAGCACAGCTCAGTGCTTCCCTTGGGTAACAACAAATGAGTGGGTATTTCAGTGGGATTTGTGCTCTTTTGATACTTCAGGGAAGAGGCTGGAGCAGAGCCAAGGGAGGAGGGTATCCCTGCAATCTTGGGGACAGCAGTTGGTGGCTGGGCTCAGTGCTGTGGTGCACCAGAGTGTGTTAGAAACCACTGGAACCAGAACCTTGGCTGGGAACACAAGCAGCAGGACCACAGAGGTGCTGAGGAGATGCCTTTAAACCAAGATTTAAAACATTGACCTCTGGCCAGATAAATTCTTTGTGAGCAAGAAATAAAAGAGGTCTTTGCCGAGGTGTTGAGGCATGAACTATGGGAACTTCAATATATTTATGTGTAGAATGTGTTGGAGAACAACATAATTCTGTTTTCATGGTGATCAAAGTTTTGCAAGAAGGAGGACTTGAGACAGTGTGCTGAGCTGCTATGGCAACATGAATTTTAAGAAGTAAACTGACTTGCAAGAGCTTATCTTTTCCTCTTGAGTGTGGTGCAGAACAGATCTGGGAACCTCTGCCCGAAAGGGATCCTGTGAGGTGCTCACCTCTGCTTCTGGGCCAGGTGTATTGCAGGATGCATAAAACATATCCCCCGTGGCAAGGGGAGAATTATTCCGTGCCTGGCTTTGTCCTGCGCCCCGAAGAGCCAAGTCACGCTGGGTCTGTCCTTGTGCGTGTATCAGGGCTCAGAGATTCAGATGTCGGGGTGGATGCAGCACGAAGCGCTGGGGCTGTGCTGGAATCCTATTCTGGGAGCGGGGTGGGCTGCCAGGCGCTGCTCAGGGGTGAATTCCACCCACGGGCGGCCGTTCCCAAGAGCACCATGACGTGGGCTCGGTTTACAGCTCGCCTTTCAAGCCGCCCGCACAAAATGTAGAGGCAGCGGTGTCAGGAACCCTCCCTGACAGCTCCTTTCAGGAGGGGATGCTGTGAGGAGCTGTCACGCTCTGAGTCAGCTGTTCTTCCAAGGGCTGGCGTTCCAGGCAGGAAGAGCCTGCCTGCGGAACCATCCCAACCACGCCGCCTGCCAAAACCACACTGGGAATCCCATGGGAACCAGCCCTCTCCCGAGCCAGCTGGTACTTCCTGCTCCCGAGGCCTGATCCTGCTGGATGCTGAGCATTCTTTGTTCCATTTTTAAATTAATGAGGCTTGAGCAATGCACGGTTCCAAGAGCCCGGGGAAGAAGCAGCCCCTCGGTGTTTGCAGCGCTTTGGCCGCGTGGCCCAGCTGGAGAGGAGAGGGAAATGGAGATACCAAAGATGCCTGGAAAACAGATCCGTAATCTGGAGATTTTAAGCAGGTTCTCCAAGCTGGCTCCTACACACAGCTCTCCTCCCCGGCAGAGGCTGTGACCCCCCAAAAGTGGCAGCCCCATCTCTCCAGAGAAGGATGAGGATCTCCAGCGCGGGACTCGCTCCCATCCTATCCCAACAGTGTCCCCTTGAGGCTGGTGGCTGAGGCAGCCTGGGAAGAGCCCTCATGGAGGTGCAGGGGAACCCCAGAAGCTGCTCTTGTTTTCCAGGCTGGTCCAAACAACAAATCCCAGCAGCTGTGGGTCAGCCTGAGCGCAGGAACCTGGAGGAGCCCACCCCACAGCGGGTGTGGGAGCTCCACACTCGGGGAACCACTCAGATAAAAATCCCCTTCCAGCTTTGCTCTGTGGATACCCAAAGCTGGACCACTGCAGCCCACCCGGCAGCAGCTGGAGCCAGAGTGGGAGGGTCTGTGCAGCCATGGGAGGCTGGAGACAGGAGCCCCTGCAGAGGACACCCTGCCCTCTCCGCTGCTGCTGCTGCTGCTGGAATCTCCTTTCTTCTGGCAGCCAAGCAGCGGGGAGTTTTCTGAGAAACTGCCCACAGGGAGCGATCACTTTTTCCAGTCATTAACCTTACACATCCCTCACATTACAAGAATACCTTGGATGTCTAAGTTGCTGCAGCGAGCTAATTCCTCCAGGTGACTCCAGGCAGCGCTAAGTGGGCTCCTGCACAGCGAGGGGATTTGAAGTGCCAGAGCTGAAAGCGCTCCCGACTCCGGCACGCCAGGCCTCCAGCAGGGGACACAGCCTCAGATGTCACAGCACGGTGGCAGGAGGGTCTGGGGCCTCTGGAGCTGTCATTTCCACCCTGCAGTCAGCAGGCACCCGGGGGAGCCGAGGCAAAGGGAGGAGGGCCAGGCATGAGCTCGAGATGCTCAGTGCAGGGCCCTGTGCCCCCAGGGAAAAGGGCTGTAGTCGAACGATATTGGGGGAAAAGATATTTGGAAGATATTGGGGGAATAAAAACCAGCGCCCTGAAGGGATAAATGTTGGGAAGTGCCAGTGCTGGCCTCTGGGATAGGTGTGTACCTGGCTGGATGTGCTGCACTGGGTGTCCCAGCCCTGGCAGAGCAGCAGATTTGCATCTGAACTCCTTCCTCTGGTGTGGAAGATGAGCACGAGGAGTATTCAAAGGCAAGGAGGTGCCCAAAACCAGTGAGAGAACTATTTACAGTAGGATGGCTCTTATCATATGTACAAAATATTAAATATATTCTTTTCTCTGACAAATCACCTCTTCCTGTTGTGTTTCCTAGATTATGCATCACCAGCGTCCTGCCAGGACTGGCTGAGTAACAATATTCACCAAAAAAAATTGCAGAAGACACCAGATTTGTCTCTTATCAATAAGAGATGTCCCTGTCAGTGACAGCAGAGCAGGAGCAGGTCCCTCTGACAGAGCAAAGCCATTGGGAGCCAACGTGTGTTTGTACAAGAGGAGCAGCACAGGCAGTGAGGGCCAGCAGCCTCCTGCCCAGCCCTTGGCTCCCCTGGGAAAGACTCTTTGGAGACAGAAGCAGCCTTCTGATTTTCCCAAAGTGCCCTGTGATGGGAAGCGTCAGCCCAGACCCCGGGGAAATGGGAGCACTGAGCGTGTGTGAGGAGAGATTTAAATCCCACAGCAGGACTGAGCCTGTGGAACCACAGCAGCCACACAGGAAAAACTCCATTTATAATCAGAAAGTACAAAACAGCAACATCAGAAGTCACAGGTCATGGCCAAGGTACAGAGCAGGGACCCACAGCACATACACACACACCAAGGAAACTCCTTCAGGGAATAAAACAACCACCTACAAACACTGACACAAGGAAGGCAACAGTCCAACACCCAGTATCAGCACAGCCTGTGGCAATCCCAGCTTGGAGGGGCCCAAAACACCAACAGGGATGTGGCCTGCATCTCCCCAGGAGTTCTCAGGTTGAGCTATGATTTCAAACCCATGTGCTGGGAACCTGGAGCTAATGCAGGAGACTTCTGCACCCCTTGATGCCTCTGGGATCATGTTTGGTTTGGCTGAAGGAATGATGCTTTGCTACTCAGCACACAGCTGCTCATGAAGGGCACTCCATTTTCCTGTGTCTCTTAACCAGCGTGCTTTAAAACCTAAAAATCATCATTAATGGGAGGTGGGCCCAGGCTGGGGACACAAACATGCCCCAGTTTTGGCACTGAAGCCTGAGCCCTGCTCTGCCAGCCCTGCTCCAGCTGTGCTGTGTTCAGTGTGCTGACACCTCACGGCCAAGCCAACAACTCTGATAAGACACCATTTCCCAGGACATCACCCACACATCCTCCATCTGCTCTGAGGCATCAAACCAGGCTCATTTATCGACAGCTTTGTCACGAGCAGAAACGAACACAGCAAAGAAAGGAAAGAAAACCAGTCCAGGAAGGCTTGGAGCGCTTGGATCACAAACAGCTGGGCACACCAGCGGCTGGTATCCGTGGTGGTGGTGGTCCCTGTGCTGGAGGATGGCTCTAACACACTTTTCCAAATACACAGCACTCCATGTGCTGAGCCATCCACGGCAAACACTGAGGTCTCAGGCCTGAGAGGAACATCCATGTCGGGGTCACCCTGCTCTGCCCTCCTCTCTGGGGGTCTCCCAGGGGCAGATCAGCTCCTTTGCAGAGTCCTCCTGAGCTCGGTGCTGCCCGTCCTCTCCCTGCCCAGAGCCCCCAGGGCAGGCTTGGCTCTCCAAAGGCGTTTTGACTTGGAAGAAGCTGCGTTGGGAAACAGAAACTCATCACACACACGGCGCTTGCTGATGTTCTCCGAGGCGGCGAACGAGCTCTTTGGCTTTGAGATTTCCACCATTCCAGCCCCAAATCCCAAGGCAAAACTCCCAGGCAGGAGCCCACGGAGAGGGAGAAAGAAGGGAATGTGTGCTGCCACCCGTTTGAAGCTGCAGTGCCGTGTGACAGAGCTCCAGAGTGTGGAGCCAGGTAGAGTAGGGGCCCTCAGGTTTGTGCTTTGGAATTTCTGATGTGGTCTCATCCACCTAGCAGCAGAGCTGGGTTAAACGAGACCAGGACATGCTGCTCCTGCTGAGGGGCACGGCCTGGGGTTGGTTCCTGCAGGGGCAGCCTTTCCAGGCAAAAATTCCCCAGCTCTGCCTTGGATTGACTCTCTCTCAAGGTTTCCCCTCCCCTGTCAATTCTGGTTCTCCTTTGACCTGAAATCACTCAACCAAGCCCGAGTCAATGCTCAGGAACACGGAGATTTTCCAAATTCAACGATTAAAAGTAACACCTGAGGGTTTGCACCCTGAACAGGAGGTGTGAGAACAGCAGAGGCACTGCCGGCATGGGCTCCTGGCCTGTTCCCATCGGAAAACTGGGAGACGGGGAAGAGACGCTTCCAGAGCCTGGGGTTTGGGACAAACGCGGCATTATCAGGTTCTGTGTGTGAAGGAGAGGGTTTGCTAACCCGCAGCCCAACCTGTGGCGGAGCTGAGCCCTGTCCGGGATGGTGTCCCGGTGTCTGTGGGGTGCTCACCTGCTGACGGCTCCGGTGTCCGGCCGCAGCCGCCGCTCCCGCCCGCCCAGCGGCTGCACCTTGCCGTGAGGGACGGCGCGGGCCCGCGGCCACGGCCCGGCCGAGCTCCAGCAGCGGCCCCGGAGAAAGCGGCCCCAGGAGCGGGCGGCAGGGCGCCATCTCCGGCTGCCGGGGCCCGCGGTGCCGCCCAGCGCCGGCCCGATGGGCGAGGGGCAGCCGGTGTCCCGGGGCGGGCCCGGGGACACGGGGGACACGGGGGACACGGCTGGTGGCAGGGCAGGGCCGCTGAGGGCGGTGAGGGCGGTGAGGGCGGCGGGGCCCGCGGAGCAGGAGGCGAGGGGAGCCGGCTGTGGGGAGGAAAAGGAGAGAAAGGCTCGGTGAGGGCCGGGGGTGACACCCGGGGACAATGGAAAACCCCAGCTCTGCAGAGACGGGGCGGCTGAGGCGTTTGTAAAGGGAGAATGGCTGATGGAATGGTGCCGGGTTTTACATCTCCTGTGTCTCACCCTGCTACGAGACTGATAACGGAATAAAGTCTTTAAAAACGCCTCTCAGCCGCCCTGTCTCTGTAGAGATGGGTTTTTCCAACACCAGGATCCCCACGCTTCTTCAGGAGGAGAACGCCGCTCCTGCTTTAGTGCTGCCGGGAGAGAAGGGCTCCAGCCACCCCAGTGTCCCTATGCCAGTGTCCCCTCCCTGCAGCTCTGTCCCCTCTCCTGCAGCTCTGTCCCCTCTCCTGCAGCTCTGTCCCCTCTTCTGTAGCTCTGTCCCCTCTCCTGCAGCTCTGTCCCCTCTCCTGCAGCTCTGTCCCCTCTTCTGTAGCTCTGTCCCCTCTCCTGAAGCTCTGTCCCCTCCCCTGCAGCTCTGTCCCCTCTCCTGCAGCTCTGTCCCCTCTTCTGCAGCTCCGTCCCCTCTCCTGCAGCTCTGTCCCCTCTCCTGAAGCTCTGTCCCCTCCCTGCCCTCGCCGTGCCAGAGCCCCGAGGTGTCAGAGCTCGCCTGCGGGCTCATTGCTGCCACAGCCCCAGCGGTGCTGACAGATCGGCCCCACACCCGCCGGGATGCTGGAGGAGACACCCGCCGGTCTCATTCCTCACAACGATTAGCTCCAGGCACGGCGGAGGCTGTCATCCCGGGAATGTCATCTTGGTTATGAACAGCACAACCCGTGTCACACCCACGGCACCAGCCGGCGCTGGGAACAGACCCCGAGCCCCAGCCCTGATGGCTCACGGTACCAATGACACCCTCAGTGTCCCTGGCTGGGAACAGACCCTGAGCCCCAGCCCTGATGGCTCACAGTACAATCACATCTCCAGTGTCCCTGGCCGGGGCTGGGAAGGCTCCAGCACAGCTCAGTCAGCCCTCAGGACAAGCTCAAGCACAGACTGGACAGGACAAGGACAGCACATGCTGCATGCCAGCTCCCCTCCCATGTCTCAAGGACTTAACTCCTAGCAGAAATGAAATACAGCTCCACGGAGAGGAGCTGAGAGCAGAGGACATGTACACACACATGCAGAGATGGCACAGGGAAGGATGAACACACTGAGACATGACAGAGAAGGATGAACTTGGTTCTTTTCCCATTTTCTACATTTATTCTTTTTAGACAGATGAATGCATGGAAGCCATGGCCAAAAAAATGAAACAACACACGGAAACAAACAATTTCTTGGCTGGCACAAAGTGAAGTTCAGCTTGTACCAGGTAACTTTCCTCTTCAGGGACTGAGCAGCAGAGGATGAGGAGCAGAAGGCTGGGCTGTTACAGCTCCATCAGCCTGTGGCAGGGCAAAGACAGCTCCTGCCTGTGTGTGAAGGATGCTGTTTGTCCCACAAGCAGTAACTGGTGTTCCACATGCAGAAACTGGTGTTCCAAATGCAATAATTGGTGTTGCACAAGCAGAGTGACTCTCGAGCATGCAGCAGGAACCCATGGCAGGGGAGCAGTGATGCCAAGCAGAGATGATGAAAAATCAGAGAAAGGAATGGATACAGAGAACATAACAAGCAAAGCAGCAGACAAAATAGAAGTAGAATCAGAGGGACTGACGGGAACACACAGATTTGTTATTTATTATTTATACCCTGACTTGATCTTCCACATGTTACTACATACTGGCAATCCCAACATGCTCAGTGCTCCATGTTACACAAACTCTGCAGAGACTGTGGAGTTCATCACAGCCAAGTAGCTTTGGGCCAACCCTGCCAGGTTCTGGAGTGTCTTTCAATGCTCTGATGTCAAAGCAGGCTGAGTGAGGGTGCTCAGCACCTGATGTAACAAAGCCTTGGGGTTTTAAGCAGAATTTTTAAAAAAACAGCAGCCTGAGCCTGCTCCCCTGCACAGCAGTGCAGGATGTGCCTGTGCTTCCAGCAGGAGTGAGAACAGAGACTCAGCACAGACATCAGAGGGGAAGTCTGGGGTAATTCTGTTTGAATTCCTCGAAGGAGATTTATCACCAAAGGGGTAAGGAAGGGCAGGACAATCTCCTGCTCAGCCACAAGGGAGGAGAGGCAGAGTGTCCAGTCCTGATCCTGCCTCCAATGTCACACACGGGGAGGGCCAGAGTCACTGTTGGAGCTGCTGGGGACACAGTGACATCATGACTGTCACAGGGAATTGCCCTGCAAGGACTCCAGAGCTCCAAGGGCATGCATGCACCCTGCTATCCAAGGGCTCCCACTCCCTGCCAGCTTTCTCCAGAAGCTGCCCTGTCCCTGGAAGTGTCCAAGGCCAGGCTGGATGTGGCTCTGAGCACCCTGGGATAGTGGAAGGTGTTCCTGCTCATGGCAGGGGGTGGGATGAGATGAGCTTTAAGGTCCTTTCCAATCCAAACCATTCTGGGATTCTATGATCTCCCATTTTCTGTAAAACCCTAACAGAATTAAAAATGGATGAACAACGTGAACTGGAGAGAGGCAGCTTCCCAGACTTCAGTGCTTCCACCCAGTTCCTCTGCTTCCCCAAAATTTCAACAAACAAGGAAGCTTTTCTGCCCCTTCAATTCCCTTTACTGGGCTTTGCAGGAATTTTCACACTTCTGGTAATCATTGGCCTGGTCCAAGCATGGCTGGGCTTTTCCAGCAAGGCCTGGAATCTCCCTGAGCTCTTTAGTACTAATGTGGTATTTTAACTTGCCTCATTCTACAGAGCAAAAGAGACAGAGCAAATGAAAAAGAAAATACTACTTAAAGTTGAAATCAGCTCTTAACACCTCTACCCTGTTCTCCCTTGCTTCTGGGCTACAAGCCAGTGACAACTGCAGCTAACTCCTGCTGGATTTTTAACAACAGAAAATAGAAGAGCAGGAAAAAGACAAGACAAGAGGTGGGAAGGATTGGATAAAATCTCTCTTGGCCTCGTGCAGGCTCTGGCAAGGGGCAGCTCTCTGCACACCCAGCTCACGGCACAGAAGTCACGGGGAGAGCAGAGCAGAGCTTCCTGCTGATCATCTCCAGCGTGCCAGGGGCTGTGGGAGTGCCATTCAAATCCAGAGGGTCAGCTAAACCTTCCGAGATGCTCGTGCTCCCGTTCCCACAAGCAGGAGAAGTTCCTGTTCTCCTGCCTGTCGTGCTGGCTGGGGGTGCAGGACTCTGGGGGTGCCAGATGCAGCCCTTGGGAGGGTGCAGAGCCCCCCGAGGGGATGGAGGCCAGCAGGGACACTCGGGGCTGGGTCACCTCGCCCTGCTCCCCTCGGGGTTATCCCTCTCTGCGCCAAGGAAGGCTCGTCTGGAGCACAGCTTCACCCTGCCTTGTGCCAGCCCAGGGCAGCGGGGAGAGGCAGCCGGGCTCCCCAGCCTCCCGGAGGGATGTGCGGGCAGCAGGAGGAGACGTCTCCCCTCCGAGGCGTGCACCCCGAGATGGCACAGCCGCAGCCCGGCACTCCCTGCCTGGGAAGGGACATCTGCTCTCCTGAAGCCATGGCAACACCACGGTGCGGGGAGCTGGCGCAGGGCAGAGCCGGCCTGCCAAACCTAAAGCAGCACTGACACCTTCAGGAAGGGGAGACGAAGCTCAACGCCAGCCTCGCCTTGTCTTTTCCCTGCGGGGCTCAGAGCCTACTTGGGAGGAGCATCCTTCTGGAGCTGGTTCCTGCGATCCAGCTTGCTCATGACCTGCGTGATGTCCACGGTGTTGGCGGCTTCTCGGGCTTTGGCTTCTTCCTCCTGCTGCCTCAGGATGATGGGGCTGGGGCTGGAGCGGAGGTGGCGGCGGCCGAACAGACCCGTGCTGGGCAGAGAGAGGGGAAGGAGAGGGGGTTACTGAGGAGAAGGGCACCAAAACCTCCCCTCCGGGATGTAAAGTGATCCAGGAGGACAAGCTGGGACAACAGAGATGGCCAAAGGAGTGCAAAAGGCTTTAAACAGCACTGGGTGACACAGCGTCACACAGGAGCTAAAGTGTAAATGTGCTGCTCCTGAGGGACTCCAGGGCTCACCCACATCACTCCTTCGTTGTGTTTGCACATAACTCACACTCAGTGTGAAGCCAAACAACTCCCACCCGTGGAATTTTTCTCTAGTTCCCTCAGGAAGATCAAGGCAGGGACCAGTGTGGGTGATTCTGGTGTCTGTGATGCCCCCCAAAAACACTCTACTAACCAGCCTCAGCAAAGCCACTTCCCCAGCAGTGGCACCAGGGGCTAACTCACCTCTGGATGGGGTACCAGCTCCAGGTGAATGGGATGCTGAGGTTTGGGGGGTCCAGAACAAGCCCTGACACTAAGGCAGGATCATCCAGCATCTGCCAGTGACCTCGTGATGGGGCTCAGGGAAAAACTGACCCCACCCCAGGCTTTTTCCACTGACTTGAAACAGGCTTTAGATGAAATACCAGTGTGAAAGTCCACGATTCCTCTTTCTTGCCTGCTAGGTTGATGAGTGGAAGAGGAACAGAGAAAGGAACACCACCCAGTCTGGCACTGCAGGCTCAGCTTTAGGAGCAGCTGCAGTTCAAATCTGCTGTATGACCTTCATCTTGCTGGGAAAAAGCCATTTCCAAGGCCATCCACCTTGTGCCAGCTGTCACTCACAGGATGCTGCTTGTTCCCACAAGCCTGTCAGCTTCCCTTACACCAGGGGTGTGTGGTTTTGTCCAGGCAGAGCCAGCAGATCCCACGGATTATCCCAAACCTTGGGTCTACCTCTGCTCTGGCAGCCAGTGTTTCATGGGCAGGAGTTTTCCCATGCCCAGGACACCAGTGCTCTCTCCTTCCAGGAAAGGAGCCATGAATTAATTCAACAATCAGAGCCCTTCTCAGCAGACCCACCAGAGAAGGCAGCTGAGCAATCAGCAGCTCCATTCCGACTGTTCACAAGCCACTTCTAAAGGGCTCATGAATAAACAGTCTCCAAGCAAAGCATCTTCTCCGTGCAGAATTTTATTTAATTAAGAGAACATCTAAATCATAGTAATTTTGCTGCAACTTTGGGCTTTTTCTACCCTTGCTACAACAAGAAAAACAAACCCCACAATTACAGCCAGTTTCACTTGCCTTTTTTTGACACCCTCTTGTGGCACAACAGCCTTGGCCAGCATTTCCTTGTATATTGGAGACTTTAAATAGCGGCCATAGGAGTCCTACTAGGAGAAAAAAGAAAAACTGGTAGTTATGGGCTGCAAACATCCTTATTAAAATCACCACCAAATACAGCTGCTCAGGAGCCAGGGAGGCTGGGAACTGGATAATCTCCCCCAGCAGCCCAGGGGACTTTGCATCTTTCAGGCAAATGTAGCTATTTAAACCAATCCCCTTTCATCTTGCTGTAAAATTCCCAGGATTTTCCATCTCACAATAAAGCTTCACAGGTAAGACCCAGATCAAAAGATTGGAATGAAGCTTAGCCTGGGCCAGTAGGGTCTCAGAGTCACTGCAAGGTGAGGAGCTTGTATTGCAGGAGCCAAACTTTTCACCAGCGGGTGAAAATCAGTCCAGTTCTGCTGCTTTCAGTGCATGAATTCCAAGCTGGAATTGAAAAGCAGGACTTGCAGCAGCCACCTGACCCCACCACCTCGGGGACAGGCTGCCTTAGAGGGAAGAAGCAGCAGCAAAATACAAATGCCTGAAGCAGCACTTGCTTAACTCAGCAAATTTGAGGGATTTTTCAAACAAAGGCCCCTTGAAAGGGACAGCTGATAGCACACACAGGCACTGAAAGGCCCGGAGGGCTGGAATCCCCCTCAGGCTCTGGCAACAAATAACAAACCTTTTTCATCAGCATGTAAATGTGGGTCTGAGCAGCATCTAGAACGTAACGATGAGGGTGCTCCAGGCCTTTGACTGTGATGCCCATTGTTTTGCCATCGATGTTAATCCAGCGCCTTGCTCCTGGAGCCAGGAAGAGCCTGCCAGGAGGAGGAATCAACAGTGCCATTAGCAGCTGGAGAATTCACAGATTCCTGTCTATGCATGAAAGGAAAAGTCCCTTCAGCTTCCTGCTGCAATTTGCTGTCCTGATCTTGGGCAATCAATGTTCTTTTCATCAGAGACGTGCACTCACTTCCTCTTGCACATAATAGAAGCCAAATTTTAGCTCACTGGAAGCAAAAAAGCCTCTCAAGAACTTTGATATTCCACACCGATATTTAAATTACATCCCAAAACTGGAATGTAATAGAGAATAGAGAGTAAAAGTAAATATATTTATATATATAAAAAACCCACTTCTGCTTGGCACAATTCTCCAAAAGCTCCTTTCCTATGTTGGGACAAAAGACAGCCATGTCTGGTAACAGCCTACACGTAAAAATCTTAGGAATATATCACTGGAGAATGAGAACCTGTGGAAGGTGCAGGAACTCGTGCACAAAGAGCTTAAGAGTGAAAAGTTTTCACACTCACTTGTAGATTTCTTCTGCTTTTTCTTTGACTTTGGATTGGTCTCCATACTTGAGATCCTCACAGGCTTCCCAAAAACCCAGATTCTCTCCTGCATGACAAGGACACAATCAGCAGAGAGTGACATTGAGGAAAACAATTCCATTTATTAACTCCTGGATTTGTTTGGCACAATTTGTTGGCCCCAAACCAGTCTCTCCAATTCTTCAGTGCCTGAAAGAGGAAAACAGCTTTCCTCCGTTCTCTGCCCACTGACACCTCTAAGAACTTGTGATCTCAGCCAGTTCCAGCTTCTCTGGGAGCAGTCACAGAATCATGGAATGTTTTGGGGTGGAAAGAACATGAAAGTCCCATGGGCAAGGACACCTTCCACTATCCCAGGCTGCTCCTAGTTCCATCCCATCTGGCCTCGGGCACTGCCAGGGATCCAGGGGCAGCCCCAGCTTCTCTGGGCACCCTGTGCCAGCCCTGCCCACCCTGCCAGGGAACAACTCCTTCCAAAAATGTCACCTAAACCCTCCCAGGCAATGCCCCGTGGGCTGTACAGTGTGTCCCGTGCCACTAGATGGTACCGCCTGCCCTGTGCCACTGTCACCTCAGCCTGGGGACAAAGGCACAGAGACCACGGCCCACCCACCGCTGAACTCCTTCTTGAGGAAGAGCTGGAAGTTCTGGCGGCCTTTGGGGTCCCGGATGAGCTCGCTGAAGTTGAAGGCCCATCGCTCCACGCGCATCCTGGTGGGCACCTCCACCCTGCGCGGGGACAAGACAGACAGCGCCGCTGCTTTCTCCAATTAGCAGATTAATTAAAACCAAAGTGCCCCTTGCTGCAATGCCGAGGGACTTCTCAGCATTCTCTTGTTTTCCAGAGTGGTGTAATGAGCTCCTGAAGTCAACCCACAAAGTAAGTTGTAATTAAACGGGCCGCAGCGGGGTGAGGATTGAACTGGGATTTATGCAGCTCTCACAGTGACAGTCCAGCCTTGCCCTGAGGTTTGACTCAGTCCCATCCTGGAGGAGGCACTGGTTGCTGCCCAAAGCTTTGCTTCTCATAAAGGCATCCCCTGGGGATGTCTAATGGGATACAGCCAGTCCATAACAGGGCTGCTGCTCTCAGAACCACTGAGATGTTGGATGCTCCAAGCCCCGAGATGCCATCATGTAATTAGTAAATCCTATCCAAAGGGAAAAACAAGGGAGGCCTCAAAGAAGGGATGGACCACCAGTGTGTGCCTCCAACCCCAAGCCTCTCCTAAGGAAGCAGCCTGAGGGGTGAGCAAAGACCCAGGGGAGCAGCTGAACCCTGAACTGGTTCTATTCCATTCCTGTGCTAGTTAAGGTGGGCTTCACTCATCCAAGGGGAGGATCAGACCCACTCAGCAGGGTCTGAGTGCACACTCCCATCATCAGCTCAGGAATTTCTGTGATGTTAAGGAAGGCTCCATTTGAAGAAGGCAGTGCTGAAAGTTCAGCATGGAGTATTCCCAATCTCAAAGTAAGTTTGAAAGGGAACGCTTCTCTGATCATGAGCAGAGATCAGATACCACAACGAAAATCAGTGGTTCTCTTTCCTGATTTCTATCAGTATAAAGGTCACTGCAAACCACAGGCTGGCAAAACAACAGAAATACATACAGCTTTGCATTGAGATCCCAAAACTCAGGGTCATCTGATATCCAAGGGTTGCTGGGGAGACATCCAGATAGGATGGGATCATTGGAGAGGAACTGCTCAGAGTACTTCACAATTCTGCAACAAATCCAGAATCAAAATATGAATTTGGAAGCCAGAATTACAGCCTGCCCCATTATAGCCAAATAACAGACTACAGATATCCTCAGAGGTGCAGGACTCTCAGCACAAGGATCTGAAACACGGCCCCTGCCTTCCTAGAAAAATCAATTCATTATCTCAGTTCATCTTTT
This sequence comes from Sylvia atricapilla, assembly GCF_009819655.1. Classification (NCBI taxonomy): domain Eukaryota; kingdom Metazoa; phylum Chordata; class Aves; order Passeriformes; family Sylviidae; genus Sylvia; species Sylvia atricapilla. Next base: position 10,257,830 of record NC_089157.1, on the reverse strand, counting down.
CCATTTCCCAACAGAAGTCTCCTGGTTGTCTTTCAAAGCAGGGAATTTGTCAACTCAAACACAAGAAGATACGACACTCCCTTCCATCACCTCCTTTTGCCTTTTCATTTTAAGGAAGTGGGACTAAGCCCCCAGACAGTTCCTTTCTCCTGTTCTCGGCTGGCCTGGGCCTGACCCTGCACTGTTCTGGGAGGGAAGTGTCAGGGAAAGGAACACAGGGGTTGTGTTCCCTCAGGTGGGTTCTCTGCAGCCTTCCCATGAGCCCAGGGAGAACTCAGGGAGCTCTGGGAAAGTGAGGGAATGCTGAGGGCTCATCCCAGCCTCTCCTTCCCTCCATCACCTACCACAGGGCTCATTCCTCTGCGAGTGGCTCTGAGGGCTTGGCACAAAGCAGAACTGTCTCTCTCCCAGCAGGAACCAGACAAACACTTCTCCTACCTTCTAACTTGGCCAGACTTCTAATTCCAACTGATTTCACTAATGTCCTGGAATTTTAGCTCCCGTCTCCCTTTTTCATTCTTGAAAAAAAAAAACCCCAATCCTCTGGTTTCTGTGTTTAAAATTCCTTCCAGGCCAAAGTGCTTTCATGTGGTCAGAGTTGGGAGTGCAGTGTCCAGGGGACTGTGGCTAACAGGCACCTTGGCCCAGCTCCTGCAGTGATACAATGCTCCTGCACAGAGCAAACCACGGGCTGGCACACAGCTGCTCCATCCGACCTTCTCACTGGGAATGCCAAGGCATCCAGCACCTACATCAGGCACTCCAGCCCATATTCTGATCAAGCAAACCTAAACCTGTCAGCTCAGGTAGCTGTGGAAGTGCTTTGCAGCTTCTCCTCAATCACAGCAGATCTCTGAAGCATGCACATTGCCCAGCTGCTGCTCATGTCCTCAATAAAAATTTGATTTGGACCCAGCCCCTGCAGCTGAAGATGGAGTTCCAAAGTTCCTGAGATTTTTAATCCAGGTGATGGGCATTATCTCACCAGAACTAATGAGAGAAAAGCCCCATTGCCAAAGAGCTGAGCACCACAAAATTCCTGGGAAGCAGCCAGGTGTCTCCAGCTCCAGCTCAGAGTTTGGAAAATTGAGGCAGGAGAGTTTTAGGTGACCTGAGAGTCAGTGACAGACAAAACGAGCAGAGCTGCTGCTGCCCTGCAAGTTGTGGCTCTTAGAAGATTCTGTCTTCCACCCATTTCATTCAGGGAACTGGCCTGAGCACCTTGCTTATCTCAGGTGTGACAGGAATCTCTGGTGGCAATGACAGTGCAAACCAGGCAGGTGCTCTGGGCTGCACCTCGAGGTGCCTGCTCAGCACAAGAGGCTCCAGGCAGGAATGCCTGTGGCAAACACACCAGTGCCTAATGCCAGGGCTGGCTGCTTCATCAAGAATCTGATCAGGAAACACTCCCACTGGGAAGGGGAATTGCTAATTAATTGCCTGGATGTTCATGGAGAGGCAGTTTCCCTTTGCAGGGCAGAATAACCAGTATTATATAACCAGAGGTGAGCCATCACCATGGGGCAGGGACTGTCAGGGGATGAATCCAGCCCAGGGTGGGGAGCAGAGACAGGAGGGTCAGTCTGTCCTGCTGAAGGACAGACAGACTGCTGGATCCTCCCCTGGCTGCAGGGCTGGGCCCAGAGCAGTGTCAGCATCTCCTGATTTCAGTGGGATTCTCAGCCCAGGAGAGAGCCTCTTCATCCTGCCTGGGGCTCTGATCCCTCCTCATCCTCGTGCCTCCTGGCCCAGACAGCACTGGGCCACCACATGGATTCCCTGGCTGAGTCACCAGCTGCCAGAGCAGACAGTTTCATCAGCTCATTAGGAGATAAGCACGGAAGACTAATTAATGTGTGGACAGAAGGATATCAGGACTTACCCTCCAAGAGAGACAGAAGATTTCACTCTGGTCTTCATGATGGCCTGCTGATAGTACATGATCTGAGGAGATCAGACATGGCCATGGTTAGGAGCACAGAGGTTTGAAGATAAGGCCTATCTAAACCTCAAACAGGTTCTCTCCCAGGTAGTGGGGCTAATTACAGCAGGCACTGCTTCTTCCCTAATTACTGGATGTCCAAGGAACCAGAGGATCCTTGAATTGTCTCAGTAAAATGTCTGTTTTCACTGAGCTCACTGCAAACATCAGAAGTGCACTTTGCAATGTGCAAGTAATTAAAAAGCACTCCCCATGTTATATAGAAATTGAATAATAGCTACCATCCTCAGCACCTACAAATGCTCTGGATGATTTAGCATGTAATTATCATTGATTCTTGGCTGTCTCTGTGCTGGCGCCACTGTGATTTCCCCACCACTAATTCTGATCTATTGGATTTCAGCCCTGGTGTCTGTCCTTGCCTGAGCCTTCCCGTCACTGGGAGAGCTGCTGGCTGCCTGCAGTGGGAGGGAATGGCCTGCAATTGCATTGATAAAAGCTCCAGGAGGCAGGGATTCTGCTTTTCAAAGAGCCCATCCCTGCACACAGGGCTTCGAGCCACACTGGTGTAAGCAGCTCATACAGGATGAGCCCCGAGAAGGGAGGGAAGCAGCACTTACCTCTCTCCTATAGAACTCCATAGTGTTTTTCTGTAAAATATTAAAAAAAAGAATCATTAAATTGGGATGGGTGCCTACACTTGTTTTTTTTTTATTTTATTTTTTTTTTGAGACATTGAAACACCGTTGCAGGGCTGCCGTTGTGCAGCGCTCTCCAATTAATTCTGATTACAATTAAAATCAAACACAGCAGCTGAGCTAATCAGGGTATCATCAAAGCTAAGAGCATCCCCACACGGTAAATTGTCCCATTAGCTGTATTTACTGTTTAGCATTGCTTCTCCCATCACAGGCTGCCTGCATGCCTTCAATTAAGGGGTTATTCTAATGGAGCTAAAATAGATTCATTTACGAGACACAGATTAGATCATTCAATATTAGCTAAAGGAGACAGGAACCAACACATTGCAAAATATAAACACCACAATTAAAAGCCTCAGAAGCGGTATCTGCTGTGCAAAGGGTGTTTACGTTGCGATTTGAATAACTCAGACTATGTTACATGTCATCCCCAAATGAGCAGGCAACCGAAGGCAAGAAATTAACTGCAGGGTGTTTATTCACACAGCTTCCTTTGAAGCACAGTTACTTTGTGTGGAATAAACTGGAGAAGGGAGAAGGAAAGACAAGGCTAAGTCGGGGATGCTCCCAGCCAGCCTTCAAAGGTTCAGGCAGGGTTTCAGTTCCTCAGCTCCCATTCCAGTCAAGACCTGCATCCCAGAATTATTCTATCAAACGAACGCCGTGGCACGTGGGGGTCTGCAGAGTGCCTGGGTGAAGGGCAGTTTGTGAGGGAGGAGGGATGAAGATCGTGGTGCTGAATGGCACAGGCAGCTCTGCTCTCCCCTCACCTCCCCAGAGACCCTGCACCCCAAATGCCCATTTTGGGAAAGGCAAGATGCTCTCCCTGGGCTGCTTTGTGAGGACACTGATCTGCTTTTGCACTTTAACCACTGTCACCAGCCCTGCTCAGGAGGGAGAATCTCTTCTGCACGTGGCAGAAAAACATGCACATTTTGCTGACCTTTGGTTCTCACTGAAATGAGAGGCCCACTCACCATTTCAGCAGCAGGAGCCAGACATGCAGCAGATGAGCCCAAATCCCTCCAGCACCACCACAGAGCCAGCCCTGACCCTGACCCAGCCTCAGCCTGGCCAGTGGGGCACCAAAAAAACTCCTCCCAGTGGTACTGTGAGGGGAGGAAGCTTTTCCCGCTGGGAATACCATGACCAGCCCTGAGTGGGCAGCACAGACCACCCCAGCAGGGACAAACAGGGCACAAAACCCAGCAGTGATGCTGTGCTGGCCCCCTGTGTGACAGGGGGAAAGGACTGACACATCAAGGGAGAGAAAAAGCTCCAGGACAGCAGGATTGTTGCTCACAGGGCTGTACAACCTCCCCTGCTGATTGACAAGCTCCTGGGACACCCTTATCAATGATGGAGGAACTGAGAAACAGCTTTTCACCCTTCTCTGCTCTTAGCTGCATCCCTGATTCCAGGCCACCATCCATACAGACACCATTTCTTCCCCTCATTTCTACAGTGTCATTGTTCCAGACACACTGCAGAAATGGAATGGAGGAAAATCACCTGCTTGCAATGAGAAATTTATTGTATTTACTGCCCCAAAGTGTCCTGTTTAGAGACCTGTGGTTCTGCTCCAGGCCAGCTGCCTCCTGCACCACAGCAGTTCCCTGTCTCCTTGGGGAATCTGAGATATAAACCAGATAAACCTCATCAGGTTTACAAGTGCCAGCTGAAGGGAACTTGTGCCTAGAGCATTGATTTCAACACGTCAAAATAATTTTAAAAAGCCCTGTTTTCTTCCACTTTTTCCTCAACTAGGGCCTCAGACAGGCCTGGTGTGGGGAAGGAGAAGTGGGTGCTGGCACTTGAAGGCAGCTCACGTGGCAGGAAAGTGGTGTTATCTTCTAGAGGGGACAGAGAGGCTGGCAGCACACCACAAACACACGAGACAAACAGCTGTGGGAAAGAGAAAGAGAACACAGTGAGTTAAATGTTATACACAGACAGAAAGGCATCAGTTAAAATGCCATCACAACAGAAAAGTTCTATGTGGGTGAAGGAAGATCAGCAAACAAGGGAAGATTTTATTTTTTTTACATGCCCCCCACACCAAGGATCCCCTCCTGCCACAGTCTGTGTGGAGGTCAGTGTGGTGGGCAGCTGCTCCTGGGAAAACAAGGACAAAACAAGGACAAAGCTCTTTTTGCTGAAGAGCTCCAGGTGGGGAGGGGGTTTGCCAAGGGTCCCCCAGAAAAGGGCCTGAGCATCTCTGAGCAGTGGCACAAACTGAACTGCAGCCACATCCAAGGGGATTCAGCCCACTGCTGAACACCCTGGGAGGCTGAGCACAGCCCCTTCCAGTGCTCAAATCAGCAGTAACTGGGAAGAATCTCAGTTATTTCACCCCAGAGCTGCTCATCATTTCATTTCCCTTTGTCCCACAGTGCCCCCACAACCAGCTCCCAGTTCCCTGCTGCTACAAGTGGCCCTGAGCACTGTCCTTGTCCCACAGAGCACTGCCAGCTGCCCCCACCTTCCACCCCACAGTGCCAAAGTGCCCTGCACCACCCACCCACTCTGCCTCATTTGGAAGGAAATCACATTTGGAACAAAGGAGTCATTTCTCATAATGAGATTAATTTTGCAATGCCCTTAACGAGTGACTTATCGCAATTACTGCGGCTCAGCTCCCCAGCCCTGCGGGCTGCAAATCAAGATGGCAATTAGTGAAAGGCCTCAGTCTGTCTCAAGCCAGTGCCACGAGCTGTTCCACACCCTCTGACACCCCCGAGACACCCCCTGGCACTGGGACACCCTGCCTGCCCTGGTGACACCCCGCTGCCACCAGCTCTGTGCTCCCTGGGGCTGCAGAGCCCAGCTGGGAGCCAGCCAGGACCTGCTCCAAAGCCCTGTCTGCAGCTGATCCACGTGGCTGAGCCACCAGCTCCTGCAAGAGCTGGGAGAGCTGCTGATTCCCAGCTACCTGTTTGCTGCTCTGCTCAGTGTGAGACTTCCTGAGCACTCTGGGGAGATGGTGGTCATGGTGGTTCTGCCTGCCTGGCCACTGTTCCCTGTTTTACAGAGCTCATAAACACCTGGAAACAGCTTTGGGTGAAGGAGCTGGGAGTGAAGAACAAGCACAAGGTTGTGCAGGGTTTGTTTGGGACCAGGACACTGCAGATCTCACCCTCACTCTGCCCCAGTGCTCCAAGTACAGAGCTGGGCAGGCTGAGGGTGATGCTGGGAATCCTGTGCAGGGAATTGGCCACTGAGCACGGGGCAGAGCCAGCCCAACCTCCGTGCAGAGCTCTGGGCAAGGAAGATTTGCCTCTCCAACCCTGCAAAGGGCACCCTGGCACTGCCTCTGCACACCCCAACAGCCCTGCTCAGTGCAGAGCCAGCCTTTCCCTACACTCAGCCAGCTGAGAGCCTGCAGAGGCAAATCCTGACTCTGGGATTAGATCATCGCAACACTCATCTCCACTGGGCTGGTGCATCCAGCCCTGCAGCTGGAAATCAAATCTGCCACAGTCCATGCACCCACTTTTGTTCAAATGGCCCTTTTTTTTCCCCCTCGTTGATCTGACCCTGTGCTTTCCAAACTCGTGATGATGCAGCAGAACTTTATCAGGCAAACTGACAGGGACTTATGAAATTAAAGGCCAGCAATGACTCGTTAATCTGTGGCTGATTTGCTGTACAACAGACAGCAAATGTGATTTGTGATTTGTGTGCCACAAACCAGGGCGTTTCACTCATCAGCCCCCAAATCCAGCACAGGGATTTTTGGGGAGCTCAGCCCCATTTCTAACCAGAAAGACTCTGGTTCCAGGAGACAGAGGCTGTGCAGGTGCCTGCGGGCACTCAGTGGTGGTTCTCAAGCAATGAGGTTTGATGTGAGCCTGAAATCCAGGCAAGAAAAGGCAAAAACATCCCTTAATTAGCTGTTCAATGGGTGGCTACTTCTGCCTGACTCCTCCTGCCCATCCACAACCCCTGACTCATTACAATCGTGAGGGATCAGTAATAAAAGTCCCCTTCAAAGGAGTTTGAGCATCTGTTTATCCCCAGAGGGGATATCAGGGAATTTATCCCCGAGGGAGGGAGCAGCCCACCAAAGGGGCTGAGCAAGAGGAGGAGAGATGTTCATGGGAATGTCAGCTTCAAAGAAATCAGAAATTAATTCTTGTCTTTCCTTTCTCAGCTACCAAGATAAAACCCCCCATTATTCGTGCAATGAAGTGAAGGTGGACTGAGCAGGAACAGGGACACAAATCAGAGCCTGGCCCATTCTTTCTGCTCACCAAAGGCTGCTGAGCCATAGGTGTTGGTGAGAGCAGCCCGCAGAGGACAAAAACAAAGCTGCCAGTCCAAAGGTGGCTCCATGAGGGCTCTTGGCTGTCTCATGTACTCTCAATCACTCTTGCAAAAGCAAAAGCAGGAGGAAGGAGAACCTTCCCTCTTCAGCTCAGCCTCCAGAGAGGAGGCACAGCTCAGAGACCAGCCTGGGGGAGAAGGGCAGGGAAGTCACCCCAAAGCTGGTGTCCTTTGCTTTCTGCCCTCCTTGGAGCCTCCCCTGATGGGGGACACTGACTTTGTCTCTTATGGCCAGGGTGGAGCTGGGCAGACCTCCCTCAGCTCCCCTCCCCTGTGCCACCAGGCTGCTGGCACATGGCTACAGCTTTCCAGACCGTCTGCAAACCTCAAATCCCTTCCATGTGAACTGTAAAACTGTGGGCAAGAAGTTGGCTTACTCCTCTTTCTATCCCTCTCCCTTTCCACTACTTCTTTACTCTTAAAAAAGAAGAAGGAAAAAAAAGGCTTTCAGCAGCTGCTACTTACAGCAAGAAAAAAAAAATAAAATACACCCCAACCCTACACTTTGCTCCTTTTCAGTCTCTATAGCAACAGAACACAGCTGGCCAAAGCAATTATCCTGCCTCTGGCTGCTGAGTTGTTTAAAGGCTGTTACAAAAATGGGAAGTTGTGGGAATACTGTGAGTGTGATGGCAGTAACATTTGCATTGAAATGCTGAGAGATGCTCTGGCTTTGTTTCCAAATGGACACTGCCAAGGGAACAAAGACAAGATCATCTCAGAGGGCTGATGGAGAAAGGGAACAGCAGCTCCAGCTCCTCATCCACTGGCTGGATCTGTGTGACTGCAGACCCTGAACCAGTTCACCCAGTTACAGCCCTCATGGTCTCACTTCATTGGTTCTGTTTCTTTATGGTCTACAGTATGCATTTTTTGGCAACATTTTGCGTCTCCTATCCACCACATCAACTTCTTCATCTTCTTACCACACATTAATTCCCCTTTGGGAGGTACTCTGTAATTTTATCTTAAACCTGGATCTTTGCACTGACCCTTTACACCCCACAAAGTTCATTCAGCACTAATACAAAGGCAGCAACGAGCACCTGGAGACAGAGGATTCCTTAACTCAGTTTCACCAGCAAAAAAAAACATGTCCTGCAGCCAAGCACTCACAGGAACTGGTGTGGCAAGAAAGCTGACAAAGTCTTTTTGAGCCAGAAGAAGCTGCCAAAGCCTGTTTTGAGGGCCTCACCTCCTGGGTGAGAGAGCTTCAACTTCTGGCCTGTTCAGCTGTTATAGCTGAGCTGACACACTCAGCCTGCAGTGCCCAAAACCTGGCAACCCCAGGGACACTCTGGGTCCTCCCAGATAAATGCAGTAGGTGTGTAAAAGAAACCAACCAAAAACCAACCCTGTCTCACCTGGTTTACCTTCTTTTTATTGGGATCTTTTACCCAAAAACTGGCAACCCCAGGGACATTCTGGGTCCTCCCAGATAAATGCAGTAGGTGTGTAAAAAAACCCCAACAAAACCCAACCCTGTCTCACCTGGTTTACCTTATTTTCATTGGGATCTGTGACACGGTCTAATCCATACTCGAGGGCATCCAGCATGCCTGGCTGTGGTGAACAAGAAGCCACAAAACTTTGTCACTCCTTTGATTTAAAGGCTGTGGATCACACAAACGCAGGAGGGGACTTCCCAGCAGTGCCTTGGGAACCCCCAGATTTGGGAATGCCCCTCTTCAAGCACAGACCTCTGTCCCTTGCACCTTTGAGAGCAACCAAGGGAAGGTGGTGGGGACTCAGGGCAGGCCGGGGCTGACCCTTCCCTGGCACACAGCCCAGAGGCTGTGCCCTTTCCACACGGGACCTCTGGCTGCAGGGAGGGCACCAGCGAGTCACTGAAGTCACCCTGTCACCTTCTACTCACAGGAGTTCTGTTCACAAGCCAGTAGGCTCTCTCCTGGCAGTCCAGGGCATACCTGTCCTCCTTCTTCCGCTCCTTCCCTGCCCTGCAAAGCCAAGAACAGGGGGATTCATGAATTCTGGCCCTCCTAAAATCAGTGGGATTTTAGCTCCAGCCTCCTGTGCCCCGTGGCTCCCGTGACTGTGCCACTGATGCTGCAATGTCACCTCCTGACCACGCCGTGCCCTGGCTCACTCTGGCTGCAGATCATGTTCACATGGCCACACATGACTCTGGGTTTGGAGAAATCATCGTTTTCCTGAGCTGAGCTGGGAGCAGATACATCCCCTTTTGATCAGGCACACAGCCCTCTGGTAGCTTTCTGCTGACTTGCCCTCAGTGCTGCTGCTTCATGTTTATCCCTGTCCCATGTCCCCAGGCAGCATCCAAGGACTGCCACCCAGGACATGTCTCATCCCTGTCTCTCAGTAAAGCAGGAGCAATTTCTCAGAGAAACTACTTGGAAATGGTTCTGAGGACTGTTCCCAGACACTAAAACCCAAATCACCTCCACAATTAAACAGAAGAGGCACTAGCATGGTTTGGGCTTGGACCAACTAATTCTTTCCCAGAAAAGTCCTGAGCACAATTTGGGCCTTAGCATGGGGAAAGGAGCATTCCCAACAGGCTCTTTGCATGTGGCCTCCCTGCTGTGGTTAGCAGGGTGGGTGCTCTGCACCAGTCTGCCCCAGCAGCACCATCAAACAGCCTCAGACGAGTTTAACCCACTGCTTCAGACACAGGCTGGGTATCTCTAACTTTGAAACTGCATTTGGCATCTCTTAGCCCAAGTCTGACCTCAATTTACAAGAACAACAGTCTTGTGTTTAATGAGACAGTTATCTGATGAGCTGCACTCCGAGGACTTGGCTGCCATCCCAGGGAAGACAGAGAGGCTGCTGAGCTGCAGAGGCACTGCCTGCCCTGCCAGCAGGTAAAGGAAGGAAAGAGGAGTCCACAGAAGTAGGAAAGATCCCTGAAGGAGTAATCCCATCTCATGTTCACCAGCTTTCCTGGGAATTTGAAGGTTTCAGCTCCTAAAATCAAGTTGTTGTAGCTGGGTGCCTAAGTGTGTGCATCAGTTTTCTCCAGAAGTCCCTGCTGGGAACATTTATTGCTTCTTGATTCACTCCTGATTCAGCTGAGAGATGGGCAAGTAACTCCTGACCCAGACCACCAACAGGCCCAAAGCCCAGTGCCTGACCCACAAACACCCATGGAGAACACTGAGCTCAATGAAGCTGTTTCTAATGAGGGCTTGCAGCATCAGAACCCAGCTCCTTCACAGAACCACACCAAGTGCAAAACCCAAACCTCCCCTCTGAGCCATTTTAGAGCTGCAGTTGGGGTTTTTGATGTGTGATTTTACTGTGCACTGCAGAGCCAAGCTCTGCTCCTCACGCCCTCCCCAGTGATGCAAACAATGCAAGTCAACTCACTTATACTGCTCCTTGGCCTGCATAATAACAAAATCCCACTTGTAGTTTATTTTTTGATTGAGCATGTTGTAATGTTCCTGGAATAAAAATAAAAATTAAAAAAAAGCAGTTAGTGTGATAATTCTGACCAGGGCACTCCCATGCTGGGGTTTTCTTAACTCTCCATAGTTCAAGGCCAGGCTGGCGACTGAGCCAAGAAATCTGGATTGTTCTGAACGTAATTACAAGAATTGCAACAGTTCAAAAATACCATTGCAAGGAGAGCAATTACCCCTGCTAAAATTATAATTGATTTCACAGTAGTTTTCTGTACTGGTCGTTTTCCCACTTGCAAAAAGTTGGCTTTTGATACTGCTGGAGTAACACCTCATGCAATTGAAGAGGGGATTTTTTTTTTTGCCATGCTCCACTCATTAGCAACAAAGGGCTAAAGTTGTAGCAAATGAGGGTCTTGTAATGGAGCAAGTGCAGTGTCTCCTCACCTTTTCATATTCTTCCAAAATTCCTTTCCTTTTAATGTTCTTCTTTGCTAGATAAATTGCTGTGGAGGTAGAAGCAAATTAGCAGTCAGTTATACTCAGACCAGCAAGTCTAAGAATAATTATTAATTTACCCAAATGACAAACACAGGAGCCTATGTCTGCTACAGCATCTTCCCAGGCGTGAGCTCCAAGCTCACAGAAGCTCAGTGAAGAAAAAAAGAACTTTTTAGTGTGTGACTGATGGCCAGGCTGGGAGCAGCCAGGCAGAGTGTGTCTCCTGCCAGCAGCCACCTTCCCTTGGCAGCTCAGCCAGGCTTCCATGGGTCAAGGGACACTGCACCAAATCTTTCAGGTGTTGAGCTTCCTCAGAGCTTGACCTCCAAGTTTTCTGAGCACAGGCCAGTGTTGTTTTTTGTTTTTTTTTTTTTTGCTAAAGTATAATAAAAACATTCCGGTCTAAACCAGGCTTTTTTATTTCCTCGGAAGATGTGCAGCATAATGCAGATAAAGAGAGAACAATCCTGGTATGGACAAATCAAGCTGTGAACTGCACAGCCCACAGGAACAAACCCAGCTGATTAGCACAAGTTTCATGACCAGCTCTAAAAAAAAACCCACCAAAAAAACCCAAAAAACCAAAACAACCAAAAAAAAAAAAAAAAACAAAAACCAAAACAAAACAAACAAAACAAACCAAAAAAAAAAAAAGCAGAAAGTCAACAAGAGATTTATAAGGAAAGAGCCATCAGGAGATATTGGAAGTCACTGTGCTTTCTATAAAGAAAGAACCATCTCTGAACGCAGGGCTTGATCCAAATCTACACCAAGACAGCCTTGGGCTCACATCCAGCAACACACTTAACTACTCAAGGAAATCTGATCTTGGTGTTTAAAGTCTTTCCTCCCCAACAAGGTAATTCAGATGTGTGATGGATCTTAGTGGAACATAAGAGCTTCAGCACTTTCATCAAGGCCACCACAAGACAGTCACACCCTCAATTCACCATTACTGAGAATTATTCACAAAATAGCATGAAAAAGAAATGCCAGGGCTGGTCATTGCAGGCAGAGAGCACAAGAACATGAAGAGTAGGTGTGGAGCAGGGCTGTGTGACAAAGCCACAGCCCTGGTCACCTGCAGTGCCACCACTCACCATAGTCAGTGTCATCAGCAGCCCAGCTCTGCACTGGCCAGAAATAGGGGGTCTGCAAGGAAAGGAGCCTCCTGTTAGTGCACAAAGGGTGTCAACTCCTGGACTGCTCATTCCAAGTTCCAGGGATATCCTGATTCCCACAGTGGAAACAGTCCAACCATGAACCTCGATATCATCCTGTTATTACTGTGCTTTCTGTATATTCATTATTCAGGGCCCCCACATCGTTCTACTTTCAACCAGCCATTCCATTTGCTACTTTAAGACCTGGAAGGGAACACTCTTTGGAGGAAAGCACAGCTATTTTTAGGTTAGAACAAGTACACTAATTTCATTGAAGAAACTATCACAGGTTCCCTGTAAACTGCAATCTCAGTTTTCTCTGTGCAGACTTCTCTGAGTCTTCTCCTTCCTCCTGCTACACAGCTCCTGGGAACTGCCCCAACTGCCTGTTTTTAATAAAAACTAGTGCTGAACTCCTTCTCAACAGCTTAGAGGAGCTGCAACTCACTTGAAACCTGTAGAGGCTGCCGTCTGCCCTGAGGGTGAGGTTCTTTGGCTCCTGGAGAGGGTAGATGTATCCATATTTGACAAACTGGTCTCCCAGGTGGAGTGCCTCTGAAAATGGAGAATGCAGATGTTTTCACTGCACAGAAACACTCCACCGGAATTAAAAGTGAGCTCTTATGCAGGGGAGAATTCAGCTAAAAGGTTTTGCCTCTTGAGATCCTAGTTTTATAGCTGAAAGCTGAGAAAGCCTCAATTTTCACACTTTTACCCACCTTCTGCGGTGATCTGCAAGCGCTGAAGAATCCACTGCATTATGTCATTACCTGCAAAGGAAAGCAAAGGTCAGCTTCTGGCATCAGGAGTGTGCCCAAACCCGTGGGTGGAGAGGAGATCCCCCCATTCCTCACTGTGCTCTGGATCCCACCCAGGGCACAGCCCCCCTTTGCTGCACGTGTGCTTTGAAATGCAGGGAGGCACAGATCAAATGCACTGCTGGGCTCCCACTGGCCTTGCTGGCATCCCCAAAAGGGATCCAGCCCTGGGAGAGGGAGCCCGAGGCTGGCAGTGACCTTGGGATGGCACACAGAGAGTGTGCACCAGCTCCCACATCCAAACCCTCCTCAGTGGCTTAGGAAGGGCTTAAGGATGCAGCAGCTTTCACATGCAGGCAAGGGATGTCCAAATCTCACGTCCAAGCTGCAATGGTTACATTGATAAATAAGGATTTATCAAAGGGAAATGAGATTTCTGCAGTCACACACATTTCACCTCTCCCAGTTCCTTTGTTGGACTGTGAGCAGTTGTAGCCATGGGCAGCATTAACCTCTAGTAGTTTAAGTTTTATGTTCTGGGGGGCAAATTTCCTAAACCTCCTTCCACTGAAAGAGGGCAAAAATGCACTTGTTCCCCAATCAGTTACTGGCCTTCTCCTCCAAACCTCCCCTAGGACTGCAGACTGAGGTGTTGACCTTTCTTAACATTGCAGTGATGACTTAACTTTCTAATAGGGGCTCAGAGCTCTTATCCTACTGCCTGCTTCCTGAAATAGATGAAATTAAAGGATTATCTCATCACTCATTTCTAGACAGCTCCCTCTGCAAGCACTTTCCCCCAAGGGTGCACATTTAACATCGAGGTTTATTTGTGAGCCATTTTCCTGACTTTCACTGAATTTAACTAGTTAGCTCCCTGCACAGGCAGAGCCAGGCTGTCTCCAATGAATCTGTGTCCCCTGCTCCCATATCCTCACCACACCCTCACCCAACATGAATCAGTCTCTTCTGCAACACCCAGAAGCCAATCAGTACCCATGCAGCAGGAAAAATATTGATTTAGAGAGGGATGACCAGCACACAGGGGAGTGGAAGCCACTTGCCTCTCAGAGGTGGACCAGAATTTATGACTTGTGCAAGAGAGAACTTGCAGCAATTCTAGTTAAGGAACCAGAGTAAAGCAGACAGCACACAATGAGGGTGAGCGCCAACATATCAGACGACTGTGGACTTTTAGGAAGTGGGATTTTACATTGGGCAGACATCAAGAGAAGTTCTTGTTCCTCTGCACTTCGTCTGAGTGAGACGTCAACCTCAGCACAGGGAATCTCCTCTTTGTGCTGCCTTAACTATTCCCTGACAGCTCTGAGAGGCAAGGCTCTGGGGATCTCCTCTGCACAGGCAAAGCCTGCACCCAGCTCAGCTGTACAGCAGCTGTGAGCCAGGATGTGGTTTGCAGTGCCCTGCATGCAGGCTGCTGCTGAGAGCAGGCTTCACACGTCTCCCAAGTTCTCCTGACCCTTCCACTGACCGGCTCTTCCCACGGGCAAGTGCCTTCAGTGCCTCTGCAGCCTCATTTTTATTTAAAAAAATAAAATAAAATGGAGCAAACAACACACTGGGCCTACCAGGCTTTTGCAAGGACAGTGGGGAAAGTCTCTTGACTTGCCTGGAGCAAACTCACTGGTTTCAGTGGGAGTTTTTGTTCTGAATTTCAAAGCGCTGAAGAAAGATGGAAGCAGGAGGAGGAAACTTGGGTATGGAGTATGTGTGAATATTTATAGCAGAGGATTCCTCACAAGAGCTTTTGTGGAGGCTTGGAGAACAGGGAAGCAGAGGCACTGATGGTGCCTGGTGAAAGGAGTAGCAGGCACAAGGAGGCTGTGATAAGAGCTGCCTGTAACACTGCACATGACACAGCACAGCTCCTGTCTGCTGCTCCCTCAGCCTCCTTGAGGCAGGCAAAGCTGTCACTTACAGGCACAGAAGTGGGTTGAATAGTTTGTTCTCTTCCTGCCTACTCAAGAAAAAATATTGCTAGCAGTAAACATAAAAAGGGAGACTAATTGTGCATTGCTCATTTCTGAAGTACCATCTTTCAGTCTGCCTCCAGGCTGCTTGTTTTAATTGGATTTTAATATTTATCTTTATTTGTGAGCCAGCCTCACTGGGAGCGTGGAGAGGTCTGGAGGCTGCAGCATGGCCTCACCTCTGTGCCAAGAGAAGGCAAGGTCACCTGAATTAACCCCCATGAGACAGGTGAAGGTGCCTGGGGATCAACCTTTGTGTCTGATCCAACGAGTAGCAATGAAATGAGCCATGAATGAGAACAGATAAAGGGAGCAGGTCCATTCCAGATGATGCACAGCTGATATTTATGGACAGAGCTCCAGCATGCAGCCAGGGGGTCCACACAGAGCTTTTCTCAGCTGAGCTGTGCCCAGTCCTGTCCCCAGGGCAGCTCTCACCTGTCACAGCGTGGGGGATGCTGGCGACCATCACCGTCTGCGTCTGAGTCTTGATTCCCGTGTCTGGGCTCTGCATCTCCATCATCAGCCTCTCAACCTGCAAAGCAGGGCAGGGATGGATTTCAGGAGAGGGCAGGAGGCAGCCCTGCAGCCAGCACTGCACAGGGGTGGGCACTGGGGTGCCACAGCCCTCCCTGAAGCCCACCTTGGCACCAGAGATGCCAGCTCCAGCCCACGGCAGTTCACACTGCCACTGGACACACACACACACAGCCAGGGCTGGCACAGGAGAGAGAAGAAAACAAACAACAAAAAAATAAAATCTCTGCTACCCATAAAGATTCCTCTCTGGTTCTCTGGGTAGTTAGAAAGAAAAATAGGGAGGGAATAAAATCTGTGCTTCTGTTAGGAGGTGCCAAAGGAGGTGTGTGAGGGGCTCTCTGACCATTCCTGTGCAGGGCTGTGCTCCACCAGCCAGGTCCTGGCCAGCAAAGCTCAGCCTCTCCAGGGATGGGGCAGAGACATCCTCCAATCTGGCAGCATCTCCTGCCTGGGATTCCTCAGGGATCCTGGTGACTCATTTTTAACAGAGGATGAGTCTCACACTCAGGGCCAGACGACTTTTATTTCTCATTCCCAATTATCTTTATTGCTTTTTAAAAAGGTAAATATTTTCAAAGGTGTTTTCCTCCTCTTTGACTTCCCACCAGCACCATTCCAAAAGCACAGAGCTTCTGCTTTCACTTGAGATCTATGCTCAGATGGATGGAGTTGGGGCACACTCCTCATCCCCTCGGTTTTGATTGCCTGAGTGCCATGGGAGCTTTGGGGAAGATGCACTCTTTTTTTGCCTTCTGCTTCCAGAGATATTAAATTAAAACTGGCCCAACAGGACCAATTTGGTCTCTCCACACATTTGTTTTGGGTGAGGCTGTAGCTTTTTAACTGAGAGTAGAGGATTTAACGAGAGTGACTTGATGACACACACATAATGGAGGGTATTGTCTTCACAGGCACCACAGTGACTTTGGTCCCAAGTCTTGCCAAGTTCTGTGAGGATTTAAGCTGTAGTGACAGGAGACACTCTGGGCTTGTCAGTAAAACTGGATTTTCAACTGCTTTTAAAGGCAGCGACAAATTAATGTAAAAATGGAGAAGCCTGGTAAAATTTAACATAAATGTTTGTATAAATACTTATAAAATATTTTAAAAGAGCAAAAAACAGACCAGAAGTGATGGAATATGGAGACATTTTTTAGGCCTTTTAACAGAACCCACAATTTCAGCCTCAGACAGTTCAGCTGTGTGGGATGAGGTGAAGCAGGATGGTCCAGGGCACTCATTCAGGAAACTGGGATTCTAAGCAAAGCCAGGTACCTTGGGAAGTCACTCAGGGACTGCACAGACCCTTCACAGGGAACAGAGATCCTGGGAGCAAACACAGCCCTGCTCACCCCCTGTTCCAGAGCTGTGACCACCCTGCAGGTCCCAGCAGGATCCCCCCAGGCTCAGACAGGACAGCACATCCTGCTCCAGCACTGCTGGACTTCTCCAGGTGGGCTCCAGAGACATCTCCAACCAGCTGAGAGCAGGGAATTGGCTCAGCACATTCCCTGCTTTTAACCAGCAACTCTTCAACTCTCATCATGCTCCTACTCTGCCACACTCCCTCTTGTCACTGGAGAAATGACAAATAGATTAAAAAGCAAGAAGCTGCTTTTGGGGGGTGCCTGACTCTGGCTGCAAACCATCCACCTTGCTGATCAAACCTCAGCCTGTGTCTCTTGTCCCAAGGGAACAGAGGATTAGAGCCCTCAGGAGCTGCCAGCAGCACCAGCCTGCCAGAGGGCTGCTTCAGACCCAGCAGGAACACCTCACTGCTTTGCTAAAGCCTCTAGTACATTCTGTCACGCTTTCAGCCAGGAAAGAGCTGTCTGGTTTGAATTTTGCAGAAGCAGAAGCCACTTCCTGACTGGCTGAAGGGTGGAGATGCAGACAGAGGTAAATATCAGGACTGCCAAAGGAGCCAAGCTCATCTCACGCGCAGAGTCACCACAAGGCACGAGCCCCATGGAGGTTTTCCTTCAGGTCAGCTGGAATCTCTGCCTGGAGGTGAACTCACCCTGAAAGCCACAGAGGAGACAACAGGAAACAGCAGAAAACTGTCTGTCCCCGCTCTCTGATTGCACAGTCACAGGGTTCAGTTCACTGAGTGCAAAGCAGAACTCAGACTGCCATTAAGTAAGAAAAAACCATCACTGGAGTTCAGGAGCCCATGGGACACCCCAGGGAGAGGGAAATGGCCACTGATTGATGGGGGGTCCAAGGTTCTGGAGAAGGATGGATGCTTTCCTACAGCAAGGAGCAGATGACTGCTGGTGCATTGCTTGGCTGAGTTACCCTGGGTGCAGGTCTGTCACTGACAGGGACACAAAAGAATGAAGCAGGCAGCAGAAAGGTCAGCAGGAAAGCTCTCTATTTTATTTCTCTAACTCCATAGATCTACACTTTGACAAGCAGGCCAAAGATTGGCTACACAGGTATCCACCTCTTCCACCTCGTTGGTGAACGTCCCCATCAATCATCTTTCTCCTTCCAGAAGAGAAAGATGTAAACAAAGTAGATAAATTCTAAAAATATACATCGTTTTCTTGAAGCTGCCTGAGAACAAAAGGCAAACAGTGAAAAGCAGGCAAACGTGAGGCAACATAGGTCTCATCCCTGTTTGCTTGAGCCTTACCCTCTGGGCACCCACCAGCTCCTCAGCATCAAGGCATCCACAACGCAGAAAAAACAAACCCCAGGTGCTGAGAGTCAGAAATGCAACAGCAAAACACTGCCAAGGTGAGGAGTTCAGCCCTCCTCAGCATCAGCCCAGAGACATCTGTGCTTCAGACGTAGGAAAGATGCATTTTCCCAGCAGGAATTTCCAGCTCCCAGCTGAGTGCACAGACCTGCTGCTATAATTAAACATCTGCTGCTTTCTCCATCGTATTTGCCTGGTTCTAGCCCACCTCACTGCCTGCTGCTATTTGCAAAGATCAGTCCTATCTGCTCTGATTTCCAAGGTAACAATTCAGCCTTTATCCCCACTCTGGCCTCTGAAGGCTCATTCAATTGTTTTCAAGGTCTACAACTACCAACTTTGCTTTGCACATTGATGTATGATCAGAAAAAAAAAAAGAAATTTAAAAAAAATCCATTGTTAGCCACCTAAAACTTCCTGCTTTCTCTTAATTAAAGCTGAGGGGAAGTGGCTTGTTCCCACTGAGTGATGCCTCAGCTAGAGGAAGTAAATCTGCGAGTGAGGAAGGCAGGGCTGGAGTTGGCTCTTCTCAGTCTGGAGGAGATTTTTTTTTTTCCCAAAGAAAGATGCAGCACTGGCATCTCCCAGCCTGGGAAAGGGAGGATGGGATGAGGCTGAGCCTGGCCTAAGGCACAGCTTAAGCCATATCCAGGGCCTCACTTAGAGAGCAGGAGTTTGCTGGATTCCAGCAAAAACACACTTCAGGTGCTCACACACTTCTGGAAATGATGAGGGCCAGCAGCTGCTGGAAAGTCTAAGCCTGGAGAAGCAAAGCCAGGCTGGAAAAGCCCCAGCCATGCTGGAACACTCTGGAACAGTCCCTCCCTGGTTGCTGCACAGCTCAGGGAAGCCACCAGGGACCAGAGTGAGGAGGAGGCAGAGGAAGAAGGCATCCATCAGCCTTACCCACAAGGTGTGAGTCACGGTGCAGCTCCTGTAGCACAGCAAGGAAAAATACCCAGCAGCTCCTGGAGAGCAGAGCCCAGCTCTGCCAGCTGATGCCCAGCAGAGCCAGATCTGGCTGCTGGAGCAGGCACAGGCACCAAGAGCTTGGGTTCATTCAAGCTCTCACAGCATCCAGCCAAAATGCATTTCAGAGGCTTGCTTGCTATCCCAACAGACTTTTGGGTCATTCTTCTTCCAGCCAAGATGGTTTAGAAGGGAGAAAAAAATAGAATAAAACAGCCTAAGTGCTAGGATGATGAGCAGGTCTTACAGGGCTTTGGGGGCCTCTGATCCCCTCATAGTTCAGCCAAAAACACCAAGCTCCACATCCTGCCTGAGTCATGGAGAGCAGCCTCACAGCAGGAACAGGGCACTGCTCACCACCCCTACACAACCCCCTGTGCTCTCGCCGTGTCCCACGGCAGGATTGCTGCTGTGCTCACCAGCCTCACGCTGGAGAGGCAGCACAGGGAGATGCTGCAGAGGCACACGGGGCCCAGGGGCTGAGAGCACGGCAGGAATCCCTCCCTGCAGCTGGAGCAGCCCAGGAGCGGCGTGTGTCAGCTGGCAGCAAAGCGTGAGCACAGGCTTAAGCAATTAACAAAGCTTCTTTCTAGCGTTTTAGCTCCTCATGGGTCTGAGCCTGTAAGGTGCTGGCTGGGTGCATGCTGAGCATCCTCAGCTCCTGCTGTGGGAAAGGTGCCTGGTGTTTGCAGCTCTGAGGACATCCACACCTCACTGCCACGGAGCAGCCAAGGCTCCAAACGCAGCTTCTCCAAAGTCTGGAAAAAACAAAGCAGGAATGGAAGTAGAGATCAGAGCCAAGGGCTTTTGCTGACCATGGGGAGCTTCCCTTCCTACTGCTACCAGGTCCTAAACTTGCACAGCACTGGAAGTGCTCAGCCCCTGGCTGCTCACAGTGCACACTCAGTGCACAGCCATTCGCTGTGTTTTCACTGATCTTCCCACCTGAGGAACTCGGAGCACTTTGCAGAGACTGCTGCACTCCCACGGAGCAGCTGAAGCACAGCTGCAGCCCGTTGTTTTCTCAAAGCACGCAGCTTCTCCTCTGCACCCCCGCACACAACTCCACCGGGTATTGCTCAGGACAGAATTTGGCCTGGAGTATTGCCCTCGGCAGGGCTCTCCAGCCAAAATTACCCTGCAAGACATTGCACCAAAGAAAATACCCTCGTTACTTCCTCTGGTGTAGTAAGTACAGTCCGTGTAGTGCCAGGCTCATGCCTTAGCATTGAATATCCCCAAATTCCCCTTCCTTTACCCTTGGAATGCTCCTTAGGTTGTGGGCGTTGAGGAAAGCTAACTACAATTCCAACAGCAACTTGCTGGCTGTACTTGTCACTGGGAATTCAGTTAATGCCATTCAACAGGATAAGCCACACTCAGGAGAGGTGGGTGGGAGAAAAGCTAGCTTAACACTGCTTTTTAAATCTGCAGATACTAGCTCCACTACAACTGGCTATGATTTGAATGAACGCTACAGAAAAAGCCCCACCAAGTGCTTCACAAAATTACGCATTACACCCAAAAGCGTGGGCATACAGCATCCCACTCCTTCTACTGCTCCTGGCCACAAATACGCTCATTTCTATAAAAATGGAAGGAGGTGGAGAGCAGGCAGTCTGCTGTAATACACCCTCTGAATGTGGGCATCAGCAGAAAGCACTGGGAACACACACCGGAGCCCAGCTACACTGAGTGGCCTGGCGCTGCAGGTGATGGCTTTTTCCCTGAGAACAGATGAGGTTTTGAGGGACTTTGGAAAAAAAAATAATAATGGAAGAGGGAGAAAACGTGTCAGGGGAACCATTCAGCTGAGATAAGCTACAAGAGATAAACAACATCTCAGTCCTATTTTCTCCATCCCTTCAGCACACGCTGCCCCTCCAGCTGGGATCCACAGCGCTCTGCAACAGGTCATCACCCAAACTCCCGGGGAGGGGCAGTCACCCCTCGGACCCCACACGCCCAGAGGTGCCCCAGCGAAGCGTGGACGAGCAAGACGCTGTGAACACACATCACCCGACTCACCGCCAGCGCTGGGCATCGCATCGTCCCGCCCGCACGTCACCCCGGCATAATGGTGCGGCTGACCCTGGCTCTGCTGAGCCCTCACCTTTTTCAGGAAGGCCATCCGCGGGCGGTAGCGCTGGCCCTGGTCGAGCCGTGTGACGGTCATGGTGGCGGTGCGGAGCTCTGAGGAGCTCTGAGAAGCTCTGAGAAGCTCTGAGGAGCGCGGAGCGGAGCACAGCGCGGAGCGGCCCCGGCCCCGCACCTGCCTGCGGACACCGACACCCGCCGGGGGCGGCGCCACCGCTGCGCGCCGCAGCCAATCAGCACCCGCCGCCCCGCGCTCATTTGCATGAAGGCGCGCGGCCGCCGCCTGGGGGCGCTCGTGGGAGAGAGGGAACGGGACGGGATGGGACGGGACGGGATGGGATGGGATGGAATGGAATGGAATGGAATGGAATGGGACAGAATGGAATGGGATGGATTGAGATGGGATGGATTGGGATGGGATGGGATGGGATGGGATGGGATGGGATGGGATGGGATGGGATGGGATGGGATGGGATGGGATGGGATGGGATGGGATGGGATGGATTGGAATGGGACGGAATGGGACGGAATGGAACGGGATGGGACAGGATGGAATGGAATGGAATGGAATGGAATGGGACAGGATGAGACGGGACGGAATGGGATGGATTGGGATGGGATGGAACGAGACAGGATGGATTGGAATGGAATGGGATGGAATGGGATGGAATGAGACAGCATGGAATGGGATGGATTGGGACAGGATGGGACGGGACAGGACAGGACGGAATGGAATGGAACAGAATGGGACACGATGGGACAGGACAGAATGGGACAGAATGGAATGGGATGGATCGAGATGGGATGGAATGGGACAGGATGGATTGGAATGGAATGGAATGGAATGGATTGGGATGGATTGGGATGGGATGGGATGGGATGGGACAGGATGGAATGGAATGGAATGGAATGGAATGGAATGGAATGGGATGGAATGGAATGGAACAAGAGGCTCAGGGTCTTGGGCCTGGTTTGGAGCAAGCACAGAAATGGATGGAAGCTGATTGTCCATGAAGAGTGATGCAGTGGCAGGGCAGCTCTCCAGTGGGTGATCTATGGTCACAACATCCCATTTGGCCACAGCTCCCCTGGGCAGGTAGGGTCCAAGGAATGACAGCCCCATCCCCCAGAGTTTTGGGTCATGACCTGTTGCAGAGCCCTAGAGATCCCAGCTGGCTCCGGGGCTCAGGCCTGGGGGGCAGCATGTGCTGAAATGATGGAGAAAATAAAGGCATAAGATCATTCTGGAATTTGTGAAGTGACATGAAACAAGCCAAGGCCAAGGTGGTGTGATTAAGTGTTGTGTATGTGTAAGGACTGAGCAGTGCTTTGCTTGAATGCCACCAGCCTTGGACAGCTCAGCTGTGGATGCAGGAGCCAGATGGGCAGTTTGGGGAGTTGGTGGATTTTCACACAGGGAAATTATGATGAAGAGTGACGAGAGGAAGACCATGTGGTTAAAGTGTTTCCTCACACTGGAACTGCCTCATCCCACGGGGTGGGAGCATAACAGTACCCGACTGGCAGCACTGGAAACCAAGAGCTCCAGCAAGATTTTGCCTGGTTCCTCCAGAAAGTGGCAGAATTCCCTCTGCTCCCCTCAGCTCAGCTGCCAGCACAGCTGGGCAGGAGGAGAGGTTGAGATTCAGTCACACAGAATCTGACTGTGCCAGGGCTCACATGATGCATGTCCAGGAATCCTGCCCAGCCAAAAGGCACTGTTCTTTGTGTGAGCACCTTCCTGCACACCACAGAGAACACACTTGGGGTGTGTGCTCACACCTGTGTGTGCCTGGAGTGTCACCTGCACACGTCCTGAGCAGGCACTCACACCACTCTCTCCGTGAGCTGATCCCACCCAAACACTGTTGGCATTCTCCCTGAGTGCCCAGGACACACTCTGGGAGTTGGTGTTTGTGACTGCTCTGGATTTGGGATCTGTGGTTCTCACACTCGAGGGGAGCAGAGCTTTTTCCATGAACGCTCATGCCCTGAAGGCACAGGCTGCTTTCCCAATTGCTTTGCTGCCCTCGTGGAAGTGTTTTACCTTTAGCTCTGCTCTTTTGTAGCACCCAGACAAGGCAGTGCTTTGGAAGGCCTTTCCCCTGTGTCTGCTCAGCCATTCCCACGTGGAATTCCCCTGTTAGTCACAGCAGCTGCTGCACGAAGATGATGAGCAACCTCTGTCATTCCACACTGGTATCCAAGTTATCCTGCCTCATGCTTCAAGGCATCAGCTGATGGCCTAAAGGAGCAGGGGGAGAGTTCCTCATCTTTGCAAGTGTCTCATAATTCAGGTTCTGCCAAACCAAGCCCAGATCCTGGTGTCCCTCTGAAAGGCTGAGGGTGACAAACTCCAGTAGCACAGATGGTTCTGGGGGCAAAAGGCAGAGAAAGGGAGTTCAGAGGGGAGTTAGGAAGCAAGAGAAAAGACAGTGAAGGCATGCAGGTATTGTGATGATGCTAGTGAACAAAAATGCTTCCATCTCTGAGAGGAAGGAATACATTCAAGGAATTCTTGAGGACATAAAATCAGAGTAAGGAGCACATAAAAACACGTAGCTCATTTTTTTGGTTTGGTAGGTTATAATCTACCATGGTGCCTCTGAACCATTTGCAGTTTAAAACCAAACAATTGGGTCTGTTTCACAAGTGGCCGTAAAATGACTCAGAAATACTCCAGGTGGGGTGCTAACACTGGCCTAAGTAACTTCCTGTGCCCCATATACTTAAAGGAATAAAAATGGTCATTTCATCCCAAAATACTGACTTTAACAGTTGCACTGAGGAATACAGGTGTCTTATTGACAAGAAGCAAGGTGTCCTATTCATGAGGTGTCTTATTCTAATTTGAAATCTGGGTCTTCAAGTGAGTTCAAAAATAAAATGTCTTGCAAGAGATCCGGGAGAAATAGCTCTGAGAAGCTCGTGCTGAGGTGTGAGCTCTTCAGCCTCGCTGAGCTCCAAAGATTTCAATAATTTTAAATCCTTCCGATCCCCTAAACACCCCCTCAGAGGTCAGGTGTAGGTTTTTTCTATTTCTAGTCTTCTCTGACAAGCTATGATGAAGCTTATGGACATTCCTCTATTGTAAAGCTACTTTGTGTAATTTCCACAAGATGTCCAAGGTAAATTCAGCTTTGTAACGTCTGTGAGTGACCCACAGCACCAAACACAGAGTCAGAGATGAGCTGAGATTTCACCTGTTGCCCAGGTGAACCACCCCAGCACTTAATGCTCTTGGGCAGATCTGCCACATGAAGCACGAGGCATTTAAATCAGATTATAGAGGCTTGTCTAGGGCAGACACTCCTGGGCCTCTAATCACGAAACCCACACTTGTGGAAAGCAAAGAATTCTCCAGTCCTTGACGCAGCCTGGCTGGCTGATGTGTGAAATTGTTGGTCAGAAAACAAGGGCCTTGAACAGCAGGAAGAGTGGTGGAGGGCACTGACAGCAGCTGGCTCCCTCCTGATTTCTGACTCCTCACATTCGTCCTGGGTTTTCTGCTCCCCAGATAATGCAGAAAGGCATTTTCTGGGGAGTCCCCTTTTGTTTTGTATGGTAAATGCAGTGGTATTTATGTAGCTGCAAGTTTCTGTGGGTGCTCTGCTCAGAGGGTAAATGATGCTATAGTGGAAATACACTCGTGGTCACCATATCACATCACAGGGCAATGGTGAATGTCCATGGGCTCTCCAGAGCCCAGAGATCCCTGCCAGCCCCTCACACGGAGTGAAAGGTCTGCTGAAAGCTGGATTTTATCCCTCTGGCCTCCTTGGGAAGCCCCAACAACTGTGATTGTTCTCAACAGACCCACTGTCAATTCTGCAGTTTCTCTTGTGGAAAGCACTGCCAAGGGAATCCCCCCCATTTGCTTTAAAAAGTCACATTTCCTACGTGGTTGCCCCTTCTTCACACATCAGAAAGTTGAATCATGCAACAAAAAAGGCATGTGGTGAGTAAGCCACCTTTCTATGTAAGGAAACTGGGGACTGCCCTGAGGGGAAGGAAGACATAACGTAAGTGAAGCAAGTGGCAATTGGAGGCTCGGTTTCAGCACGGAGTTCCTTTCAGGAAGATTTCAAAGCAGTTTATTAAAAAAAAAAAAAAAAAAGATTGTGCAAACTGTGTCATAGAGAGAGACGTGACTTAAGCTCAGGTCTGCCAGCAAGGCAATGAATGGTTAAAGAAATCTCTCCAGAGTCCATTGTCCTGCCTGGTGGGGCACACGGACTCCAAATGAGAAGCTTCCTCAGCAGCCTCATGGGAAGAGCTGCGAACGGGCAGCTTTTGTTTGCCGTCACTCCTGGGCTTTCCAGGAAAGCTAAGGAAAGAAGTGGCAAAGAGGAAGGAAAAAAGCCAAGCAGAGAGAGACCTTACGCACCCTGCCTTAGAGCTGAAGCCTGGCTGCTGGGCTGGGAGGATGCAGCTGGTTTCACAGCTGAGCCGGCTGTGCTGAGCCCTCCGCAGGGAGCAGGGCTGTGCAGGGCAGGAGCAGCCCTTCCCGCAGGACACAGCTCAGGGCCAGCCTGCTGCGCCAGGACACGGCACTGGAGCCTTGTGGAGAGCTGCCCACACGAAGGGGAGAGCAAGGACTCACCAACACTGAACTGACTTGGTTGTAGAAACTTAGGAATCCTCTGCAGCTAGGGAGGTGAGATGAGAGTTGAGTCAAATACCTAAAAACTTAGTTTTAAATGTCAGACCAGAGCTCAGGAATGACTGGCTTCCACATCTGTACCAAGAACACCAGAATGTGCTCCTTGTATTAATTTTATACCACATCCTGATCTCCTATAAGAAATGCCTTTTTTTTCTTCTTCTTCTTCTTTTTTCTTTTTTTGGTAAGGCCCTGTGAAGTCATTCTCATTCATTTTACCTCCATGTGGGACCAACCCAAGGTGAGAACATTGATACCTGTTTCAGATTTTGAAGGTCCTTCCAGCTGGATCCAAGCGACATTCCTTTGTTCTAAACTCACCTTGCAGTTTCTACATTTATTCCTTCCTTTTTCTAAGTTATGATTAATGTTGAGGGAAAAAAAGCAGAAAAAAACTGAGAGGAAAACTCAGCAGATATCAAAGACTAGGAGATGACAAATGTTTAATGCAACCTTTGCACTATGATGGTAACTGATGATAGTAAAAGTTAATATATTAAATGACTAAAAGAACAGCTGTGCTTAGGGCTGGGCTGAATGAAGTGTAG
Organism: Sylvia atricapilla; assembly: GCF_009819655.1. Taxonomy (NCBI): domain Eukaryota; kingdom Metazoa; phylum Chordata; class Aves; order Passeriformes; family Sylviidae; genus Sylvia; species Sylvia atricapilla. The sequence goes on along the minus strand of NC_089157.1, from coordinate 10,231,541 downwards.
GATTTTCAGTCCTTGGGCTTTTCAGTCCTACAGGTCCCTCAGCCTGCTGAGGGATTGTTCTACCCCTCACACGAAGAGTTGCCATCGAAAATAATGTCATTGCTCCTTTTAACTCAGTATCAGATAGAGTCCCACTCTCTTTTGCTCATCGTACAGCCTCCTGAGAGCTCGGCCCCAGGGTGTTTGCTCAGCTTGGTGCTGCAGCGCTGCAGTGCCGGGAAGCTCTTCCCAGCCAGGCAGAGAGGAAGGACGTGCCAATTTTTCCAAGTGTTTTAACAAAACGACTCTCTTTCTGCGCCGAGAACAAAACCTGCTTAGCTGGCAAGCGCCATCCTGCCCCCCTGCCCCAGGGCTGACCTCCCTGGGCTGCCTGCCCGGCAGCTTCCCTGCAGCCACGGGGTCAGCTGAGCCTGGGGCTCCTTTCCATGGAACCCCAGAATCCCAGATTTGTTAAGCTTGGAAGGGACCTCCTGGGATCATCCGATCCGATCCAACCCCCCCCTGCCTAAGCAGGTGACACAGGGACAGGTCCAGGTGTGTTTGGCATGTGTCCAGAGAGGGAGGAGGCTCCACAATCTCCCTGGGCAGCTGTTCCAGGGCTCTGCCCCCTCCATGGAAAGAAGTTCTACCCCACATTGAGGTGGAACTTCTTGTGTTTTAGTTTATGGCCACTGCTCCTCATCCTGGGTACCACTGAAGAGTCTGGGACCATTCCTCCTGGCATTCACTTGGGAGATATTTATATGCATTAATGAGATCTGCTCTCAGTCTTCTCTACTAAACATACCCATGAGAGGCCAGCAACAGGGACAGGGACAGGAATGGTGTGTCAATTCCTGTGTCCAGTTCTGGGCCCCTCAGTTCAGGAAGAGGATTGAAAAGCTGGAGCATGTCTGGAGAAGGGAATAGAGCTGGGAAGGGGCTGCAGCAGCAAGAGCCACTGAGGGAACTTTGGGGCCCAGCCTGGAGAAAAGAAGGTTCAGGGGGGACCATCTCACTCTCTAACCCCTGACAGAGGGTGCAGCCAGGTGGGAACCAGGCTCTGCTGGCAAGAACAATTGACAGGACAAGAGGGAATGACCTCAGGCTGCTCCAGGGGAGGTTTGAATTGGATATTATGGAAAATTTCTTCATAGAAATGGTAATTAGACATTAGAATGGACTGCCCAGAGATGTGTTGGAGCCACCCTGGAGGTGCTTAAGGAAAGACTGGATGTGGCAATTGGTGCCATGGTCCAGTTGACAAGGATGTGATCAGCCACAGATTTGGCTGGATGATGGCAGAGATCTTTTCCAACCTAATTGATGCTGTGTTTCTATGATTTAGTCTCTTCTGCCATGCCTACAGCAGACATGGCCTCAAGATGAGACATGGGAGATTCAGATTAGAGATTAGGAAAAAAAAATAAATTACTTTTAGGGTAGTCTGGCATTGGAAGGGGCTGTCCAGGAAGGTGGTGCAGTCACCATCCCTGAAGGTGTTCGAGAAACATCCGGACCTCGATGGGTGATTGTGGTTTTGTGTTTACAGTAGCAGCGCTGGGTGGATGGTTGGACTCGATCTTAAAGGTCTCTTCCAAACCTTAACGACTCCATGAAATCATTCTCCACCTTAACTTTATTTTCCATTACAAAGCATGTAAAAATTAGGATCACGTGCATCCATAAACCTTTAACTCCATTACACAGCAGCACCCTGTGCCTGAATGTTCTTGCACTGCGTTTCCTCATGAGCAGCCTGGTACCTGCAGCCTGGATCTCCTCCAGGAACAGTGCTGAAAAATCGCAATTTCAAGCTCAAGTTCTAAGCGAGTCGGGGGCTTTTCTTGAGAAAATAGCAGAGTTTTACAAATACACTGTCGCTCTGGTTAGAAGCAGCTCTGCGTGCCAGAGCTCAAGGAGCGCTGGGACAAGGCTCTGAGGCACCCGGTGGGATGGCGGAGGCTGTGCCGGGCCAGGGCTGGGGCCGGACACTCCTGAGGGCTCGTCCCGGACACTCCTGAGGGCTCGGGCCGGACACTCCTGAGGGCTCGTCCCGGACACTCCTGAGGGCTCGGGCCGGACACTCCTGAGGGGCTCGGCCTGGACACTCCTGAGGGCTCGGCCCGGACACTCCTGAGGGGCTCGGGCGGGACACTCCTGAGGGGCTCGGCTGGGACACTCCTGAGGGGCTCGGCCCGGACACTCCTGAGGGCTTGGCCCGGACACTCCTGAGGGCTCGGCCCGGACACTCCTGAGGGCTCGGCCCGGACACTCCTGAGGGGCTCGGGCCGGACACTCCTGAGGGGCTGGGGCCGGACACTCCTGAGGGGCTGGGGCCGGACACTCCTGAGGGCTCGGCCCGGACACTCCTGAGGGGCTCGGGCGGGACACTCCTGAGGGGCTCGGCCCGGACACTCCTGAGGACTCGGGCCGGACACTCCTGAGGGGCTCGGCCCGGACACTCCTGAGGGCTTGGCCCGGACACTCCTGAGGGGCTCGGGCGGGACACTCCTGAGGGCTCGGCCCGGACGCTCCTGAGGGGCTCGGGCCGGACACTCCTGAGGGGCTCGGGCCGGACACTCCTGAGGGGCTGGGGCCGGACACTCCTGAGGGCTCGGGCCGGACACTCCTGAGGGGCTCGGGCGGGACACTCCTGAGGGGCTCGGGCCGGACACTCCTGAGGGGCTCGGGCCGGACACTCCTGAGGGGCTGGGGCCGGACACTCCTGAGGGGCTGGGGCCGGACACTCCTGAGGGCTCGGGCCGGACACTCCTGAGGGGCTGGGGCCGGACACTCCCAAGGGGCTCGGCCGGGACACTCCTGAGGGCTCGGGCCGGACACTCCTGAGGGGCTGGGGCCGGACACTCCTGAGGGCTCGGGCCGGACACTCCTGAGGGCTCGGCCCGGACGCTCCTGAGGGGCTCGGGCCGGACACTCCTGAGGGCTCGGCCCGGACGCTCCCGAGGGGCTCGGGCCGGACGCTCCTGAGGACTCGGCCCGGACGCTCCCGAGGGGCTCGGCCCGGACGCTCCCGAGGGGCTCGGCCCGGACGCTCCTCAGGGCTCCCGGCGGTGACTCGCAGCCGCCGCCCCCGCCATTTCCTGTGAGGGGCCGAGGAGGGGGCGGAGCCCGCGCGGTGGGCGGGGCCCGCGCTGGTCACGCGCCGGGCGGCAGCGGGCGTGGCGGGGCGCGCAGGCGCGGTGCGGGGCGCGCGCGGCGCGGAGCGGGCGGCGGGCGGGCGCTCCCCTCGCTGGCAGCGCTCGCTAAGATGGCGGATTTCCTGCCGTCCCGCTCCGCGCTATCCGGCTGCTTCCCCGGCTGCCTCCTCACCAGCGGCGAGGCCGAGCAGCAGCGCAAGTCCAAAGAGATCGACAAGTGCCTCAACCGCGAGAAGACCTACGTGAAGCGCCTCGTCAAGATCCTGCTGCTGGGCGCGGGCGAGAGCGGCAAGTCCACCTTCCTCAAGCAGATGCGGATCATCCACGGGCAGGACTGGGACCGCGCGGCCCGCGAGGAGTTCCGCGCCACCATCTACAGCAACGTGATCAAGGGTGGGTGAGGGCGGCGGGGCCGGGCCGGGGAGAGGACAGGAGAGGAGAGCAGAGCAGAGCAGAGCAGAGCAGAGCAGAGCAGAGGAGCGGCGGCTCGGGCGGGTCCCGCGGGCCGGGGCAGTCGCAGCGCCGCCGCCGCCTCCTCCCCTCGCTGTCCCGGCGCCTCATCCTCCCCCGGGGCCGGCGCTCAGCCCCTCCGCGCCCGCGGGGATGTCACCGCGCCGCTCGGGTGCGGCCCCGGCCCCGGGCAGCGCTTTGAGCCCGGGAGGTGCCGGCCTTTGCCGTTCGCCGCTGCGCTGGAGCGGGGCCAGAGAAGGGCAGCGGAGCTGGGGAAGGGGTTGGAGCACAAGGGGGTGGCTGGGGGAGAGCAGCTTGAAGAACAGGACGCTCAGGGGTGATCTTATCGCTCTCTACAACCGCTGAAAAAGGACTTTGTAGCCAGGTGGGGGTCGGGCTGTGCTCCCAGGGAACCGGCGATAGGATGAGGGGATGGTTTTAAGCTGCATCAGAGGAGGTATATGCTTGACATTAGGGAGAATCCCTTCACTGGAGGCACGGGAATGGGCTGCCCGGGGAGGAGGTGGAATCCCTGTCTCCGGAGGTGTTTCAGACTGGACGTGGCACTTGATGGCAGATGTGGTTGACAGGGTGGTGTTCGGTCATAGGTTGGACTGAATGATCTCAGAGGTCTTTTTCCAATCTAATTGATTCCGTGATCCTGCGATTTCCTGGTAATGCGGGTGCGGTACTGAGCGGTAATGGCTGGGGGGAAGATGCACCTGGAAGTGTGTGAGCAGGAGCCCAGCCCCGTGCTCTCAGCATTTCGCTGCCGTTGTGTTGGAAACTCGGCTGACACATCAATTAACAGCAACCCGCAGGCAGAGCCTCTCTCCATAGATGCGTTGCCAAAACCTCCACACATGGTTTGGGGGAGTAGTGGACGCTTGATTTCGCTGCTGTCATCCTGACTTCATTGGCCCGCCTCGCTCATTTTCTCTCTTATCTAAATTACTCACTGAATTTTCGGTTTGGACTGTGTAATAGTCGGACAAAATCTTAATGGAGTTTCTCAAAATAGCGAAGTGTTGCCAGTCTCAACCCCTGAAAATCCAGCCGTCCTCAAAGAGAATTGTTTTACAAACCTGCTGATGAATCAAGCCTGGAAAAACTATTGATAGCAGTAGAAATCATGAGCATGTGTGTCACACAGGTTAAAGTTTATTAATAAAGCTGTGACATACACTGTGAAAGTACACACATAGGAGCTGCACATCTGTGTGGGAGGTTGTTTTCATGCAGTCACAGGTAGATTTGACAGATACCTGCCTTTGGCAGAGAGGAAAGTCATGGAAAGGGAGTGAACCTTGACAGAACACTTTAGCACTGAACGAGTGTGTTGCTCTACAGTCATTTGTTGCCACATCTTAATTTCCTTAAATCTCTTCCAATGCCTTTACAGTTGCTTGTTCTTTCTGGAATTTTCTTTTTACTTTTCCATCAGTAAATTTAGTACTAGAAATCATTTCCCTGCATTTACCTTATCGATGTGAGCACAGTGGGTTTATATCCTTCAGAAGGACTTCAAAAATAAGTTTAAAATAATCCTTTTCTTATAGAGAATATTTACCAAAACAATCACAGAAGTGTAGGGAAGCCTTTAGGTGATACAACTCCTTCTGTACTTAACCTTTAGAAACATATTTTTATCAAGTGCAATGATTTTAATATGTGTCTTAGTCTCTCTGAAAATATTAAAGGCAATAATAGAAATACTCTTAGTGATAGAGATTCTTTGTATAATTTGATACAACTGGATACCAAGTTGATAAGAACACAAAAGCTAGAGAACCTTAAAGCAGGACATCAGGTGGTTTAACCACCTGATATTTTGAAATATTTGAATTCGAAATATTTTGAAATAAACTTTCATTTATTGAAACAAAAAGCATTAAAAATACTTTGTCATGTACTCATGCCTTGGTGGCACAGGCTGGATAAACTTAGTAATTAAAATTAACACTTTTTCAGGAGTTGAGCTTGCACTGTGGATATCATCCTGTTGATAGTGCTCACATCCTTGAGACAGCAAACCTGGCCTTTGATATTACCTGGAAATGCAGTGGTTTGAGTCAGTTTTTTGGGCGATTCCCTACTGTGGATGTTCCTATTGAGCTTTGTGCAGAGTGGGTGCATTGTTCGGCCTCTCCGCAGATCCACAGGCCGCTGAAACAGTAGAAAGCTGAGAAACTCCTCTCACAGTGCTCTTCCTTGTCCTCGCAGGCGTGCGAGTCCTCGTGGACGCCAGGGAGAAACTCCATATCCCCTGGGGAGATCCTGCCAACCAGAGCAACGGGGACAAGGTGATGGCTTTCGACACGCGCGCCGTCACCGTGGCGCAGGGCATGGTGGAGACCAGTGTTTTTTTAGACTACCTGCCTTCCATCCGAGCCCTGTGGGCAGACAGCGGCATCCAGCACGCCTACGACAGGCGCAGGGAGTTCCAGCTGGTAAGAGCTCGGCCCTTTCTGTGTCTCCGACTGCCCCGTGTGTGATTTTTGTTCCTGTGCTGCTGCTTTGTGAAACGCCCACCCAGCCGCTTCCTGACGTGGTTCACCCGTGCTCGGTGGTGTTGCACACAGCTGCTTTTAGCTACTTCCCCCCACCCCCTTTTTTTTTTTTAATAATAATAATAATAATAAAAGATTCTGACGTCATCGTCCTCATTTCGTATGTGGGAAAGCTGAGGTATTGAGGGCTTTTAAGTTTTGTAACAAAGCTGGGAGCTTCACAGGATTTTTAGCCTATGGTTATTATTACCCTTTTATTAACTGGTGCATCGACTTCAAAAACCAAGCCAAACAAAAAAAAAATGGTTTGCAATAGACAGGCTTAATAGTAATGTGATTTTTAAAGAAAAGATATGCATGGGTTAATGAGAAGAATTTAAAAACCACTCCCTTCTCTATTCCAGTTTGAGCAATCTAGCAAACATTCCCTCTGTATACTTCCTGTTTAGTTTTGAATGTCTGTGTTAATACTCATGTAATGAGATTTTTGTTACATTGAAGTTCTCAGCTGAAGATGGAATACACAATTTAATAGTGGGTAGAGACAGAGTATACAATTCAGTAGTGGGGTTGGAAAGGAAAAAGAAACTTCTTGATTCTTGAGCTGCAGCTCAAACTTTCTATGATAGCTGAGCTCCCTTTGCTCCATTCCCATGCAAATGCTGTAAAAAGAAATGAAAAATTCGAGTTAAATTTGATTGTTGGTTCACAGACTTGTGTATGCCAATGGCATGGAGTTTTATGGGGGTGGGGGTTGAGAACCTTAAAATAGATTAAATCTGTTCTTGTAGGTCTCTCAAACATAAGTGGCTTTGTGTTTTTATGTCTTAAAAATAACCTTTGTGTTAGTGTGAATCCAAACAATAGCTCCTGATGTCTCCTGTTGAGCCATTATGAATGGTTGTGTAATCATAGGCTGACTTAAAGAGGTTGTGTAAATATTCTATAAATATATATTGCCCTGATCATGGAATGTCTTCTGGAGATTGCAGAATGGGCAGGTGCTGCAGTGACCTATCACCTGCCCAGCCCTGGGCTGAGCTCTGTAAATAAGTTCCTAAGGAGACCTGTTGCTCCTTGAGTTTCACCTTCAAGTGATCATAAAAGAGTAATTGCTCTTGTGTAGTCAAGATTCTGGTGCAGATGTGACTTCTGTTGGTGTAATGGCTGTGCTGGAGGGATCTCCTTTAAAATCCCTTCAATAAAACAGTTTTGATTAAACACGTTTAGTGACTTGAGGCTGTGTAGCGAAGGGAAGGGAGCAATTACTGTTCTGTCATCTTTAGGCTCTGGGAAGTGGGTTCTTTCCATAACTGAAACATGTGCAGAGTTTCACTTTGAGTGGGTTGTGAAAAATTTGTTCTTCTGGACCTTACAGAAAAAAAGCTGTCGCTTTCTTCTATAAATCTCTAAATCTGTGCAATTATCTGTAAAATACATATTTATCACATTGTGCTTTAGGCAGAACTCAGGAGTATTTTTTAGGTGCTCTTAATAGTTGAATACTATCCTAATGATTTTTGAAAGCAAGGTAACTGCTTTATTTGTACTTATATTACTTTATTTCCTAAATCTTTTCAAAGTCTCAGCTGGACATATTTATGCCAAGTTATAAACATGAAGGGGGGGGGGGGGAAAAAGGCAGCAGAATGATGTCATTGTGTTGAGTGCAGGCAGTGTGATCTGTGCTGGCCAAGGATGAAGTCTCAGTTTTACCCCAATAACCTTCAGCTTAACTTCTGCCAGAGCTCCATGTGGGCAGCAGAGCAGAGGGAAGCTCCTGGAGCAGTGTGGTTTTGCTGTACCTGCTCCAGGCTTTGCAGGAGAGCGTTCAGGTCTGTGCTGTGACAAGAAAGGAGGACACAAATGGTTAAGGAGGGAGTGACAGGCGTGTCCCAGTCAGGAGGTAGAGCAGGAGGAAGTTGGGACAGACAGACAGTTCAGGCGTGTCAAGTACTGACTCTTGAAGTGAAGGCTCCAGACTAAAAACTTTTCCTCTTTTCCCCCATTCTACAGTGTCAAAATACTGCTCTGATTCCAGTTTGGCTGCTGGTGGCAAAAAAAATATGATGAGAGATAGCAGCAATCATTAGATGAGTAGGAGAAAGGGGAAAGTGGCACAAAAATAGTGTAAAGCACTGGGACTGACATGGTGGAGGAGCATTATTGGGCTGTTTTTTATCTGCTCTAACTTCTTTTCAGACTGTTGAGTGAGTTTCACTTTTCACTGGGCTGAAAAACATGGCTCCCACTAAGAGAGCCCAGGCAGGAACAGTGGGGACGTGTTTGCCATGGGAACAGGACACTTTGGGACAGAGGTGGAGGTGAGCAAATGGAAAACAGAGCAGTGATGGGTAAGGAGGGAAAAATCTTAAGATTTACATACAAATTCTGGAGGAAAGGCAACAAGAATATGTAGTGTAAAATCCATTTATAGCTTGGGCAGATAGGAGGAACAGACAAAAAGGGTTTAAGATTAAAGTTTCTGCAAGAGTCTGGTTAAAACTTCAATATATATGCACAGCATATATGTATGTTTGTGAGGGCTTGTTAAGCTGCTCTTGCTTTTTTCGTTTTTCTCCAGGATCTTTTTCTGATGATGTTGGGAGACTGAGGAAACAATGTGATCTTTTTATAGCAGCAAAAAAGAAAAACAAAAAAAGAACTTGGTTGTATTTTAATGGAATTAGGAATCAGCGTTTCCATGTCTAGTTCACTGGAGTGTCCTTCCTCATTTTGTTAACTCAAGTGGTCATGGGATAACCAATATGATTTATTTTCCTTGGTATAAAAATAGGGGCCTTCTGGCCACTAGCAGCAGCATTTATGAAAATTCATTAGGTCATGCTTGTGTAGCTCTTTAAAACTGAAAGGAGCTAATTACAGCTTGGTGCAATATGTGCCACTTCAGTGCTTCCCAGGTGGTTAATGTTATAATCCCTCACATTTTATTACAAACCAAACTCATTCAGGTGATTGTTCCAGTAGCACAGGTCCCTGCAGACTGTCCTGCCTCTGTAGCTGAGGCACTTCTGTAACTTACACTGGAGATTCTGGTCATCCTCAGGCTTCCTCTGCTTCGTTTCTCCTCTGGCCTCTCAGGTGGCTGACAAGGAACGAGTTCCAGATTTAATCTGAATCAGCCCAGCACCTTCTGACACCTCATTAACATCTCACATTTCCTGTCACTGCTTTTGGTTTCCGGTAAAAATCTCCTGAAATGACTGGGATAAACACAGCCATTCTGTTATTTCTGCAGCGTGCAAAGTGACTTACCTGGGCATTCCCTAGCTTTTCTGTTTGTGCTGGTGAGCTGCTCGGTGTGTTTGCTGTTCTCCCGGAGCTTTGCTCCAAGGCACTGGCAGCTGAGCAGTGTTTGGTGCTGTGGAGCACTGAGCAAGGCCCTTGTGAGTAAGAGCAGCCTTGTTCTCCCCTCTCAAATCAGTCATTTCTTGAACTTGCTGTGAGGGCTGTTAACAGAGAAGCATTTTGAAGTATTCTCCAGGAGTTCTCCTTGTTCTCTGAGAATGGAAGAGTGTGATGAGAGCCAAGTTGCTCAGATGCGTGATAAGCTTTGAATGTGTTCAGGGTTTGTTCTTGTTCAAGGTAACTGCTGGGTGGGTTCTGATCTTTGCTACCAGCAGTTGTTGATCTTCAGACAGATACCTTTTGCCCTACTTGCAAGTAAAACTGAATGTTGTTGGGAATTCTTAATGCAGAAAGCTGCAGAGGAAGAGATGACCCTTTATTTTTGTCCATATTTGCACAGAACTGCAGACACAGATGGTGCAGTAAGGATTATAGGATATGCACTCACCTCTGGATCACAAGTTTTTCTGTGACATGTCTGCAAGTGCTAGATCAGATTATAGAAGACAGGAAAAGGCGTGTTCTGCTTGAAGTTTCAGTGATAGCTTTGTAGCAGCTTCCATGGAGCATTTTTCTGTTGCAGACGAGTATTTTTGGCAAGGATTGTTCAGTTTGCTGGAAGACTGTATTGTATTTTGTCTTATTCTGCTTGGGCATTTCAGGGTTCTGCCTGAATGTTAGTGAGGGTGTTGTACACACAAGGACATTAATGAAGCTCTACTGAAAAGCTGAGTCCTGAAATGGATGCTGCAGAATATTAGGGAAGTTCATTGTTCTTTCAGGTGCACAAGCAGCACATCTTGAAATGTGCCTGATTATAGAGCACGATCCTGCAGAGGTCAGTTGTGTGTGAGGCTGGGCTAAGTTGCCAGATGTTGGAGGGTGGATTCCCATCCTGTGGGGCAGCTGTGAGCTCAGTGCACAAAGTCCCTCTGAAGTCACGAGTGCAGAGCCTGGGAAAGGAGTGTCTTACCTGTCATTCCTTAAAGTGACTACATTGTCTTGGTGACAGTGACTTTGAGAAGCCTTTGAGCAGTTTCTGCAGCGTGTTGATTTTCCTCCCAGTGTTCATCTCTTTAACCTCCCCACAGCCCTGCACTGGGAAGTAGGCATGGCTTTCCCCTTGGATCCCGTGGATGTGGGATTGGGTGTTCAGTTGTCCCACTCTGCTTGAAGATGGCAGGAATTACTTCTGTTGGGACATGACTGGATAAACTGTTGGGAGAAGGGTTCTGACACTGACAGGAAGATCTTAATTTACAGACATGAGATCCAGTCACCTAGCATTTCTCTAAACATTGACTATTTGGGCATTTAATCACATAACTCAGAATATAGTGTTGTAATTAACACTGACTATTGCCTAAATTTCTGTGTGGAAAACCAGAAAGCTGCTGCTTTCTATATGTTGAAATATGAACAGTTTTTTTCCCCTTTCCCCAGTCAATGCTTTGCCAAACATCAGGTCACAGAATGGCCCTTGTACAGTGAGCATGACTCCTTAAAGCCCTTGCAAAAGGCTACTTGCCATCTCTTGGTCTTAAGGTGAAAAGGATTTATCAAGGATTGTTGGAAAGAAAAGTGCTTTACAAATTTATATTTTAAAATGAGCCATTCGAATCCTCAGAAGAGACTTGGATTTTCTGAAGATTTCCTGGTTTTCCAGCCCCAGTGACAAGATAATGCTGCTTTTAAGTTGGTATTAATAGGACTCCTTATAGGGATTAACACTGGAGTCCAGCAGTAGAGGGTTGAATGTCTTTACTCCAGGTTTGCCAAAAACCCTTCAGTGTGTGCCAGTGCTTTGGTAGTGGGGATTGACTGCAATATTTCAGTCAAGCTGAATGATCTTCAGGTGAATTATACTAATTTAACACAAAGTGCCATTTTTTGTCATTTTCCAAGTTTGAGATTAGGATTTCTGTTTCAGCCCCTGAGAGCTGAGACGCTGTTTCTGGGACTGCCTTCTTCCCTTTCCACCACTTTTTCTTTTCCTGCCTGGTGACTTCTTGTTAGCAGCAAAATATTGAAGTACCTGGAGAGTGGACTGGTCTTTATTGCCACTTGGTGCTGGTCTGGTTTTGCTGGAGAACATCTTTGCCGTATTTTTTTCAGATTGTTGCTGTTTTTATTTTTTTTCTATTTTTATTTTTTGTTACTGTTAAGCACAGATGTGGTTCTGGAACTGAGAGGTCTTTCAGCAGGAGCTGTCATGATGTAGACATGTTGTGCCAGACCAAAGCAGGATGAGTTGTCTTCCAACCAGGAATGCTTTTGGAGTCCTGTGTGTTACACTTGGCTTGTAAAAGCCTATATTTTCTGCATGGTGTCAGTGCAATCTCTGAGGATGGAGTTCTTAATTCAAATTCAATCCAAATATTGAGTAACCTGGTCTCGTGGAAGGGGTCCCTGCCCATGGCAGCAGGTTGGAACAAGGGGATCTCTAAGGTCCCTTCCAACCCAGACCATTGTGGAATTTTGTGATCTGTTTCTGGGGAACCAATGCTTTTAAAATGCAGACTTGCACAATGCACTGTGGGAGCAGAGGTATGTGTTTTTGTGCATATTCTGTCTCCAGCAAGCTGTGTTGTGTTGATAGTCATGTGCTTTAGTTTCCTAAACATTTGGTTGCAGGAGAGTAGAAGGTGACCTACTTCTTGCAAAAAAGAAAAGGGAATTCTATAACCAAGCTGTGGTTAAATAAGTATAAAATACAAATGCCCTTCTGAACATGAATATTCACGTTTTGAGTGTGAGAATCTCTTCTCAGCAGGTTGTTTTAAATCTCTGCAAATGTGTTCGAGGAGCTTTTGCTGCCTCTGCTGTGCAGTGTAACATGAGCCCTTGGTACAGACATTCATTCCAGGCTCATTTCCATGCTCTCTACTCACCTGCAAGGTGTTACTTGTTGGTACCTGCAGAGCTGTCTCATGACAACCTTTGGAATTTGCACAGCTCTGCCTGCACCACTCTGTGTCCATTTAGAAATGGCTTCCTGCACACAAAACCCTGCTCACTCCCAGCACTCGTAGCTGTCAGCAAATCTCCGTGTGGTACAAATGCAGAGTCATCTTCCACCTCAGGCAAAGGATAGAGAGGGATCTTTTTCAGCTGTAAATGTGGGATCTTTCAGGACAAAGGTGCCACGCCAGAGGCAGTGTTGATTTGTGCTGCTGTTTCCTAATTTGAGTTTACAGTAACAGGGCTTCAGCCTTAGAGGCCGGTGGAGTCTGCTCTCACCAAGCACATATTATCCCTGGGTTGTACTGGGTGACTGTTTTGGCTCTTTATTGTCCCAGACTTCAGTGAGTGATGAATGCTTTGATATCTTCTGGGTTCAGGCCACACCTCTTACATGGAACTAGCAACGGGGGTAGGAAACTTCAGCTTCTAGTAGCTGAGGAAGTTGCTTATGAAAATGTGAGAAAACCCAAAGTGCAGCTGACCTCACTACATAAGAAAAGCAGCAGAATAACTGTAGTTGTGGGAAAGCAAGATAGTCTCTGTGCCAGCATTGTGTCTGCTGGCACTGTTCTTTGCTAAGGATCTGAATTATCAAATTCAGTTTTCAGTTGAGAGGGTGCAGAACCTGCCCTTTTACAGAATAACAAGCTGTGTGCTCACAGTGCTGATGGAGGCCGCTTGATACCAAGTAGTATCTTGTGTTACTCTGGAATATGAAGCCTTTATTTATATCTTAAAGACGAATAAATGAGTCATAAAACATGGTATTGGTTGACTTGGCAGCCTCAAACTGTAAATAAAGAGTATTTAGTTCAAATAAAAATCTGAATAATCCTGGAGACTAACGCTTATATTTTATCCTAGAGTTGCCTGATGGGTCGAATTTAAATAGTGATAAAGAAAATGTTTAAGAGCACATTAACAGCTAAAGGAGTCCTAAATTACTTCCAGTATCTTCTCTACTTGCATGTCTGCGTTAACAAGAAACATCAGGTAATAATAGAGCTGGAAAAGTTGAGGAATTTTAAATAGAGAAAACACCCTGAATTATCATCACAATAACTGACAGCAACTGCTTCAGAAAAGGAAAAATTTGAACAATAATAGGGAGTGAGCTGCCTTTTACAGCACACAGTTCACTGTACCATGTTGCACACCTCTCCACCATGGTCCTTCCTGCCTTAAATTTCTTTTCCTTCAGAGTCTTTTCAGTTAATAAATGAAAATTGAAGTGTTCATCTTCAAAGACTTAACCAAGGAACTGAAAATGCTTTTTAAAGAATCAAGGGTGCCAGGAATGTGTAATACTACATGAGCTTCTGTTTCTTTTTCCTTTGTTTAAAGATGCTGGGGAAATTATTTTAAACAAAATGCTGGGATCTCTGCAGCCAGCCTGGGAGCACTTCTCTTTTTGGGCACATGATGGTATTTTATCACCCACTGGTGACCAAATCAAGAGGATGCAGGATTTTCAGGGCTGGACACAGTGCACTGTTACTGTCTGTATTTCAAAATATCTACACAAAATTGTGGGGGGAAAAAAGTAATGCAGGGTGATTACTGAAATTTTGCATGTGGGTGGTATTGGGATCTTTAATTGGTTTCAGTAGCAAAGTTATATTGCTTCCCTAGTAATTAAGTTATATTTCTTTCTAGTTTTAGTTAATTTGTACTACCAAATTCTACAAGTGGCATGAAATATTTTCACTCTCTTGCTGCTTTTTAGGGAATCTTTTGTGCTTTGCTGTTCCTTTGAGCTCTTTTAGAAACAACTTCTAGTAATTTTTTAAAACACTAATATTCAGCTAATGATATGGGCAGATCTTTCACTAGACCCAGTAAATTATCACAGGATCTTGTCAGATAGCTTGGAACAAGAGCTGGTTTCTGAGTGCATCACTGGCTGCAAACAGAAATACCAGAACTTAATTGAAATGGATTCTTCTGATTGAGACAGAGGAAGGAACTAAAAAGCTTTTGGTCATCTGGATTTCTCATGAGGCTGAAATAGGAACCAAATGTACTTTAAAACTGAATCCTAGAGAAATGCATTGGGATCCAGTTCAGGGCTCTGATTTTGAAATGTTGTGATTTAGTGCAGAGTTTATGCAATAATGGACTTTTCAAGCATCTTCAAGTTCAGCATGGCCAGTTTTATGTGCTGATACATTTCCACATGCCAAATATTTGTCATGTTTTTGGGAGCCTTTGCTGGTCTTGTACAACTTGGAAGCAAGTGGAGCTCTAAATGATGGATGGCAGATTTGCAGACTCACCACTGCTCCAGCCTTAGATGAAATGCAGTTGGAGTTGCAAACACATGAAGTCATGGAGCCAGTGGGTCAGTGCTCTGAAAGAAGAGCAAATGTTTACAGTCTGGTTCCAGTCTGTTTTGTGTGCAAAACATCTGAGGTTTATAGAGATGCTGCCCAGAGTGTAAATAGGAACTGGGAGGTGGCAGTTTCTCCTTGGTCAGTGCGTGTTTTCGTAGGATTTCTAGGTCTGGATGTTCTGGGGCCTGGAGGATTGGTTTCATCAATGAAATTTGAAAATCTTCTGCAAAGTATTGATGTTTTTCCTCGAGTAAACTTAGTGGGAGAGGAGTTTGGATTGTAAATACCTAGGGAGGGAGTAAAAAGACCTTTGAAGAAACAAAGTGCACTTGATCCTTTGCTTTCATGGGTTAATTTCTGTTCAGGTTCTGGCAAACAGAAGCCTTCTGGCTGAGTGCTCTGGGTCTGTGGTGTGTCCCATGTGCCAGTTCCTGTGTTCCTCGGGCTGGCTCTGATCTCCAGAAAGGGCTGCAACAACCTTGAATTTGCCTCCTCTTTGAAAGCATGGTGATCCTGAGGAAGATCATGGAATCTCAGAATGGATTGGGATGGAGGAACCTCAAAGCTCATCTTGTTCCTCTCCCAACCTTCCACTATCCCAGAGTGCTCCAAGCTCTGTCCAGCCTGACCTTGGACATTCCAGGGATGGGCCAGCCACAACCTCCCTGGACAACCTGTGCCAGCACCTCATAGGGAAGAATTTATTCACTCCAGGATTAATGCTGTGGGCTCTGAGGGTTTTTAATTGTTGGAAGGAGTTCCTAGAATATGTCATGTTCTGGTTTTCAAGGAGTCTTGAAAATTAGAAATCCAATAGCAGGATGCCTGGTGTGGAGAAATTGTAGTTTTGCAGGCTTTAATGGAATGCTGTTTCCTACCTAGAAGCTGTAGTGAATTTGCATATTTTTGAGCAATTAAATTCCACCAGGAGAAGGGAGGGATACCTAACTAAGAAAACTGAGATGGATTTCTTCCCTCTTAGGAAAGTAATTGAAAACTGGAGCAGTTTGCTCTGTGGTATACTGGTATGCAGATTAACTCCTTTTTAGAGTTTAATCATGTCCTAATTAATTTAATTGGAGTGGCATGGTATATATGAAAGTGTGTAAATGCTCTGCTGATGGAAGACAGTCTGAGTTGTGTGGGTCTGGCACTTTGAAGGGAAAGCACTCCTGAACTGGGTGCAAGAAGGAGCAGCAGCTGATGCTGGAGCCTTGTTTGGAGCATTTAGTTGAGACTGGCTTGGTGACATCCTTCTGTCCCTCTCAGGGTATGGCAGATGTCCCCAGCTTGCAGGTGCTGCCAGCATGTCACAGTGCAGGCCCTCAGGTTGGCGTGCTCTGTCTCCCTCCATTTGTTATCCACATTTTGAGAATTATGGATTAATTGGATTACACGGTAAATGGGGGATAATAGATTAAAGGGATATTATTGGGTTAAACCCCTTCCTAAACCCCTTCACCTTCCTTTGTTAATACTGTTACGCAAGATAAAAATGTCAGTCATGAAATAAACTTGCGGTGACTCCTCCCTTGGTGCTTTTGGAGCTGAGCACCCTCCAGCCAAATTGATCCAGCTGTTGCAAACACAAATTCTGCTCTGCCAGCAGGTTTTACGAAAGATGGCTTCTGTGAGTCAGGACTTGAACCTTTCCTTTTTTTTCTGGGGGCAGATGCTCAGCTTGTGTGACCAAACACGGGGCAGGTTTCACTTCTCTACCCCATGTGACGCAGTTCTGACGGCTCTGAGAAGAGACAAATGGGGCTGGAGGTGCACACAGTGAGCACTGCAAAGGGGAAATGGCTCTGTGCTCCCAGGGCTGGCCTGAGCTCTGACGTATCTGTGATGTGTATTGATGAGGGGCAGCCTTATTTTGTCCTCCTCTATCAGCAGCTGCCTCTGAACTCTCCGTTCTTGCGAAGAAACAGGGATTAATCTCAACGTGCTGGATTTTATCTCTGGAAATGGGCAGATCGGGTTTAAACGACTATTCACATGGTGGAGCTGGGAGGTGTGAGGTGTCTTGACACACACTATCTGTGCTTGAGCCCTTTGAAGGCTGCTCCATTCATTTTCCAGCAGTTTGCCCTTGGGTTTTGGAGAGTTTGGGATTCGTTTCCCATGGAGCAGTAATGCTCCTGTGGGCATAAATGGGGACTGTGGGCCACAGTTAACAATTTGAGAAAGGAAACCTCTCTCAGAGAAATGTGCTTTGTGTTAGTGCACACTCAAATATTTTGACCCCAGTTTGCAGCTTGGGAAGTAAATGTCCTATTGCTTACCTGGGCCTTTTTCCCCAAATACCTTCAGCATCATTGTTAAAAATTAGTTGTTGTCTATTCTTATTGTAAACTTCCAGAATGCTGCTAATACTGCTCAAAGAGTGACTGTTAAATCAAGTATTAGAGCATGGAGTGGCAATTCAGAAATTAATTGTTTCCCCTCACCTTAGGAGCTACCAATCAAGTTGCTGGATTGCTGCTATAAAGCAGTGAAAGTATATTTTTAAAGTTTAGTTCCTTGAGTAAACATGTTATAGGTATGAATGTGGGGGCTATTTGGCTTAGTCTATTGACTTGGGCATGTCTGAAAGAAGAATCCTCTTCAAAAAGCACTGAGAGGAGTGACTGGAAAGAGAAATTGTAGAAACCTGAAAGCTGTGAGAGAACTCAGGTTGTTTCATTTACCTCCAAATCTGAGACCAGCAAAAGAGACCAAACCAGTTGAATGTCTCGACATGAGACTTGGTTAAACCTGCTGGTCTAACAATCAAGACAGTTGTGGATTTGAGCTCATTAATGTAATTAGGATATGCATTCATGGCATAAATATATCATCTGGATGATCTCCCTCCTTTGTGTCATGCTGCAGATATTCCCTGTTTGGGTGGAGGAGGTTGTGCCCTCTAATCTCCCTTCCTCTGGGGATCTGCATTGATTGATTTGATTGAAATGTTTCTCCATTCATTATCCCTCTGTTTATGACTGTCATTTCAGAAGGCATCTGCTAAAACTTCAGTGGCAGCAGTATTGATTTGTAGTCTTTTAAATCAGCTTAGGGTGGGGTGGCAAGAAAAAAAAAAAAGCTTGTTAAAGATTCTTTCCTTTGCCAAAATCCTCAGCTATGGATTTCCTTGGATTAAGCCCCTAACAGAAAAACACCCTGTACATAATGAAGTGTGTGCTGTAAGCATTACTAGGGTGCTGGAAAATGCAGATTTTTCAGACTCTGCTTATTTCTCTATCATCTTCCTTCAAGCTGATTCTCCAGTGTTATGGATGGTTTGGTTTGCATATTTAGGCATGTACACACCAGCCTAAAAACACTGCAGTTGCCTGTTCTTATTCTAAACTAGGCTTGTAAAAAAGCTTATTTATGGTGGTGTTTTTGTTTCTGGTGTTTTTGTGGGTTTTTAATTAAATAAAATAGGAAGTATTTATTTCCCTTCCTTGAGAAATTCAAGTAAGGTCAGGAAGATAAAATGTTTGGTGATTCTTAAAGTTGTAATATAGAGCTACTAAGTTATAGCTCCTGTTTTCTTAAAATATCTGATTTATTATTTCAGATACTTAATAAGCCTTGTCAGTTCAGTATGTTCCACTGAACTTGCAGCCAAACCTAGATGGTTTGATAAATTGTTTCTTTCTTTAAACCTTGTGATGACTAAATCTTTATTTGATGCTTTTTTCCTCTATCTCTTTTTTCTTTTTTAAGCAATTGCTGGTGGAAAAAATGCAGTGTCCCTGATCCCCTTGAAGAGCTAAAAAAGCCATTTGGCTATGCTAAGGTTTCAACAAACCATATTTACATCTCTGACATTGTTTTCATGGAAACCAAATAAATTGGTGCTTCCTGGGTTTAAAAGATGTGTTCATCTGGTGTGTATTTCATGTAGGTTTTTTTTTTCTTTCTTCCCTCCCTCAGAAATATTTTTATGGTTACTTTGCTTGAGGCAGTAAGCAGACAGTGATCTTTGTGCTGTGTTTTGCTCAGAAAAGATACCTGCTTGTAAAAGATGCTCTGGTTTACTGCAGCAGACATTGGCCTACATCTGACTGACCAACTCTGCTGTAACCACGTCTTTGTAAAAAAGAATGAATTATAAAACTGGAGATACTTCATTTGACAAGTAGTTAAATACAAAGTTGTAGGGGAAGCTGTTGTAATGTCAGGCACCTTGATAGGAGTAAGATGTCAGTGTTTTCTTGTACATTCATGCTGAAGTGGCTTGGCTCTCTGAGGGAGGATCACAAGGCTCCAGGAGGCACAGGCTGATTTGACTCAAACCTTTCTGAAAATGGAATAGTTGACAGTTATGAATAAAATTACTTAACAGTCGACTTCCTGTGGTTTGCATGCATTTCTGAATCAGGAGGAGGCTGAAGGGCCACAGCTGAGACATGTATATTCCATCTGAACAAAAAAGGGTGCCTTTCTCAAGCATTCAAAAGGGATTGCTTAAAAATCCGATATCCTGATAGAAATTAATCAAGTTTAAAGCAGCCAAAGCACCCTCCTGTAACACCAGAAGGTGCCTGAAGCTGATGTGTGGGTTGTTCATTCTGCTGTATTGGGGTGTGCTCCAGAGGTTTGCTTTATTGCAGTCGCTCAGTACTCATTTGAGATGTGTGCCCAAGCCTGGTTTTTTGGGTTTTGTCCTTGTATTGGCATCTTTGGGCTGTCCTTGAAGGGCAGGAGAGGACTTGGCCTCCGTGCCATGGTTGGTTCCTACAGTGTCACTGTTGGACCTCCAAACTGCTCAACTGCACTAATTACTTCAAAATCTGCATTTTAAAAAGAAGACTATCACACAGAACCGCAGAATGGTTTGGGGGACACCTGTCACTACCCCAGGCTGCACCAATCCCTGTCCAAGCTGGCCTTGAACATTCCCAGGGATGCATCATCCACAGCTCTGGGCAACCTGTGCCAGTGCCACAGAATCCTCAAAGTAAAGAATTTTGTCTTGATAACCAATCTAAACCTGCTTTCCATCAGTGTGAAGCCATTCCCCTCTTTTCCTCTCACTCCAGACCCTTGTAGACAGTTTTTCCACCTTTTCCTGTGTGCTCCCCTCAGGTACTGAAGGCCACAGATAGGTGACCCCAAAGTCTTCCCTTTTCCAGGCTGAACATTCCCAATTCTCTCAGCCTTTCCTGGTAGGAGAGGTGCTCCATCTCTGTCATCAGCTTGGTGGCCTCCTCTGGATTCCTTCCAGCAGGTCAAGGTCCTTCCTGTGCTGGGGGCATCACTGTATTTTTAGCTAATTTTAAATTTCCGTCCTATGTACTCACAGAACGTGGGTGTGAAGACAACAGGAGTGTAATGGAGAACTGTGGGGAGTTTAATGGGGGCAGATCCTTCAGTTTCTCATTTCTCTCTAGCTTTTGCCTTTGGTGTGGCTCCTTTGTGGCGTGACACCACAAACTGAGTGCTGAGCAGCCACGTGGCAGGGCTGGACATGGTGAGCCACACTGGCGTTGGTGGGACACAGTGGGGAAACCCAGTTTCTTTTTTCCAGTCATTTTGGGTAAACCAGAGAGTTGACAGTTTGTTAGAAGGGAAATTTTAGGTGACAGCTGTTGAATACAGCTATTTAAATCTGGTCACTGTCATGGATTTACCGAGTGGGAGCTGGTTCTCTATGTACCAGCCTAAAGCAGCCTAACACAGAAGCTGTCTTTAGGGCTATTGTTGTACAGGGATGTGAATGGATCCTTTTCTGACTGATTTTTTAAATATAGGTGTCATTAAGGCTTTCTTCAGTTATTGTGTGCTGAGTT
The DNA here is from genome assembly GCF_009819655.1 of Sylvia atricapilla. Lineage (NCBI taxonomy): Eukaryota > Metazoa > Chordata > Aves > Passeriformes > Sylviidae > Sylvia > Sylvia atricapilla. Next base: position 10,210,992 of record NC_089157.1, on the reverse strand, counting down.
TTTCAGCGTTTCTCTTCGTTATTGTATAAAATAAAAAACTTAACCTTTTGGGAAAGGATTGAAGCTTGGCTGCTTTGTAATGCTGCCTCTTTGAAACTTGTTTAAATGGGTCAAAACTCTCTGGTTCTCCAGTAGTGCATTCTGATAACAATCTGTTCAGTGAGATAGTTAGCTGTTCAATAGTGTCTGTGGTTAGCAGAGCTCAGTCTGCTGATAGCAAAGTGTCCAGGCCAGACAGAAAATTACCACTGCTCAGGGCTCTGGGTTGTGGCTCTGTGGTGTGGATGAGTGGCTGGAGTGGGGTGGAAGAAGAGATGGTGAATTTGAAGCTGTTCTAGGTTTTTAATTGGTATGCAGATTGGTAAAAAGCAGTGAATGAACAACTTTTATCCTTGGTTACAGAGTTGAGTCATGTCCACATTACTTGCTGTCTGAACAGATTTTTATGAGGGGAGAACCCAAGCAGCTGAGCCCGTGGTGTGGAGGAGGGAAGCTGGAATGTCTCTACTTAATGAGCTGTGTTATGGTGTAACTGATGGATTTAATAGTTCAGTCTCTCCAGTTTCTGCAGGGCCACTTTGATGTTTGTCTGCCATTGGCTCTGAGAGGGGCCAGCCTAGAAGTGGAGTTGGCATCTCAGTGTTCCCTGGCAGTGGCTCTGTTGGATGCGTGGCTCTGCAGTGTTGCTGTCGCTGCAGCCCTATGCATTTTGCATTTGTGATTTCAGGAAATCCCCTCTTCTGGAAAGCAGCTTGTGGGGATGTTTGGTGACCTTTCCAGGCTGTGGTTTGCTTGTCTGCTCCAACTTTTCGATCTATTGCAGTAGCTGCAAGCCCTGAGACCTAAAGGAGATGTAGTAACTTCCACATTAACTGCAGAGTTAATGGTTCTTTAGGGAGTAGGTATTGCTGTAAGTCATATAAAAAAAGCTGTCTAGGATTAAAATGCACGCTTGTATGCACACACACACAAATTCAGCCTCTGAGGCCCAGGTATTCCAGAATAAATACCTGCACTTACTGACTCTGAAATCTGCCTGCTTGGTATGTAGCCAGCCCTGTGGGGAAGGGAAGGTTGCCAGCTGCTATTGGCACCTAAAAAAGAAATTAAATCTGACCTTAAATTTTATTTTGCCTTAGTATTTGGCTACAGACAGTGGTTTTAGCACTTGGAAGGCCTGAATTCTGATCCCGTTACTCCTTGGGAAGCTTGATGGATTCATGCATCTGTGAAATAGGAATTCTCTTCCCTGTGCACCTTCCTTAGAGCATTGAGAACAGATGCTGCAAAAGATACAGTTGTGCTGTCACTGCAAGCACACAGTTGCTGCAGTGTGCTACTAAAATGATGTTCCTGCTGCAGTTTGTCACCCCAGAGAAAACCAGCACAGCTGAGGCAGCCAGGAGGTGAAATAAGGTGGTAGAGGCGTGTTGGGCTCTCTTCCTGCAGCTGTGTTGAGCATGAGGCATGTTCCAACCAGAGTCCCAGTCTTGCCTCATTAAACGTTGATGTTCAAATTGCACACTTAAAGGTGTGGTATCTAACTTGTATTATGTAACTTCTTTGAGTGCCTGGAAAACTTGCAGAGGTGCCTTGCTGATGTGTCTGCCAGGACGCTTTTTGGCCTCTCTTTTACCCTGATCTACTCAGGGTAGATGCTCAGATGGCACAGTTGAATAGTGAGGTTTATATTCTCCCTAGATAAGTTTGCAGGGTTTGGATTGAAGCGAGGGGAAGTCATTATCAGGGTGTAGTTCCTGTCCTAATTCACTTGTGTGAATTAGGTGTAGTCACCCCAGCCTCAGATGCTGCTGGATTTTGTCATCAAGAAAGCTCAGTCTGAATTCCTGCTCTTCCACCTGCAGAGTGAAAACACAGGTGGTTTCTTTTCTGCACTTCCTGTAAAATGCAGAAGTTACAGCTGGTAATTAAGAGCTTCCAAAAGGAAGCAGATCTGTGCTTCTGTGAGGGTGCCAGGGACTTTAAAATGTGCTTTCCTCTGCAGTGAATTCCATCAGTACATTCCTACTGCAAATGAACTCAGGTGCAACATGCAAGAATTCCTGCTTAATCCCAGCACCCTGATGGAGTTGTGCAGGGTTGACTGTGGTTCAGGTTTACCATGAAAAAATCATTCGTTCCGCATTACTGGAGGGATTAAAAACTGCAGTTACCCTTTGCCAGGAGAGGGATGACTTGAATCCAGAGGATAAACCTGGATAGTAAATGTGATATCATGCACAGCAGCCTGGAGCTGTGCTCATCACTCAGAGTAAGATGTTCTGCTCCAGCTTGGTGTCTGATGGGAAACTTGAGTAAAATGCTTTATCTGGTGTAGTTTCTCATCCCGTGTTCTGCTCATCCCTCACTGTGCTCCGGGGAAGTACCTGTGGGAATGAGTCCTGTGGCACTGCAATATAAATGAACTTTTCTCTGGTGATTAATCCCTGCACCTGAATGCCTGTGTGTGCACACTCTGCAAAGCCTCAGAGGAATTGAATGTTTCTTTTCATAATGAAGGTGTGGCTACTTCATTGATGCTCCCTCTGGATAACACTTGGATTTATTTATCAAGTCTAAACTTGGAAAGAATGTGACTATTATAAATGTGCCTTTTATGCTTTTAAGCTTAAATATTAACTGGTCTAAGAATAAATCATCAGTTGTGTTCTTAGGATAGCTGCTTTTAAAAATGGCAGTGATTAAAGCTTACAGTGCTTAAATGTAGGTTTCGATAAATTATCTGGACTTCAGAATGTAAACCATTGGGATCAAGGACGTCGCTTATTTAAATAACTGTTTGATTTGTTTTTTAGGGGGAATCTGTAAAGTATTTCTTGGACAACTTGGATAAACTTGGAGAACAAGTAAGTCCTTTTTTTATTTTTCTTTCCAGTCTTGAGTTTTAAGTAGTCTTTGTGATCTCTGGGTTTTAAATAGATGAAATGTAATTAGTGTCTACTCCGATAACTTTATCTTTAGTTAACTTGGACTGTCGCATTATCTCAGCAGTTCATCACTGACATGTCAAAAACACAGGGCAATGCAAGGGCCAGGAGACTTTCTGGAAATAAACCTTCTGTCAAAATTGAACAAAAAACAAGTTCAGATGCTTGGCCAGGCAGGAGACTGGTAAAGTAGCTTTTCAACACTAAGTGACATCCAAAACAACTGGGTTTGGGGTTACGTGTCCAGTTAGGAACTCTGAGTTAAATCAGTCACAGATCACTGAGCACCTTCCAGTACTGGCCACTTTAACATAAACTCAGTAAAGAATAAAGTCTGTTTTCTCTGGAGAAACACCTGAAATTTCTGTAGAGCACTTTTTTAATAGAACTGTTAATTAGCACTTGAATAATGGATGTATCTGCTGATGCTCATCAGTTGTGGATTGCAGGAATGACATGTGGAAAAACTGCCTTTTAAACAGGAGTTTTAATACTGTGCTTTAACTCGGTGGGGAGACAGTTTCCCCATGGTCATTCCCAGCTGATGGTAACAAATGCAGGAATCCAAACCACTTCAGTGAAACCCTGTTACATCATGCTTAATTTCAATTTTCTTTTTTAACAGATTCAATTTTAAGCCAGACTATTTTTCTGCTTTGAACTGTCATTGTTCTAACTAAAGCACTTGTGGTCATTGTGCTTCCCAGATCTCTGACTTGAGATCTCCAGCACTTGGTCTCTGAATTTGGATTTGGTCTCGAGTTATAAGACCTGTGCTTAAGAGGAGGAGAACTGGACCTACTCTACTCAACTGCTGAGCTCTGCCAGTGGTGGATTTCTCATGGTCTTTGAAGCCAGTGCCTTTAAGTTTCACAGGGCTTGGATTTTTCCCCAACAATATCAGATAGAGTTTTGCAGCTCCATTTCAAAGTTCTTCATGGAGAAACTCTGGTCCATTCTTGGATTAAAGTGTGACACTTAGTCAGGAGTTGGTTTTTTTAATATTTTTATACATAAACACACTGCAGGTCCGATGTTGCTGTGGGAGTGCTGTGAATTGCAACTTTCCTGGTTTCAAGTTGGACCAAATGGTGTTGAGAAGCAGAGGAACTCATCAGGATGTGCTGTTGTAAAAGTGTTAAGTCTTTGAGGAAAAAAAGCTCTAGCTCAGTTTTGTTAGTGAAAGATTTGATAGGTCTTCTGGTTTATTCTTATCTATATGCAAGATTGTCTAATGAGTGTTTCCCCAAACTGTAAATAAAAGTATTTGTTCTTATCTGATGCCACTGGGCTGACTTGCAACTAAATTGCTTATAGAAACACATAAATCTGCATTTCACGTGCCCTCTTGCCAAAAGGGAGCTGATAACAGCACCGAGGGAAAAGAACTTAGTGTTCAGATTTAATCAGATCAGCAAAATAAGAGTATCTGACAGGCAGACGTGCGTGGGATCTCCTGGATTCCTGCAACTGTGTGTTGCTATTTCAACTGCCAGTGCAGACTGTATGTGTCCAAAATACCTCACAGAGAGACTTGGCTTTCCACCTTGTGATTGGATCTTAGTCATGCCTTAAATTGTAATTTGAACTAGGCAAACAGTGCTGTGATAGCCAAAAGTGCTACTGATAACCAAAGGAACTCCTTTAGAAGGAGCAGAGTGAAGTGAGTTTGAGGAAAGGAGATAGGAAAAGCAGGAGGAAAGCACATGTTCCAAATCAGTATCAATGTGAGGATGCTTGAGGGTAAAAAAACCACTTCTTGACAGTGGCAAAACGTTGAGAGAACTTGGAAAATAATACTCAGTGCCATCCAAGGAAAATACCTGATGCTGTAGTCTTCAGGCATGGAGAATGGGATAAGTACTGAGAAAGGGGCAAGCTGCTTGTGTTCCAAGGATTTGGGCATGAGGGAGAAAACATAACTGGCCTTCAGAAAGAGAACTAAAATCCTGGGAGAGTTCCTGGGAGAGTTCCTGGGAGTTGTTGTGTTTGGTCTCCTGGAGCCAGATGGTGGCTGGATACCAGCACTGAACTCACAGAGCCCTCATTTGCTGCCTCTTGGATCACAGCAGCCAATATCCAGGATAAAACATGGAATGGTTTGGGTTGGAAGGGACCCTGAAGATGCCCAGTTCCATGGTAGAACTTCTGTGTGTGTAGGATTAGAAAGCACTTGAAAGGATTCTCTTTATGGCCACGAGTGTGGAAGGAATTTTCAATGAGTAATAGTACTCATAGAGAGAATTTGTCAGGAATTCTGGGGCTAAGCTCCTTGTTCTTAAAAGCTTTACTGAATAAACATTACAGGCCAACTCCCTAGAAAGTTTGCTTTGTGCCCTTGTTTCAATACTGAAGGTGCATGTGGCTTTGCCTATTGTATTAATTGGTTTTGTGTACGTAATTCAGTAATTTCAGTCACTCCTGAGCTTTCCTAGGAATTTCTGGGTTTGTTCTGAGAAGTTGAGGCTAACTTCCTGAAGAACAAAAGAATACACGTTCCCATTTGGAAACTGGAATGAGTGTTGAACCTGTGACACTCTTGCCTGCTTGTTGACAGTCAGCTTTGCTCAAAATCCCTTCACATGTGCCCAGTGACATTCCATACTGTCCCTGCACTGCTTTTGCTGATTGTTTTCCTCTCTATAATTTCACTAGAAAAGACCCAAGACACATTTAACAAAGAGAAAAGTCATCCTATTACCCTTTAAAGTTGTTTATTAATCAGACAAGGGAGTGTCAGCACCTCTTCTGGTGAGTTTGGAGGGAACTGGATGTAGCTTTAGCAGTTCTCCTCCCCTCCAGATTTCAGTGCTGTGGGGTTTGGATGTGTAACAGTGCTGCAGCAAAGGCTGCAGGGTGGGGAGCCTGTGCCTCAGAGCTGCTTTGTAATTTGTGCCACGATAAAAATCAGTGCCTTAGTCATGGGCAGCTCAGGAAAAGGAACCAGAGTTCAGACAAAGCCCTCTCTCTCTAGTTTCACTTTGGAGCTTACAGGCCAAAGCCAAGTGATCCTAGAGTTTTTGGAATGGTGCACTCACTTTGGGATTTTTAGATTTTTATTTTTGTGGTTTGAACTTGCCCAGCTGCCTTAAACTTGGGATAAAAGTTCTAAAATAGCCGTGGTGCTGTGTGCTTGTTCCCCCACCCAGCTGACTGGTTGAATCAGACTTTCTGAACTATGGTCTTACACTTCTTTATTAAAGCTCCAAGTGTGGGAATTGGCGCTGTCAAAGGAAGATCATAGATCATTCACTTTTTAAGAAGAGACTGTCATTCCAAAACCTAAATTGCTCTCTGAAATGGTGAGAAATGCTGGAAAAATGTGAGGAAGGGTTTCCTTAACAAGTGAACAACAAGGTTTTAAAGTCCAGCACAGGCAGCTGTGTGGTAGAGATGCACTTTGCAGATAACAGAAAGACTTGGACTGTAGACAAAAGTGTAATTCTAGGAATGAAGAAATCCCCAATCTGAGTGTTGAATTTCATGCTGTCAAAAGCTGAGTAATAAGAATTCCTCTTCCTGGAGCATCTGCATCCATTGATGATGTTTATGTAACAATAGGGAATAAAAAAAGTCTCTTGAATGCCTCTTAAATTCTGGGGAAAGGTGGGCAGGAGAACTCCAAGACAGAGCTGTCTGTGCCCCCCAGGCTGGAAAAGGCACTGCTGTCCCCAGCTCTCAGCTTCTTCCCCTGTTCCACTCACTGCCCAGTAAATTTTGGGCAAAGTCAGGCAGTGTGAGCTCTCCAGTGTGCACTGATACAGCAGGATGCAAAGATGCATGGCACAAACACAGGAAGTTGCTTAGGTTTTAGTTCTCAGGCATAAGTGATTGCTTTAAAGTTATTTCGTGGAGCAGCTGGTTTGTTTCTGGAAGCAGTCATGCCCTTTGCAGGAGAGCATGGGAGGAGTGGAGAGCCCACAGCTGGCATGGGCTATCCCCCAGTTACTGCTTTGAGAAAGCTGTTTCAGAAGCCATTTGCTGCATTGTGGCGTTAGCAGCCAGCGCTGTGCGAAGAGAATGAGCATGGAGTGATCCAGAAGGAGGGAAACTGGCATGAGGAGTTCTGGTTCACCTCCGAGGTTGGTTATGGATCCTTGTCACGTGGCAAAGGGAAAGCTGAAGTTCTTTGGGGTACGTGTTCTGATTTAATATCGGGCGTGTTTCCTGCTTTGAGCTCCAGCTCTTCATGGCAATCCACATCTTCTTAGGGCAAACCTTGTCCAGTGCCAGCTGCTCTCTCCACTGCAGCTCAGCCGTACCCACGCTCATATCCTAATCCAAAACCCTCTCCTTATCTCTGTAGGATTACCTTCCCTCCCAGCAAGACATCCTGCTGGCACGAAGGCCCACCAAAGGCATTCACGAGTACGACTTCGAGATCAAGAACGTCCCGTTCAAGATGGTGGACGTGGGCGGGCAGAGGTCGGAACGGAAGCGGTGGTTCGAGTGCTTCGACAGCGTCACATCCATCTTGTTCCTCGTGTCCTCCAGCGAATTTGACCAGGTGCTGATGGAGGACCGGCAGACGAATCGCCTCACCGAGTCCCTGAACATTTTTGAGACGATAGTCAACAACCGGGTGTTCAGCAACGTCTCCATCATCCTCTTCTTAAACAAGACGGACTTGCTCGAGGAAAAAGTACAGAAAGTCAGCATCAAAGACTATTTCCCTGAGTTCGAAGGGGATCCCCACTGCTTAACAGATGTCCAGAAATTCCTGGTGGATTGTTTTCGCACGAAACGCCGGGACCAGCAGCAGAAGCCCCTGTACCACCACTTCACCACTGCTATTAACACAGAGAACATCCGGCTAGTGTTCCGTGATGTCAAGGATACCATCCTGCACGACAACCTCAAGCAGCTGATGTTACAGTGATGTGCAAAAAGACTGGTTTATTTCAGTAACTCTTGTGTGTTGGTTTGTTTGGTTTTTTGTTGTTTTTTTTTTTTAAACTAGAAGTTTACAGCAGGAATAGAGAAATCCAGATCCTGTCAGACTTCTTGATATGTGGCTAAAAGCTGCTGCTGAACACATTATTGCCAATTTCTGCAGAAATTCAGGCTTAATCTCTTCCAGTGTAGCTTCAAGTTGACCCAAGTTGTAATTTTATAGCAGACCTATGGCTAAGTTACCTGTAAAGTGGTAAATTTGACCTTTTCCGAACACGTGTATTATCCTAGAAAATCCAGAATTCCAAGCTGAAACTTCAGTGAAATTGTTGCAATTATTAGGCTGTGGCGGTAAGTTAAGGTGGGAGGGGGAGAGAGAAACTTTTCACATCGAACTTCATTATAAAGACTGTGATCCCATAGCTGACTTATGATTTCTCAGGTCTATTTTTGGTTAGAAATCCCATCAAATCCCTTGCTGGAATCATCTCTTTGAGGCGCCGGTTCCTGGGTGTAACTTCCCTCCTGTTTAAGTATAAATCATGGCATCGGGTTGGAATAGGAGATGCTTTAAAAATACTTCAGATCAGGAGTTTCAGACACATCCATCAGGAAGTGCTGAGTCCAGTGAGGAGGGATTAGTGGTTGGCACAGTACACGGATCCGCTCCAGAGGCATCCACACGTCCTGGAGCCGTGGCAAAGCACAGAGCACTCTGATCAATCAATCCTCTTGGCATTCTGGTGTGGGAAGGGGGGAGCAAGCTCAGCTTGTGTGGTTTTTTTTTCTCTTCACTGACCAGGTGTTACCTGTGGGTCACCTGTTCTGGAAGCTCTTTACCTTAGCACTGGTTTATTTGACCTCCCTGCCTCCTTCCCAGGTGCCTCCTCTGAGTCAGGAGCATTTGGTGGTGGAGAGAAGGACTTGCAAACCGAAGTGCCTCCTTGTGTTCTGTCCTCCTCTGGCATTTTCAGTGGCCTTACGAATTCCCAGCAGAGGCCTTTGTGTAGCTGACACCGTGCAGATGAATGTTCTCTTCTGAAAAGATTCAAGACCGTGTCCCAGCAGAATGTGCTTCAGCTGATGAGGTTCTTTCTGAGACTTTCCAGTTGGGTCTAAGCAATCCTAAGTGTACTTGAGCTAAATAACGTTGCACAGCATCTTTCAGAGTGCTGCTTGTGACTGTTTTACCCAAAGTCCTTTTGCAGTTTTGTTTAATTTTCTTATGGGGAGTTGTTAATGTTGCCGTGTGATTAAAAAAAAAAGAAATGATAATAATAATGAAAAGGAGTGAAAATAAAGCAATCCTGATGTACCCCACAGCACACTGCAAAAAGAGAGTGAGACTGTGATATGAAAATCAGTGTCCCTGCCACGTTTCCCCCAGGCTGTAGTGTGGTGTGAGCAGTTCAGCTGCCACTTTGCCCCGTGGAATTGGCCAGTTCCTGTGGATCATGCTGGTGGCCAATCCTTGAATCCATTTTTTTCCTCATCCCACGAGCTGGGGGTGACATGAGGGTGTCACTGCTGGGAGCAGTGGCCCTGCCAGGACATAGGAAAGCTGCCTGTCTCCTGAACTTAGCCTTTACTTACTGTGACTGTAAGTTGTATTAACATCTCTGTACCTCGTTCTCCTGGCAGTAGAAGGGGAATAGTGTATTTTTATTTAGTTAGGTGCTGTGAAAGACCTCTATTTTTTTATATCATCCAGTGAATAGTCATAGGTTAGTCTGCGATTCTGGCCATCAGGCACTGTTTGGGGAGGGAAGAATTCTGAAAAGAGCTTGGGAGAAGTCACAGTGCAGAGTCTAAACATAATCCTAAAGTCTGGATGCAGCACTGATGTCAGGAGGGTTAATAGAATCTTGGATGGGGATATTTAATGTAGATTTTGCCTCTCCTGGAAATGGATTATTTCTGATTTGGTTTGTTCAGGTTATTTGTGAGCAATTCAAGGAGGAGTATGAAGCAGAGACCTCAGGAAAGGCTGGTGAGGTTCTCTCAAGGACTGAACAACACACTTGTGATGGGAGCAGAGGTTCTCCTTTGGGCTATAAACGCTCCATGAGCAGACACAAACCTCTGGTGGCTTCCAAGTCCAGTCTTGGAAAGCAGAAAACAAATCCATACCCTTGGTTCTCAACAGGAGGAGGAGTTGGGCTGGTGTTTCTTTTGCTGACAGTTGTCTGAACAAGTGTCTTTTCAAAACAGTGACTTACCTCTGATTAAAACAGTTGATCTGGAGAGGTCTGCAGTAGGTGCTTTGGAGGGTGTCAGACCAGATGATTGCAGAAAAGATTAAAGGCTGGTAGGGGATGATAGGGTGACTACCAGGGATTTGTCTGAACTCATTTATGTGAAGTGTTGATGAATATTTTGTCAGTGGAACCTGTTAGTTTACTGAAGATCCTCAAAGCTGATGTCAGTCTAAGGATGTAGCCAGGATCAGCAAGGCACTGGGCACTCAAGTGGGGAATCCTCAGCAGCTTCTCCCCAGACCCAGCACAAAAATCCCTGGTCTGAATCCTTTCAGATCACTCTCCTGTGAACCCCAGGGCATGTGAGAGAGCGAGGGGCCCCAATGCTGAGTCACTTGTAGGCCCTGGTAGATAAAGCACTATATGAATCTCAGGCAGAAATGAATTGTTTTAATGAAATAACTGAGTCAAATCACTCGGGTTTCCCACTCCCGGTTTGTGAGAGGGGTGAGGCAATGCACCTGGATGTTCCTGTTTACATGGTTCCTGTGTTACCCTACAGCCAAAAACCCCAAATCCAGCCTTGTCCATCTGCAGGCTCACTCTTCATGAGCTCCCTGAATGGAGCACACCTTGGACTGTTGTATTTTCTGTTAGATTTGGTTCTAAATGTCATTTGTTTATAGCAGGACAGAAATCTGGTACAAGAGCTGAAGGGTTGATGCTCTGAACAGGCTGAGTTTTGTCCTGAAACAAGCAGAATTACAGTTTGCTGATGAGAGTGAAGCTTCCTCATGGAGACCAGTGTGTGGTACAAAGTTGGGATGTATTCCTAGTGAAGGTGGGAAAGCAGATAGAAAGTGAAGTGTCCCAGAAAAATCAAGTTTCCCCAAATTCCTTAGTTCTCTTTGCTGGAGTGAGCTGTGTTCTAAAGATCACTGACTGTATGGAGATAAACCACTGTCCTGTACAAGCTGTACTTGAAGGTGAAATTGGTATTTTAGCAACTGTTCCCTGCTGCAGAGTGTTCAGCTGAGATGATTGATACCTTAAAAACTGTGGCTGTTCATCAGGGCTTTAAAAATGTTACTGATATTTTTTTTTTCCCTATATATTGTACGTGGGAGCATAAGCCATCAGTTTGTGTGAAACTTCAGCTTTCCTCTACAATAACTGCTCTTAAAAGAAAAAAAAAAAAAAAAAAAGTCAAGTCGATCTCAAAGGCTGTTTCTGGGGCTTGTTTGTGAGTAGCTTTCAGTTCAGCATTATCCAGCAGAGTGCTGGGGTGAGTGTTCCCAGATTCCTGCCCCTGTCCTGGGGCTGGTGTCCTGCTGGATCCCAGCCCCTCGTGCCCATGAACAAACCCCTGGCAGTTCCTCCTCCAGGACTGTTGCAGAAGGTTCCTTTTCCAGCACCACTCCTGTTCCACACCCTGGGGAAGTCTCCTGCCCTGCAAATCGTTCAGCAGTTCACTTTACAGGTCTTGTCTCTCTGATGGTACCGTTAATGTAGTTTTTAATTACACAGCATTGCAATACAGTGCCATTTTGCAATTTCTTTGCATTGTACTTGAAAAATAAATTGAATTGCAGACTATTTAAAACTGCTTTCCTGCGCTTTCAGTAGCAGTGAGAGCTTACCTTATGTGAAGCCTTTATGTAAAAATATATTTTATAACAACCTCATAGATCTTTAACAAAACCGAGATTTGTATTAGCTTTGTATAAATGTTTGTGGCTTACAATTTTATATGTTTAACTTTTTATAAACTTTCCAGGGACTACTTTTTATTGTAAATTTTTTTTTCCCCCTCTCCTTGCTTTAGTTTAAGATTGGCAATAAATTATTTCTAAGGGAGGTCTTAGAAGAAAAAAAAAGCATCACTTCTTTTTTATAAAACGGTTAAAATGAATTCATAGTTTCAAACCTCTTACTCTTGCTTGTACATTGCTCTGTACATACTCTTCCCAAAGCCTTGCCTTTCAGCTATTAATATTTGCCTTGTGTACAAAAATTACTGACGATGAATAAACATATACAGCCTCACGTTTGGTATGATGAAATCATTATTTTATTTTATTTTTTTTCTGTTGAAAAATGAGCAGAGGCAGCCAGCTGACTCTTGCTTGGTTCGCTCCTGCAAACACATCTTGTGTTTCAAATAAAATATGTAACAGAGTCAAACAAACTCTGCTCAAAAGGCTCCTCCAGCTTCTGCTCAGCCTGAAGACTTTGTCCCCGGCAGGGAGGCACCAGGAAATCGCTGACTTGCACTTGACAGCCACTTTGGTGCTCAATATTTAAAATATTGATGGCACTCGGGTGTGTTCTGTGACAAAGCTCGATGAATTATGGATCTTGATATAGCAGAGTTGATTTTGGGGTGGTTTTTTTTAGCTCTTTTTGACTAAGCCAACTTCTTCCTCCCGGAGAAGAGGCTCACTGGCTGCAATATGAAGCGGGATTTTGCAGCAAAACGTTGATTTTTCTCATCAGTTTCTATAGGCCTGAAATGCTGCTTTTCCCACAAGAGCCCTTGGGTTTGGCTGGCATCTGTGGACACTAAATCCCTGGAAATACTCGGCCCAGCTCATCCTTCTTTATGGAGTTCTGGGGCTGCCAGTGGGAGCCCAGGAACTGCAGGAATTCTCCGTGTGGATGTTGGGGTGCTCCCAGAGGCATCTGTGAGCACTGAAACAGCTTCAAAACCTGCCAGATGCCCTCATGGAGCTCAGCTCTGTGCAGTTTGCTGTCCAGGTCCTGCCCATCCCTTCTTCACTCTGGGAAAATCACACCAGCTGGACGCTGGGATGTTTCTCTGACTTTGAAATCCATGGGCTTTGAAGCCTTTTTTTTTTTTTTTTTTCTTTTAATCTTATTTCCTGAGATGCCACCTGAGGAGTTAAACCCATCTAGAACTCAACAAGTCTTGTTTGTTGGGTTTTATAACCCAGCTATCACAGTTGCATCACTTTGACCTGGGCTTCTGGTGAAGCTTTTGGGGACTAAAGCCTTGAGCAAACTGGTCTAGTGGGAGGTGTCCCTGCCCATGGCAGGCCTTGGAACTGGATGAGCTTTAAGGTCCCTTCTGACTCAAACCATTCCATGAGTCTGTGATAATTCTGTGAAATAATGAATAACATATAAATAACTAATTTAGATTTCTTCTTAGGAACAGGTTGGTGATGAGCCATCCTGGGCTCTGATCACCTCACCACACTGATGTGCTGGGGGCTGAAGTGGTGGGAAGAGCAGAAATGGAAAAAAAAAAAAAAGAGTTCCAGGATTTACTTCCAGGAGAAAGTGGAGTTTCTCCCCGTTTGCAACACTTTGGATTTACTGAAACACGTCCTTGCAGTGCTGACTGTAGGCTGGGTGCTCAAGCCTCTTCCTTCCTGTTAAAGTAACTGGGTGATTGCACAATAACCGACAGGAGCGATTAAAACTGCAGTGAGGCTGTGCCCAGAGTGTCCCCAGCTGGTTCAGAGTTCAGAGCTGACCTTGGTCCCGTTCCTTCCGGGGAGCAGAGGTGACCAGAGGAGGGCAAAGTGCTGAGGAGCAGCTGCCAGCAGAGATCCTATGGGGAATCCGGCTGGAAATGGCTCAGATCCTGCTGGGTTTGCCCTCTGTCTAACCCAGGTGATGGCAGGGAGCTGCTTCTGGTACTGACCACTTGTGTTTTCCACAGCAGCTGCACTGTTCTCAGTGTGTGTGAAATGGGAATTACTGGATTAAATTGATAGGAAGGACCCAGATGGATCGAGTCCCACGAGTGGTGGTTTTATTTGTGCCTAAATCCAGATGCTCTTGGATTGCCTTTCTCTGCACAGGAGGGGCAAGATGTTAGCTCCAGCTGGAGTGCAGCTCCCACCAGCGTTTTCCTGGGCTCTGTCACTGCTGAGAGCAGCTCCTGCCATTTCCACAGGAGCCCTGCTGCAACTGGGAAGCGCAGGGATGTGGCAGAGCCAACCCTGGGCTCAGCAGCTGCCTCTGAGATCAGGAATTGAGGGCAGAGCTGCCCCTGCCCAGGGAGCCGAGCCTTTGATTCATTGCTGAGCACTGCATCTGACAAACCTGGATTTGGGGCTGCCGCGGTGCTTGCAGCTCCTGCAGTTCGTATTTAAAGGCTGAGCAGTGCCAAGCTGTGAGCAGCAGGTCGTGTGTGCTGCTCCTGGGGCAGGGAGGGCTCCAAGGCACTGCAGGGGAAGGCAGGAACGTGTTTGTCAGCAGGTCCACGACGTGAATAAATCCCACTGCTCTGCCTGGAAACGTAGTGACCCACTAAGATGATGCTGATCAGTGAAGACTGGCTTTTTTATTAATTTAGGACTTGCAGAGCAGGAGGAAGCACGAGATCCTGTGCATCCAACAGTATCCTAAGTGAGTTTTTCCCACTCCCAGTGTTCAGTAGTGGGTTTTGCCTGGATAAAAGATGCTGATGCCTTTCCCAGGATTCTGCCCATCGACAGGTAACATCTTAGAGCCCAAACCCCTGCCTGATGTCCCACTCTCTGTCCTGTCCAGCACCAGGCCAGCCTTGGGTGGCTCTCAGCCAGGCTGCAGGTGCTGTGCTGTCCTCTCTGCTGCTGCCTGCAGCCTGGAACACGAGCAGCTTCTCTGACGTAGCAAAAAGCCGCCTCTTCATCAGATCCAGAGGGGAAGCAGGAGTGGAGAAAAGGACAAGGACATCTCTGCGGCATCCCCATTCCCCCAGACAGCCTTTGCAGTGCTTAGGGGCTGAGTGGCTGTTTCCAAGCTGACCAAATTCCCTGGCAGTGACGTTTGGGGGGTGACAGCAGCCGTGAATAACTCAGGTCCAGGGAGTGACCCCCCTCCAGCACTCCCTGCGTCTGTGAGGTTCAGCTCCTCTGTGCACCCCCAGTTCTGTGCCTGGGGGCTGCGTGTTGTTTTCAGCTTTTACTGGAAGAAAAGCCAGCATCTATCAGTGATACTGATCTGTTCTGGGGTTGCCTAGGCAGAATATTTTGCATTTTTTCTGTATGAGCTGATTCTCTTGTATTGATCCAGAGTCTAAGGGTGGGAGCAGCTGTGAATTGATGACTGTTGCTTGCTGTAGCCTCCATTTTCCCTGCAGAAAAGGGAAGCAAATGAAAGAGTTTCAGTGAAAGCAGCATTTTCCCAGCATTATTAACATCAGGATTTTCAGGGGGCCAAGTTGAGCAAGAGTTTAGCAGCATCAGCCTTCTTACATCACGTCTGGCATTTGCTGAAAAATTGTCTAAAATTAAGGGGAAAACTTCCTCTTTTGTTCTTGCAGATGACCCACTCAGACTCCTTCCCTGTCTCTCCCACGCCCACTTACAAAACTTGAGGAGAAAAGGGGATATTTCTCATTTTATCCTCTGCTGTGTTCCACAAGCTGCCTGAGAAGCAGAAGCCACTCCAGTCCCTCCCTGTTGATGGTGTTGCATCTTCTCCCTCAGCAGCAAACCCTTCTGCTGCTGCCCCTCTCAGCTCTGCAATACTCAAAGTGAAATATTATTGAACACTTTTTGTTTGGTTGGTTGGTTTTGGGGGTTTTTTTTGGCCAGCAAATGGCAAATCCTAAATCCTCCTCTGGTGTCCAGTGAAGTGTTGGCTTTCCCTGTGCTGTAATGAAGCAGTGAGGAGTCATCTCTGCTGCTCTTTGGGGATGCCACTGGAAAAAAAAAAGGAACATTTTTGCACGTGCAAAAGCAGCAGCAAAAGGTCCGTGGCTGTCTCCTTGTTCAGCTGATTGACACCACTGCAAGAACCGGATTGTGGTCTTCCTGGAAGCAGCCTGAGGGAGAGATGGAAAAACACTATTTGCATGGGTCTGGAGTGCCAGGACAAGGGGGGATGACTTCAAACTGACAGAGAACAAGTTTAGATCGGGTATTGGAAAGAAATCCTTCCCTGTGAGGGTGGGCAGGGCTGGCACAGGGTGCCCAGAGAAGCTGTGGCTGCCCCTGGATCCCTGGAGTGTCCCAGGCCACGTTGGACAGGGCTGGGAGCACACTGGGACTGGAAATTGTCCCTGCCCACGGCAGGGGGTGAAACGGGATGAGCTTCCAGATCCCTTCCGACCCAGCCCATTCCACGATTTCTCCCTTTAGAAAAGCGACCCCAGTTGGCTGAACTGGAAGGTTTGATATATGGAAAGTATTTAGACATTTATTATTCAAATTAATTGCCAGGGGGAGCTCCTCTCTGGAAAGCTTAGCCAGGTAAAGTGTTGTTCTCCCCTCTCCAGAGCAGCAGGGATGGAATATGAAAGCCCCTGGCAGCCATCCAGCCATCCCTCTGGAGCCAGCCTTCCCTCTCCTGTCTCCTGCCCTGCCTCCTTCGCTTGCAGCAGGACAAATGGCTGTGGTGATGCCAAGGCAAGGAGAGCAGAGGAGGAAAACCCAGCCTGCCCTGCCTCTCCAGGATGGAAATGCTGCCAGCTGCCAACTTCCAGGGGCACCAGGAGGGAGAGAAAGGCACCTGCAGAGAGCAATCCTCAGCCTGAAATGTGTCCCGGGTCTGTGGGAGTCACTCCCAGATGTGCCAGGCTCAGCATGGTCAGTCAAAGGGAGACCACCTCCAGCCCACAGCTGCCCCAGCTCCGTGCTAAGGGCAGGGTGGGTGGGTGAGGTGGTGCAGAGCAGCAAAGATCATTGCAGGAAAGGTGCAGACTGTTCTTGCTGAGGGGGATTTGGGCTGGACTCTCCGTAAAATCCATTTGTGGCAGGATTTCATCTGTCCCATCTCCATCTTCACATTTGTAGCACTCACGAACCTTTGTGTTTAAAGGACTCCCGGTTATTTGTTTGCATTTAAATAACTCCTCCTCCTTTGAACAGCTCTTGGCAGCGCTGTGGGACATAACCCCACATATTTACACATCCTGTAAAGCAAAAGAACAACTAAAACCTCTGAAACGAAACTGAATTTCCCGTTCCTACAGCTCTTTGGATCTCACATTTGTTTAGCACAGGCTCATTTTCTCCTCCATCCTCTGGTCAGATGGGATTTGTTCATGGGGCAGGAATGTCACCCCATCCTTATGTGCCAGGCTGTTTGGGAAGAGCTCCTAATGCAACGTCTGTGAAAAATACTTCAGAGCTGAATGTATTAGTAGAAGAAACAGATTTTTGCTTGGCTGACATGACCAGAGTATTGTCTGCAGCCACTTCTGTGTCAGTTTGCAGCTTCAGCCCAAACCATTGTGGAGGAGCTGGAGGGGCAGAGTGAGGACCATGATCCATGTTCGTGCTCCTGTGCCATGGTCCAAGCACAGGATGGATTCCAGGAACATCAGAACATTTAAATATGTTTAAATGTTTAAAAATGTTTAAATGAGCTGTGCTTGCTCAGCAGCTCCGGGTCCAGCAGGCCTACGGGGAGCTGTGAAATTCAGCCTCAATCACCACATTAACAACGTTCCTGAGGATTCCAGGATCCCTCTTTTCCCTGCTTTATGTCCCTTCGAGATGCTGCAGAAAGTAATGAAATTATCAGGGGGAAAAATAAACCATTGATATATGGCTGTAGGAACCGTGGGCTAAAACTCTTCCTTTGTTTCCAAACACAAAAAGCCTCACACGAGTGAAAATACTGGGGCTTTTATTCGTTTGGATTTAATAAAAACCCCCAAAGAGCTGTTGGGTGTGCTGAGGAGATGCTGCTCCTGAGACACCTGTACAAACCAAACTTTTCCTAGGAAAAATGCATGGATGCAGGTAACTCCCTGAGAGTTTCAGCTCAGGGCTGAGTGTGCTCATGGTGCATTGTCATTCATGATGCTTTTCCTCTCAATTTTGCAAATTCTACCCAAAATCTCCTGCAGAAAGAGTGAGGCTTTTTAGGTCTCATTACTGACACCTCACAATTGTCCTTCCCCTGCTGCTGCTTTCCTGCAGGTCTCTTAAAACTTTTAAACGAGCTGGATTAATAAAACATGCTCTGTCTCTCTCCTGCACACATTTGAAATGAATCATGGCAATCCCGCTGTGAATTCACGCTGGAACAAAGCAGTCCAGCACAGCCAGTCCTCGTGTCCCCAGCCCGTGTGGCCCTGTCCAGCCTGTCCCTGCCAGCGGCTCCCCGTCCCACGTGTCCCCACCCTGTTTGTCCCTATCCAGTATGTCCCAGTGTCCACATCCCCTGTGTCCCCATCCCATCTGTGTGTCCGTGTCCCGTGTGTCCCCACCCCGCCTGTCCCTGTCCCTTATGTCCCTCTTGTCAATGTCCGATGTGTCCTCGTCCCGCCTGTCCCCATGTCCCTCCTTCTGTCCCTGTCCTTTCTGTCTCTGCCCAGTGTGTCCCCATGTCCCTCCTGTCCCTGTCCCTCCTGTCCCCTCCGTGTCCCTGTCCCCTGTGTCCCCATCCCGCCTGTCCCCATGTCCCTCCTGTCCCTGTCTCTTCTCTCTGTCCAGTGTGTCCCCATGCCCCGGCTGTCCCTGTCCTTGTCCCTCCTGTCGCTGTCCCCATGCCCCGCCTGTTCCTGGCCCGCCTGTCGCTGTCCCTGTCCTCATGCTCCCGCCTGTCCCTGTGCGTCCTGGCCCTGCCCAGTGTGTCCCCATGCCCCGCCTGTCCCTGTCCCTGTCCCTGTCCCTGTCCCTGTCCCTGTCCCTGTCCCTGTCCCTGTCCCTGTCCCTGTCCCGTCTGTCCCTGTCCTTGTCCCTGCCCAGTGTGTCCCCATGCCCCGCCTGTCCCTGTCCCGTCTGGCCCTGCCCAGTGTGTCCCCATGTCCCTCCTGTCCCTGTGCCGTCTGGCCCTGCCCAGTGTGTCCCCATGTCCCTCCTGTCCCTGTCCCCCTGTCGCTGTCCCCAAGATCCCGCAGTCCCTTGGGGGGCCGGCAGGGGGCGCGCGCGGGCCGCGCAGCCGGGGGTGTGCGGGGACACGGAGGGGACACGGAGAGGGGACACGGAGGGGACACGGAGGGGACACGGGGAGGGGGACACGGGGAGGGGACACGGGGAGGGGACACGGGGAGGGGACACGGGCAGGAAACACGGGGAGGGGACACATTGGGGACAGAGGCAGGGGACAGAGGCAGGTGACACGGAGGGGACACGGAGGGGACACGGGCAGGGGACAGAGGCAGGGGACACGGAGGGGACACGGAGGGGACAGGGGCAGGGGACACGGGCAGGGGACATGGAGAGGGGACACGGGGAGGGGACACATTGGGGACAGAGGCAGGGGACACGGAGGGGACATAGAAGGGACACGAGCAGGGGACAGGGGCAGGTGGCAGAGGCAGGTGACACGAAGGGGACACGGGCACCTTCCCCCGGCCTGTCCCCGTCCCCCTGCTCCTGCCACCTCTGCATGGCCCCAGGTGGCGCCGGGTGACAGCCCAGGCACCCCGCAGTGCGGGTGTGGAGGGACAGAGGGAGAGGGACACGGGGGGCGATGGTCCCCCTAATGCCACATCTCGGCCCCTTCC
This sequence comes from Sylvia atricapilla, assembly GCF_009819655.1. Taxonomy (NCBI): domain Eukaryota; kingdom Metazoa; phylum Chordata; class Aves; order Passeriformes; family Sylviidae; genus Sylvia; species Sylvia atricapilla. The sequence continues at coordinate 10,191,535 of NC_089157.1, read as the reverse complement.
TGCCTCGGGAACCGGGGGTGGGTTTGGGCACGGCCGGGGGATGTAAACTGGAATGGAAAATGGAATGGGATGGATTGGAATGGGATGGGATAGAATAGAGATAAGAATAGAATAGAATAGAATAGAATAGAATAGAATAGAATAGAATAGAATAGAATAGAATAGAATAGAATAGAATAGAATAGAATAGAATAGAATAGAATAGAATAGAATAGAATAGAATAGCCTGAGTGGGAAGGGAAGCACAAGGATCATTGAAGTCCAGCACAGACGCCCCAAGGACCCTGGCAGCTCTGTCCAAAGGCTCCTGGAGCTGTGGCAGCCTCTCCCCATTCCCTGGAGCCTGGGCAGTGCCCAGCCCCTTTCCCTGGTGTCCAGCCTGACCTGACACTGTCACTGAAGCTTGGGGCTGCCACTGGCTGGTGTGACAGCAGAGCCAGGGCAGGGAGCCTGGGCACTCTCACAGGCTGTACCCAACCTCTTCCTTCCTCCCTTCCGCAGCTCTGGGGCCACATGGGCTCTGGTGGCACCCAGAGTGAGCCCAGCCCCTGCCCTGCACAAACCAGTGCCAAGGTGTGAGGAGCACCTCTCAGAGCCCACAGCTCCACCATTCCCACCACCTCCTGAGGGTGTCCCGTGGCAGAGGGGGATCAGCAGGACACTCTGGGCAGGTTTTTGGTCACTCTGCCTCCCTGGAGCCTCGTGCCTGGCTGGGTATGTGTTTGTCCCTGACCTGCTGGGTCCTGGGAGCCCTACCTGGCTCCTGCTGGTGTCACCTCTGCCTGGGTGACACATCCCCTCACACCTGAGGCTGGCTGTCACCCCCAGCCCTGCTCTCTGACCCTCTCACAGGACGCATTTCACAACCCCTGCCTGGGGTTTGTGTCTCTGTTGCTGTAGATACCACCAGCTTCTGCCTCTGTGTGTGTGTTTACTTGTTTTTCTCCTCTTCCTACAGACATCAAAACTGCAGCAGCACATAAAGTTCAGGGTTTCCAAAGGAAGCTGTGGTCTGAGACACGCAAAGAAATGTCAGTGGTGGAGGGTTACACTTGTGGTTGGTGACTGTTTATTTGTTTTGCTGAGTAGAAGCAGGTGTCCAGAGGGTATTTGGGGAAAGAGGAGAAGGGTTGTGCTGCTCAGAGGCTTGAAAACCTTCTCACCAGTGTTAACTATTGTTTTCAGGCACAAGGAGCAGAATGCAGGGGGGAGAGAGAGAGATTTGCTTTGGTCTTTCAACACGAAGATTAAAATTTCAGCTTTCTCCTTTCATTTTCATTTCGTGTGTTACAACTTGAAAACTTTATTATCAAGGGCTGCACAGGGATGATAGTGGAGCAGTGGCAAGGACCCCAAATGTGCTCACCAAAACCCCTGCAAATGTTCAAGAGGAACCATGAGAGGTTATTAAAATGCCTCGAGGTGCTGCTGCAGGATTATAAGTTATATTATAAGTATAATAAATGCAGAAAACTTGGTGTATCTCAAGGGTCACTCTCTGCCATTTACTATGGACCATTTTAAAATTTACTGTCTGACAGGGAACTACCAGTGCACTAAAAATTCTTCTCTGGAAAGCTAATGTTTGTATCTCTTGGCTGACACCGGTTGCTAACATGATGCTCAGTATTTGGTCTGTGCTGAAGCTGCCTGTATCCAGGAATGTTTGTCTTCACCACTCCTGAACCCTCCTAAATCGAGTCTGGGGTGTGCTGTGGATCTGCCCAGGGAGAGCAGACAAATCTGGTTGCATCTAAAATATTTCATGATGTTCAGGTGAAAATGCTTTGAATTATTTCAGGTTATTTAAATAGTTTCTCTCTCTCTCTGTCTTTTTTTTTTTTTTTAATTTATTTTTAAAATCAAGTGCACATTTTTAATGGGTGCTTTGTGTGAGAGGTTCAATTTCCTGTGTCAGGATGTTATTTGTCATTGCTGTAACCAGGATTTGGGCAGGTTTCCGTTCTTTACCTCTCCCAGGTAGGACACTTCCTGCTCTGTGCTGGCAAATTGTCTCCCCTGTACCTGGGCCCCAAATCAGGCTGACGGGGCACATTTCCCACTGTGCACAATTTTCAGGGCTAATTTTTGCTCTCAGCTTTACAGATCTGCTTTTTGTTCTCCCTTCCTGCCCTCACACACTGTGAGCAATTAACTCCTGTAAAAGCACGTGAATTTTGCTATTAAAAGTCCACACCAGAGAGCATCTTATGTGAATTAAAAAAAAAAAATAATAAATTACTCCTTTGAAATGGAACCATTTATGCATTTTAAGATTTACTACTATTTTTTCCCTTGGTCCACAAAATAGGATTTTGACATGGCTGCAAGGTTGATGTCCAGTTCCCACTTTGCACACTGAGCACTTTGGCCTCTCTGCTGTGCTCAAGGGGCTGTGAACCGAGGAGAACTGCACAGGTAGGTCAGGCTGCAGGGTCAGTGCCTCATCCTTGAAGACAAACACTGAGGTTGGAATTCTCCACTCACTCAAAGCTGTGCAAAGGAGGCTGAATAAAAACCTTGGAGATGTGACTGTCAGTGTAGCTCTGGAGACTTTTTGTCTCCATAAAAACACTTCCTGAGCTAAAGCATGAAGGGAGGGTTTGTGATTAATTATTTGGGGGATCTGTTTGCACCAGGGGTTGCTGAGAGGGCTGATGGGGGACTGGGTTCAGCTGCCGGGCTCTTTGTGCCACTGGCCCAAGCTGGGGACAGGCTCTGACCTCTGCCAGAGGAGAAGGGCAGCAAATGGGGGAAGACACAGGAGAATTCCCTTTGTGCCTGCAGACCCTTCGCAAGGTACAGTCTGTTTAATATGGTTTTTCATCTGGGTGGGGAATTGCTGAGAAGGGGGAGGCTGTGCAGGGCCAGTGAATCTCTCTGGATGCAGGTGGGAGGTTTCTGTGTGGGCACACCAAAGCCCTGCCTGGGCTAGGAGCAGCTGGTATGGGGCAGAAAATGGCCAATATGAAAGGTTTGTCCCCATGGGAGAGGACGTGGGGCCAGCCCTGCAGGGGCTGTGATATCCCTGCTATCCCCAGGGCAGGGCTGTGCCTGCCCAGGGCTGATAAGGCTGTGCCAGCAGCCCTGGGGTGAGGATGACGCTGATACAGGGAGTGTTTGGGGCACAAGGATGGTGAGCTCAGGGCTCACAGCACGAGCAGGAGAAGGGAGTGATTTCAGGGCAGTCTGTAGGAAGGACATGGCTCTTCTGGGGCTCCTCTCTCAGCTTCTTGTTCCCTGTTGTTCCCTGTTTCCTGATCCCCAGCACTGCAGTGCTTGGCAAAGGCTGGCTTGTCCCCCTGCACTGCTTTTGTGGGAGCAGCAGAGGCACATCCCATCCTGCATCCATAGAAATTCATCCCTTCCTGCACCCACAGGGATTCATCCCATCCCATGCCATCCCATCCCATCCCATCCCATGCCATCCCATGCCATCCCATGCCATCCCCTCCCATCCCATCCCCTCCCATCCCATCCCATCCCATCCCATCCCATCCCATCCCATCCCATGCCATCCCATCCCATCCCATGCCATCCCACAGCTGGGCCGGGCTGTGGAGGGCACTTTGCTCTGCTCTTCCCTCCTCTCTGTGCACACCGGGAGCAGCTCCCACTCCTGGTTCCCCAGTGTGGGAATGTCCCGGTGCAGCAGCTGCTGTGCCAGCTCCTGCCTGTGGCCGTGTGTGTCACAGTGTCCCCACACCCTGTGTGTCAGTGTCCCCACACCGTGTGTGTCACAGTGTCCCCACACTGAGTGTGTCACAGTGTCCCCACACCATGTGTGTCACAGTGTCCCCACACTGAGTGTGTCACAGTGTCCTCATACCCTGTGCTCACACCATGTGCGTCACAGTGACCTCACACTGAGTGTGTCACAGTGTCCCCATGCTGAGTGTGTCACGGTGTCCCCACGCCATGCATGTCACAGTGTCCTCACACTGTGTGTGTCGCAGTGTCCCCATGCCATGTGTGTGTCACAGGGTCCTCATACCCTGTGTGTCACAGTGTCCCCACACTGAGTGTGTCACAGTGTCCCCACGCTGAGTGTGTCACAGTGTCCTCATACCCTGTGTGTCACAGTGTCCCCATGCCGTGTGTGTCGCAGTGTCCTCACACTGTGTGTGTCCCAGTGTCCCTGTGCCAGGAGTGTCACAGTGTCCTCACACCATGTGTGTCGCAGTGTCCCCATGCTGTGTGTCCCAGTGCCAGGAGTGTCACAGTGTCCTCACACTGTGTGTGTCATAGTGTCCTCACACCATGCATGTCCCAGTGTCCCTGTGCCAGGACTGTCACAGTGTCCCCACGCTGTGTGTGTCACAGTGTCCCCACGTCACCGCTGTGCTGTGGCTGCCAGGGCGGGCTCTGGCCAGGACACGGATGTCACTGGCACTGTCACTGCCTGTGACCATGGGAAGCAGCGTCAAGGAGCTGTGAGGGAAGGTTTGGGCAGCCAGAGGGCTGTGTGACAACAGGCTCCAGGGGCAGGTTTGTCCCTGTGGGTGCCAGAATCGAGCCTTTCTGTGAACCTTCCTCCACCCCTGCATTATTTGGTCATTAATTTCCAGTTTATACCCACTGAAGGTAACCTCCCCTCCCACCAGCACTGAGGTGGGGCGAGGGCACAGTGAGGGGAGCTGGACTGTCCCCTCCATGCCCAGGACAGTGCCTGGGAGGACACTCAGCAGGAGTTTGGAGTGTTCTCACCTCGGGCAGGAGCATCCCCCTGACCCTGTGATGGGCAGCAGTGGGAATGGAACCCCTCCCAGCCCCAGCAGCGCTGTGTCCCCTGTGCCTGTCCCCTGCCACCCCCAAGCCCCAGGTACAACCCCACAAACCTTCGCCCTTGTCGCGGAATTTGCGTCTTTGCCTCATTTTGCAACGTGGCGAAAAATAAAACAAAAATACCTGTTGCATCCCAGCAAAAGGCAAAAACCCAGAAGTGCTTAAAATCCCTAACAGTGATCACTTCCCCTAGCCCAAGCCCAGACTGGTGGGGCTCAGAGGGAGCCAGTGGAGCACAGAGGCAGACGGGAGGTGCTGGAGCAGGAGCGCAGAGTGATGCTCAGCCCCTCGGTTTGCCCTCACCCCACTCACCCCTTCTCTCTGCTCTCAGGCTCTTTGGGGCTGCTTTGGGCTGCTCCTCTGCCAGGCTGCCCGTGGCCAGCACCCAGCGGTGGACGAGGCACAAGAAGCGTTCACAACATTAATGAAAGCTCTGACAAAGGGGAGCGAGGGGAACTATTGTCTCCTTGGCCTTCTCCTCAGAGCGGCTGCGTGTAATGAGACTTTGGGTTATGCTTTGTGGCTTCTGTGACAAAGCTGTGATTTAAGGGCTGCCTGTTCCGAGGCTGAGCTGCTCACACGGGCCAAAGTGCTGGTGAGTAATATTTTACCACAAATTGTTGTAACTGGAGCTCGACGACTGCAGTAGGAAGGAGGCGGGGGGACTGCGTTTGATTTATTAGATGGCTTGGTGCAATTTGCAGGGTGAGCTTTGTGCTGGTGCGGCCGTGGGTTTGCAAATCCAGCAAGTAAAAGTCCACGGGAATGGGAGTGGGGAGGGGAAAATCCGTGGTTTGCTGCCACGATGTCCAGAGGAGGAGGGTTGGATCTGCAGGAGGCTGCCAGCCACCTTTGGGGACCAACAGCAGCTGGGTGCCAGTGTCACCCATGGAATCACAGAATCACAGGAAGCTTGGAAAACATGTCCAAAATCGACTCCAAACACCTGTTTATCAACCAAACCAGAGCACTGAGTGCCATGTCCTGGCGTTCCTTGGCCACCTCCAGGGATGGGGACTCCAAACCAGCCCCTTCTCATCCCTGGCCACCCTTTCCACGGAGAAATTCTTCCCTGAATTCCTTCCTGAAGGCTCCTGCCTTTTGGCATGGCCACCACGTGTAAAACAACCCCTCAAGGAGCAGAAATTGGAGGGATATTTTCCTAAAGCCAACCTTTGAGGCATCTTTGGGATGAGTTTTGGGGAGGAATGGAGGGCAGGATGCTGCTGGGCTTGCATCACTGTGAGAATTCAGGTCATGTTTACTACAGGCAGCTGGAACACGATGATCTCAGATGGTAACAAGTAACATCTGAGGGGACGCGTTAAAACATTCAAGCTGTTTTGTAAGCACCTACTTTGCTTTCTTTCCAACCCCGGTTTGGCTATTTGCAAGGATTCATCTGTCCCCTTAAGAGCCTGGTGTCATCTTGTTGAAATAAGTGAAAAAGAACAAGAGGTTCCCCTTCCGTTTTAATTTCAGAAGAAAAAAAAAAAAAAAAAGATTTTGTCTTTTTTTGGTTGGTTGGTTTTTGTGTTGCTGGTTTTGCATGGTTTTTTGTTTTTGGGGTTTTGATTTTTTTTTTTTTGTCTTTTTGTTTTGTTGGTTTTTTTCTTTTTTTTTTTAGGGGGAGGTTATTTGATTTTTTGTGGGGGGTTTTGTTTTTTTTTTGGGTTTTTTTATATTTATTTTTTTTTTTTTTTTTTTTTTTTTTTTTCAAGTCCCCAGAAGAACCAACCCAACCCCACAGCTCAGCTTCCTTTCTGCTTCAGAAAAGACAGATACCTACGGTCTGCGGGCTTTTGGCCTCTTGCAAGCTGACCTTGTGTAATTTCCTCTATTTACATTTGGCCAGCACTGGCCTCATTGACTGCAAGAGTTTATCCAACCCCTTTGGAGAGGAATACCAGGGATGGCTGAGGCACGTCCTGCCCCACATTCTCCTATTTACTGCGCCGCTAAATAGACGTACTATTAATGAATAAATATGTCCTTATCCTATTTTGTTCTGGCTTTAATGCCTTTGTAGCGGGCTAACAGAGAAATGTCACAGGCAATTAATTTAAACCAGGTGGGAAAAAGGCCTCTCAGAATCTCTCTGTGCAGGGAGACATTTGATAGCGCTCCAGTTCAAATGTGCTTTTATTTACGTGAACTCTGGGCAGCCTTTGTAACGCCTTATTTTTTATTTTTTTTTTTTTCGAGGGTTGTTTTTGAGGAAACTGTTGCAAATGATGTTTGTTCACTGCTGTAATCGAGCCAGAGTCAAATTTGGAGACGGATTATCTTCCCTGGACTTTGGTGTTGGCGTTGCAGCCTGCTCTGCTCGCATGCACGGCTCACCTCTGCTCCAGGACTTATTTTTTGCGAACAGAATGGAAACAGCTTGTACTTAATACACATCAGTGTGGTGATGATTCCCTCAGCAAGCAGAGAGCATTTGCAAGGCTAATGCATGCAGTGGTTTTTTGGGACGTGGCAGCTCCTCGTAGGGTTTGGGGATGCTGGGCAGGGAAGGGCGAATCCAAAAATTTGGTTTGAGGGGGAGAAAATTGGCTATTTAGCAGCTTTTGGGTCGGTTTTTTTGTTTTGAAGTAGATTTTTGTGACACACGGGTTGCTGAGCCTGGCACGGAGGAAGCATTCAGCAATTCAGCGGTGATAAAATAATTACATGATTGCGTGCTTGGGGAAGACACGAGGGTAATGCTCCCAAGTGCCACCAATCGAGGCACCACTGGGGAGAAGAAAAAGGCTCCTTCTAATCAGGGCTCCCGGGGTGAGGGTTTACAAGAGCACCCTTGAGGTCAGCACTAATCCACGGCTCCAAGGCAGTTAATTTAAGGAGCTGGGATTGCCCAACCTGCAGGGAAAGCAGGGCCACTTCAGGCTGCAGAAATGGCATGTGACAGCTTCCCACAGCAAATCCTGAGATGGAGAAGAGGGAGAGAGGACAAGAACTTTCTTCACTGTGTTTATTATTAAAAAAAAAAAAAAAAAAAAAAAAAAAAAGGGAGAAAAAGAGAGGGAGGAAAAGAAAACCAAAAAAAACACAACACCCAAAAAACCCAAAAAAAGAAAGTTTATTGCAAATCTCAGTGTTTAAGAGTATTTCCAGAGTCCACTCGGTAACGGTACAAAGGAATCAGTAAATCCTGCTTGTGCTGTGCCCTCACACACACACACTCACCACTCGCTCCCCTGCTCGTGCCATGACACACACAGGAACAGAAACGGACTGTGAGGTCAGTGACAAACGTAGTATTTGATCTGGATTGGAAACTTGGTTAATTAAAAAAAAAAAACAAACCCCAAACTAAATACAGTAGAACCTCGCAAATCTGCAGAACAGGGAGCTTCCACACACACGCAAAAACCTGGAGGCCTTATTCCACTTCCAAGCAGTTGTAAATAGCAAAGTGCTGTAGTGAGGTCTCAAAACAAAGACTTCAATAACCTTACGAGGATAGGCTACAGAACATTTACCAGAACGCTTGAAGTATCATAAATTAACAATAAATTAAAGAGTACAACGTAATGCAACGTGGTCATTTGTTCACTGATGGCCGATTCACACGACTCTAGTTCTCTGCAAGGGATCTTCCAGTCCTGGGTGCAACACAGCGAGGTTCTGCTGGCCGTGATAAAGTGCTGAGGCAGAGGAAGGACACGAGACCACAGGTCCCGGGCAGTGAGGATGAATTGCTCCAGCCACTTAGTTGCAAGAGTGCCTGTTTCTTTAATTTATTTTTTTTCTCCTTTTTTTTTTTTTTTTTTAATTTTTTTCTCTTTTTTTGGACATCTAAGACAGGAAAAAAAAAAAAATCAAGCACCTTCCCAAAAAGAGGTTGTTCTTTTTTTTTTTTCTTTTTTTTCTTTTACAGATTGTCCCACGTTTCTATGGCTGGTAAAACACAGACAGGTCAGTGTAGCAGTTAATGGATGATGCCACTTCCACTTAAGTACACAGAAATGATGGTTTGGGGTTTCTTTTCCCCCCTCAAACCAGAACAGACTTGTTTGATTTGTCCCCCTGAGTTGCCTAGAGGCGAGAAGATGCATATAGGTGGGGTAAGCAAGCTCGTGGCACTGTGAGCAGGAATTTCTCCCATTAAGACTGAATGAACAGCTCAAACGTTGTCTTTTATCCTTCCCTTCATGCACAGGCTCCATTTCTCACTGGAGTCAGCAGCAAACATAAAAACAAAACAAAACAAAAACAAAAAAAAAGCCCCTTGCTGCCTTTAGGGGAGAGCTGGGGAAGGGGGTGCAGCTCTGCCTGGAGCCCCGTGGCTGGCAGGGATGGGGAGCAGAGTGCCAGGGGAAGGTTCTGAGGGGGCCACAGGCAGCTGGGGCTGCAGCAGAGATTTCCTTGTGCACCTGTGAGCCAAGGTTTCGGGTACATTAAGACATCCTGGGCCAAATCCTCCCTGCAGGGGTGGGCTGGGTCTGGCAGCCGTGCCAGGTCCGTGGGCACCAGCTGAGCCTTTTTCCGTGGAAAGAGATGCTGGATCTGTAGTTCATTGTTTTTGTTTTGTTTTTTTTTTTCCTTTTAAAATAACTGGGTTATTTAAGACTTACCTAATGAAAACAGCTACACTTTATGCTGTAAGAGTAATTTTCCCAACAATTTCACAAGCAATACAAGATAGGCATCGAAGAGATTGATGTAAAGACAGCTTTCCGTTATGCAGAAGATCATTTTTCCCCTCCAGTTATTTAAGCTAACCTCCTTTAACAATCTCAGAATAAATTAATAAATACTAGTTAAATTAGAAACAGTACATCAGGTCTGACTATCAACAGACAACAGTTCTAAGGATCCCAGTTGGGAGAAGAAAAATGATCTTAGGAAATACGTGCAGTAATAACTGGCCATGAAGACACACGGAGCCTTTGATTTCCCAGCATTTGTGACATTCAAGTTAAGATCATTAGCAACGGTTTCTAATTGTCAGCTATCTAGCCTAGCCTCCTCCTCTCCAAGCTAAAAGGTGAGTCTGTATCCCCCCAGAAGAAGATTCAGCTGGCTACTGGTGGTGTATGAAATGCTCATCTCCAGTTCGTATCGTCGGGTCTGTGTGGAATTTTGGCAGGGGATGGGTGACAGTCAGAGGCTGAGCTGCTTCTGCTGTTGCTGTTGTAAGTATTTATGGGATCAGTTGGATTTTTTACCTATGCTTGTTATCAGGAAAGCAAGTGTGCATCACATCTTCATGCTAAGACAGAAGTTATTCTTACGTGGCTATCCGTATTGTCTATGGAGCTTTCCACTGTTGGTTAAAAAAGTTCTAATATTTAAAAAAAAAAAAAAAAATTGTTGGTAGCAACTGTTCACATTTAAAATTTCACATTCCCTTTAGAATGGAGTTTTAAAACGTGGAGCAGAGCTGACATTTCCCCCAGCCTTACACTGAGTACATTAGGTGGAGAAGGAACAGGGTTTTTTATACCACGCTGTCGGAGCCTTTTCCTGAATTTTCTGCTTTTCCAATATCCATGTCTATAAAGTCATCTGGTAGTTCTGGTGGTGGCCCCGCTGTGCTCTCCTCCACCTGCTGCTGCTGCTGCTGCTGCTGGCACAGCCCAGTCTTGCATGGCCTCACCAGGGCCAGAAACATGGCCCCCAGGACCATGCCAGCAGCACAGGAGTAGAAGGCTGAGCTGTAGTTCTTTGTCGTATCCACTAAGACACCTAGAAAAAAAACATTGACAGCAGTTAGCCACAGCCCACTCCCCCCCTGCCCTGCCCTGCCCTGCTGGAGGGTTTTAATCTGCATTTTATCTGCAGCCAAAACTCGGGGACAATCGGATGCCACGTTAAAAAAGCAAACCCATATTGCTCTGGGGTACACAGTGTCATCTCCAGGCGAGTCAGAAGCCCCTGGGCACCGCAGGGATGCTGAGCCTGAGATGCATCAGGCATCTGTTTGTTCTGCCAGGCTTCACCTTTCTGCAGTGCGTGGCACAGGCACAGCGAGAGGGATTCGCCTCTGCTTGTGCCTGAAGTGGTGCCAGGTTTGGGTTTCTATCGGGATCAGGGCAGCACTGCAGCATTTCCCTTCCCTCAGAGGTTCCTCAGTGCCTCATCCGTGGGACTCTGCAGAGCTGCATTGCAGTCTTCTGGCTCTGGGAGACTCCCAGCAGTGGTTTGCAGGGCTTTTAGGGGAGTGCTGTGATTAGCGCTGCCAGAATACCTTCTACAAAAGCTGGCAAACACCTCCAAAACAAATTCAAGCCCGAAGGTGTTACCTGCAAGGGGTGGTCCAGCCAACCCAGCTAAGCTTTGAATGAAGACGTAGACTCCAGCTGCAGAGGACATCCTCTCGATGCCGACCACGTCGTCTTCAGCCAGGAGGGGAATATGCGTGCCCGCCACCGTGCCGAGCATGAACCCAAAGTAAACGCTACATATCATCAAGCCCCAGAATCCAGAGGCAAAAGGGAAGGCAACCAACGCTACCGACAGCAGGACGACGCAGATGAGCTCGATGTAGATCTTGCGGATCGGCTTCTTGTTGAGGACCCAGCCCGCAAAAATCCTCCCGAAGACCTCGGCGATGGCCATGGCCGACAGGATGTAGGCAGAGTGGTCTTTGCCAATGCCCAGGCTGCGGCTCAGGGGGATGATGTACAGGGAGGGAGCGAAGAAGCCCAGGGTTGCAAACAGGCCAAAGAATGCATAACAGATAAAGCTATAGTCTCTCATGACAGAGAAGTCCAGTAGTTTGGTTTTTGGTTCTGGAGGGGTGCTGTTATTGTCAACGGGATTCTGTCCGTGTTGCTTTGGTTCTTCACTTTTCGGCTCTGCTTTGGTTTTTCCAGGCACATTGCTGGGTGAGGTAGTTATATCGACTCCTGAGTCTATGGACTCTATTGAGGTGCATGTTTGCTCGTTTTCAAGCATGTACTTTGTCTCCGTGGACTCCTCTGGAGGCTGTGCTTTCACTTCTTCCTGCTCTCTGATGACAATGGGGCGCAGCAGCGATCCACAGACGGCGATGCCGAGCTGCAGCACCCCGACAGAAAGCATGCTGTACCTCCAGCCAATCTGCTCCTTCAGGGCCGTGATTGCTGAGGGAAGAGGAAAAGTGTAACTGGGAAAAGCCTGTAGTTACACCAAGGCATTGAATTTACAGCCAGGGAAGGGACTGGAGGTTCGCCACTGGAGGGTTCCAGGCACCTCTCGAAAAGGCTGAGTAGGGGTCCCTCCTACCCAGGGGTCTGCCACCCACCTTCCTCCCCTCTGCTGCAGCAGACAGAAGCCAAAAGCCGCGTTGACCACCTGGCTAGCAGATGCCACCCCCTAGGTGAGGTTTGGGGACAAAGGGTGTGCTGTTTTGAGTGAAGGAGAGAAAACTCATTGCTAGAGTTTCCTTTCTCAGCTGCCCCCACCCTGAAACCAGCTAATAGGGGAAGTCTCTTAGCTCTGCTCAAAGGTGCACGTCACTGCTTAATTACCAGCCTTCATTTGCACCCAAAGCAGCTTTGCAGTGAGTATTAGCCCAGGGCAGAGCAGACCACATCAACCTCCAAGGGCGGGCGGTGACAGGGCCGTGACACTTGGGGACACCTCCCCAAAAGGCTGGAGCACTTTGGCAGCCCGTGCTGAGCACAAGCCCAGTAACCTTTAGGAGCAGTTCTGTGCACTGTGTGTGTGTGTTTTAAATAGCTGAAGTTTCTCAGGCTTATTTTTAGCCTGCCAGATCTATATAGGGAGCCCGACGGGCTGCGTATCAGCCAGGCATGTCCTGCTCTGGCACACGGCACCCGGGCACTGTCACACCCGTCCCTAGGACTGCCTGTCACTCTCTGCCCGCTGGGCACCAGTGCCACGGGCATGTGAGCAGCCACTTGTGGGCACTGACTGTGGCTGTTTGCTTGGGGAAAGGATGGCAGCAGCCTCTGGCACTGCCAGCACACGGTACCTGGTGCGAAGGAGAAGACGGCGAAACATTCCCCTGTGGATGCCACCGCTGTGACCAGCGAGCGCCTTTTGTCAAAATACTGTGATAAAATGGTGACAGTCGGGAGGAAGGAGAGGCAGTATCCCAGGCCTGTGAATAAATGCCAAAAATTGCCATAACAACAAGTAAAGGAGGGGGAAACACCGATGCAAGAGCACGTTAAGTCGGCTTTCCCGGCGGTCATTACAGTATCATTTCGGCCAACTCAGCAAGTCACCCTGGAAGAAAATCATTGGGGAAACCAGAATGTTATTTTTTTTTTGTAGATTGGAAGGGGGGAAAAGAAAGAAAAGAAAAAAAAAAAAAAAAAAGGAGAGTAAAAACCCAAACCAAGAGACCCAGCCTCCCAAACCTGCTAGATAATGCCTTCTGCTCCCAAACAGACAGCAGGGTCCACTTTGAGGACCTCATCTGCTTAAGGGTATTTGAGCCTGTAGCAACTGTTCCCCTAAGCAAGGCAAGCTCCTGGCCATGGACATGAACAGGACAGCCAGGCCAGGCCGGAGAGGGGGGAAAGTATCAAGGAGAAGAAACCAGAGCCAGAGGGAGAATCAGAAGATTTGATCTTGGGCACAGCTTTGGTTTCCCCAGCGATCCCAGTCCATCAGAAGCAACCGGTGCGAGCGCAGGGCTGAGCCCAGGGTGGGACAGGGCAGAAAGCCAAGCCTGGGGCCCATCCCCACTGCGGGATCAGCTCAGGAGGGGCAGCAGCAGCAAGCACACCCCGTTTGTGTGTGGGGAGCCCCGTGGCTGGCAGCAGGGAATGTGGCAGCAGGGGACAGGAGGGTGGCTCACCGGAGACGATGCCGATGGTGATGTACATGTCCACCACGCTGCGGGCGAAGGAGGCGATGACCATGCCAGTGCTGACCAGCAGCCCCCCGGCCATCACCACCAAACGGTGGCCGAAGCGGTTGCTGAGGACCGTCGACAGAGGAGCTGGAGAGGGAGAGAGCCGTGGTCAACACCCACCTCAGCAGCTTCACAGCCACCATCTCCTGCAGAGGCTCTTCTCATACTCCTGCCCGGGTCCCCGCGAGGTGCCACCTCCCTGCTCAGCACAGCATCACCCTGGAGCCACCCTCGGAGCACTGCACAGCTCACAGCATTTAGGACGTGCTAAAAAATCACCAGAACAGACTTAAAGAGGAGCACGTGGCAGCCTGGGACAAATCTGCAGCCACATGCCCAGACACCACTGGATTTCAGCAAGGCTCAAGTTATTTCTAATCCTTTGCACTGTAGTGTTTGGTTTGAAAACTGGTTTTTGTCCCTTGGTGGTGAGACCTGAACAACTGGGTCAGGCTCAGTGACATGGACCATGTCCCTGCACCACCCACAGATATGAGTTGGGGCTCAAAGGGACTGCCAGGCTGAGACAAATATTTCTTGGCATTTGAGGAAGAGCCTCTGAGCTTTATGGCTGTGATTTAATTTATAATGCAGCCATTTAAAGGCACGAAAGTCCCAGGTGCCAGGTCCTTGCACACTGAGTCAGCAGCACCAGTGCCCCTTGCACCCGCACCGAGCGCCTGCTCCTCTTACCTGTGAAGGTCTGTACAAACACACATATGGATATTATCCAGGATATCCTGCTGTTGGTTTCGTCAAAGCTTTCCATCAGGTCGTTAAAGAAGACTCCAAAGGATTTGATGATGCCGTATGTCAGGGCTTCCACAACAAAGAACGCAAAAGCGACCGTCCAGCCCCATCCTCCGTCAGGCACTTTAGTATAAACGTTTGCAGAGGTGCACGGCATCTTTACAGCTTTGACTGTCATTGTGGATCTGCAACAAGAAGGGAGAGGGAGCCAGGCATCAGTTTAAGCTTGATTTTGCTGGAGGAGGCACAGACTGGGAGCTGTAGCAGCCTTAAGGCACCGTGAGCAGGACGCTGCTCTGCTGAGGGATTAGGTGTGGGAGTTGGGCTGATGTTTCTGCCTCTGTCCCTCCGTGGGCTCCTTCCTGCTGTGCTGCCCCGCGAGCCCAGCACCAGAAACTCTCAGCTCAGCACCGGGGCGAGCTGTTCCCGGCAGCCAAGGCCGGGAGCTGGGAGCTGTCATGTCTGTTGGTGCATGGGGGCGGATGGATGCAGTTCGTGAAAGATCCACCGCAGCCTGGGCTGGTGGAGCTGCAGGAACCCCTGGGGCACCCATCCTCCCCAGCCTGGCCGTCCCCAGGGCTGCCCACGCCTCAAAACGGGGCGTGGGGACACCCCAGCTTCCACCAGCTCACCTGCAGCCCTTGGCACCACTGCTGCCCCCCAGGGCAAGGGGGGGCTGGATGGGATCACCCCATAAGACATGGGGTGTCCTCAGCCCTGCCCCGTGTCACCCGGGAGCTGTGGGGGTGCAGGGTGGCTTTGGTCCCTCATGGAGCCCCCCCAGCACTGCCACGACTGCACGGAGGGGACAGTGCCAGTATCACAGTCAGGGGGAGGACACTGCTGAGGTCACCGCCACACCCTCAGAGAGGGGACAATGTCAGGGGGACAGCCCTAGGCTCACTGCCACACCTGCATGGGGGTGACAATGTCAGGGTACAGCTCTGGGCTCACTGCCACACCTGCATGGAGGGGACACTCTGCCAGAGTCAGCACCACACCCGTGCAGGGGGACAAGTGCCAGGGTCACTGTCACACCTGCACGGCGAGGAGAGCACTGAGCCGAGGCCACTGCACCACCACACCTGTGCACTGTGCAAGGGGACAGCGACAGGATCACCCGCACCGTGGGGTCTGTGCCGGGCTCGCCGCCACCCCTGCAGTGTGTCCCGTGCCACGGTCACCGCCACCTCTGCTCGGGGGACAGTGTCGTGGTCACCGCCACCCCTGCTCAGGGGACAGTGCCGTAGTCACCGCCACCCCTGCTCAGGGGACAGTGTCGCGGTCACCGCCGCACGTGCGCTGGGGGGGGACACTCCTGGGGTCACCGCCACACCCGCTCGGGGTGGGGACAGAGGCGGTGTCACCAGCGCACACCTGCCGGGGTCCAGCCCGAGGGGACAGCGAGCGGTGGCCGCGGGCAGCCGCCCCTCGTGGCGCCCCGTCCCGCCCGGACCTGCGGCTGGGCCGTGCGCTCTCCCCGCGCCGCCGGCGGCCACCAGGCATTTCCCTCCTCCATTTTACACTCGGCTCCTCGGCACCACGCTCTCGGCGCGGGGAGCTCCGGCCGCGCCTCCCCGGGGAACTTCGCACGGAGCAGCAGGCGAGTGCGCGGCCCCCGAGGGAGCCCGGCCGGGCTGCCAGCCCCGGGGGTCCCCGAGCTGGCCAGGGGGGTCCCCACGCCGTGCCGTGCCGCACGGCCAGTGCGCGGCTCCCGGGGATCCTCTCCGGCAGGGATGGAGCGAGGCGTGGGCTCCCGCATCCCTGCGCTGCCGCGGCCGAGGGGCACGGGCGGGACCCCCGAAGTTTGTGGGAAGTGGCCGGAGATCCCCGCTCCGAGCCCAGACACGGGGGCTGCCGTGAATTCCTGTGTCACTGCACAGGGAATAGGGGGGGAAAAGCAGATCAGGAGGAAGCGCGCTTAGGGAACAGAAAAAAAAAAAAAAAATAGATAAGGAAAGGAAAAACAACCCGGCGAGACCGCAAACCTGGGCGTATGGTTGGTACATTTAAAGATTAAAAGAAATAATGATGGCGGGGGGGGGGGGGGGGGGGGGGAATTGGAAATGAAAAGCCGGAGCGCAGGGGCCCGGCGTTGGCCCCCCCTTCCCTGCATCACTTTCCCAACATTTCAGCCTTGATTCCTGCATCGCCGGGGCCGCGGGCTAAAAATACAGGGATGCAGGCGAGGGGAGGTGGGGAAGGAAAACGCTGGAAAAAAAAATATATATATATATATATAAAAAAAATTTAAAATACCGTTAAAATTGCCTCAAAAGAAGAGGGAAAAATTAATAAAAAAAAAAAAAAAAGGGAAACAAAGCCCTCCCCCACGCCCAGCTCCCCCGGAGGGAGCCCCACTCACCCGGTGCTCAGGGGCTGCCCATGGCCCGGGAGGGCGAGCGGGCGACCCTCGGCGAGGAGGCGGCCCCGCTGCCCGCCGGCCTCCGGCCGCTGCTGCTCCCGCTGCCCGCGGCGGCGGCTGCTGCTGCTCGGTGCTCGCTCGCAGCCCTTTTATACCGGCTGGAGCCGGTCTCCGCCGGCGGCTCCGCAGCGCCCATGTGCGCGGCGCCGGGCCCGGCTCGCCCAGCGGCGGCACCGCGTGTGCGGGAGGGGCGGTGCAGCGGCCGGAGCGGGGCGGCCCCGAGGGCTCCCGAAGCTCCCGCAGTTCCTGCAGCTCCTGCAGCCCCCGGCCCGCACCTGTGCACGGCCGCCCCCGCCGGAGCGGGTCCCGAGCATCCCTGGGCTGCGGGGTCTGGAGAATCCCCTGTGTGCGGGATACGGAGTATCCCCTTGTGCAGGGTCCGGAGTATCCCCGTGTGTGGGGTCTAGAGTATCCCTGGGGTGTGGGATCTGGAGTATCCCCGTGTGCGGGGTCTGGAGTATCCCCTGTGTGCGGGGTCACAGTATCCCCGTGTGCAGGGTCAGAGTATCCCTGGGCTGCGGGGTCTGGAGAATCCCCTGTATGTGGAGTCTGGAGTATCCCTGGGGTGCGAGGTCTGGAGTATCCCCGTGTGCGGGGTCTGGAGTATCCCTGGGGTGCGAGGTCTGGAGTATCCCCGTGTGCAGGGTCTGGAGAATCCCCGTGTGCAGGGTCTGGAGAATCCCCTGTATGTGGAGTCTGGAGTATCCCTGGGGTGCGAGGTCTGGAGTATCCCCGTGTGCAGGGTCTGGAGAATCCCCGTGTGCAGGGTCTGGAGAATCCCCTGTATGTGGGGTCTGGAGTATCCCCGTGTGCGGGGTCTGGAGTATCCCCTTGTACAGGGTCTGGAGAATCCCCTGTGTGCGGGATACGGAGTATCCCCATGTGCGGGGTCTGGAGAATCCCCTGTATGTGGGGTCTGGAGTATCCCTGGGCTGTGGGGTCTGGAGTATCCCCTTGTACAGGGTCTGGAGTATCCCTGGGCTGTGGGGTCTGGAGAATCCCCGTGTGCGGGGTCTGGAGTATCCCCGTGTGCGGGGTCGGAATATCCCCTTGTACAGGGTCTGGAGAATCCCCGTGTGCGGGGTTTGGAGTATCCCCTTGTGCAGGGTCCGGAGTATCCCTGTGTGTGGGTTCTGGAGTATCCCCGTGTGCGGGGTCACAGTATCCCCGTGTGCGGGGTCTGGAGTATCCCCGTGTGCGGGGTCTGGAGAATCCCCTGTATGTGGGGTCCGGAGTATCCCTGGGGTGTGGGGTCAGAGTATTCCTGTGTGCGGGGTCTGGAGTATCCCCGTGTGCGGGGTCTGGAGAATCCCCTGTATGTGGGGTCCGGAGTATCCCTGGGGTGTGGGGTCAGAGTATTCCTGTGTGCGGGGTCTGGAGTATCCCCTTGTACAGGGTCTGGAGTATCCCCGTGTGCAGGGTCAGAGTATCCCTGTGTGCAGGGTCTGGAGTATCCCCGTGTGCGGGTCCCCCCAGTGCAGTTCCTGGAGCATCCCCAGGCTGGGCTCACTGGTGGGATGCGGGTGGGATGCAGGGAACACATGGCAGCCCCTCCTGCCCCACCACGGTGCTGGTTCAGCGGGTGGCACAGTGTGTTTGTCCCCTCCGAGCTGTGAGTGCTGCTCATGATGCGGTGTCAGGGGTGATATGCCCCTTACTTATATTTTTTCAGGACAAAACATCTCCTTTAGTTGCATTTCTAGGGGGAAAAAACCCAACCCCGTCTCTCTTGGTTGTATTTCTAGGGAAAACCACCTCCTTCAGTTGTACCTTTAGGGAAAACGGTCTCCTTTGGTGGCAGTATTAGGGGAAAACGTCTCCCTCAGTTGCATTTTCAGGGCAAACATTTTTCTGGCTTGAATTTTTAGGGGGAGCCATCTGTCTTGGTTGTGTTTTTAGGGGAAAACATCTCCCTAAGTTGCTTTTTCTTTTTTTAGGGAAAAACCTAACCCTTCGTTGTATTTTTACGGAAAACATCTCCTTTAGTTGCATTCCTTGGGAAAAACATTTTCCTCAATGAAATTTTTCGGGGGAACTGTCTCTGTCAGTTGCATTTTAGGGGAAAACATCTCCCTTGGCTGTATTTTTTGGGGGAAATCATCTCTTTTAGTTGGACTTTTAGGGAAAAACGTGCCTTTTGTAGCATTTTTAGGGAAAAAAAACCATCTCACTTAGTTGCATTATTTTTTTAGGGAAAAGCATGTCCCTTGGTTGAGTTCTAAGGGGAAAACATTTCCATTGGTTGGATTTCTAGGGGAAACCAGCTTCCTTTGTTGCATTTTTAGGGGAAAACAAGTCCTTTATGTAGGAAGCTTAAAAAGTAGGGATTTGTGAGTCAAATAAAGCAGGAGAGACCAACTCACTGCCTACAGGGATGGGGAGGGAAGGAGCAGGGGTTCAGTCATCCTAAAATCACAGAACATCCTGAACTGGAAAGGACCCACAGGGATCATTGAGTCCAAACTGCCTCTGCACAGACACCCCCAAAATCCCACACTGTCCTTGAGAGCATTGTCCAAATTCTCTTGGAGCTCTGGCAGCCTCAGCTCCCTGCTGCTGCAGCATCCTGCTCCTGTTCTCCGTGTGCTGGGCACAGAGGGATGCTGCCAGGAGGGTTTGGAGCCTTGCACCATTCCTTGGGACGTTTGAGCCGGTGATTTCTTCCTGCAGGGAACAGCAGAGGGGTCAGAGTGGGTGGGTGACCACACCTCTCCTCACCTGCCCTCCCGGGATCTGCCCACTGTGCTGGCCCAGGACCCCGGCACAGTGTGCTGGGTTAATGTGGAACCTGCCGATCCTGGTTCATACGCCTGGAAAAAGCTCTCAGGTTAAAATGTTCCTGCACTGCAAGGGCTGCTGTGTTTGGTTTGGCCAGAGTCCCTCCTGCTGCTGCTTTACCTTCCTTTGTCCCAGCGGGATTGCCAGGGGGACAACACAGTCCAGGGCATCAGGTAGCAGGGCCAAAGTTCTCCAGATTCCCCAAAATGAGGCAAATTGTTGCCTTTGCTCAGGGACTTCGGGAAAGCTGCTGCTGGTTTCTCTTGGCAATGCTGGTCCCACAGCCACTGCCTCCAGGAAGTGCTGGTGCTCTCAGGGAGGTTTCAGCAGCTTCACTGCTCACAGTCCCCTCCTGAACGAGCTGAAATCCTTCTGAAATCCATCAGAAATCCATCAGAATTCTGGCTACTCAGCCATGGGAGTGTGCCCTGAGAGCCTCCTATCTCCCTGCCCTACAAGAAAACCCTTCCCTCTGAGGGAACCTTTGAGCTGCTTGTCCTTGATCCCTGCTCTGCCTTCCAGGGCTACAGATAAAGGGTGACCAGCCCTGTGGCCTCGCAGAGCCAATATCCCGTTATACAAGCTTTTCCCTGGGAATGGGTCACCCTCCCCGTGCTGAAATTCTGCCTGGTAGCGACAGTGCAAGTGGCTGTGGGACAACAAAAGAGGTTTGTGCCTCCAGGGGAGAAATAAGAATGCAAATATCTTTGGCACGAAAAACCCCAATGCGATTTGCTCCTTGGTATTTTCTTGTCAGCACTTTGCATCTGGCTGTGCCTCACCTTCCCATTCCTTTCCTTGGGGCTTTGGGGAGCCATGGGGGCTGCAGGGGCCCTTTGGGGGGACAGGGAGAGAGGCTGCAGCCTCTCCAACCCCCAGCCCCACTGTAAAACCCTTTTTTCCCCAGATGGTTTGCCCACTTTGGGGAGATTTCCCTGCTGCTGGGCTTGGCAGTGCCCGGCTGGGATCCTGTTCCCCGTTGTGGCTCTGTCCCGTGCCTGGCAGCGCTGGCACCACGACGTGCCTCTTCATCATCCCGGGAGCTCCAGCAGCCCCAGGAGCATGGCTGGTTGTTTGAGGGCTCTGTAATCCACAGGGAAGCAGAGCAGGCGTCCTGTCCTGGCTGTGGGCATAAATCAGGCTGGAGCTGGAGAACAGGGAAGAGCAGGGGAGCGCGGGCCCCTGCGCTGAGCCGCCGGATGGCTCAGGGACTTCCAGTTCATTTATTCTGCTGGGGTTTGCCCAGCCCTGCTCGGCATGTGAAATGTTTTCTCTGAAAGACCCAGCAGTGAGATGGGTGAAAAACATTCTCCTGTCCCAGGAGCTGGCAGAAATCCTGGTAAATCTGCAGAAGTATGTTTTTGTCGGTGCTGCTTATTCTGCGAGGAGAACGAGTATAAACTCTTCCAGTAGAAAACCTTTTTTCCTGGAATAAAGTCCTGACTGTGTTCAAAGCATTGTGCTGGGAATGGAGCTTTGCTGGTAAACATGTCAGCACTGGGGAGGACCAACAGGGCAGACAGAGCTCCTGCCCCTCTGCCCCACTCCTCACCAGGTACCTGCTGCCCTTCTCTGCCCAAATCAAAACCTCTGTTATCTGAAATTGCCAACAAAACATAGATTTCTTTCTCTGCCCCCTGAAAGCCTGTCTGCCCTGCCATCCATCCTCTCCAGGCTGCGGATGGACATCCCCCAAGGTGGGGGACCAAGAGCCTGACCATGGGGTTATGTCCCCATCCCACGTCACTCGGCCCCTGTGGGGTCAGCACAGCCTGGGTCATCACTTCTGCTTGCCTGCCTCAGTTTCCCTGACCCTAGCTGCCACCAGGGGTGACCCTGGGGGCTCCTGGGGTGGCCCTGGGTGACAGCAGGTGCCCACTCAGGTTTGAATTTCTCATCCTGTGCTGTGTCCTTTTCTCCCTGCTCCTCGTGGCCGGGATGGGGATCCTGCTGGGACTTTCAGCAGGGCCACTGGGGGCTTTGGGCTGGAGATCAGAGCTGGGACACCCCGGGTGGGTTGTGAGCCCCGGGAGCTGGCAGGGAGGCAGCTCAGCACAGCTGAGTGTGCTTCAAAGGGCGGCAGGTTTTTCTGGGCTCCAGCCACCGCTTTGCTCTCCAGGCAGCCGTGAAATGCGAAAGAATGTGAAAAATGTGAAAATGATCATGCCGGCCCCAAGATTTGTAAACTTTCCGGTTAATGTGTAATGAATACATGACAGATGCTGCCAGTGCTGTGTGGGTGACCCCTCCGTGGTGGCACTGCCAGCAGTGACATCCCAGAGAGGCATCTCCCCTCCTCTACACCGGGGCCAGCCCGGGGTTGTCCTGCTTGGAGAGGCTCTGGGGCTTTTCTAAACTGGTTTATCTGGTTTGGACTTCTCCAGGTTCCTGTAACCACCTTGCCTAGCTTGCAAAAAGCAAGGTTATTTATTTGTTCAGTCCTCCCCTGGTACAAGGTGCGTGCTGTGACGCCCAGGTGCGCCCTGTCCAGCTGAGGAGCACGCTGCCAATGTCACTTTTCCAGAGGCCTTGGATGCTGGGAGGGATTCCTCCCAGGTACAGCTCATCCAGCCACCTGTGCAGTGCTTCCTGCTTGGCACAAGGCGAGGTGCTGCAATGTTCCTGCCACAGGCAGCCTGGAGAATCTCTCCTGAGTCATCTTTATTTTTATTTTTTTTTTTTTTGCAGAAATAGCTAAAAAGTTCCTTGGTCAGCCCTAGGTGGGTCTGGCTGCAGCAAAGCTGGAGGAGAACAGAGGTGCTGCAGGCCCTGGTGCAGTGGTGAACAGGGGCTGGGATTTATCCCACTTCCTCCAGGGGGATGTGCACAGCGTGGAATTTGAGCTGAAAAGGGTCAGAGAGGGCTCAGAGGGCAGCGGAGCTGATGCCAAGGGATGGCCTCACACTCACAGATGTGGTCTGGATGTGGACAGTCCATGGGCTGTGTTCCTCGCCTTCAAACAGCCTCTGAGCATCAGGGATCAAGAAGTTTTGTCTGATGCTAATGCATGAATTTGAGCCCTGAAAGACTTTCCCTGTAATTTAGGGAGGAGAGAGTGTCCTTTGAAAATTGTTTGGGTTGTTTTTGTTAGCTGTGTCATCCTGGCATCCCTCCCCACAGTAAATGGAAGGGACAGAGGTTTGTGGGTTCGGCTGCTTTGGGGTTTTTCTGTGTGGCTGCAGGTGCAGCTGGGGGGTCCCTGTGGGGTGCAGGGCCAGCCCCCAGAACCAGGACTGGTCTGGGATGGTGCTGCTGGGAGGGTGTTCGGGGAGGCTGGGATTTGGCACAGAGACCAAGCTCAGCCTGGGAGGGGCCGGGAGGTGCTGGATGCCAGCAAAGGTGCCAGAGGGCAGGATTAGGTGATGTGTCTTCCCAGAAACCTGAACACCACCTGCCTGAGGGGCTCAGCTCAGGTTTTGGTGCTTTATTTTTCCCCAAATCCCAATTCTAGCGGAGGGTGATATCCTGCTCCATTGTGGAGAGTCGCAGACAGGGGACTGGGATGGGGCTGGACTGGGGCTGGGATGGGGCTGGGATGGGGCCAGACTGGGGCTGGGATGGGGCTGAACTGGGGCTGGGATGGGGCTGGGATGGGGCTGGGATGGGGCTGGGATGGGGCTGGGATGGGTTGAGGTCTCCCTGACCACTGTTGAAGTTGGTGGCTCAGTTCTGTGCTGTCCTTGGCCCAGCTGGGCCCAGCCCCTGAGCATGGGGTGTTGGACCCAAGCAGAGCTGCTCCTTTCAAGTCCCCATCCATGAAGAAACCCAAGGAAATTGCAAAGGAATTGTTGTTTTGGAAGTTAAAGGCAGCCAACTGCTGCCCCCAAAACATGTCCAGAGAGCTAATCTCAATTATTGGAGCTGTGGGGATGCAGGAGGGTGCAGAACAGGAGCTGAGCTCCTGGGCTTTGTTGGGGCAGGGTAGAGCAGCCTCTCCCACAGCTCAGCCCCACCACATCCCACCCCCATTAGCTGATGTACCGAGAGCCTCCAGCCTTCATAAATTAACACTCTGGGCTATGAATTATGAATGGAGCCACATCTCTGATCACTGCAATGCTCTGCTGACAGACCAGGAGCTGCTGATCCAAGTGACAGCCCAAAGCTTTTAAAGATGTGAACAGCAAAACCTGGGAATAATTTACTTTGCAAGCTGCAAACCGCTTGGCCTACAGATGGGGCTCATCGTACTCCCTCTCCTGCCTGCTCCTGTCCTGTTCTTCTCTTTTGTTTCCCAGTATTGCCTTCTCCACTCTCCCTCTCTGTGCTAAGGGATGTTGTCCTGCTTGGCTGTGTCGACCATCCCTTGGGAGCTGCCTCCCTCATGCCACGTTCGTGCCCCAGGGCTGCTGGTACCAACTGGGGACAGCTGGTCCTGGCCATCCCCAACCCAGGCACAGATCCCCACAGCCAGTGCAGAGCTCCTGGTGCAGGACCCAGCGGGAATTTGGCAGATCTCTGCAGCTTTACCCCCTTTGGCCATAACTTTGTGTCCAAGACATCGTATTCTGCAGCTCCATCTGCTCCGTGGAGCTCTGCCACAGCTCCGTCTCTTTGGAGGGTTTGTCCTTGAACTTTTCCATCTCTGGAGGCCAAATCCTGCCCTAAGCAGCTGGATGTGCTTAGTCCTGGGTATTCCTGGGTTTTCTTGCCTTCTGGGCTTGTGCGGATTCCTGCCTCCTCACCTCTGGGGCAGCTCCCTCTGGGCTGTGCTCCCTGCTCTGCCAGCGCTGGGGCAGCGAGAACAGAACTAAATTTAGACAAGGGGCTTCAAACACTTGTCTGTTGTCACAAATGAAGGCAGGGCCCTGTATGTCCCCCTCGTGGGGCTGTGCCCCCCTGCAGCACTTGGGAGAAAGCCCTTGGCAAGCAGGAGGGAGCACGGGATGGCAGGAGCACGGGATGGCAGGAGCACGGGATGGCAGGGCTAACCCTAACCCTAACACTAACCCTAACCCTCCCAGCCTGAGCAGTGGGTGCAAGAGAAGGACACTCCATATTCCCAGTCCTTTCCAGCTGAGCCGTTGGGAACCAGGCAGCAGAACAAGTCCACGGGCACTTTGGAGAAGGTGTTTAGCCCTGGGCTGGGATGCAGGAGCGCTCCCCACGTCCTGACTGTTTTGTTTCCCTTGCACAGGGGATGATGTAACGAGGTGCAGGACGGACTGACCGAGCCCCAGCAGTTTCTTCTCCACCCAGAGGCCGAGGGGCTCAGCCTGCAGGGAAGGAGCCATTTTTGGACACAAACATCCCTGTGGCTGCAGTGAGCGGAGAGGAGCTGCCGCCGCCGCGGATCGAACCCGCTCCCGGAGGGGAAAATACCGCTTCGGTTTGGTGTCTAATTAGATATTTACCAGGAAGGAAGGAAAGATATAAATAGGGTGACAGTGACTTCAAAGGGTGTTTTTTGACTTCTAAGAATAACACCTTTGCTGGCGCCGATTTCGGGAATATCGGCTGCGCCTGGGTGTGAAAGGCGGAGGAGGTGTCGCAGCTCGGTCGGCAGCCAAGGGAGCAAACCCAGACCCCAGCCCCCGTCCGGCCCCACAGGACCAGCTGAGGAAGGGACAGAGCCCGTGCAAAGCTCAGCTGCATCCACAGGGACACAGCACGGGCAGTTTGGGGAACACCGCCGGTGCTGCAACGCGGGCAGGAGGGGACGTGTGGCACCATGGGGACCCCGTCCCTGTCGCCATGGGCAGTGCTGGTGCTCACCCTGATGCTGGGGGGACTCTGGGTTCCCTGTGTGCTGAGCAGGCAGCCCAACTTCATCGTCATCCTGGCTGATGATGTGGGCTGGGGAGATCTGGGCGCCAACTGGGCGGAGACAAAGGAGACCCCGCATTTGGATCAGTTGGCTGCCGAAGGAACAAGGTAATGTCTGTCCCCTTCCCTGCCCTCAGCCAGCACCCCTGGACACCCTGACCTGCAGCACAGGGGGATTCAGCCCTGTGGGACTGGCAGGTGAAGGGATTTCATTGGTGTGGGTTTGGGTGCATGGGGAGGGCAGCCAGAGCCTGGCGCCTTGGGGTGCAGATCCATCCATCCATCCATCCATCCATCCATCCATCCATCCATCCATCCCTGCTGGAACCTTCACCTCCCACTCCCCACCCTCATCCCCAGAGCCAAACAAGGAGTGTGCAGGGGAGCAGGGAGGGACACGGGGTCTCGTGAGCTGAAGGGTCTTTTCATTCTGCAGGTTCGTGGATTTCCACTCGGCCGCCTCCACGTGCTCCCCGTCCCGCGCCTCGCTGCTCACGGGGCGCCTGGGGCTGCGCAACGGCGTCACCCACAACTTCGCCATCTCCTCCCTCGGGGGCCTCCCCCTCAACGAGACCACCCTGGCCGAGGTCCTGAGGGGGGCTGGCTACAGCACGGGGGCTATAGGTAATGGCCAGGGCGCCAGGGGGCAGCTGGGGAGGTGGCAGGGGGTGACAGAGATGCAGAGGAGGTACTTGGGTGAAAGGAAAACCTAAAGGGGTTCCTTCCTTCTCGAGGGTGCTGCCGGAAATCCAGATTTCTCCACCTAATCTCTCTCTGCTTTCCCTCACCAGGAATGTGTTCCTTGGCAGACAGGGCTGTGCTCGGTGGCTCTGCCATCCCACACCACGGGCAGTGCCATTGGCCCCGTGGCTTTGGGCACCCTCCTGTCACTGTGGGTCCCCCTCAGCCCGCACAAGCCCTTTGCACCTGCAGCTCCTGCTGTTGTGCTGGCAGAAAATCCCTCTGGTTTTCCATTTCCCCCCAGTTTTTGCGGTTCTCCCTCTTGGATCGGGGTGTTAGGTGGGAGCCTTTGCATGCTGGAGGTCAGGGGATGAAGCTGCCTGTTAGGGAGGGGTGAGGAAGCTGTGTGCTCAGGGCACAAACACATGAAAGAGCCTTTTAAGGCTGGAAGCAGTCGCTTTGCACAGGCATGAGATACCTTATGCATTTTTTCTGGGTTTTCTGCAAAAATAGACGGCATTCTGGAATGGCAGCCAGCACAAACAAGAGGCCTTTCTTGTAGCTTGGTTAAAGCCCCCAGCCCTGCAGGCACCTCGTGGGGGAGGGCTGCTGGTGGCCAGAGCTGTGTCACCTCTGAAATGATGTTCTGTGGCTCCCACGCAGGCAAGTGGCACCTGGGACACCACGGCCGCCATCACCCCAACTCCCGCGGTAAGGGCTGTGCCAGCGGGGACAGCTGGGGGTCCTGTGGCCACCTTGACCCCACTGACCCCCTCACTTGCCTCTCAGGCTTTGACTTCTACTTTGGGATCCCCTACAGCCACGACATGGGCTGCACAGACAACCCTGGCTACGACCTGCCGCCGTGCCCGCCCTGCCCGCGGCATGGCACCGCTGCCAGGTACGGGGCACGGGGGTCCCCGTGGGTGTTCACAGCACTGTCCCCAGCCCTGAAGGCTGCCCTGGGCTGTGGTCACCTCTCCTCACGCTCTGTGCACCCAGTTTTCCCTGCAGGGAGCAGCCCGTGCCGTGGGGACATTGTCACCACTGCCTCTGTCCTCCTTCCCTCGGCTTTCTGGAGGCCAGGAGAGCAGCCAGGCTCTGTGCCTGCTCTGGTGACAAGCCTGGGGTGGCTCTTCCCGGCAGGGTGGCCAGGAAGGACTGTTACACTGAGGTTGCCCTGCCTCTCTTCGAGAATGTCACCATCGTCCAGCAGCCCGTGGAGCTCGGCAGCCTGGCCAGGCGCTACGTGGAGGAGGCAGCACGGTTCATCCAGAGGGCCAGGTGAGGGCCACCCACTGTCCCCGGCGTGTCCCCTTAGCTAGGAAAGCTCCTGGGTCACTGCAGGGCTCCTTTGCATCGTGCTGGTGCAATGCCAGGGGAGCTGGGTGCTGCCCCGTGGTTCAGGTTTGGGCTGTCCGTGCCTTGGCTTCCTGCTGGAGGCTTTGAGGCTCTTCTGGTGTCCTCTAAAGGGGCGGTGTGGTTTTAAAACCATCATTTTGGAGGCAAGGCAAAGCCTTTGAGTGAGGCTGTGCCTCTTTCCTGGGGGGAATGTGCGTGATGTCAAGGCTGGTGGCGATGGGAGGGAGGAAACCCTGCGGTCGGTCTGTCCATCCCTGCATCCCTGTGGATGAGGTGGCAATGGGGTGGTGGAGGCGCCTCCACGGGTGCGAAGTGCTGGCAGGGGCTGTGAATAGGCGCTGAGTGGTGCTCAGGGTGGGACCAGAACAGCGCCCAGAGGTGTTTGAACACGCCCCGTGTGTTAGATAGGATCCATTTTGAGGATAAAGCAACTCCCGGATCGCTGGGCTTGAGGATCTGCCTCCCCCAGGCTCGGAGATGCCCCGGGTGTGTTTGTCCCCGAGGAGCGAAGTGGCTCCTCCGGATGACGCCCCCGAGCCCTGCTGACGGGTTGTGTAATTTTAATCCCCATTATTGGCGGATTACGAGCTGTGACTTTGCAAAATGCCTCCCCGCAGAGTGAGGAGAGGAAGCGCTGCCGGGCAGCTCTGTCTGAGCCCATCCCCTCTCTGAGCCCATCCCCTGCCCGAGCCTATTCCCTGTCCGAGCCCATCCCCTGCCCGACCCCATCCCCTGTCTGAGCCCATCCCCTGTCCGACCCCATCCCCTGCCCGAGCCCATCCCCTGTCTGAGCCCATCCCCTGTCCGACCCCATCCCCTGTCCGACCCCATCCCCTGTCTGAGCCCATCCCCTGCCCGACCCCAACCCTGTCCGACCCCATCCCCTGTCTGAGCCCATCCCCTGTCTGAGCCCATCCCCTGTCTGAGCCCATCCCCTGTCCGACCCCATCCCCTGTCCGATCCCATCCCCCTCCCGACCCCAACCCTGTCCGAGCCCATCCCCTGTCTGAGCCCATCCCCTGTCCGAGCCCATCCCCTGTCCGACCCCATCCCCTGTCCGAGCCCATCCCCTGTCTGAGCCCATCCCCTGCCCGAGCCCATCCCCTGTCCGACCCCATCCCCTGTCTGAGCCCATCCCCTGTCCGACCCCATCCCCTGTCCGAGCCCATCCCCTGTCCGATCCCATCCCCTGTCCGATCCCATCCCCTGCCCGACCCCATCCCCTGTCCGAGCCCATCCCCTGTCCGATCCCATCCCCTGTCCGATCCCATCCCCTGCCCGACCCCATCCCCTGTCCGATCCCATCCCCTGTCCGACCCCATCCCCTGTCTGAGCCCATCCCCTGTCCGACCCCATCCCCTGTCCGAGCCCATCCCCTGTCCGATCCCATCCCCTGTCCGATCCCATCCCCTGCCCGACCCCATCCCCTGTCCGAGCCCATCCCCTGTCCGATCCCATCCCCTGTCCGATCCCATCCCCTGCCCGACCCCATCCCCTGTCCGAGCCCATCCCCTGCCCGAGCCCATCCCCTGTCTGAGCCCATCCCCTGTCCGACCCCATCCCCTGTCTGAGCCCATCCCCTGCCCGAGCCCATCCCCTGCCCGAGCCCATCCCCTGCCCGGGATAACGCGGCCCCGGGGAAGGCGGGTCCTTGGGGTGAGGTTTGTGTGGCAGAGGTGAATGAAGGGCTGGGCAGGGAGCAGCACGTAGGGAAATGGCTCTTTATAAAGCTGGGTGCTGTTTCGTTGCACGAAGACCTGTAGTTTATCCCTTTGGGTACCAGGGATAGGCCGTGGGGTGGCTTTGGGATGCCGAGGGTACCCAGGCTCTGGGCAGCAGCAATCCCTTCTCCTGCCAATTCCCCAGCCCTCCAGGCTGCCAGGATGCTCGGTGGCTGTGAAACCAAGTGTGTGAGCTCCGGGTTAATAGGAAAAACCTTTCAACTCCCAGCAGTGTTTTGGGGTTATCTGCGTTCATGGAGAACAGGATTAAGCAGGTGCCTACCTTTTCTCGCCTTCTCTTTGATGGCTCATTCCAGTTTTCCCCTGCCTGACTCATTCATTACAGGGCAACAAAAGAACACCGGATTTGCCATCCCAGTGTTTTTTTTTAACCAGTCAAGGTTCAGCAGTTTGTGACAGTGAGATGCGGCGCTGCTCGAGCACAAAGCGAGCGTGGGAGCAAAAGTCAGGGACTCGTGTCTTCAGTTATTGATTAAACGTTCGCTGAACCTTCAGGACGATTGCGAGGTGTCCGTGTGGCAGATGAGAGAGATGTTCAGCTGAGCATCACAGCCACCAGCCCGTCTGGGGGCCGGAGTGGTGCTCCCAGGTGGGATCAGAGCCGGGGGAGCAGCTTTCCCTGCAGCTTTCCCTGCTCCAGGGGCATGCCATGGGAAGAGGTGGCACGGTGACAGGCAGGGTGCCAGCGGGACACAGCCCTTCGCGGGGCTCCAGCGTCATGGGGACACGCAGCAGCTCCGGGCAGGACGGGGTTGACTTATTTCCCACCCCAGGTGGGTGACGGGCAGAGGAAGGAAGCGCCGAAACTCGAGTTGGAAGGGCCCCGAGGAGGCAGCGGTGGGGCGGCCGGAGCCGGGGGCGGGCGCCGGCGGGGACACGTCCCCGGGATCCGGCCGCTCCTCGCCGCCGGCCATCCCACCCTTCCCCTCCGAGCTCCCTGAGGAAGAGCAGGCCTCGTTGGAGCAGATAAATATAGCTGCAAACAGCCGAACAGGACGTGTCCTGTGATGATTTAGGAGCGAGCAGGCGGCGGGGCAGCGCACGGTGGAGACTGGGGCTGGCACTGCCCGGGCTGTGCCCACGCTGTGCCCAGGCTGTGCCCGGCTCTGCTGTCACCCATCCCCTGCCCACAGCACCAGCAAGGCCGGGCATTGGCTGGGCAGGACGATAAAGGGCTAAAAGGTGTCCCCTGAGAGAGGAGAGGAGGTGTTTGGCTGCTGGAGATGGAGGAAGGGGCAAATCTGTCCCAAATGGGGGGACAGCTGACAGCACGGGGACAGTGGGGAGAGGTTTCAGCAGGAGCAGGGGAGAAGTGGCTCAGCTCAGCAGAGTTTCCCCCCTGTAAGGACAGGGAGGCCTGCAGGGTTTGCAGCTGGCGTGTTTTTCCCCCAGGAGCTGCGGCAGAGGCAGGGGTGGAAGAGCCACTGGTTTGTGTGCCCAGGTTCAGCAGTGCCACCACCGCCACGACCTCGTGCTCCTGGAGGCTGAACACTCTCCCTCTGTCCCCTGTGCAGTGACAGTGGACGTCCTTTCTTCCTGTACCTGGCCCTGGCCCATATGCACGTCCCTCTGAGCCCCCCGCTGCCCCCTGCTCCGGGCAGGGGCGTTTACGGAGCCTCCCTGAGCCAGATGGATGAGCTGGTGGGACGGATAAAGGAGCTCGCTGACAGCCTGGGCAGGGGCAGCACGCTGCTGTGGTTCACAGGTACCGCAGGACAACGGGGTGACACTGGGGACTGCCCCTGGAGGCGGGAGCTGTGTTTGTCCCCTGCCCTCTATGTCTCTTGTCGTCAATGTCTCTGCCCTCTGTGTCCCCTGCCTTCAATGTTCCCCACCTTTGATGTCTCCTCTATGTCTCCTACCTTTGATGTCCCCTCCCTTCTATGTCCCCTGCCCTTGATGTCCTCTGTCCTCTCTGTCCCCTGCCCTTGATGTCCCCCACCTTTGATGTCCTCTGCCCTCTATGTCCCCTGCCCTAGATGTCCCCTGCCCTGGATGTCCCCTGCCCTAGATGTCCCCTGCCCTGGATGTCCCCTACCTTCAGTGTCCTCTACCCTGGATGTCCCCTGCCCTGGATGTCCCCTGCCCTGGATGTCCCCTGCCCTGGGTGCTCCCCTTGCTCAGTGGATGGGGAGTGGTCCCAGGGTGGGGACAGGGGTCCCAGGGTGGGGACAGGGGTCCCAGGCTGCTGTCCCCACTCAGCCGGGTGCCCACCCTGCCACCCCCCTGTGGCTGCGGGGCTGAAGTGGTGGGGCCGTGACTAATTAAACCACAAATCCCTGTTCATTAAGAAGCCCCAATCCTCTCGCTGTTGCTGAGCAGCCTCCCTAATGAGGATGTCTTGCTCCTGATGACAGGAACCGCTGGGCCCCTCATTAACACCCAAAGCTGGTGGCACCGTGCCCCCCCTGCCCTGACCTGGCTGCGCTCAGCCCCTGCAAACAAACTGCTAAAACCCAAAATCCATCAGCCAGCTGCTCTGGCTCCGGTGGGGAGGCAGCACAGGGCTGGCAAAGAGGGATGGAAGGGTCACTTGTCCTTGTCTACACCCCCCCACACTGTGGAGGTGTCCCCTGTGATCCTGCTGTCTCTCACGGGGACATTTCTTTCTCTTGCAGGTGACAATGGCCCCTGGGCACAGAAGTGTGAGCTGGCAGGACGCCTGGGGCCCTTTGTGGGCGCCTGGCAGAGGCAGAGAGGTAACCGGGGGCACAGGGGGGCTGCCCCACAAAGCTCTTCGGTGCCCATCGAGGGGACACGGGCAGCATTATCCCACCCCCAGCCCTTCCCTGGCTGCTGCCCTGCGCTTGAACACACCCCAGAGCTGGTTTTTTTCTTTCCAACAGTCAAATTTCCCCCCAAACTGCTGCAGAGGGTGGGTTGGGGTCCCCATCGGCCCGGAGCTTGGGGTGACTGTGCTGGTTTGGAGGTGGGCTGTTGCTCTCTGCCCTGTCAGGGTGTCAAAGCCCCCAGCCCCATCCTGCCGGGGGCAGAGCACCCACCACCCTCCCTGCACCTTGGGACTTTGCTTTTCTTTCTCCCTTTTTTTTTTTTTTTTTTTTTTTTTTTTTTTTTTTTTTTTTTTTTTTTGGTCGTTGTTGTTGTTGTTTTGTTTCGTTTTGTTTTTTCACTCTTCCCTCCTTTTCCGGCCAAGCCATCTGCTCGGTGGGTTCATTTCGGTCGGGGCAGCCAGAAACATTCATGAGTCAGGCATTTCCCACTTCTGCTTGT
Organism: Sylvia atricapilla; assembly: GCF_009819655.1. Classification (NCBI taxonomy): domain Eukaryota; kingdom Metazoa; phylum Chordata; class Aves; order Passeriformes; family Sylviidae; genus Sylvia; species Sylvia atricapilla. Next base: position 10,159,197 of record NC_089157.1, on the reverse strand, counting down.
ATTAGGCGGTGTTCAGGTGCCAGGCTCGGCTCCCCCCGCCCGGGGTCAGCACTGAGGGGCTCCCTGACCCTTCCCTGGGCAAACTGCTCTGCCTCTGTCCCATCCCAGAGCCCTTCTCCCGGCCCCGGGATGGAATCCGAACCGTATTGGTTTTCTGGTAAACAAATCCCGCTGACGGCCCCGGGTTGTTGCTCTTGAGCAACCCACGGTCACAAGTCCCAGCAGATGGTACAGAAACTGCGGTGCTCAGGAACAGGGAGAGCAAAACACGGCCCCTTCCCAGCCCCTCGCTGCCCTGCAAAACAGCCAGGGCCCGCCTGCGGTGGAGGCTGCGGGGAGGAGGAGGGCTGGCAGAGAGCTCCGAGCTGGCTGCAAACACCGGCTGCCACGGTGACTTCGGAAATCCCTCGGCTGGTGGCGGCACGGGTGTTTGGAGAGCTGGTCCGGGCTGCTGCCGGCTGGACCGGCACTGCCCTCCCCGCCCGGGGCTGCCGAGGGGGGATGATCAGGGGATGGTCGGGGGATGGTCGGGGGATGCTCAGGGGATGGTCGGGGGATGGTCGGGGGATGCTCAGGGGATGATCAGGGGGATGCTCAGGTGGATGCTCCGGTGGGATGCTCAGGGGGATGCTCAGGGGGATGCTCAAGGGGGGGGGATGATCAGGGGGATGCTCAGGTGGATGCTCAGGAGGATGGTCGGGGGATGCTCAGGTGGATGCTCAGGTGGATGTTGGGGGCGGGGGATGATCAGGTGGATGATCAGGGGGATGCTCAAGGGGGGGGGGGATGATCGGGGGATGTTCAGGGGGATGCTCAGGGGATGATCAGGGAGATGCTCAGGTGGGATGCACTGGGGGATACTCAGGTGGATGCTCAGGTGGGATGATCAGGACGATGATCAGGGGGATGGTCGGGGGATGATCAGGTGGGATGCTCAGGGGGATACTCAGGTGGGATGCACTGGGGGATACTCAGGGGATGCTCAAGGGGATGCTCAGGGGATGCTCAGGGGGATGCTTGGCCTTCCCAGCCCGGGAAGATTGGTCCTGCCAGGTAAAAGCCCCCGAGGAGAGGGAGGGAGGGGAAGACACCCTGCTCCCCACTCTATTTATTTCCATATGTTCCTATATGTCTCTGCAGATTTCTATTTGTATGTTCCTACATGTTCCTGTATGTTTCTAACATGTTTCTATGTTCCTACATGTTCCTATATGTTCCTATATGTTTCTAACATGTTCCTATATGTTTCTACATGGTCCTGTATGTTTCTATATGTTTCTGTATGTTTCTCCATGTTTCCTGTAGCTCCATCTTTTGTTTTAGGCTCCAACCCTAAATTCCGGGGATGTTTTCCGCTGATTTCAGGTGGTCACTGGAGTTGGGAGAGAGCAGCATGTCCATGTGTGCTGCCCCTTTTCCCTGTGCTTCCCACAGCCCTCAGCCCACCCCAAAACCTCATCCCCCACCTCAGGGGCAGGAGTTCAGCAAGGAGGGGACACTGGGAGAGAAAGAAACATTTTGGGGATGTGATGCTGGGCGTGTTTTGAGGCAGGTCGGGCAAGTTCCAGACCTGGTGTCCCTGTGCTGAGGACCTGCTGTGTGTGTGGTGGGACCAAGGTTTTCATCCCACCACGGGAATGCAGAGTTCAGCTTTCCTGGAAAGCCTGGAAAGTCCCCACAGCAGCAGGGCTGCATCATCCCCACTCCGGAGAAAATTCCCTGGTTGGGTTTGGGTGTTTCAGCCCTGTTTACTTCCCGAAGTGTTAATGTGACCTCATTCCCAGGCTGACCTGACCAGAGGTGCTGGGGTGGCTCGGTCAGGAAATATCCCTCTGATGTCCTTCCAGAGCCCCCTGACCATGCACGGAAAAACCCTGGAAATGCATCCAGGAGGATCAGTTTATAACATATGTGCAGAGATGGGGATTGACATGAACTGCTGTAAAATCGCTGTGATTTCCTGGGCTGTCCGAGGGCAGGGGGAAAACACAAAAGTTTGGGTGGGGAATGGGACAGATTGGGGGTGTGCTCACTCCGTGCCAGGGTCAGAAAGCTTTTCCCTGGGCTGGTGGCACCTGTGCCATTGGTGTTCCCGCGGGCACGGCAGCACTGTCTGGGGCCATGGCTCAGCCGGTGGCATGGGGCAGTGGCTCTGGGGACAGCGCAGGGACTCTTTTGGCTGTGCCCGGAGGAAATGGCTCGGGGCGAGTGCCGTTGCCATGTGCACACTGAAAGGCAGCGCACAAAGGCTGCTCCTGGGAAGTTTGCTCGGTGAATCGGGTTGGGATTTTCTCTTCGCCCCATTCCCAGCCCCTTCCCCCTCCAGCTGCCTGGGGCCCTTTGGGCTGCGGCCAAGGCAGAGGCTCTCCAACACCCTTCCAGCCCTTTTGATGCTCCGTGCTCCCATTTCGGGGCTCAGCACCCCAATCTTGGTGCTCAGAACCCCAGTCCAGGTGCTGGAGGGACTGGGCAGCTTCCCCTGTGCACCTCAAATCCAAGGGCAGAGCAGGGGTGCTTTGGGTGCTGTCAGGGAAAGGATGGATCAGGTTCATTAACTGGCAGGAGGGTTATTAGCAGGATGGTGTTTTAATGAGGCAGGTTTCCAGCAGGCAGAGGAGGGGCTGTTGGTGCTGAGCCCTGCAGAGGACAGAAGCCCCTGGAATAAATCCCTACATTTCCTGCCTGCTCCATTCTCTTACCTGACATCAAAAGTGGATGGAAATGCAACGGGCTCTGGCAGCTGCTGCATTTCTCATCGCTCGCTGCAGCAGAGAAACACAAACCAGTGCCCAGCTGAGACCCCTTTCTTTTCCCTTCCCCCGTGAATAACTCCTGTAGTTCCTCTCCCTTCCCTGGCCCAGTGAACCCATCCTCCCTTGGGGTAATTTACACCATCTCTGCCTCCGAGCAGTTCCTTTCCCGGGGAATCTCCGGCCTCAGGAGCTTCTCCAGCATCAGCAGGATGCTGAGCGCTGCCCCGTTCTCCTGCAGGTGGGAGCTCAGCGAAGCAGACCACGTGGGAAGGAGGGCACAGGGTGCCAGCCCTGGTGTACTGGCCTGGCCGTGTCCCCGCTGGCAGGACGAGCCGTGCTCTGCTCAGGTAAGAGCTCCTTAGGGAACGCAGTGACCCCGTTTGGAAGGACCCTCCATCCTCGCCGGGTCATCACCTGCATTTTGGCACCAGCACCTCCTGGCTCTGCTTCTTCCCTGCCTTGTGCCAGGCTGCCCTTTTGTCCTCTCCGGGGACTTCATGGCTCAGCTGAGAGGAGCTGAAAGGGCTTTTTGTGCAGCCGGAGGCCGGCGCTCGCAGCCGCCCTGGGTGCTCCTGGCCGCCGCGGCCGAGCATCTTTTCCCGGCGATGAAAAGATGCTGATGTCGTCTCTCCCCGGCGAGGAGCAGGCTCCGGCTTTGTGGTCTGCCAGTGCCTTGATGTGGGAGGAGGCTGTGTTTTGGGCTTGTGGGGATGGATGGCGCTGGCAATCCCTGCAGGATTTGGCAGCGAGGGCAAAGGGCTCTGCTCCGTGCCTCTCCTGCCCGCGGAGGGTCTGTATCAGCCCTCTCCCTGCAGCACTTCGTGAGGAACCTGCGCCTCTCCTCGCAGCCCTCCTTGGCTGTAGATGTGGGGGAATGTCCCTGTTTGTCCCTGATGGATCCCCAGGGTGTGGGGGTCAGCCTGGAGGGGTGTGAGGGTCCCTGGCCAGCGGGATGCCCTGTCCTCTTCCATCCTTGAAGCACGCAGGGTGCTGGGTGTTGGGAAAGAATGTCCCAGCTGCTGGGAGCAGGTCCTGACTGGTGGACCCTGGCGGAATGTTGGGTGTTTCTAAGGAGCCGTGAGATAAGCTGGAGACACTCACTCGTTCCACGGCCCCAGGGCAGCTCTGGGAGCTGGAGTGTTGCAGCCAAGGGAAGGTTTGAGCCAAAAGCTGAGTCACTGGTGTCTGGTGGAGGGGATGGGGAGCACGTAGCACCTCATGGTTTCACCTCCAAATCCTTGTCCCACTCGGGCAGCTGGGGCAGCATCATCCCATCCCCCTGTCCCTGCCTCCAGGCCCAGGAATTATGATTATCTCCTCAAAGACCTGATCTCCTGCATTTCCCAGCTCCAGTCGGGCAGGTTGGACAGCTGGAAATCTAGAAATCCAGCAGAGGCACGTGCAGCACTCCAGGTGCTTGGAAAGTGGCTCCGTAGCTCCCCAGCAGTGACAGTGGAGCTGGTGTCCCCCCCAACAGAGCCTGGCACTGCCACAGGGCCGTGCCCAGGGGTGCAGGGTGCTGGTCTGGGGTCAGGAAGGGACACCCCCTCTTTGGGAGGCAGCACAGAACCAACCTGGGGGACCTGAGCAATGGGTCATGCTCAGGAAAGTGTCACCACTGTGGTCCCAGCCGTGGCCTGAGGTGGGACAGGGAATGTGGCGAGACACAGGGGGACATGGAGGTGCTCACAGGACAGACAGGTGGCTTTTCTCACCCTTGGCAACAGGGACACTGAAATGCCCCCAGCTGCTGGGGAACACCGAATGTGTGTGCAGGAGAGGCCGGGAGCCCTGTGCCTGCTGGGATCCCCGGGAAGAGCCAGGGCTGGGCAGGGGCAGGTCTGAGCCATCCGCACACGGATCTCCTCTTCCCCTGGGGTTATGGAAACACCCGGCTGGGGCACGGAGGCTCCTGGAACTGCTCAGGACCTCGTGGCTCCGTGTCCTGCCCGGCCAGGGAGTGCAGGGGTGAGCGAGGGTGAGCGTGCCCTGGGGCTGGAACCAGCACAGAAACGCTGATGCCTCCTCAGAGACCAGCACCTGCACGCTGGGCTCTGCACAAAACTGCCTGGTCTGCTTTTCTTAATGATGTTTAATTGTCAGAGCCACCCACTGTGCTTCTGCCCTTCCCTGCCCCAACCTGAAGTAGGGCACGGAAGAAGTAGGTCAGGAGGATGGTGAAGGAGGAGATTGCACCATGCTGGCTGTGCTGGGGCTGGGCAGGTTGGCCGAGCTGTGGGCTGTGGGGAGAGCTGCTGCAGCTCCTGCCGTGGCCAGGCAGGGCAGTGCGCTGTGCCACACCGTGCTGGGATGCTCAGCTCACCACCAGTGCTGCCCCGTGTCCTGCCCCAGGGGTCAGGGTGTCCCACAGGCAGGGAGCTGCTGTCCCTGGGCACTGCCAGGCCCTTTTCCTGTGGTGTTCAGGATGCTGGAGTGGCTTTATGTGTTCAGTCTCTCTTGGCCAGGGCAGGGGTTGGCAGTGGCTCTCCCTTTCCCTCAAGGATGCCAGCATGTGCCCGCTGGTAGGGCCTTTACTTTGGTGCCAACCTCGACCAAAATCCTGTTTTTCATGCCCTTTTCCATGGCTTACACCTGCCCATGGCTGGGGCAGTCTTCATCCACCTCTGCCCTCAGTGGTGTTCTCCCAGCCCAGTGCTGCTTTCCAGAGGTCCCATCCTGGAGCGCTGGCTCCTGGGGGAGCTGGGCACCCAAGGGACCAGGGGCAGGCTGCCCAGGTGAGCTGCTGTTTTGGGGGGACCTGCTGTGCCCCAGGACGGTGCCTGCAGGGATTGCAGTGCAGAGCCAGGATGTTTTTGGGCGCCTCCTGGCCGGCCTGGCCGTGGGGCTGTCCTGGTGAGCCCTTGCAGAAGTGTTTGTTCTTATTTGTTCTCTCTGTCTCTTAGCAGCTGAATTAAAACTCGTTCAGTGGGAGAACCGAGGGCTGTTAAGCCCAGGGCTCTTTCCTCTCTCTGCTCATGCAGCTGCCACCACGCTCGGGGCAGGAGACACAGGGACAGGATCGTGGTGGTGACACAAGCACGGTGACAAGGTCGCAGTGGCAGGACCACGGCAGCACCCTGGTGACCCCAATTCCTGGTGCTTTTGCCTCCTTCACCGTTT